>NC_086196.1:106887347-107525055 GCF_035770615.1 Melospiza melodia melodia | reverse complement strand
TGTGAGGTGCCTCAAATGCTGGCAGGAGGAGTGCAAATCAGGCACTCACCAGAAGCCAAAAGTTCAATGAGTTCATCTTTGGGTGCACCGAGAATGGAAGTGTTGTTAGAGAAGTAGATTGGTAAGGAGCTTGGAGTTCAATCAGCTGATGAAGGGTTTAAGAAGGGAACTTCTGTTTTTCCTCCCCACCTACTTCCCATGTTGCCCACTGGCCTCATTGTGGCATCCTTGCTTCTGCCCTCCCTCCCATAACTGAGCTCCCATTCAGGTGGAACCCCCTCTGAAATTGGTGAAATGTTGCTCTGGGCCATCTCAAGGCATGAATAACAAATGTGGTTTGTAATGGGGCAAGGTGAAATATCCACGTGCTTCATCCCTTCCTCCATCCCTCACTGGAGATGTTTTGTGTGAGAATTTAAACCTGTTCTCTGGGAGGATTCACTTCAACAGCTTCATCTCCACAGAGGGAGAGTTGTGAAGCTACATCACCCCTGAAGCTCAGCCAGCAATGAAGGAACATTAAAACTATCTGATTTTGGACCCCCAGACGTATCTGCTGTGGATAAGGCTTGACACCAAAGAGATCTCCCAACCAGTAACTTCATACAAGCAGCTCCTGCTCTCTGTGGCACTCAAGAGCCATTAAATCAGGGCTCTGATTATTTTGATTATTTTCTGTCTGTGTGTATCTGTCTTGTTGGCACATGGAAAATATTTTGTATTCTTTCTTTTGTATTATAATTTGTTAATTCTTTCCCAGAACTTTGCATTGTTTCAGCTGAGAACAATTCCTGGCAGGAGGAAAGCGGGAACAGGTGAGTGACTGGTCAAGGATGTGCTGGACAGCCTCAGACCCCATTTGGGATGGCTTGAGGCACCAGGGATGTGCACCTCAGCCTGAAATGCGCCAGAAATTAACCTTCCCTCTGCCACAATGACAGGGAGTGGGATGCACCTGTGTCCTGTCTGCTGCTGGTCTCCATCCAGCACATACCATGGTGCCCCCAAACCTCACAAAAAATTGTGGGTTGTTTGGGGTTTTCCATGCACTGCTGGCCTGCAGGGCTGTAGGACCAGCTCTCTGTAGACCCAGCATCAGCCCAGGGTTACTCAGAAAGGGCAGCTGGTGGAATGAGTGTGGCTGGATCTGCCCATATGTGAGCTGTGATGCTGCAGTGGAAAGCTGTATCCCTGTGCCAGGGCAGGCTTGTAACAGGAAAAGCCAGCCTGAGGGCAAAGCAGGAACACAGGCTAATTTGGGAACACAATGGTTATGCTAATCAAAACACCTTCCAGAGGAGAAGGGAAGGAAATTACCTAATCCTTCACCCTGCAGAGTGGTGTCCCTGTGCCCAGGCTGAAGGACCAGGGCTAGGCACAGCTTGGACCAAGGGCATTTCCATCTGGGCAAGGAAAAACCCCTGGGACCTATTCCCTCCAGGCCCTCTGCATCCACATTGGATGGAGGAGAGTTCTCCCCTTCCCATCCCCAAATTGGCTTTAGGTCCTGAAAAATTCATGCTTCTCTTGAAAGTTTGGCTGGACACAAACTTACGTGACTCAGGAGCTTAGCAAGAAACTTCATCAGAATTTGGCAAATCAGCTGAGGAGGGGTGAAGCAGTTCAGGGAAGTGCAGCCTGCCTTGCTCCAGTGCCAGCAGACTGGGATGGGGCAATCACTGGCTCTGAAAAGGGAACTCTTCCCACTTCCCATGGATGAGCTTAGCAGGCTTCATGCTCATTGCCTGACTCAACATCTGGAAACTGTAATCCAACTTTAAAAAACCCAGGAAGGCTCTCCTAACAAGCCAGGAGCAAGCACAGCTCCCAGCTTTGAGAAATCCTGGGCCATGGCCCCAGATAGAGAATTTAAGGTATTTTGGGGATGCCAGTGCTGCAGAGCACGAGTAGAGGACAACAGAGCACTTTCAGCATTCAGTAACAAACCACAAAGAAGAAGAAACCTCAGCTGAGGACAGGCCTTCCTGGTTGAGGCTCTTCCACATTCCCAAGGCTCCTCTGCCTACTGCCCCACACCTCCAGCTAAAACCTGTGCAATGCCTTTTTCTCACCTGCCTGAACCCAGGAGCCAGCAGGGAAAAAGTGTGAGCCACGTCCAGAGTCAGATCTTTGGATGCACATGGAGGGTCTGCAAAATACAGGCACAGGAGCCATGAGGTAAAAGCCAAAAGCTGAAAGGGTTTTTCTTGTGCTCCATGAAAAATTACACTCTCTAAGTGGCACATTTTTCTGGAGAAGAAGAACTCATTCATAGAATATGGATTTTTCTTCTCCCTTCATCACCCCAAATTTTATGCAGGAAAAAAAGAGTTAACTTGCCATTTTTTCCCTTTGTCCTGTTTGACTCTCTCCAGCTCACAGACACCAAAGGGAAGGTGGCACTGATCTGTGAGACAACAGTGGAGGGGAGATGGTTCTGATGGGGAGACAGGAACCTTCACTGTCTGAGCTCAACACCCACCTGGGCTAATACAGCTCCCACCCCACTGCTCATCCTCTGCCCCTGTGCAGCAGCAGAAAGCAGCCAAGACCTCCACCTGCATTTTGTTAAATCTCTTTATTTCCATGTCACTTCAAGCCCCTTCTGCTCCACATGAATCTCAGAGTGAATTTCTCTTGCTGGGTACAGGCATCCAACACATACCCACTGTTGCAAAGAGGACTTAGCAAAGGGCCAACAGTCCCTCTCTGTCTCTGCAGGAAAAAAACTCACTTTGAATCTCCTGGGATTTGCCACATCAGCATTGAAATGTGTCAGAAGGTCTCTAAAACAAACATACCTAGGGATGGTTATTTACCCAGAAAAACAGGAGAAAAAGAAGAAAAAAAGAAGATAAGAAGGAAAAGGATAAAATTGTTTTTAATTGTAATTTTTAAAGCAGTTTCTCTTCCAAAAAATGTAGCTGGAAACCTCAGGCTTGGGGTTAAATCTGTGTGTGAGGTGGCACTGAATAATGCCAAGGTAAATCCTAGCTCTGAATTAGTCTCCTCAGAGCAGAGTCGTGTACCTGCACATTGCTGTCCAAGAACATGCTGTGCTCTCTGGCTGCACACAACGCTTTGTACTCAGAATCCTGTCTCTGAGCAGAAAAGGGGTTTTTATATTAGCAAATAAAATAAATAAATAAATAAATAAATAAATAAATAAAACATCTCCTGTCCAAGTACATATACAATTACACCCAGGTTCCAGGCTGGCATTTTGGCCAGGTGAGGGGCTTGAAGCTGTTGCTGGATGTGGGTCAAAGCAAGCCCCAAATCTTGCTGCAGCAGCACAACGTGAACACAATTCCAAAACGTGGTGTTTGGGACTTGGGGAAGGTCTCAGGGTGTGCAGGGGGGAGCTGCAGGTTGTGGGAGGAATTCAAAGTCCAGGTTCAGGTTTGCCAGAGGTGTCTCTGTTGTCCCCCCACATGGCACAGGAGGCTGGTGTGGAATTGACACTCCAGGGTGGCTGCTTGTGCCACCCCTGTGCTTGGCTCACTTGCTGCTCACCTTTTCAGCTCCCTGGGTACTCCTGCACCACCTCATACACCAGCCTGGCCTGACACCTCGCTGCTGTCTCCTTGTTTTTCAGCTGTGCTGGAAGCAAACCTGCCCTGGAGGGAAAGGCACATCCTCAGGCACTCACACAGGGCCCTGAGCTCTGCAAAACCTTCAGCTCACATTCAGAGAGGACTTTTGGCCAGCACTCCCCTTGGCAAGGGGCAGTGTTATTTGGTGTTTGACAAGGGCCTTAAATGTAAAACTGGAGCAAAGGAGGTTGAATGGGAAGGCTGGGAACCAGGTCACCATGACTCTGGTCAGTTGGAAGTGCTCTGACACAGCAGAGCAGCGCTGTGGACAATGGCCTTTGGCATGCTCATTCCTCCTGGGAGCTGAGCATGGATCCCTCCCAGGCAGCAGAAGTGCTTCCCTTTTCCATTGCCAGGGGCAGAGGCTCTTGTAAATCTCTTCATCCAGCCTAATTAACCCCTGGGAATGGCTTGTAAAGAACAACATGCTGTAAAATCCAAACATTTAGATGTGCCATAAGTGCCAAGATTATCTTTAAAAGCCCTTGAAGTGAATCCTTTCAAATAACACATTTTGGGGTCTCTCTGACATTGCAGCACATGCTTAAAACTTAACAGAGGGCAGGGAGTTACATTTCTCAGACTTTTTCTCAGCTGTCCTGGTTAGACACACACATGTATATTTATACTGCAAGCTGTACTTTGGCTCTGTGTACTCAAGAGAAACACAATGTAAAGCTTGTCTGCATTGCTGCCTCCACTCCTATTTGTATTTTAAAGACCTGTTTTGACTCCTGGATGAAATGCATTCTCCTAAAAGTGTAATGTTTCCATCAATGCCTAAAAAATCAAGAGCAGGTACTTGCCAGCCTGCCCTAGGTCAAGTGGAAAAGCAAGTCACAGATTTTTTCCAATACCCAAGTCTATAGATATTACTGAGGGCACTCTTGTGACCATCAAAGCCTTGCTCAACCATCAGCACCTGTGCTGCTGGGTGGAAGGTTGGTGCTTCCAGTGATGGCTCTCCATCCAAGGAGGAGGATCCATGGGCTCCACCAGCCTCTGCCCTCCAAACTGCCCCCTCACTTTAAGTTCCTCTGTTTTTAAATGTCAGGCCACGTTCTTCTGTTCTTCAGAAGGTGCTGAAAACCTACAGCCAGGGCTTTAGCTAGAAAATTTCCCTCATTTAATAATAGCCAACCAGAACATTTGATTATTTATTCATTGAGAGTATTGATGAGGCTACATTCAGCCAGTTGAATGTTCTGCCCTCCTCATGTGACCAGACAAATAAAGAGGGAATAAACTTAGAGCAAACATCTATTCCAGAGCCCATGTCTTTGCAAGAAGCTGTCTGAGGCTCAAAAAGAAAGGAAAAATATGAATAACGCCGCCTGATTCTGCTGAACCTTCCCCAGCTGCACCAAATAATTTGCAAGGGGCAAGCCCACAGTGAATCTGGTGAAGGTTCAAGACTGACCTGGGGCCAGCTGGAAAAGGGGACACCCAGGGACGTGCACAGCCCAACTTTGAGGGAGCACCGCCGCTCCTGCACCGGCAGCTGCCGGGAACAAAACGTTTTTGCAATCGGAGTTAAAGAAGAAAGGCAGCCTGGCAGTAAATATACTTAGCAAATTCAAACACTGAAAGAGTTCCAGGAAAATGAGATAACCCTGCAGGCACAAAGATCCTGATCCAAAGCCCACGGAAGTTGGTGGAAAAGAAAATCCTGTTAGCTTTTAGATGCCGCCCAAAGAAAGTGAAATAAGAGGTCTGGTCCCAATGGGTCTGTAATTCTTCCCCATGAAACAGCCACCCAAATCTCACACACCTTCCCTGGCAGCTCCTCTCCTGCAGCTTGGCCCCCACAATGGGAATCTGTACTCATGTATGTACCTATACATACATTTTTTACTCACAAACTGCTCCTGGGTCCTGCTCCTCTCTGATGTCTGTCTCTGACCTTGTCACAAGACTGAGAAGTTGGTGTTTCTCCTTGAGCTTCCTGTAGTTCCAGGGGTATTTAAAGATCTCCAAAGGCAGGAAAAAAGCCCCTGAGCAGCCCCAAGAGCCACACATTTCCATGTGACCCCAGAGTGCTCCAAACCAGGGTGTGGGTCCATGGGTCACTCAGTGGGGACCAGCATCCCACAACACGGAGAGGACACAGGACAGGAGCAGCCAGGGAGCTGCCAGGTTGAAGAAGGCACACTTTACACACAAAACTCTGGCTTAAGTAGGATCATTGTTTTGGCTGCTCAGCATCAGTGAACTGGGCTGAGCACTTTTAAAATAAAATGTGGGGGTTTTACTTTGCTCCTTTTAACTGCAACTGCCTGGAATAAAAATTAGCAGTTACACAGCGCCTGCTCCAGAGACTACTGACATCAACAGCAAATTGTTCCTGCCTTCAGTGGGCTTTGAATCAGATCCTAAAAATGCAGCCCAGCCCATGCACATCTGCAATACCACAGTCAGAAACGAGTTCAAGCATCCTAGCAATCCAGGGGGGTGGGGGGAAAAGAAACCCCCAAGGTGACATCTAGGAAAAGAAATGTGCCACAAGCCAGCAGCTGCCCTGGAGCTCTGAAGGGGGATCAGGAGAATGGGAGGGGATTGCTTGGCATGGCCAAGTCAGAAAGACAATTGCCCTCTTAATACCAACATCTTCCATCTCCAGCCTGGCCACTCAGTTCCTCCATGCTGACAAGTTTTGATATCCCTGGGCTGTCAGGGCAAGGCTAAGCAATGGTTATCCAACAGAAAGACCCTTGTCAAAGAATAAAGTGTCTTCCTGAGAACAATATGTTGTATGAGAAAATACAGACATTTGCTTTTTAAGTGTCCCTTCCTCCTCTGGATTTATAGCATTGAAATTAATCAGAGAAAAGATAAGACTGCTGGCGTTTTAATTACAGTCTTTATCAAAGAACAGCTTTTATGACACTGGAAAGGAAAACAAGCTGAGACTTTGGACAACTTTTCCTGGAAACAACTCCTTTTTTTTTTTTTTTTTAGTGTGATTTCTTAAGGCCATTAAAACCAAAGGTAGAGCTGCATCTGCTCAGCATTTCCCCCCTTTTCCCTCCACTCAAGGCACACATGGATATCAGCAAGGCTGCTCTTTGTCACCCACCTCAGCACTGGCTCAGACCCTGTGCCTGCCAGAGCTTCTCTGAAGGCCAAAACCAAAGGGTCCCATCCCTGAAGGAGATTACTACAATTCCTTGCCAGCAGAGCTGACCATGGCATCTCCTCCAGCTTTCCAGGCTCACATTTTCCACTGTAAGCACCCCCAGAGGCAGCTCACATTTAACAGATGTTCAGCTTTGATGCTGCCTTGGTGGGGTCCTGGGCTCACTCTTGATTTTTGAGCACTTTCCTGCCTGAACACAAAGGCTTCCAGCTGCTTGCAGCCTCTCAGGGAGCCACACCAGAAAGTGCTAAAAATCCTGGGCCAGACCACCTGCAGCTGCCTCTCTGCCTCTCTGTAAGCTGATGTGCTTCTGCTCATCCACCAGATCACTGAGAAAAGCCTGGTCTGCTTTTTTTTCTCACAATTATTTCCTCTTTCCCATAGGATTTTGAAGCATCAGGAGGTGGGTTTTTTTGTTGCTTTTCCCCCATCCTTGGGCAGCTCAACACCTAAGAGTAATCCCTTTTCAGAAGTCTTGTGGGTTAAACTATGTGGCGTCTGTTATGATTTTTTAAGGCCATTAAAACCAAAGCTAGAGCTGCATCTGCTCAGCATTTCCCCTCTTTTAACATTTTATCCCCCTGAGCCCTTTCAAACTGATTTTTTAAAGAGTGATAGAGTTTTTCAATATTATTAATAATATTGGATTATTATTGTCCTTAATACGTCCCCATGGAGGTTCCCATTCCCTGGGGCTCTCTGCTGAACTCATATGCTCGCAATTTCCTACTGGAAAAATCAGGACAGGGATGTGAAAAAGGCCTGAGAGGAATACTCTTTCCTCCTTGCCAGCTAACCAAGAGGAGCTGGCAATAAAGACCAGTTGTGGCTGCTCCCCAGTGCTCCATTTCATTTGTGTTTCCAGCACGTGGAAGGAGGCTTTTGGTGGGCACAGATGCGTTTTGAAAGGCTGAGCATGGAGCCCATCAACCAAGCACTGTGCAGAGTTTAAAAAGAAATATCAGAGTATACAAAAGGGAGGGACTGACTGAGGTCAGGCTGCAGCACAGAGCTTAAGATGGGGAAGAAGAAGAGGCAAGAAGAAGAAGGAAGAAGGAAGAAGGAAGGAGAAGGAGAAACAGAAGCAGAAGCAGAAAAAACAGAAGAAGAAGAAGAAAGTAGAAGAAACAGAAGCAGAAAAAGGAGAAGAAGAAGAAGAGGAAGAAGAAGAAGAAGAGGAAGAAGAAGAAGAAGAAGAAGAAGAAGAAGAAGAAGAGGAAGAAGAAGAAGAAGAAGAAGAGGAAGAAGAAGAAGAAGAAGAAGAAGAAGAAGGAGAGGAAGAAGAAGAAGAAGAAGAAGAGGAAGAAGAAGAAGAAGAAGAAGAAGAAGAAGGAGAGGAAGAAGAAGAAGAAGAAGGAGAGGAAGAAGAAGGAGAGGAAGAAGAAGAAGAAGAAGAAGAAGAAGAAGAAGAAGAAGAAGAAGAAGAAGAAGAAGAAGGAGAAGAAGGAGAGGAAGAAGAAGAAGAAGAAGAAGAAGAAGAAGGAGAGGAAGAAGAAGAAGAAGAAGAAGGAGAAGAAGGAGAGGAAGAAGAAGAAGAAGAAGAAGAAGGAGAGGAAGAAGAAGAAGAAGAAGAAGAAGAAGAAGAAGAAGAAGAAGAAGAAGAATTAGTCATCTGTGGACTTCACATTGCTATGTTAAATTACATTATTTAAGCTGTTGTCTGAGACCAATCACATCCAAAGGTGCTGTTGCAGGTTTTCTCCACTCATGTCTAGCCTGAGCCCAGCTGTTCATGCAGATACACCAGGAAACACTGCAGAGCATTGCTGCCCCTTTCTCTGACAAATTCCCATATTAAAAATAAATCCTGGGGAAAGGATGCTTGTATGAAAGCAGCACCTCAACAGCAGAGCATAAAACCAGCTGAATCCTCCTCAGCACTGCCAAAAGCCTTGACCACCAGAAATGTGTTAGCACTGTTGCTGGTAATTCCCAACTGGCACATAGAAAAGCAAGAGCCTTCACAAAATCACACAGCCAGCCCAAATCCTGGCCTCTGTCCGTATCACTGACAGCTCAGTGACAGCAATTTGCCTTTCTGGAAAGAGGAAACAGGAGCTGACACAAGAGCTGCATCACTGCTGGTCGCTGCAGCCATCAGCAGCTGCAGAGCCCATTCCCTTTCTCTGCCTCAAAGGAAAATGCACACCCAGAGTGGCCAAGAAAGCCAGACCAAGTTCAGATAAGCCTGTGAGCAAGCAGGTTACCAAATCAGCAAGGCCACCCTGCAGGAGAGCTGTGGCACCCTGCCCAGGAGCAAGAGCACGTCAGGCTGGGGAAGGGAGCCCTGGGCTAGGAAGAAGAGAGGTCTGGGATAAGGGAAAGCTTCCTCAGAAACACAGAAGAAGATATTATCAGGAAATAGTCCAGTCAGCAGTGCAGCATTTAGGCAGTGAAAAGCACAGAAATGGTGCTGCCCAAATAGCCATAAACCGGGAGTGTTGCCATAACTTATAAAAATTGCAGGTTACACTTGATGAACTCCAAAGGAAACAAACACACTCCCACTGAGAAGCTGAGAAAAGCCTGTCCTGTTCCTCAGCACAGCCTGTGCAGAGTGGGGCCACATCCCTGAGGTGTGGAAGCTCAAACTCCCCTTCTAAAAGCACAGAAATCTGCAGGGCAGCCACCTTTGAGGAAAAGGGACCCTTACAGTGACAGCTCCACCCCACTCACCCCAAATCCCCCCTGAGGGGCAAGCAAAATGTCTGAAGGGAGCTGAGGTGTTCACATAAAGACATTTGTGCTTTTCTTTCAGGAATGGCAAAGATGGCTCTGGCTACAGTAAGGAGAGTTCAGTCTCTGCTTGCTTGCAGACAGGGGGTGTCCCCCTTTCTGCTCCCCACTAAAACCACTAAAAAAACCAAAACCACTGCTCTCCACTGGTGCTCAGAGTGACAGCCATTCCAGAGGTTTCCCTGGCCCCTCCTTTCCTCAAAACAAATCTTCTGGAAGGAAGGAGTGCTGGTGAAAGCCTTGTCCCCAGGAGAGGGGTGGGCAAGGAGCTCTTCCACCCTGCCCTGCTCTTGGCCCATACTGGAAGTCCAAGTGGCTGCCTGCAAAGCTGCAGCCAAAATCATGCCCATGATGGGAAATTCTGAAGGTCACAGATTTGCAAACAAATATTTGATGAGCTGATAAAATGCAGCCTTGACCAGTGCAAGCCCAGCATCGGGAGGACCCCCCTGAGCCACGGCTGAGTGTGAATGCCCTCCAGCAAACCACCCACACTGTGTTTGAGCTGCCCTGCTGTGTGCACACCTCTTGCTCTGTTAATGTTTAGACTTCCCCCAGAAGGCCTGTCTGGGCTCAGTGAGCAGCAATCAGCAGCATGAATTCCCAGGAGACAAAGTGTCCCCAAATGCTGCTGTTGTCTCTCTTCCTTAGGTGGAGGAGCCACGTTCCTCCTGGCTTTGTCTAGGTGACCTTTCCCTTCCCCTGGGATCATCTGACCCACGTTTTACCCACTGTGGCCACCTTCTTTCCAGCCCTTCTTCCAAGCCTGACCAGCCACAGCCCAGCTCCTGAAAGAATCTGGAGGGCACTGAGGGGAAAAAGGGATCATCCCCACTGTGATGAATCTGCAGTGCTGGTGCACGTGTGCCTTTGCCCTCAGCATACAAGAGACTGCTCACAGATGCACGAGGGTCCAGAGCAGTCTCAGGGTTGTACTTGAACCACTGTGGCTGAAAAACATGGATTTTGTCCCTGTAAAGTCATACAAGATGCCAGGAAACCTGATTTTGTCATGCTCAGTAACCTCAGTCTCTCCTTGTACCCAGCTCTGCCTCTCTCCATCTTTGCTTTGCCTCTTCCCTCCCTTATCTCCTTCCCATCCCAGTGGCATTTCTTTCAGCCCAACTCCAAGGACAAGCAGCAGCCTTGGATCCTGATGCAGGAATATCATCACTTTGGGAGTACCTTTTACCTGCAAACTGGGTAAAGTTTTCCTCCCCTCTAAATTTTGTTGTGGGAAGCCCACAAAATGTATGTCACAGTGTTCTCACATGAGGGAAACCTCCTTTATGACAAGGAGAAGGAGAAGGAGAAGGAGAAGGAGAGGAAGAAGAAGAAGAAGAAGAAGAAGAAGAAGAAGAAGAAGAAGAAGAAGAAGAAGAAGAAGAAGAAGAAGAAGAAGAAGAAGAAGAAGAAGAAGAAGAGGAAGAGGAAGAAGAGGAAGAGGAAGAAGAAAGCATTTTCCTGAAAGAAGAAAGAAGAAAGCATTTTCCTGAAAGAAGAGGCTTGGTGGGATGGAGTTTATAACTTGTTTCCTGACCCTGAAAACTTGGGTGGGATGTGCCTCAAGCAACTTCTTGCTCTGCTGGGAGTTTTGTGGATAGATAGGAGAGGGAAGTTTTGGGGTTGCTTTTCTCCCTCTTCCTTGTAAATTTTCATATAGAAAAATAAGCCTGGCCACCCCACAGCCCCTCCAGCCAAATTTCCTGCCCCTTCACAGAGTGGAGACAATGAGACCCCCCAGCTTCCTTCAGCTCCCCATCCAACACCTCAGCATAGCTCATCCAACCACAGCACAAACTCAGGGTTCTGCTATCCTGAGGAAAGCTCAGTTTAAAAGGACTTAAGAGGATGCTACAGCATTTTTAGAAGATTAATTTAACTGATATCTGTACCTCAGACATCAACAAACCCCAGTGCCCTGGTGAGCTGTAATACCCCTTGCTGCAGCACCTGGACATTTATTCTTGCTAAATCCCCCCAAACCCTCCTCCGCACAGAGCTGCAAAAGCAACAAAATCCCCCTTGGACCATTTTTTTCCCCCTGGCTCTGCCTCATCTTCCCAGCAAAGCGGGTTTGCAACAGATTGTGTTTGAATTCTCCAGCTACGTGGCTTTTTCTCTTTTAATGCTTGGCTGCCCAAGCACAGCTGTGGGGCTCAGTAAAGCAGGCTTGATTTTCAGCCTTTGAGGTGGTTTCAGACCTAAACCACCAAAAATTCTGGTGCTAAAAATACACCTTGGCACTTTCAAGAAATAAAAAAAAGTGGCTAGTAGTTGTGTTAATTCACCTGTTGCCTGGCTTTAGCATCCCCATATATCTCAGGGAGCTATTTGCCATTCTGAGGGGGGTGTTCTCTTGTATCTTTTTTCACTTTTGGTATTAGTTTGCAATCTGTGATGGAGGGGCCATTTAAAAAAAGCATCCTGCTCTTCTGCAGCAGTTTCAGGTGATCCAGCTTCTCCAGGCCATGCAGCTGCATGGGTTTCTGGGCACAGGCTCATGTATAAGAAATATTTTTATTTAAATCTTCTCAAAAATGCCAGTGGGCAGCCCAGCACCAGGATTTCCAGGCTGGTAAAGAGGTGTGTGATCCCAACCTGCCAGCCTCAAGCACTCTGGGGCTGGTGCTTCCCATCTGGGTTTGGGGCAAGCCTTTCCCTTATGGACCCTGTCCAGCCCAAATCCATCAGCACTGACTGAGCTGAGAGAAGCAATTCCCAGGTTTCCCTCCATGTAACAACGTGCCAATGCTGCCTGCTCTCTTGGGTTGCTGTTGATAATTGCTGCCCTGAGATGTGCAGGATGTCTCTGCTTTGGTCCAAGCAACTGAAGAACGAGTCTGGACTCTTCACTTTTTGGTCTTGAGGTTGTTTATTAATTCTTATCTATAAAATTTTCTTTCTGCCCAGCCGAGATCTGCTCAGCAGGGCAGCCACAGGCACTCTGACCGCCCCCGAGGTGGTGTTGTCCTTTTATATTTACACTTAATTCCCAATACCTATCACCTCTGTTAGACAGTGCACTTCTATTCTAAACCAATCCCAAAGTGCCAACATGACTGCAGAAAACAGAGAACAAGAAGAAGAAAGAAGGACGAGACACGGCCTGATTCCTCCATCTTGTCCCCATAACCCCCATACCAAAAATCCTAAAATCTATATTTTCATTCTGTGACTATTTTATTATTACGCCATTCAAACCTGTGTGACTTTCATGTCCTCACACAAAGCTGGTAACTTGCTCCAAGGGTCAAAATCAAATCCTCTGCTGCTCTGGGCAGCATGCCAGCGTCTCCAAGCCCCCTGACAGGGTCCTCAGCAACTCTGGACACCTGGAGGGATGTGCTGAGTTCTGACACTGCTCCAGTCAAGGCTTGGTGCACCCAGCTGCAGGGCACAAGGAGGATGTGAAAGCTGGATTTGTGAGCAGGAGTATCCCAGCCTGCAGATCACCAGCACCTCCCACACCCACCTGGGCACCAGCTCAGCACCTGCAGCCTCTGCACGGCTGCTCTTGTCACACAAGTCTTGTCACAGCACTTGGCAGCCCCATCCTCAGGGTCACTGATATGCCTAGTAGACAAATTATTCCATCTCAGCTGTTTCTACACATTGAGGCCAAGTTGATCCTGCATCACTCCAGGATTTGTGCCATGGGAATGCCCTGCAGTTACTGAGCTGATGGAGCACCAAAATTGGAGTTGTGCATCAGGGGCACTGGCCTGGCTGCAAACAGTGCTTTAACATTCTTGTAGCGGGATTTAAGCAAAATTAAACAGCTGCAGAAGGGGCATTTCCCAGCCCTACTCTGCAATAACAGGTGGGAATCACCCTGACATGGTGCAGCAGAAATGTGGGGTAGTTCCCCTCCCGGAGACCCCCGTGCAGGGTGGGTCTCAGCCTCTGTGGCCGCACTCTGGTGCTGGGCTTGGGTCTGGGGTGGCCTCCAGAGGCAGCTGAGCTGCAGAAGCTGTCCCTGCGTGTGATCACCCTGGAAAAACAGCAGCAGATGTCTGTCTGCTGAGCTGAGGCAGAGATTAACGTGCTCAGGGCCAGGGCAAGGCAGCAAGGGGGACTCTGGCCGCTGGGTTTCCCAGCAACATGCCTTGCATGAACATGTGCACTCTGTCACAGCAGCAGAGAGCTGAGAACGTCCCCTGCTCTCATTACCCACTGATGGAAACGTGCGAGGAAAGGGTGAGAAACCATTTAGCTCAAGCAAAGTGAAAATTGATCTTTTGAGAGACAAATGGTAAAAGCAGGGGCTCCTGCAGTTGTGCGTGTGAGGGAGAGAGGAGGAGGCAGCTGCAGAGGGTTTGGTGGGGATTTTTTAACATGAAACCAAGCGGAGGAAATGTGAATCAAAACCTTGCAGAGCCCAGATTTTGCATATTTACACAGAATTGCAATACACAAGGTGTGCCTCTCTAAGTATTCCCCCACCTTTCCTGGGACCTCTGACAGCAGCTTGGAAGAGCCTTCAGCAGCCAACCATGCTTGTGGCGACTCTAAGTGACATCCAGGGACCACCATCACCTCAGGGCTCAGTCAGACCCCTGGCACACCCTTAGGGCACCTTCCTCCCCTCTGGATTGATCAGGATCAGCCACCCTGGGGTCTTGCTTCCCTGTCCTGGCTCTTTCCAGTCCCAATCCAGTTCCCCACCTCCTGCCCGGCTTCGCCTCCACGTCACCACCCACAAAGGAGGGCCTGTGCAGGAGCTGGGGCTCGTGCTGTGCTGAGAGGAGCCATAAAGCTCCTTTTAGGATGCCCAGCACAAAGCTGGGCCTGTTCAGCTGCAGGTTGGGGGCTGCTGCCTCCCCTCCCTGCCTCTGCCAGGCACTGAGTCACTGCCCTGCCACGGCACTGCCAGCCCAGCGCTGCAGAGAGGGACAGGGCTGCTGGCAAAGCAGAAGCTGTGCCTCAAAACACTGCTGCTTCCAGAGCTGCAAATGGGAAATGTGATGGGAGAGACCTGGGGAAAGGAGCAGTGACATGGAAGGGGTGGGTAATCCATGTGGGATCTTCCTGGGGTTTGTGTTTTTCACCACAAATGGCTCTCGGTGCTCTCTGTGACACAAGGAAGGACACTGAGGTTCCTACCTCTGTCCCTTCACAAAGCAAGAGAGGGAAAGCTGGAGATATTTTCCAGCTTGCGAGACTCATGGCTCTTGTGGTGTGGGCTTCTTCCTCAAAGAACAGAGCCATGATTGTCAAAAATCCCTGATGTTGTCAGAAGCAGCACAAGAGACACACAATCTTCTGCACACAGAGAGAGAAAAATGGTTAAAAGGTGGATCTCAGCACTCTTCCAAGTTTTTAAAGCACTTTCTTGGCTCTGTCATTTTGATGACACTTTGAGCTGGCAGGAAAACTCACAGGTCAGGGATTTTACTGGTGCCCAAGGATTTGAGGTGCTGGTTCTTTAGCTCTCTCAAAAAGTGAAGTCTGGGTCCTTGAAGGAAGATGGAGACCTCTGTAGAGATGTGATGCCTATCATGAGCAGACAGGAAGCAGAGCTACAGATATACATTGTGACTTCAATCTGCTGTTAAATCACAGAAATACAAAAAATAAATAAGAGGCAGGATAAAGCTGGGGAAAGGGTCCTGCTCAGGGCCAGCAATTCCAGGTGTGTTTGAGAAATGCACTCCTGACTCCTTTACCCTCCCATGCCTGCAATCCTGGTACACCCCCCCTTAAAGGCCAGTTAGAAACAGCAGGAAAGTGCAGCAGCCAATTTAAATTGAGGGAAATAAGAGACTTGGAGAGAAAATAAAAAATAAATATAAACTCCTTGAGCAGCTCACCTGTGGCCAGCTGTGCAAGCTCGGCAGCTGGGAGCCTTGGGCACTCACTCACCCTCCTGAGAAAGCCCCAACTGCCTGGTTCCACTGAGTGATTGCCCTTTCAGATCAAAGAATTGAGAGCAGAAGGTGAGGGAGGAGACAAGCCAAGCAGAATCTGCAAGCTGAGAGAAAGTAACTTCAGTACAGCAAAAAGGGAGATCCATGCCAGGCAGGACATTCATCCTCTCCATTTGTGTTTGTCTTCCTGGTTCTGCTTTTCCTCTCTCTTTCTCTTCCAAGTTATTGAAGACAGGAGAGCCTCTGCCAGCATCACCTCAATGTCCTTCTAAAAATCAAAAGGCAATGCAAGTCCCAAGGACCAATTTATAAATTGGCATCAGTGCTGATGGAGGCTTCCCACCCATCCAACCCCACACCATTTCTGGGTTCACAGGTACCATGGGTGCTCTCTGACAAAGAAATGGGGGTTTGACTGATGCCATAATCCTGTCAGGACCCAAGCACAGGTCCTGTTCTTCTCACAGGGATCTTCTCACAGATTTTAGTGTTGAGCTCCCTGGTCACAAGAGGTAGATTGTCACAGACATCTTTTATAAAAAATCCTTTCCTTAGGATTTTTTCTCCTGAGAAGCTGGGAGGCCTCAGGAACAAAATGTAAACAATGGTTATCTGCTGCTGTGCAATGCAACAGGTGCATCTGTGATTGGCCTCATGTGGTTGTTTGTAATTAATGGCCAATCACAGCCCAGCTGGCTCAGACAGAGAGTCTGAGACAGAGCCTTTGTTATCATTTTTTTTTTCTATTCTTAGCTAGCCTTCTGATGAAACCTTTTCTTCTATTCTTTTAGTATAGTTTTAATACAATATATATCAAATTATGTATATATAATATAAAAATTATATATAATATATCTTATATAGCTATATATTTATGTAAATAAACATATAATTATATAAAAATATAATATAATATAATTATATAAAATAAAAAATCAGCCTTCTGAAACATGGAGTCAGATCCTCGTCTATTCCCTCATCCTAAGACCCCTGTGAACACAGTCACAGTAGATAAGCCTTCACACACACCCCTTCTTGCATTCTTAACTGAAATTAACAGATTTTTAAGTGATTTTTCAGGGACACAGGCTGGAATAGGATTCACCACCAAAGCTATTTTAAACCAGGCTTTCCTCTGGTTCCCAGTGGTCAGCAATTCCCTCCTCCCCGGAGGATGCTCTGCCCACGCAGCCCACAGTGCACTGGAGCACTGAGGCACTGTTGGGAGGGAGGGAGGGAGGGCTGGGAAGCCACTGGGCCATCCAGGACTGCCAGCAGCTCTTGGCTCAGCCCCCAGCTCCACTCTCTGCTCAGAGCCCTCGGGATGCTGGCCCTGCCTGGGAAGATCCCTCAGCCCTTCCCTCACAGCCAGCCAGGAATTGTCTCCCCTGAAACACATCTGGTGAATCCAAGCTGGATCCTTTCAGGTGGACCAAAGCTGGATTTGCCATTCCTTGAGCTCCTTTGACAGCAGTGCACAGTGCTGCAGACAGTCAAGAGCAGAACAACCAGCTGAGTCGCTCCCTGCCACCCCCAATGCGCCACAGGTCCAAATTGACCTCACTGCAATCATTCCCCCCTCTGCAGCTTCTGGAAATCACTGCATCCTGGTCCCTGAGCCCTGGCATCCACTCTGCCAGGCCTCCTCTCAAAGGGCATTTCCTTCCAAGGAAAAGCCCAGGCAAGCCATGTCCTCTTCCCTTCCCTTAAACACAGTCCTGTTGAACTTCATCACCTTGTTGGGGCTGCCTGTGCTCCACAGAAAATCCATATTCCTGATATTCATCTGGGCAATGCTTCTCCCAACAGGAGATGTGTGAGGTTTTCTGGGGTGGTTTGTGCTACTGAGAGCCAGACACTTGGTAGGGAAGAGAGAGAGAGAGAGAAAGAAAGGGACAGAGGGTGGTTTCTCAGTTGGTTCCAGCTTGCTGCAGGTCAGCACTTGGTAAAACCATCAAATTTACAAGAAACACTACTTGATTTTGGTGGCAATCCTTTCCTTTCCCCAGCCACAAAAAGGGAAGCCAACCCTGCTGCTCGTGGCAGTAACTTTGAACACCTTTCCTTAGAAAAGAGCTTGAGTATGTATGCCATTCCAGGCACACAATAAACACACAAACCAGACAGGAACCTCCAGGCACTGATGTGCACAAAGTCCTGGCCTGGCTGAGCCCCTTTGTGAGGGCCTGACCTGCAGCCTCCATCCAGCAGCTGCATGGAAGCCCTGGCAAGCATCAGGAGCTGCTCCTGACAGCCCTGCACAGAGCCCTCCTCAGGGTGCCAGCACCAATGAGTGACAGTGCAGCAGCCAGGCAGAGAGAACTGGGAATATCTCTGCTCCCAAGGCTCCTGCAAAGGGACCAAGGCACTGTGACCCTCGGGAGGGGCTCCAGCAGGGCCCTTAGCAAGAAGACCCTGTCCTGTCACACCCCCTAAAAGCTGAACTTTGCCAGCAGGCAGTGGGCAAGGACCTGCAGCTTTGGCTTTCCACATGTGAGTGAATTTTGCAGGGTAAGACCCCCCAACAGGCACAGGTTTGATTTGGAGAAACTGCAAAATTCCTGTCAAGGCACTGCAAGAGCATGAGGCCTTTGCAGAAGGTACAAGAGAACTGGCATTTGCAGAAGGTACTGATGTGAAGAGCTTCGTCCTTACCCTATAAAGACAGCTAAAGAGTGACTCTGCTCCACCCTACTGCTTCCCCAGTTTCTCTGGAAGAAACTTTCCTGAAGCCCTTTCCCAGTATAAAGGTCCAACAGGCACAGGTTTGATTTGGAGAAACTGCAAAATTCCTGTCGAGGCACTGCAAGAGAATGAGCTGCCCAGAGTTGGTATTTGCAGAAGGTACTGAGGTGAAGAGCTTCATCCTCACCCTAGAAAGGCAGCTAAGGAGTGACACTGCTCCATCCCCTACCTCCCCAGTCTCTCTTCAGGAGACTTTCCCGAAGCCTGTAGTGAGAGTCCTATGTATTGGATAAGTGGGTCCTAGTTATTCCAAATGAGCCACAGCTGTGAAGTCCTTAGTCGGGCAGCAGCTGCGGCTTGCAAAGATAACTGGAATAAAAGGGGGTGGGTCGAGAGCCCAGGAGGAGCCTCTTGTGAAGCCATGAGGAACTGCACAGCAGAGAGGAGCTGCATGGTAGAAAACCAGCTAGAAGGTATGGACTTTAAGAATATCATAACACGAGTATGGGACTCTAGAAATATGAAATACAATAAGATAACAACAATAATTGGTGACCCCGACATGATGGAGGTATGCAGCCTGAAGAGCTGTGGAAAATAGGACAGCCTGAAGAGCTGTGGAAGATTGTGTGTGGTGTATGAGGCCTTCGAGTCTTGGGATAAAACGTGTATTGTAAAGGAAATGAATATATTGTACTTGAGTATCTATATTGTATTTGAATACATCTGTTAATAATAGAAAAAAGGGGGAAATGTAGTGAGAGTCCTATGTATTGGGTAAGTGGGTCCTAGTTGCTCTAAATGAGCCACAGCTGTGAAGTCCTTAGTTGGGCAGCAGCTGTGGCTTGCAAAGATAACTGGGATAAAAGGGGGTGGGTCGAGAGCCCAGGAGGAGCCCCTGTGAAGCCATGAGGAACTGCACACAGAGGAGGTAGAAAACCAGCTAGAAGGTATGGGCTTTAAGATGGGACTCTAGAAATATGGAATACAATAAGATAGCAACAATAAAGCCCTTTCCCCAATAAAAAGGTCCAAGCAAAAGCAGCCCTGACTTGATGGATGAAGAAACTTGGTCTAATGCATCTCACTCAGAGAGTCACAGAAATTCTGTGACCAGAAATTCTGCCCAAGGGAGATAAGAAACTGCCACCCAAAGTGACTGAAACATTCTTCCAGATCCCCTTCTTCCTCCGCCATATCAATTGTTTTCCTTCTTCCCACACTTTATCCTGTAACCTTCACTTCTCACACAGTCTCAGCCGCGCTCACTAGGGATGCTCTGGCTAACCACTCCCATGGGAGTGAGAAACTCCCCCTCAAACAGGAGCAGGATCTGAAAAGAAGCCACAAGCTCCCGCAGGGGTGCAAGAGTTCAGTGTTTTTCAGAGTAGCTGGAAAGTGCTGCCTGATGAGGTTCCTTGGCCTACAGACACCTTCCTGCTCATCCCCTTGGACATCCTCCTGGAATTCCAGCTTTTGGGCAATGAGCAGAGCAGGGTGGGTCCGTGTCCAGCTCTGATCCACTCGGGGGGGGGGGTGAGGCAGTGCTCCTCCCACCATGAAGTGTGCCCCATGCTGCTCTCATCCCTGCCTGGGATGGGCAGGAAGGACCACAGTGTCTGTCTGTCTATCTGCCAGGGATCCTTCCCTTCCCCATCACACTGACACTGGCAGCCATCCTCAGCTGTGACCGTGTTCACAGGGGGTTCTTGGATGAGGGGACAGACAAAGATCTGACTCCATGTTTCAGAAGGCTGATTTATTATTTTATTATATGTATTACATTAAAACTATACTAAAAGAATAGAAGAAAGGATTTAATCAGAAGGCTGGCTAAGAACAGAATAGCAAAGAATGATAACAAAGGTTTGTGGCTCAGCTCTCTGTCCGAGCCAGCTGGGCTGTGGTTGGCCATTAATTACAAACATCCAACATGGGCCAATCACAGATGCACCTGTTGCATTGCACAGCAGCAGATAATCAATGTTTGCATTTTGTTCCTGAGGCCTCCCAGCTTCTCAGGAGCAAAAATCCTAAGGAAAGGATTTTCCATAAAAGATGTCTGCGACGCTCAGCCCCTTTCCTCCTCCCTTAATTACCTTCATTTTCCTTTCACTTTTAAAGATTTTTCTCAGCCCCCTCCCTGCCTTTCCTTCAAGCTCCAGATTGCCTCTGTGATTCATTGCTGGGTGCCAGAGGTGGCTTTTTTTCTTTGTGGAGGTAATTTTGCCAACCAGCCCTCCCATGTGTTTTGCAAGGGGCTGACAGGCACCAGCAAAGAGTGCAGTGAGTGCCTGCAGTCCTGGCCCAGAAAGGACAGCACAGAAAGGATGACAGAATATATTAAAAGAGCTCATTAAACTCACTTTGGTCACGCTCCAAAGCGTGTTGGAAGTCAGGAGAGAGTCCCCCATTGGCATGAGCAGGGTTTGGATCAGGGTTAATTCCATTAACCAGGCTGTTTGGTAGCTGCTGAGCCCAGCTGAGTCCTGGGGTTATTACTGTGCATGTAAGCTGTCCCTAATAAAATAAAGAAGACAAACTGGCCACCTGTGTTTAATAATCCGAGCTGACTTATGAATCATCTGTGTTTGTAAGACCCATCTCGTACACAGACTCATCTTTCTCTCCCTAGCACCCAGCTCCCCCTTCCCTATGGAAACCACAGCCAGCCTTCCTGCAGGAGGTGAATTCCTGTCAGAAATACATTTAATCTGCTGCAAGCTGCTCCTTTAAATCCAGGCTTTTCCATCCAGTCACTCCAGAGAATATGAGGAATGCCTCTGCTGGTTTTTCACTGAGCCTATTTAGCCTTTTTTGGACAGAAGGAAGCCTCTGAGAGGGAGGGTGCATTTTTCCCTCTTTAAATCACAGGAGGAACACCACAGCTCATTCCTTGTGTCCAGACTGCTTAACTCTTCCCATATCCTGGCAGCCCTGAGCTGCTGCTCCAGACTGGAGGGATACTGGAGCCCCTGGCTGTCCCTTTCTTTGCCTCCTGCTCTGCGAGCCTGGCACGCAGAGGTGGGGGGGCTCTCCATCCTTCCAGCTCTGGAGCCAAGGCACTTGTCCCCATCTTGGTCCTGCTATTCCAGCCACAGCCGGACACGCAGCTCCTTGCACAGCAGGGCCCCAGGCTGGAGAGATTCTTCTCTCTCTGAAACAAGGAAAGAGTGTTTTTCCCTTCCCACTCGTTTATGCTCTGCCGCAACAGCTGCTCTCCACGGGCTGGCTGTAGAGCCCCCAGGCTTAGCTCGGTTTTCAAGAGCACGAAATTTGCATCCACAGCACATGACCCAGGCTCTGAGCCTGCCCACATGGCTGGCAGAGCTCCTGAGTTTTAGTTTGGCTGCAGGCACCGACTTTGGGATGACCATAGCATTACTAAGAGATTCCCTCACCCTCCTCTCCTCCTCCTCACACTCCCATGGGATGGAGTGCCCTGCCAGAATTGTGGGCTGGAGAGCACAGGGAAGGGCACAGCACCGGCTGTGGGGCTCCCATTTTATGTATACATGGAAGGTGTGTACATATTTTTATTATATATTTTTATATTTGATATAATATATAAATACATATATCTATATATAAATATATAATATACTTATACTATATATTAAATATATATATAATACATAATATTTCTATTAATTAATATTAATTAGTATTAATTAAAATTCATTAACAGTAATATTAATTAGTATATATTAACATTAATATTGATGAAACATTATATTAATATTTTAGATAAAGTATGTGTTCTATTTCTATTTTATATAATATATAAATTATATTTATATTATAATATATAATATAAATATAAATATTTATACTATGATTGTTAATATATTTATATTTTATATATTAATATAATATTTATATATTTATACTATATAATATTATATATTGTTTATAGATGTAAGTATTTATATTTTATATTTATATTTATAAATATCATATATGATATTATATATCATATAAAATATATCATTTTTTCCAAGTGTTCGAGTGGATCTTAAGTTATCCATACAAGCAAAATTAAGGGTGAAATGGAGCAGATCTCATCTCTCTGCTGGAAGTGACAAAAGCTGGCCACATTCTATAATCATAGATTATGGGGGGTTGTACACCATCTTGAAGTTAAAGCATTCCCCAAGAGGACTTCAGGTAAGCTTGCTTTTGTAACTGAGATGCTTGTTTGGTAAAAGCCCTGCTCTTAATAAACAGAAAATCCCACATGACAAAGCACTGACTACATGAAAATCTGACAGATGTGCCTTTTTGAAAGGCTTGCAAAGGGAAATTGTGCAGCAACAGTTTTACAGTGAAAGAAACAATTGATGTCAGATGCTGCAAGCTGTGGGGACTTAAAGAATTCTCACATCCCAGCTGTGCCACATCAGCAGCTGCACCTGCACTCCCAGCAGTGGGGAGGACCCAGGGATGGAGCAGCAGTGAGACACGGTCACACCCAGTGTCCCATCCCAGCAGGCAGTGCCAGGACCCAGGGACAGCATCCACTGCCAGGGCTGACTGTCCCCCATCAGGAATACAGCATCTCTGCACCAGTCCATGTCACAGACTTCTTTTATGAAAAATCCTTTCCTTAGGATTTTTCCTCCTGAGAAGCTGAGAGGCCTCAGGAACAAAATGCAAACATTGATTATCTGCTGCTGTGGGATGCAACAGGTGCATCTGGGATTGGTCTCATCGTGTTGTTTTTAGTTAATGGCCAATCACAGTCAGCTGGCTCGGACTCTCTGTCTGAGACAGAAGCTTTTGTTATCATTCTTTTTTATTCTTAGCTAGCCTTCTGATGAAACCTTTTCTTCTATTCTTTTAGTGTAATTTTCATGTAATATATATCATAAAATAATAAATCAAGCCTTCTGAAACATGGAGTCAGATCTTTGTCTCTTTCCTCATCCAAGAGCCCCTGTGAACACTGTCACAAGTCCACCCATCAGCATACATTCCATCCCAGTTTTGCACAAGCAGAACACCCAATTTCTACCCAATTAGCCATGGTTCATGGAGTTTGTGGTGCCTCTGTGCAGGAGAACAGGCAAGCCATGTTTCCAAGGGACACAGAGACAGGCAGCTCCTGATGTGGCACAGAGCCTTCCAGGCAGACAAAAATATTCAACAAATCTGAACCAGAAAAAAGTGAGTTTGCATGGGTCATTAGTGCCTTGCCTCACAGGGATGGGATGTCTTCTGATGTGGTTCTCAGGAGCCTTGAAGCCACAGCCTGCAGCTCAGGGAAGGAGCATGGCAAAGGACAGGAGGTGGCACAGGATTCACCATGTGACAAAGCAGCACGGCTGTCCTCGCTTCATCCTGGAGGGCACAGCCTTGGAATACAGGGAGGGGAGGACCACACACATGAACAACCAAATTTCAGCCCCTCCAACGTGCTTCCAGAAGAGCCTAAGAAACTTAAAACAGTGAAAATAATATCATTAAAAAATACCCACAAGGTTGGAGATCCCCAGAATGGCAGGACAGTAAAACATTTCTAAGCTGACCAAACCTCTGCAGTTATGATGGTTTCTGCAGGTGGCCAAAAGGACAAGAATAATCTGTTTCCCTTAACAGCCCCACCAGCCCAAGGACTCCTCCTCTGAAGGGACACTCAAGTGTGTGTGCTGAGGGAAGGGGCTTTGCCAGCTCTTGCCCTTTCAGGAGTAAAACAGGTGTCCTACAAGCACTGAGCCAGTGATGGAAGATGCAAGGACCCAACAGGTTTGTACCTCCCCAGTAGCCACCATTTGTCAAGGATGGGCACCCAGAGGAAATGTTGTTGCAGACATCTTTTTATGAAAATCCTTTCTTAGGATTTTTTCCCTTCTGAGAAGCTGAGAGGCCTCAGAGACAAAATGTGAACATTGATTACCTGCTGCTGTGGAATGCAACAGGTACATCTGTGATTGGTCTCGTGTGGACGTTTGGATTTAGTGACCATTCACGGCAGAGCTGGCTCTCTCTCTCTGTCCGAGCCACAGACCTTTGCTTTCATTCTTTTCCATTCTATTATATTCTTAGCTAGCCTTCTGAGATGAAACTTTTCCTTCTATTCTTTTTACTATAGTTATAATGTAATATATATATAATAAAATAATAAATCAAGCCTTCTGAACACGGAGTCAATATTTTCGTCTCTTCCCTCACCTGAAAACCCCTGTGACCACTGTCACAGAAATGTGACCTTCAGCATACTCTGGAATCTCCTCTGGAAGAGGAAAACCTGCTAGAGAACACCAACAGCACTTCCAGCTCTTCTCAGGAGTTTCCACACTTCCTTAGGTTCTAACTAAAGAGAGGCTGGAGACCCATCTCTGGCAGAGGCAAAGTCGTGGCTGCAGCTGTGCCATGTTCCAGCAGGCAGGAATTGCCCTGAGCCCCTCACTGTGCTGCTGTGGCCCTGATTACCCACTCCCCAAATCACGTGAGGGCTGCAGCCCTCCTTGCAAGCAGGTTTGATTGCCCTGGTGTGGGGTGGCTGTCACCCTGTGATGTCACACGTGTGCCACTCCCCTGCTGGGTGCCACCAGCTCACCCCAGCTGTGACTGGCAGAGCTCTGCTGGGCTACAGACCAAGCCAGATGGGCAACCAGGCTGGAGAAGGGCTGGCCTTGCCTTGTTAAGCAGGACAAGGCCAGCAGATGCAGACCTGACCTTTCTCCGCAGGCCAGGCTGTCCCTGCTCACACTCAGGCAGCTCCTCACCTGGGTCATCGCAAGGTGAACCCACAAGGAAGGTGACAAAAGTGGAGAACTAAAGGAAAAAGTACCCTAAAAACTCTTCCTCCCAGTGCCCTGAGACAGGCAAAAAATATGGGCAGAGTCTTGCCAAGGCAGGGCCATCAGCTGTTCTGCACTGAGCAGAAAAAGGTGACCAGCCATTTCTGAAAGGGCAGCATCCCTCCTTCCAACCCAGAAAAGCCATTGATAAAATTTCTACATTCAAAAGAATGAGCACTTCCTGGGGAAGTGGGAATACACTGTGTGAAAACATGCAAGTGGAGGAGGAAGAGACTGACCAGCAAAAACACAGCTGCCTCCTTGCCTCCTCACACAGGCCAGCCCCTTTGCTGCTGCCTTCCCCTTCTCTAGGTGAAAACAGAGGTTTTGGCTCTGTGACACTGTTATACCCCCCTAACTAGGGCAAACAGCTTCCCAACAGGACAATCAGAAAATGGAACAGTGTCAGACTCCACCTGGTGCATCATTCACACTCATCTTGGCCAGTTCTGGGTGTGAGAATTTGGCCAATTCTCCAGTTTAGGGATTGGAGATTTTTGCCCTGAGATGTGCTGTCACTACCTTCAAAAGCTGACATACAAATAGAAACAGCTGCATATATCTCCAAACACTTCTCTGAGACCATGTTTGTGGCTTTTCAGGCAAAATATGCCTGTACCCAAAAGCCTGGAGCAGTTCTTAGGAACTCCACCTGATGTCTCTGGCCATGGCCACAACCTCTCAATGGACTGACACCTAAATCATCCATTTCACCAGG
This sequence comes from Melospiza melodia melodia, assembly GCF_035770615.1. NCBI lineage: Eukaryota > Metazoa > Chordata > Aves > Passeriformes > Passerellidae > Melospiza > Melospiza melodia. The sequence continues at coordinate 107,499,511 of NC_086196.1, read as the reverse complement.
TTAATTTCAGCCTGGATAATTTCCCTGTTTCACTCCTGGCCTCCCAAACTGGTGCTGTGGATAAAAAGCGAGGCAAGAAGAAGAAGGAGTTAAGATTGTGTTGCTGCAAAGAGAAACATTTGGCAAATCTTTCCCCAAAAGCTTCTTTCGTCTGAGCAAGGAGAGGGTGGGCATTCCTGAACAGCAGCAGGAAAAAGGCTGGGAATTAAATCTGGACCCCAGCAGAGGTGAGCAGTGCATGAACACCCAGGGATGCTTCCCTTGGTTCCTCATGGGAGCAGCCATCCTTCTTGGGGTGCCTGACATGCTGCAAGGGTGGCATTAGCAGTCCCCACAGCAGAGGCTGCAATGGAGAGGTGCCCTGAAGGTGCATGTTACACCTCCTGCAGTGATGGCAGCAGCTTGGAGATGAAGAAATTAGGGTAATGATTTTCATTGTGCCTGGCTTGTCCCCTCTTCCATCTCTGGGAGGGATGAAGACACCATGACAGTTTGGAAACTCTCAGACACTTTTTTGGTGTAGTGGAACAAAGCAAGTCTGGGTTTTGTGAGGATGGTGAAAGATCCATCAGGAGGGAAGAGGGTTTTACACTGGAGCAGATCCATGATCCAATCCACCATACAGCCACGGATGGGGTGAGGCTGGGCAGAAAATCCCATGGGTTACAACCCTCATGCTGTGATCCACAGTAATGCTGATTTATCCACACACATGGAAGGCAGGGTGGCATCCAGGCAGGAACTGAAGCAGGGTCCCCACAAAGTAAAGGCTGCTGAGCCTCAAATCAGAGGCCCACCACCCTCCTCTGCTCCACATGGCAGCAGAAAGCTGCCTGTAGCACTGGGAATGGTGCTGATCCCAGAGGGGCCATGGCTCTGCAGGAATGCTGGCAAGCGCTGCCTGCCCACCTTATCCTGCCCCTGGGTGTTGCAGACATCTTTTCACTAAAAATCCTTTCTTAGGATTTTTTCCCCTCTGAGGAGCTGAGGCCTCAGAAACAAAATGCAAACGATGGTTTTGTGCTGCTGTGGAATGCAACAGGTGCATCTGTGATTGGTCTCCTGTAGATGTTTGGATTTGGTGACCAGTCACGGCAGAGCTGGCTCTCGCTCTCTGTCCGAGCCACAAGCCTTTGTTATCATTCTTTGCTATTCTATTCTTAGCTGGCCTTCTGAGGAAACCTTTCCTTCTATTCTTTTTAGTATAGTTATAATGTAATATATATATATATATCATAAAATAATAAATCAAGCCTTCTGAACATAGAGTCAACATTCTCATCTCTTCCCTCATCCAAGAACCCCTGTGACCACTGTCACACTGGGCAGCTGGGCCACCACAGCCCCACGGTGTGGATCAGAAAAAGGAGCTGTAAATCTGTAACCACTGGGGCTGGCTGCCTCGGGAAAGCACCAGGAGATGGGAGATTAGACACACCATTAGCAGGAGCCCTGTTCTTTAGTGCTTCAAGCCTAAAGCAGCTCCTGGTGTGCAGGCAGGTGATAAGCTCAGTGCTCCATAAATCCCCCCACTGCCCAGACTGTGCCCCTTGGCATCATTACACAGCAGAAGGAATCACTGCTGCTCCCTGTGCTTTGTTATCCCTCAGTGCCACCAGGAATCCTTCCTGCCCAGCTCCTGTGAACGGGCTGCACAGAAAATTAATCCTTCAGATGTCTGCTGCCTTCTCCCTGTGCAAATACCAGGCTGCTGATTGACCAGGGAAGGATACAAATATTTACAGACGAGGGGAGGGCGGGAGCTCTGCCACGCATTGTGCTTGTGGCTGCAGCTGGCAGAGCTGCCGGGGTACCTGTGGGCTGTGCTGCTGCACAGACACACCTGGCACACCCCAAATCCAGCAACAAATAGTCTTTTTTCAGGCTAATTTCAGAGCATTTGGTTTAAAGCTGATCTGAATACAGCTGAAGTGGGAAAACAATTAATGTGTCAAACAATGACAGGCCCCAGTGATACACAAGGTTCTCCAGCATAGGAACCTCACCACAACACCCCACACCAGGCATTTGGGCCTCAAGGAGCAGGAAAAGCTGGCACCACTGCAAGAAAGATGAGCAGCCACAGGAATCCCACCACCACCTCCCAATAAATGCCTCAAAAGACCCAACTTTAGTTCAGTCTTCTTCTTGTCCTGGTAGTCCTGGAGTTTGAGTATTCCCCTGTCCTCACAAAGATCAGCTGGGACAAACTGGATCCCGGTGAGGAGGAGAAGGCAGGTTCTGGATTGGCTGGGAGTTGGAACCATGGCTGTTAGGATGGTACCTGGTGTGGCTTCAGCCCATGCTCAGGAGCTTCATTCTGCAGGTATCCAAGGTCTGGGAGACAGCCTGGGTCAGACAGCACTCCCAGCAGCAGGAGATAATTGAATGGCACACAGACTCGGCCAGACCTGACCACAAATCACCTTTAACTTCTTTACAGCAGTGCACCCCCTGCATGGTCCTTCCCCCATTAGGAGACCCAAGTACAAGCACCCTGGGGTGCATGGAATCTCTCTCATTGCAGTTTTTGCAGGGACATTGATGGATTCCTCTTTGGTCTGACCTTTGCAGCCATCCAAGGCCATTTTCCTGGGGTTTCTCCCTTTCCTGAGGGTGGAAAGCAAGTTGCACTTGCCAGGGAAGCACAGCCTGCCTTTGCTGCCTAACAGGGAGAATTTCACTCAGCATTGGCTCAGTGGAAAAGCACATTGCTCCCAAATTCACAGCAGGACCCTGTGGTATGGAAACACACAGATTGAGAAACCTGCTGTGGTGGCCTTGCCACAGCTCATCACCCTCCACTTTCTGCTGCTCATTCCCCAGCCTGGTGCTGCACTACAAGAAGCACCTGCCTGAAACATGCCAGGTTGTTTTTCCAGTCCTCACTGGCTCCAGGAAATCAGCCATGATATTGCTGTCATGGATCAGATCTCTGGGCTCCATCCTTCCCCACAACAACACCCAAATGGCAGGAACACATCCAGGAGGCCTGATGGAGTGGCCAGGCAGGGATACAAGGAAAGGTGGAGCCCAAAGGGAGGTTCAGGGCAGAGCAAAGGTCTTCTTTACCCTCTCCTTCCACCAGGCAAACAGCCTGTGCTCCATCTGGGAGCCAGGCTGGCACGGGGACACTCCTCATCAGCAAACAGGGCAGGCACGGATGTGGAGGGACGGATACACCTCTCTGGGCCTGCATGAGAACACTGAAAACACATTATTCCTGCAGCCAGGGCATCCTTGATGTATCCCATCATTGTGGGTGACACTGTCTGTCCCCTCCATTTCCCCCTTTGATCTGTATTGTTCACTGCAGCATTCCAACTCTTCCCTTTAAGCATTCCTGCAATTCCAGGCCAGGGGGATGGAGCCTTGGGTTTTCCTTGGGTCCAGCTCTGCAGAGCAATGAGCCCCAAAGGTTCAGAGGACTCAGGGAGCACCTGCTGCTGGGCTGATCACTGGGATTGGGACTGGGACTCCTGTACACGAGGAGTTACACAAACACTACCAAAGGTGCTGCCTTGAGCAGCTTTGCAGCTCTGCAGAATGCTGAGAAACAGCTTTCTGTAAAGCCAGTGTACCCATGATGTATCCATGCTCTGCAGTGCATCCTGACATTACAGGGACAGAAAATGCCTCTTCCATAGAGCTCAGCAGGATCTGACCTGCTCCCAAACCCTCTGTGCAGCCCCGGGTGTTGACTGACTCACTGGCCAATTCCCCATGGCATGGCCTGGGCAAAGCAGCTCCAACAGGTGTCCATCCAACACAGCATCCCTCTCACCTCCTTGGGAGAGCAAGGGAAACCATCTCTGAGCACTGCAAAGTCACAGGACTGTGATTCTGAGAGTGCTGGAGCTGGGGGGCACTGCCACACCTCTGGTGAAATTAGTGAGGAACCAGCACCCCACCGTGCTGCACCTCCCTTTGCAGCCTCCTGGGGGACAGACAGACAATTCCCCACCTCCCCTGCCTGCTTTGTCAGGCCTTTGCAGAGCTGCAGGACTGCCACTTAAACAAGGATTGTGTAACTTCAGCCCAGAGCTCAGTCACTCACCCAGAAAACAAGTCTCCTTCCAGGGCTGCCTTATCTTGTGGCTCTGGTAGGCACAGGATATGCACACATTGGCATGGAGGGGCAGGCAGAGGACAGGGGGTGCACCCAGAGCTCCCATTTCCTTCTCTCTATTGTGCTTTTCAAATAAATGGTCTCTTTTTATACCTCCAGCAGCGTCCCCAGAAGTGTTCTACCTGTCCAGCCCACACAAGACCCCAGATCCATTGTTCCAGGAGCAGGGAATGGATCTGGGGCTCTCTGCTGAGCCTGCTCCCCCGGCCGCTCTTGCAGGCCCCTTCTTATCTGCTCCACCCACTGTGGAGCGGGTTGCTGGGCAGCAGGCAGGAATATCCAACAGCACAGTGCCCACAGGCGATAACACCATTCCTACATCCTTCCTGCTGGGGCTGGAGCTGGGGCAGGAAGGAGGGCAGGAAGCTGTCACCAGCTCCATCTTTCCCCAGAGCAATCCATCTCTCACCAGCCAGCAGTGTCCTCCTGGTGTCCTTGCTCCTTTTTTAGCTGCTCAGAAACCAAACAGAGCCAGGTGGGTTATTTACAGAGGTTTCTCCACCAGGACACAGGGATGCCTGTCTCCCAAAGAACTCCCTGTTTCCCTGCTTGTTGTGTGCACCAAGGAAGCTCTGGCACTTTAAGCCCTGTGCCCTCACACACCACATGGCTTTTAGGATTAACCAGTTTCTATAGACCAAATCATCCTGCCTGAGGAAAGCTTTTCAGCCAAGCATTGTGTTTCTCCCTCCAGAGCACATCCTCCAGCTTCCATTTCACTGAAGCACACAAATACCATGTGCACAGTCCCAAGGAGAGCAAATAAATCTTTCATTTTCCCCTCTTCTATTTGAGTGAAGGCTGAGCCATGCACAAGTGCCACATTGCATTTTACACTTGGCTTTTTGCTGCCCAAAAAATTTTCTAGTCATCCTCTCCAGAGCCCCTTGAAATGTCTGACATAAAGAGGTGGTGTGTGTGTGTAAAAGATGGACAGACACACAACCACCCAGCACTGGTTCCATTAGCATTGCCTCCTGCCTTTCTGCTGCAGAACACCAAGCTCTTGGTGTCCTTTTTGCCACAAAGGAGGGAGGTGCTGTCACAAGGAATGCAAGAGATTTGTTCACCCCTAAGAAAGTTCTTTAGCCCCTTCTTTTAATAAAAGGATATCCTGGTCCTCTAGAAAATTAAAAGAACAGAAATCCATGCAACACACAGTTTCCAGAATGGTTGTCATTGACAACCAAATTGAAGATGAGCAAGTCCATCTCTGTTTTCATTTATTGCCTTTTAATCCTCCTTTTGCACACACCTAAGGGACGGGCAGGGGGTTTCTTTTTCACATGGTCTTGTTGACATCAGAGAGTAATTTATGTGTCACCTTGCACATTTTACAGGCCAAAGGATTAGAAACACTCTGGGAATCAGGTGGCCCTAAAGAAACCCAGCCAGGCCCTACACCAATGGGCCAAGCAGTGCCAGTTCAGCCCCAGAATTAAGGGTTAATCAGGCATTCTGCAACAGATGGATGTGAGGCTTAAAAAGCCCAGACTCCCACCAGGGAAGAGAAACCCCATCCCAGCAAGGTGAAGACACCTAAAACACACAGCATTCCCAGCTGTTGATGGGAAAATAAAGTAGCACAGAAGGTAGGACTTGTCTTGTGCAAATATACCTAGGGAGGGCTGGTGGTGGAAAGGAGGAGGTGGCACTTTGTGGTCACTCATAAAAGGAAGACATGGATCAGGTGGCCTTGCGGTGGCTCCAGACAGACGTCACAAGCTGCCTTGTTCAGGGCTGGGCAAACACAGCCAGGGAGGCCTGCTGGTGTCAATCAGTCTTGCCTTGACTCGAGTCAACACAGCCATGCCAGGTGACGTCAAAAGACTCTCTGCCAACGTGAGAAGAAGCAGAGCAAGAGGGTCCTTTGAGCATTCTGCACTGCATCAAAGCTGGGCTGTGGCAAGGCTGGGGACAGCTGCAAGGGAAATCCTGGAGCAGCTTCAGGAAGGATACAGGACTTCTGGGGTTTTGACACCATTCCCATCACACTGGGTGCCAAAGGTACCTTAAATTCACTCACAGTGTCACTATGAGCAGTTCCAAGAGGGGTCCCCAGAGACCTTGCTGCTGATTTAACACATCATGTTGAAAGCAGTGACTGGTGTACAAAGAGAAGCTGATGAGCAGCTCCCTTTCCAGCCAGAACACCACAATCTACTTGCAGGAATGTCCTCTGGAGCCTTGAAACAAGTCCAGTTTCATGAACATCAGCTCAAAAACTTGACCCAGAAAACACCGTTGAGCAAAAGCTAAAGCTCACCAAGTCAGACATGGCCTTCTCTTTTTCTGTTCCAAACACAGCTTGGGGTTGCAATGGTGTGGACAGCAGTGGGACAGAACCAGACCTGAACTAAACAACTGACAAACCTGTCTCTGGAAGAAGGGAAATTCCTGATTCAGTGGTGATCAGTATCTACAGATGATCAATAATCACTGGTGTACATCAGTGGTAACCTGCTTATCTGGCCTCTGAAGCAGAATAGGCAAGAATGACAATCCTGGTGACAGGTGAGGTATTCACGTGTTGGCAGCATCCAGGCAGCTCAGCCTTTATACAAATTCATGCTGTTAATTAACAGTGATGGCTCGATAAAGTTAGTTAACCTACTACAGGCTTGTCTGGTCTCAGCTCCTGAGGGAAGTAGATCCTCTCACAGAGCCTGCAGTGGAAAGGTGACACCAACATGTCCAGAAAGATCTGCCTGAAGTCTCACCTCTTACCCATCTCATAAGGACAGGGCAGCCCTGAACATCTGGGTATCTGCAGGGACAGATGGCCAGCTGCTCCATCTGCACACGTGGCCCAGACTGGTGTTCCCAGCAGCCAGGATATGTGAAAGATTCCAGGTAGAGAGCACAGAGCCAGCACAGCACAGAGGCCTGAGCTCCAAGAGGTCTGAGGCAAGAAAAGGCACACAGGGAAGGCAGAGGGAAACAGCAGTGAGAGGAGCTGCAGAGTTAAATGGAGAGGCATACACTGAAAGTTTGCTAAGTATCTAACTTCCAAGTGAAAATCCCTCCTGCTCCTCACATTAATCAGGGCACTTAAAACTAGTCCTAACCAGCTGCTCCCACTTCCTTTGTCCAGCTCTTCTTAAACGCACAAGCAGCCCACTAAGAAACAGAGCAAATATGTGCAAAGGTTTGCAGACAAAAACAGAGACCTTTGGAAAACACTCCGTAGAAGCAAGCACCCCTCTCCCAGCACAGAGGCAGCTGTGCTTTACAGTAGGACAGTTTCCAATGTTTTCTTTTTCTGTGCAGACGAGGGATTTCCTGTCCTCCATGGCAACCACTTTGCATTTACTGAAGGAGGCTGTGCCAATAATCTCCAGAGCAGAATGAAAATTTTTAAAGTGCCACTGCCTGTTGGCTCCTGGATTTAACTTGATGATGTTTTCCACACCCATGGTTCCAGTCCATTCTTCTACCCTCCTTAAAAGTGCTGCCAGTGGGGGCAAATCTCCGGTGCTGCATTGCCCATGGAGAAGGAGTTTTTCAAGCACTGGTGACACAAGGCTTTCTGAAGTCACCAACTACCAGCACCTCCCAGCAAGAGCTGTCTGTGCACCTTCCAAAGGACAGGGTTTTTGCTTTTTCCAGCAAGACACAGCTCTCAGTGTGAAGACAGTCCCTGTCATGAAAACAGCCCCGGACTTTGATGGCCCAGGTCTTCCTGTGACAGGTTTAGAAGTAATCTTGCCTCTCTTTCCTGGAAGGGAAGCCCTCACTGGACCAGTGCTGGTCCAACAGTTCCAAAACAGAGCTGAGCCAAACTGAGCCTCCCCAGCAAGGTGTCCTTCTCCACCCCCTCTGAGCTGCCCTTGCTTAGGTCTGCGTGCTTCTCAGCTCCAGGGACACAGATTCAGTGCAGTGACTTGGCAAGAGGCCTTTGTTTTGTTTTGGCCCATCTCACACCATTTTAGCAAGTTACATCAGCTTGGCCTGAGGCCACACGAACATCAGGACCAGCCCAAGGCACACAATAAGAACAAAATAGGAGGGGAAGTGAGGCCATCCCCTTGCAGTGACAGTGAGCTCATGATGGAACTACATCCATTGCTCTCTCAGGCTTTACTGTACTAGAACATCTCTCATTAACCTCTTACATTTAAAGAAGTTTTGTTCAGCAAGGCCTTCAAGGAGGAGCAGTTCAAGAAAGAGCTGGAAGCTCCTGACTAAATTGTACTAAACCTGAGATACATTTTTGGGCTGAGTCACAGGTGCAATCTAAACTCCCTCTCCTGTTTCATAGTCATCTCTCTTCTTTCTACTTTTTTCTTTTAAAATCCCTTGGCAAGGGAGCAGAACAAACTTGATCCTAACTAAACCAGACATAATAAAGCAGGACATTGTTTTCAAAGCAGGCAGTAGACTAGCATTAAACAGGAACCCTAAAGTTCTTTTTCACTCCTGTTTTATGTCAGTGAGTCAGACTCTCAGGGGCCTTTTCCTCAAACAAAACAGGAAAGTTTTTAACTAATAGCAAAGCAACATTAAACATAAGGAACAAAAATGGAATGAGAATCCCTGAATTGATAGGGAAGAGTTTTACAGTCTTAGCTAGAGAGGTTAAGGTGCTGCAAGCAGTGAGTGCACACAGTCCACTGCTCTCTAGCTTTGAGTGCTGACAAGAAGCCAAAGTACCAGCACAGGAGCTCTCACTACACATTTCTACCTGCCCTGGACCCCAGCAGCCTCTCTTGCAGAAAGTGACCTTGCAATTCTACTGCCAAGTAAAACAGACCCGCAGAAGAGAGCACTAAAAGTCACTCAAACTGACTGAAATGCTTCACTGCATTGGAGTGGAGGCAGAACAGTGACATTGGCAGCTCCACATCTGCACAGAAGAGCAGCAAACCACAGCCAAGGGACAGCCAAACTCAAAGCCACCAGCACGCATTTGACTGCTTCCAAGAGAAGCTGATCAAGACAGCAGGAGCCCAGGAGTGGAATTTCAGAAGCAAGTTAATTTCCTGGATCTGACAAAACCTCCCCATGGAACCACAGGCAAGTCCCCTTTTCCACATACCACCTGAATTCCCTGTCCTGTAAAACAGGCACTGTTCCTGCTGCTCTGTTTAAGTCATGAAGCACTCCTAGCAGGGATTATTTTTAGCATGCAAGCATGACAACCCAGCTGAGCTGGACTCTGATCTCAGCTGGTCCTTCTCATTGGCTTTGTAATATTAAAAGTAAACAAAAAGCAAAGCTGAGCCCACACCAGAGCTCAGCCACGGGGCAGCATTTTGATAGCAGATGAAACAGAACTTTTGGTAAACAGAGAGCTGCAGGCAGCCAACAATCTGAGGGATTACGTGGATCACCAGTGGCTGCACTCATTCACTGGTGAGCAGTGATCCATCAATGGACCAAAACTTCAAACCCATTTTAGATATCCCACCTCAGCAAGCAGTGACGCAGGTGTTGGGAGGACAGACTGAAATCACTCTTGACTGTGCTCTCAACCACAGCAGCAAGTGCTGGGAGAGAAGGGAAGAACTGAAAACTCCATCTAAGAGCAGGAACTCTGCAGAGCTCTCTGCTTCACAGCACAAACAAGCAGCTTCTCCCAGGGTGCTGAAAGAGACAGCAAGTCACAAACTTTGCTCAGAAAACCTTCCCCAGTCCCCATGTTCAGAGAAATTCACATTTGCTATCAGAAGTGTAGCACAAGGGCCTCGGGTCAGAGCTCCTCTACAGAGTGTGCAATCCAGAAGAAAGAGGATGGAATGGAGAAAATCAGAATAAATTGGGATAAACAGCACAGAGTACATGCCCATGGCTCTTCCGTGGGCTTCCCAAAAGCACACAAAATGTTCTGGTTTTTTTACCAGCCTCAGCATCAGTGATGTGCCTTCCTAGAATCATGACTACTTGCACACGTCAGGGCAAACCAGTTCCTTCCTGAAGTACATTTGATCCTTAATCATTCCCTTTCTCTGGCTACAAACCCTTTTTTTTTTTTTTTGCAGCACCTGGAATCACAGCCTTGTGCAAGAGGACATGTTTTTGAGCCTCTCCTATGGGCCCAGCTTGGCTCCCATCTGCAGTTTTTCTCCTGTTAAATCTTTAACACACCTTAGTAAATGTGACCAAACAGATTTTCCTCTGCCCTCATTCACATAGGTGGTGAAGACATCTGCAGCATGTGGCTTTTCACAGCAGTTACCATCACAGTGATAAGGCCTGTGCCTGTTGTCAAAAGCCAATTTTTAACTCATAAACTAGAGGAACATAAACCTCATAAACTAGAGGAACAAGCTTGCAGAGTTAAAGTTAACCTGCTTTACAGATGGGATCAGTAAATATACATTAGTTAATCCTTGTTTGGGACATCTACGAGACTCTGCTCTCATCCACCCCAACCAGCCTTTTAAATTAAGTCTCAGCAATATTTCTAAAAACTTATTTTCATATTGATGATAACCTGCCTTATCACACTGATTTGCCCAAGCTGATCTTCATTCTGCTAAGGCTTTATTCAAGGCTCTGCTATAAGAAAAGGCAGGTCCACTGATATTGCATGCCTTAAAGGAATATTTCTGTCCTTCCTTATGAGCAGGCTGCCTACGTACACAGCTAATTTCTCTTATGTATGATAAGAAACTGGGGGATGCAGGAGCCTTTTTAGGACTTCATCTCGACTCAGCCTGAGGGGAAAGGTGGGAGCAGGTAAGCAGTGGCTGTTGCAGCCTGCCACCCACTGGCCTGCAGAGGTGTGAGCTGTGCTGGGGTTTGTTTTCCAAGTCACTGCAATGCACTCTGCTGGCAGCAGCTGACACGCAGCAGCTTCATCCAGAGCAGCAGTGGCAGAGACTGCTGTACAGCTTTCTTGCAGTTATTGTAAATTAACTGCAACTACAGTAGCTGCAACATCAGTACAAAGCCATAATTACAGCCATTTGAAGTGTTTAACATACTTTTAATCTGTTCACATTAATATCTTGACTTGGATTAAGGTATGTCAAGAATTTAGAGTGCCAACACAAGAACAAACATCTCGTGGAAAAGCTCCAAAAGGGCATTTGAAATAGAAAAAGGGTCTCTCACTTTGCTTCCAACACTGCATGAAACCCACCATAGCCTGGGCCACGTCTGGGGTTGGGACATAAAGTGTTGTTTACCATGGCAAAAACAACTGCACCCTTTCTCTGGAGAAGTCTTTGAGCCAGGTTGAACTAGTTTAGGACAAACAGTAGGCTTTTTGTAGGAAAAATCAAAACTTTGCCAGCATGAGCCATCCAGTTTGGGACCACTAATGGCCCCAGGGCAAGTGCTAGGAGCTTATCATAGGAAGCATCACTGTCACCTAGCAGCCACATAGAGGCTATATATGCACAATGTGCTTATAGCAAACAACCCCAGGCTGAAACTATTCCTGCCAAACAGAAGAAAAAGAAGCTCACACATTCTTCAGCTACTCTGCTGCAGGATGGTGTGGCTGGCACAAGCTGCTCAGTTTTCATGGAGTATCAAGAAGAAAAAGCAGTAGGTCCCAGGAAAATAAACCCTTAGAAACTGCCACAGAGCTGCCCATTCTCAGAGCTTCTCTGCTTGGAGCTGCTTCAGGCATTCTGCCCAGAGCACAGCCACAGAGCCCACTTTGAGCATGATTAGGAGTTTAGTCACATGAAATTCAGCAAGGCTGAGACACTCATCTCACCCAAAAGTTGCCTTTAGGAGGGTCTGACTCACTGACCTATATCCACGGATGCCAACTGATAACAAACTGTCCAGTGATGGCCCTGGGGCTTGTGGGCTGAGGCACCTCAGCTGTGGCACTGTGAGCCCAGCTCTTTCAAGAGCTTTATACCTTCCAGAAGCCCTGAAGATTTAAACAGCCTCTTGCTGCTAGTAGGAGGTATAAAATTACTTTACAATGCTGTACGTGCAGCACAGGGGAAGTAAAAGTTGCAGCCAGCCACTCAAACAGCAATGTCACTTGAAGTCCACACACATTTCATTTCAACGCCCATTCCAAGAACAATCCTCTTGAGTCAAATATTTCTCTCCAGTGCTCTGAAGAGCTCCAGGTGATGAGTAATTCGTGATAGTTCTGTGTCTGAAGCCTCTTTGTCACTTTACATCCCACACAAATTCTTGCCATACAACAGCTTGTTGTGTCAGACATCTTTATTTGCTGTGTTCCCCAAGTGTACAAATAGTGAATGTAGTTATAGAAATTCAAAATATATTGTAGTAGAAATCTGTCTGGGAAGTGGAATGCTAAGATATTCACTTTATAAAATTATTACCCTTAAGTCACTCTCACTTGGCAAGTTTTAAATACATCAGGGCCATGAAGAGACATTATGATCCTGCAAAAAAGGAGTTCTCAGTAAACTTTTTCTGCTAGATTAAGTCAGTCAACAGCAAATTAATTTCTTACATTTGACTCATTTTGAGTTATCAGCCAACAGGATGTTAGCTACATCCAGACAATTCATACACAATTCAGCTCCCATTTATACCAATAAAGTCAATGTATCACTATCAACATACCTAAGTATTAGTGAAACAATCTCAGTGACATTATTATTATTTTAAGCTAATGAAGTCAAGCCAATAAGTTGCCCCTGGCTATTGAGTGCAATTGATGCTTTTGTCACATTTTCAGAGTAGGACTCCTCAGTTCTTGAACAAGTCAATACAGCTCTGCAGGAGAGACACATTGTTCTGCAAAGGAAGAGAATTAGTTTCAGATGGGGATGACTGATAATTCCAATCCTGCCTTTCACAATGAAGTAGCTTCCCAAATAGTGGGTCTGACACAGGATTTTGTGCAAAGACAAGCACTCAAACAGTAAAGAACCAAAACCAGATCACACATTCTGCAGTCTGCCTCCTCCTGCAGGCCTGCAACCATTAATCAGTTTGTGCTAAGGAGAGGGGCAAGAGTCAACAGGAAGCCTTTAAAGTGGGCCAAACTGAGCAGTGTCATCAAGGCTTTGTGTCACATTCCAGCTCAGCACTGAAGCAACTGCCTGTGCTAAAGTCCAGTACTCTCAGGGAGTGGGACATTATACTTTCCTTCTCCAAAGGAAGCTGAGGATGCACAGTCACTGCTTTGTTCTCTACATTAAGTTAACAGACCCTTCAAGCCTGCCCAGCAAAGCTTGGCTGAGGCTGCCTGATGGGAAGTCAGATGACCCAGCAAACCCTCCCAGTTACACACTACTCATTTCTCTCAACCCATGTCTGTTAAATTCCAAAGAGAACACACCTTTGCATGTTTTATTTCCAGTTCTGCCATTTCAATTAAGTTTTTACGGAATGCTGCTATTCTCTTCTGTTTGAAGCTCATCAGTTCTGTAGAGGAGGAAATAAACAAAGGTAAGAGATAGACAAAGTGTGACAAGCAATGCCCCTCATGTTTCAGGAGTTCTGTTGTGCAGCTCAGATTACAGTATTTGATCAAAAAAAGGTTCAAGAGTTAGTCATGCTGTTTTTAGACAGAGATGCAGTCATCACATGATACACAGACAGCTTAAGACAGAAAAGCTTTGTAGGAAGAGAGCTGGAACAAAGCAGAAATAAGCCACACAAGCTCTGTGAGAACCTCGATCATTTAAAAGCCAGATACACTAAAGGAGCAGCATGCATACTATGAAAGTGTATTATAAATATATTTATATAAATATACACATCTACTGAGAGCCAGTGTTTGAAACTCTGTGTAAGGCACTCAGCTGTATTGGGAGGGAGCAAAAGCCTGTTTGCACAGCTTTGACTGAGGTAATTAGTTACCCTCTAGTAGTTACATTCACATGGAGGCTGAGTTCAGTCCAAAAACAAATACTAGGGGCTTATAAATAAGGTTGGTGTAGTATTGACACTGCTCTGCTACAGAAAACTGCTTTTAAAAATGTTTAGCTGCATTAGTTTTACAGCATCTATCTCTATTGTCCTTGGCATGTTCAGACTGACTGCTCAGGAGCCTTCAGTAGCTGAAGGTCAGATGGAGACCTCGACTGCTTTAAGCTCTCCTTTAAGCATAAGTTCAGCAAAGCCTGTTTTACCTTGTTTAGCAGATTCTGAAATCTTTTCAAACTTCTGACAGCAATCCTGTTGATGTGCCTCAGCCAGCCTGACGTCCTTGCTCTTTAGTCTGGCTTTGTCTAGAGCTTTGTTCGAGTTCTCATAGTCAACAAGAGCCCGGGTTCGCCTGTACAGCAGATCCTGAAGAGACAGAAAAAGCACACCAGAGCCTTACAGGACTACTTCCCAAACTGAGGTTACAGCCACCTTAGCAGCAGGAGGTTTCACTTCTTTCAGCACCAGATTCTGCTTTTTCAAACAAGTTATTACAGCCTGCTCTTGGTATCCTTTCACAGTGCAGCACTACACTTTCAGGACAGCCAGTTAAGCCTTAGTGAAGGAAGTCTAAGGGCTACTATGGGCATAATTTCTTCCCTTAAAGTAGTTTCTCCTCCTGTAAGATAGATGTCTCCACTAAGAGCAAAAAGCACTTTCTGAATTCCCTCAGTCTACTTCCAGCAGCCATTTAATTTGGAGATCTGACAGCTTGACTGAAGCACTGCCCTAACCTAGACAGGATAAGTATAGAGGTCTGTGAGCCAATCCCTTCCTAATGCAGCAGGAGTACACCTGTGATGTCTAAATAACAGTACACCCCACTGAGGGGGGCTGTAGTGGGTGTTCTGAAGTACCTGACATTACAGGTAAGACACTAGATGGAGAGGCTCAGTACTTGTACCTAGATACCTTTTTGCAGCATAGTCATCCCCTGTCAAGTCAAGTTTTTATTAGAAAAAGGGTTGCCAGCAAGGCTTTTGCAGTCACATCAATCTACCAAAGCCCTCTTGGAAGCTCAGACTCCAAGAGCCTTCACAAGTTACCACTTATTTGTGCTAAGGCACTCAAAAAGTCCTGAAATCAATCCCAACTACTAATTAGTCATCATTGATTTTATTGGCAAGTCCATGACTACTCAGGCAGGGAACAGGAAAGAAACTGCTGCAGACTTAAATTCAGTTTGCTCTAACTTACAGAAATTTAAAGAGTTCTTCCACTTTACATGCCAAAGAAAAATTGGTCCAAGTCTTCTGTAAGTGGCTGAGCTCCAGCTAGCTAATATATAGCTTCTATATTCTGCTGTGGTTTAAGAGTCTCAGGTTTCTTAGGCAAAACAAGGCTCCACTTTCCTGTCTTCTTAAAGCACAAAGAATACCATGAGTGAGTTGTGTTGCCCATAACAAAACTAAGCTTCAAAAAGAAAACTCTTCTCACCTTAGCAGCTTCTATATTGAGCATGTAGTATCTCAACAGTTCAGAGAGCTTTAAGTCTTCATCAGATGAAACTCTACTCTCTACCTTCTGCAGAAAGGGGAAAAAAAAAAGTCAGTTTAGTTGGTGTGTAACAGAGTCAGAGATTCTTCTCCCCCACACCTGCCCCCAGCAAAGCTTCTTACCCTGAGTTTCTCAAAGAGCTCTGCAACTTTCAACAAGTACCTAGTGAGGGAATAAAAAAAGCATAAATAAGTCTGAGATACTTCTTAGTCTGATAAATGCCAGGATCAATTGGCAGGAAACCAGAAAGCTGAAGGCTGGAGTTTACTCCTGTATACAGATCCAAACAAGGGCTTGGAAAAAACTCATTTAGGCAAAGAGCTTGAGAAAAGGTTCAATGTGCTGGATTCCAGCCTACCAGAACAGTACAGCTGAGCAGCTCAACACCATTTACTGTAACAATGCTCCTCTCCAGAGCATAAAGGTCTTGTGGAGAATTTCCCTGCTGCTATCCAAGAGGGATGAGCTGACTTGTTGATTCAGCTTTACACTCTGTTTTAACAAGGTCTTGGTAAATTGATAGCAAAGTCAAAGGTGGAAGAAGTCACCTCAAAAAAGGCAACTGAGTTCCCCTTAAAAAATCCCCTACTATTCTGGAAGTGCAAAGGTCCAGAAGATAGTACAGATCTAGTGCAAGCTGACCTAGTGCAGTTATATTTAACAACACATTAGAACCCACACATAAACCCTTTCTTCAGGGTCTCCAGCAGTTTGTGACCTGAAGAGAGTCATGGAGATTTCTGTTTAGAAGGATTTGATGACCAGCACAAGTAACCTCTAGGCCACAACTGGCAAGTTATCAACTAGTTCAGAGTTAGGTGCAATTGATGACATTAGGTTTGCCAGAGCAAGGGTGCCAGAAGAAAGAAGATTTTAACGCCACTTGCATGCAATTCAAGAACCTCAAACCACCTATGACCCAATCCTCTGGATTTTACAGAAGAAATTTGGTTTTCCCAGACTCAGGATATGTTTATGAACAGTTGGAATTGCTTACTTTTTGATAACTGTAGGCTCTTCTAATGCCAGGCTGTTCAAACAAGCTGAAGTATAAATATAGTCATCTGCAACATCTGCAAGAACAAGACAAGGTTTTCAGGCTGAAATCATCAAAACTGATGATCCCTTGAAAGGGGCTTTGAAAAGATTCACTTTTATGAGATCTTGTCATCTTATCTGCTTTTGCACATGCATCCTTGATTCTGTTGTAGTAGTTCACAAGAAAAGTCTTCTCTTGCTCAAAAAAATCTTCTACTTCCTGAAAAAGAATATGACCTGTTAAGTCAGTAACTGCAGAATACAAGCTCTTCCCTTTTTTAGGAAGGGCCAAAGAAACAACCACAGCCTGGGCCTGAGCTTGAGCCCATCAATCCCTAAGGAAAAACTGTTCAAGACAAGATCTGAGCCAAAGGTTTGACATTCCAAACCACCTGGCAAACTTCTTCCTCACTGTGCAGTGAAGATGAAGTTGGCACTCAAATACTGATGCAGGTTGTCTGAAATAGCCAGTAAGTTATGGGACAGCCCTCAGGACACTCCCAACTGCTGGAATTTTATTTCCTGGGCCTGCTGCAACACTGTAGCTAAGGACTAAGCAGTTTACAAGCTTGTTTCTCATCCACACCAAACATGATACATATTGTAATGTTTCATGACAGTGCACAAGAAGCTTTTTGGGAAGTGCTGCTATGGCAACACAACACAAAAGCTGGAGCAAGACCAGATACAGGAGTCTTTGGTATTTGATTTTGTCTAGTATAACCAGAAACCTATAAATTATGTCTGTTCAGAGCTCCAAAGTAGACAAAAGCCACAAGGATATTTCCTGAAGGTATAATTCCTTCCTCTCCAGTATCAGGTATTAAGGCAGGTCTTCTGCATCCAGAAACTTGAATTATACACTGAAATTGAACAGCCTAAAGCCACAATGTCTGATTTCTATAGAAATCAGAATTAATACAGGCTACTCCTCTCAACTGGGAGAGCAGTAACAAGGCAGGTATGTCAGTAGCTGAGCCTCGCACAGCAAGCCTGAAGCAGACAGTAGTAACTTCCCTGGAGCAGGAAGCAAGAAACAATCAAGATTAGGGTAAGAGACAAAGCAACAACCTTACCTTGACTCCAGAGAAGAGGACCTCATCAGCACTCTTTACTACACTTTTTAAAAAGCCACCAAACATCTCTTTAGTGTTTTTCCTCCGCACACTCAGCTGTAATAGAGAGGCCAAAGCAGCTTTAAAGTTATACCCAGGGAGAGAAAACAAGTTTTGTTTTGATACTTGCAATGTTAGTAACATCCTTTACACTTAGCATATGTCAGAGCAGGTTGATTTCCAAGCCCTCCAGAATAACCATATAAAAATGTAACATGTAACAGGTGGCTTGGCTACAAGTAGTTCAAGGGATTTTTCCAATTCCCATAAACAGCTCTGTTTCTTCTTGCATATCTTGGCTCAGCATCTATCACTCATAATTAGGTGTGATGAAACATATGCAGGAGTGACTTTAATACACCTCCATTCCTCCACTTTAGGACCATGCAACACAGCACAGGTACACCTGAGCCATACATGTTTCCAAGGTAAAGACATGCAAAGGTGGCTCCCTAACCAGCTTGACAAGGATTTAGAAACATGGTGGGATTTACAACAGAGAAAGGTGTAAAGGTCAGGCTTTCACCTTTCAGCCATCTCACAGAAATACTTGCAATATCTACTTGCTGATGCTGCACATAGATCCACAGACCATTCTGACTGTGCCCAGCAAAAACAACAGCACTCCTAAAGTTTGCCTCACTTGGAAAGGGAAACAAGGAAAAAAAGCCTCACGTCCTGGTCATACTCCAGGAAAACATGGAAATTGCGGTCCTTGCTGAGCACAGGATGAGACGCAATCCTCTGCAGGAAGATCTCATGTGATGAGACAGTCTTCTTGAAGACAGCGAGGTATTCACTGCAAGGAAACAACAGACTGAGATCCTCTTTGTACTACCCTCTTCAGTACACAAAGAATTGCTTTAACTTTAGCCCATGAAAATATTCAATTGCAGACTTCTGAAACAGCCAGCTTGTGATAGCGAAGCTACTTTCAGTCTCTTTACCTAGGAAGTTTTCCAGCTTGAAAGCTGGAAAAGCTGGGCCACGCCCCAGCTCCAGGATTTTCAAGACACCCTTCAAAACAGAGACCCTCGAGATCAGTTATCACCAAATTAGTTGCTCTCCCAGAAGGCTTCTCTAAATGCAGCTTTTGGCAGTAAACTCGTTTTACTTACGCTTCCAGCTCTTGCTTCATTTTGGCAAACTCTTCTTTTGTCATGGACACCTCTCCTTCCCCCAGCTTCTGCATCTTCTCTCTGGGACCATCAAAGTCAGGCTTTGAAGGTGCTGGAGGTATCTAGGCAGGGAATTGGTTAGTCATGGATATTAGCAAATAAAGTTTTCCAAGATTACTTCTAGCCTTCTCTTTTGCCTGGTCATGGGAAAGTGTGGTAAAGAGTGCATGATCCAGGAATTCTAGATTCCTGGTTTGTGTTATCCTTGCCCCAGGAGGGAAGCCAACCCAGAGAAACATCTTCTGTAATCCACCCCATTGCCAGCCTTCTAAAGAATCATGATAGGAAGGAAAGCCCACATTTAATAGATTATTTCAGTGTGCCACCTTCAGGCAGATATTAATACCACCACAGAGTCAAGGACTCTCACAGCACCTTTTGCTGCTCCAAGCTATATGCAAAGTTAACACAAATGCCATACCACTCAAGTTTTCTAGGAATTAAGGAAACAGGAAGCATAGGGAACACCCAAATCACAGAACACCAGTAACACTGGTAAAACACACTTCATGCCCTTATTAGCAGGCACTTTAGATTGCTACAGTTTCTCACTTAGGATCACATTCTTTAGGAAGTACTTACAATGAGTCCTGCATACTCCTCAGTTTCAGTGAGTGTATCATGTAACCACACAAAGTCTTCGTGCTGCCTTGTAACTGAAAACTCAGGGCTTTGAAAAGCTGGCAGTGTAGTCTGGAAGAGAATATATAGAAGCCCTACTGTTTTGTAAATCAGTGCTTTTAGGAACAGTTCTGTCCATTTCCAAAGGAAGCTATTCTGCTTACTAAGAGCCTTGCCCACTCCCTTTTAGCTGAGCTGGCACTTATTCAACAGCACCACTAAGGAGACTGTTAGAAAAAAAAAAAGTACTGTTGTAGAACAGCATTAATGCAGTTTGTTTTGTGACATTTCACAGTAGCTCCCTTCCTACCCCCATCCTTCTGGCGTCTCGCTAGAACTCCTTAGCAAAGCCATCAGCTACTTACCTCTGTTTAGAGAGTTCAGATCCTAGGAAATCTGAATTTCTGCGTATATATACACATCTCCAGGCCACCTTTAAGTGGAAAATCTCCATCTAATTAAATTTTCTTCATTGCCAAGCCCATCTTTGCAGGTGTGTGTACTGCAAATACATCTGTTACTTGCACAACCTCTTTTTGCCCATGACCTTACCTTAGTGTGCACAGTGAACTTCACTCTGTCCTTTTCACTTAGGGCATCAGGGATGTCAATTTGGAGAGAAGGATCAACATTCAGGTCTACAGATACAGACCTCAGCTGCAAGAGAATTCACAGAATAATCCTTGATCAAGTATCAGGTAGGTTTAGTGAACAAGGGCCACACTGCACTCCACTTCCTCAGGTACACACTTATGACCAGAATTCCTTTCACAGTGTTTCAAAGAGCCATAAACTGAGCCAGCATTTCTTTGGGGGTTTATTTCTTCATTCATTCCAACAGCCTAGACCCAGAACATCATTTCAAGACTACTCAAACTTTCAAAGAGCAGTGGAATAGCTTTCTCAGTAGAAGATCCTCCAGCTTACACACAAAGACTGTCTTCTAAGAGGCCCTCCCTTGCTGCAGCCTGACAAATTATTGCTGTTTTCTGCATAAGGGAGAAGCCACCAGAGATCAAGGTCACAACACAGGAAGTTTGCTGAAGAATGACTATCAGAGCCCGGAGGAACGCTGCAGTTCCCCTCTGGAGATAATTCTGAAGGCCTTCTCAGAAAAGCAGGCTAGAGAACTGCACCAGGACTGCCATCTCAGCACCCTGCAGCACAGAGCACACCAGCCAGGACCCTGCTCCTACCTCTGCACTGCACACTGAGCTCCAGCACCCAAATGGTGCCAGGATCTGAGCAATCCTATCATATCACAGATGGCTAAATGCTGCCCCAAGCCTCTGCAAAGCTGCCTAAGAACTGTTGATAGGCTGCCTGTTGTAAGGTGAAGTTTGCTTCCCAAAGGCTCTGGAAGATGCCTCCCCCCAGGCTGGCCAGCTGCAGCCCAGATCTGGTATGTGACAAGTGTCTCTGGCTGCCTGCAGAGCACAGAGCTGCCAGGACAGGCAGCATTTGCCCTGCCACTGCTCTCCCCATGATCAGAGTGCTGTGAATAAGTGAGGGATACCCCAGCCACTGCACCCTCCAGCCATGCTAAAAACACTTCTGTCTGCTGCATCCTCACTGTTAGCTAGAATTAAAAGGAGACAAATAATAGATAAAACTTATTAAGCCTTACAGCTATGGAATGGCCTTGCCTGCAAGCACATTCAGCTCCCCAGAAGATGGAAAGGACAGAAGATTTTTAGCCCATCCTGGGCATTGCCTTGGCAGTGAGCACACTTACAGGGCACAGCTCCCTGCAGTCCCAGGCGCTGTTCACATCCCACAGGACATGATGGCACTCCAAACTCTACAGGGACTCCAAGTAATCACTTCCCTGCAGTCACCACTTAGGACAGACCATTATGCTCCCATCCAGGCAGGAATTCTGGTCCTTGCTAGGAAGGCACAGGCCAGACAGAGGTGCATGGTTCAGAGGTCACTGACACAGGCTTGGGCAGAAGCTGCTCTCACCCCCCAGGCACTGCAGGAAGGACAGGTAGAAGGCCACCAGTCAGGCCCTGGTTTCACTGGGAGCACAGTGATGAAAGGCAAGTTGGTTGGTGTTTTCCATTTCCCAGCCAAAGCAGCAAGATGCAGACCCCAGTGTTTTACATCCTGCTTACTTGTATTTGCTGTCCAAACAGGATCAGCAGTGCTAACAATATGAACTGCTGAGTCTGGAAAGTATGATAAGCCAAAGGAAACCATTTCCTCTCAGCTAAACTAAGGAAAGGATTACACAAATCAGACAGTCCTGAATTTGTGAGCTTGCTTGCTTTCTTTCTTGTAGAGAAAGTAACCTGTGATTAGATGCTGTCTAGTTACCTACACAGGAGACAAACAAGCACAAACACTAGAGGGTCCTGCTTGGCCAGATTAAAGCAGTTAACATATCACAAGCATGTCCTGGTACCCTGCACAAATTGCAAATGGGATCTGGAGCTAAATGAAACCAAGGTTTGTAAGACCCCAGTCTGCTCTAGTCCTGTGAAGGTCACTGTGGGCTCCTAACTCCAGGCCAGAGGCCTTCAGGATTACAGAATCATGGCTCAGACTACAAAGGGAACATTCACACTGTCCGACTTCAGGAGGAGAGAGTGCTTTGTTTCCCTACAAAAAGTGCTGGAGCAGCATTTGTCCCCTGAATGGGGGAAGCAGGAAGCCCCACTCCTGTCAGCACAGCTCTGTAAAGCCCTAACTCAGGGAGCACCCACAGCAGATGTCTCACACCAACCCCTGACCCACACCTGCCCTGCACACAAGACCTTTTGTGCCACCATCTCTCCTGCGCCCATCCCACAAGCAGGAATGGGGACCAACCTCCTCATGGGCACATGAAGGCTGTGCAAAGGAATTAAATATCCATCTCCAGGCATCCAACTCAAGGCTTTCCCAGGTCACCCCTCCATCTTCACTCTCTGGCAGCTCCTTCATACCCAGAGGCATTTCTCTGCTAGGACATCACTGCTTCCTCCCCAGACTCCAAGCAGTGGGGCACGAGAACTGAAAGTTCCCCATCCAGTTACCAGAAACCAGTCTGTCACTCCACACCCTCAAGGGATATAATCCAAGCTCAGCAGCTGGGAAGGGATTATTCCTCACTGGGAGCAGATGCCCAAATAGGTATAGAGGACACACAGAATGGAAATAGCTGGGTTGGGCTGCAAACTGAAACACTGACCCAGAGCCAGCACAGTACTCTCACTTTCAACTTTCATTTCTCTTCCCCAGAAGCAGCTTCTGGTTTGCAGTGACTCCAGAAACTGTTACAGCTTCTCTGACACCTCCCACGTTTAAACTCAGCGCTCAGAGACTTGTTTCAGGATTCCTAGGGTTTCTTGAGGATTCAAGCAAAACTCCCTGTTCAGTGCAGTTTACCTGTCCAGCTGGTAAATCAGAACAAAGCAGAGCCCTTCACAATAACGTAGACATCGTACTGGTTAACATTTCAGAACCAAAAGACTATAAATAGATATTACAGTACTAATTAGGACACCATGATAAACACCTGATCTAGAAGCCCAGGAAACAGCAGAGATCATTACAGTGCCCAATCCAGGTAGAATTTTAGAACATTTGGGTTTTTTGTATTTGTTAGAGATGCTAAGAAAAAAAAAAAAAAGTTGGATCACTTAAATACAAGGCAGTGATGACCATCAGCTAGCAGACTTCTGCCTGACAGACATGACATTTCTGATGTGCTTGCAGACACCCAGAGGGAGGAAATGCCCTCAGCCACCCAAGTCTCTCAGTTCTGGTGAGAGGCCTGAGCTGCTGCTTTTACCGTTCCACCCTCTGCAGTTTTAGCATCAGCTCCGGATGACTCGGCGTCACTTCTGCATTCTAACAAAAGAATCTGCCAGTGCAAGCAACTGTGTACAACTTCTGACTGCCAGTGAAATGGGTATTTGTTCCCAAAGACAGATGAATCCAGGGGTTTTCCACACAGCCAGGCTCTTGGAAGGAGCAAGAAGCCCTTCCACAAGGGCTCACAAGTCAGAGTTTTTTGGTTATTGTCAGCTACCTTTTAAAAACCTTCTCCCCTTACTGTCATTCAAGCAACAGCCCACAAACAAGGCTTCAGAAGTAATTACATCTGCCACTACCTAAAACCCATCACTTTTTACAGAGCAGACTTTCTAATTAAAGCTGTTTAGGTGCTCTCCAGAGAGCACTAAAAGATCCTGGTGTTTATACAGAGCCCTCAGTTCCAGAGGGCCTTGTTTTGACACCCAGGAATTAGCCAGCAGAGGATCTGGCCAGCAGCTATCAGCAGCATTAGATGCTGGAACTACTTTTTAGTCATATTCAGCACAAGCAGCTTAAGTTTCCTTTTAATCAGGATTCTAAAAGGACATTTGAAAGTGCACTGCAAGCATGCAGCACTACAGAGCACGTGTGAAGCTTGGATTTTGCAGCCTTTGTGGCAGTTTGCTGTCACCACCCTGACACTGAGCTGAACAGTCCTGAAGTGGTCTGGTTACACACAGCCACAAAAATTCAAGCACTGCTTACTTATGCTATGGAAAATGCTTCCCTAAATGTGTGACTTCAAATTGAAGAACTCCAGTGATGCAAAGGTTTAATTATTTTGCTTAAAACACCGATAAAGAGGGAACAACAGCTCAATGTAGTCACAGTGAAATGGCATTCCTCAGCAAGTGCAGGGCTTGCCAAGGAAGCAGAAGGCCCAGAGCACCTGTTGCCTTGGGCTGTGCAATAAAGGGTCCCTCTCCTGCCAAAGGGATCTCTGCCTCACTCTCTGCAGGAACCTGCAGGTCACACAGCTCCTGGTAGAGGGAAGGGCTCCATAAACATCCAAGGATGCCACATTCTGAGCAAAAGCCGTGCTGGCTCACCCTGTTCCACCAGCAGGACACCTCCACCCAAGCCATGGCCTCCTCAGCACAGCTTTGGCCATGCAGGGCAATCCCCCGTGTGCCTGCAGAGCACAGCCTGGGGCTGAGCACTCCTGGCCCAGCTCAAATGGGAATGGTGCAACAGCAGCAAAGCCCAAGGCATGGTCAGCATTGCCCAGGAATGCTTTGCTGACCTCCCACAGTGAGGCCAGAGCTGGTGGCAGGGATGCCAGGAGCAGGGCAGCCTCACCATGCTGGCTTCACCTTCTGTAGCCCAAACTGCTTCGTGGAGGCTGTGTGTCCTTGAGAGGGCACCATCCCTGTCCAGGAGCTGGCTCCTTGCAGCAGCTCACCTCCCTGCTGATTCCAGGCTCAGCAGCAGGCAGGAGCAGGGTTTTTTTGCTAAGCACAAGATCCAGTATGGTCTCATTCCCTCCAGAATGTGCAGCAGAATTTGTCCAGCAGAGGCACCACTTGTGAGTGATAACAGCAAGTCCCAGGCCACGACACGACATTTTGTCTTCACTGATTGCTTTGTGGAAGAGGTGCTACAATACATGCTCTCAGCATTTTGATCCAGAACATTTCAGCTGCAGACTGAAGCCCTTAAACACCATGGAGCCACTGACATTAGGAAATACCAAGGTATTTACTCAAGCTCAGCTTGGAAGTCCCACCACTCACTTCACATTCTGAAGTGCCTTTTCCTCCCCCATGACAGATTACACCTTATTTTCCACTGCACTTCCAATCACCTTTATCCTACCCTCCCTTCCTCTTCCCACATATCCTGATCCTCTCCTGCTTTGCCACCTCAGGGTCAGTTTTTAGTTTATACTTAACAGTGGCTCCTATTTGAGTTAATTCCTAATGAAGTTTACTTTACAGGCATGAGTTTTATCTACTGGTCACACACCAGTTCCATGTTGCTGTTTCTCTGCCCGAACAGAAACAGACAAGATAGGAGCATTTCTATCCTCCCCCGTGCTGCTGGAATCCTGAGACAGCCCTACAACCTAAAACAAGCTAATCCTTGTCCATTGAGCATCAGAGTTTAAAGCTACTCCAGCCCCCACCACGAGAACATTTTCCCCTCCCCCCAATACTCCTGTCCGAGTTAGAAAGGCAGATAAACACTCAAAAGTTACCAAATGTTGCAAGAGAGTTGATATTTGACCTTCCCCTTGAGTATTCTCCAAGGGCAGACACTTTTTTAATACAAAGAGTTTCACATGCAGCAGAAAAGAAAGCCTGTGAAAGAAAGCACAGCTCAAAGCAAGCTACCAGAAAATGCTTCTTCTACAAACTCTTGTCTGTCTTACTGACTCAGGGTTGTTTCAAAACAAGATTAATACGGGAAAGAAGCAGAGAAAAGAAAATTAACCAGAAGTCAATAGAGGCTGGTGTATTTCTAACTCCCCCAAGTTAGTTAATATACATGCTCCAAAGAGCTGGAGAAAAGACAGACTGCAAAGACTTTCAGCACACCTAACAGCTTAAAGCAAAGTCATCTTCCTGCCAGCAAAGCTTAGTCACAATGCAAAACCACATGCAGATGTGACAATATGAAAGGCAAATGGGCGACTTGCTGACTCTTACAGGGCTGCCTTGCCTTCTTCTCAAGGTGTGCTGAGGGTAGTTATTAAACCAGGCAGTTTAGGTAGGTTAACCCAAGCAGCTCGTCCAGCAGAAGAGAGAATTCCAGTCACTGTCTGCACTACATAAACATTAATTCACAAAGTTCCTGCTTCAGCATTTCACTTGCATTTCCTCTGAGGAGCTGAGAGTCTTAACACTAGGAAATCCCCTGTGCTGCTTGAAAGGGGAGACACGAAGCTCCTTGGCACTTACAGCTTCAACGCTTCTCCGGAGAAAGGAAAACCAAGCGAGAAAGGAAAACCTTGCTGATGAGACAGCCAAGGCAGAGGGGCGGCAGCGCAGGTGAGGTGACAGCCGGCAGCCCAATGACCGCGGAGCACAGCCGGGAAGGCCGGTCACAGCCCCAGCACGGCAGCTGGCCCCCGGGGAACAGCGAGTTTAACCCCCTGCAGCACCTGGCCCAGGTCCTGCTCCTGCATCCATCACCTGCCAGGCCCGGCTCCGCAGCTCCAGGGCCGCGGGTATCACCTGCTCCGCCCGGGCACAGAGCGCAGCCCTGCCCTTCCCTCCTCTTCCTCCTTCCCGCCCCGGCTCTCATCCTCCCGCCCGCTCACCTTTCCCCTCCGGGCTGCTCCCCTCGCCCACCCCGGCCGCTCTGACCCCCTGCCCTCAGGAGACCTCAGCACGAGGGTTAAGGGGATTTATTTCCTTTTAAAAAGTCCTAAACGGAGCAAAAGCCAAAGCCCCGTCACTGTCCCAGCGCTGCCAGGGGCAGAGAAGCCGGGAGCTGCCTCTCACACCGCGGGGCCAGCTCGGCTGTGCCCTCCCTGCAAGCCCCAGCCGGGCTCGGGCCGCCACCCTCACCTTGTCCTGCGAGTCCCCACGGAGCAGAGCCATATCTCCGGGCGCAGGCAGCCACCCCGCACCTTTCCCCCTCTGCTCCTCCCCGCCACCTCCTCCTCATATAACCCGGGCGGAGCCGCCGCCGCCACACCCCCCGAGGGGCACTCGCCATCTTT
This sequence comes from Melospiza melodia melodia, assembly GCF_035770615.1. Lineage (NCBI taxonomy): Eukaryota > Metazoa > Chordata > Aves > Passeriformes > Passerellidae > Melospiza > Melospiza melodia. Next base: position 107,472,640 of record NC_086196.1, on the reverse strand, counting down.
GGTGAGGGCAGGGCGCTGCTGCTTTCATCGGAGACGGCGCAGCAACGCTTTATTTTCCGGCTTGTATTTAAAGAGTTGGGTTGTTTTCCTCTACAGCCTTTCAAAAACTACCAAAAGAGAGCGAGATAGAGCAGGCACGCCCCTCTCGCCACTTTTTGGGGCGCTCCAGCGAAGGGGAAAGGGTTGGGGGCTGGGAGTGCGGGAGAACTACAAGTCCCAGGAGGCAGCGGGCGGCGCATGCGCGATGGGCGGGGCAGAGGCTGTGGGCGGGGCGCGCCTGCGCGGTGGCGCCCGCGGCGGTGGCGGGAAGCGCGGCTGAGGTAACGCGGGTCGTGAGGGCCGGGCGGGCCTGAGGGCGAGGGAAGGATAAGGGACGGGAAAGAGGAAAGGAGCTGGTGTTCCCCTGGCCCGCACTGCCCCCGGGTCCATCAGCGAGCGGCCCGCATGGCCGGGCTGCCATGGCTGGGCATGCCCGCGTCCGGCGGGGCTCCATGGCCAGAGTGGGTTTTCCCCCTCAGCACAAGGTTTTCCCCCCGGGCTGTCCGGTACTGGGATTTTCAGGTGCATGCAGAAAATTTATTTGCCTGAGGGCACTTCGTGGTCGCTGGTGTTGGCCCAGCTCTTTCACAGATCGCAAAAAGCTCTGGTTTCATGTTACAGCCCTATTCCCCACTAATTCCCTTCCTAGTGCTAGGAATGGAGCTTGAGCTGGGAGCTGATGCCTGTTGAAGCTACACTGAACTAAAGCTCACAGCTGTAGGTTTGTGCTGTAAACGGGGTTGCTGAGTTGTCTCGTTGTCTCTCTTTGTGCTCTAAACATCCCAAAAGAGGGAGGCGTGTTTTTAACCTGGATAGTTCAATAATGTATTTTGAAAACTATGGGGAACTCACAGTTATACCTTCCTCAGTGGATTTGGTCTGCTCAAATTAGGGACAAGGGGCAGCAGGTCTGTAGGTGTGTTTGGAAGTGCTCTTTTTTGTTATCTCTGAAATAAGCCATTGTTTTGTTTTTGTTTTCCTTTTAGCTGGATAGGTTTCTGTGGAGAAAAAGCCAAACTGGTTATTATGCAAAAACATATCTGGAGGTAGATTTTTATAGATGGAAACTTTTCCTTAAGTAATCCTATTTCCTTCAGTTAAACCATTCATTCTTATATAAAAAAAATTTCCTTAGTTGTGTTAGCTCAGTTATTGTTGGAGCTGCAAAGTCAATTGGCTTGGGACAGTAAAGTCCTCTTGGGTTTTTTTTTTTTAGCTCCAAGTTATTTTAATTTTTTTCAGTTCTCCATTGTGGCTCATCATGCAACACTTGAAGCAATTCTGCCAGTCTTCAACCACAAATGCTTCCAGAGAGAAGGGATGCACTTCCTCAGGGGGAAATCTCAATTAAATTCTGTTCTTTGTGTACAAGAGTAGATCCTGACCACTCAATTTCTTTCTTATTATCTGCACAGAAATGCCACTTTAGTGATTTGTTGAAAAACACGTGGTTCTTCATTCAGCAGGGCACAAGGGTTCCTTATTTCTTAGCAATCCTAGAACCTCTTTCCTTTTCTAAAACAGGACACTGCACAAACATTTCCACAAGTGCTGGAAATTCCACAGGTATGTTCCCCAGCACGACAAAGGCTGCAAAATCAGAATTCCTGCTAGTCACTGAAGCACTGTGCTGCACTAAAGTTAACTCTGGAGCGTTTAATATTCCGTATCTCAGTAGCCCCGTGATTCAAAGCACTGATCTGGTATAAATTTATTCCTTGGGAAGTGTTGAGGGAGCAGCTCAACCCAAGTGAATTTATGCTGACCCAGGCATCCTCTTGCTTCCTGCAGTGGCACAAAGCCAGAATAAACTTTTTCTTTTGTGCTGTGGCTTTATGTGACAAAGGCACAGCCACTGGCCCAGCATTTGCTCTGATTAGTGCATGTCCACAGGGACCATTAATGAGCCTGTTCATAATAACCATCAGACAGCAGCCTGGGAATCCACAAGCTTGGGTACTGTCACACAGGAACAAGAATAAATTTTTCCTATTTCATTTTCAATCCCAGCTCTGGCACCTCTAGTTACAGGTAAGCCCCAACAGGGAAGGGATCCATTTTTCTGCACTGATGAAGGAAGTGCCACTATGGAAGTGTTACATTTTATCCAAAAATGTGTGCAAAAAAGCTTCCTAGAGTTTCCAGTGCAGCCCTGGAAGGTGTGCTGAGCATGGTATTGCTTGGATGCTGTTCTTGCTTTTAAATTTCCTAAGTGGCTTTGAGCAGAGCTATGCTTGAAACTTGGTTTGGAAAAATGTGTTTATATTTTATTCTGAACTTTAAAAAAATTCTTTAAATCTGAAAATATTTGCAGTGCATCTGGTTCCTCTTTGCCTTTTCTAACTTCAGGTCTCACAATTGTGTGTGTGTATATATATATATACATTGGTTATTCTCTATAAACTTCAGAGTTTTAATACCTCACAGCAGTGGATTGGCTCATTGTCCTCTGTGTAACTTTCATAACTTTAATTTCACCCTCCCTCTTTTGGGGTTGTTCTTGGCAGATCTGGTTTTTGTCCCTACCTCCATGGCAGTTCTGGTACTGTTGCTGTAGGGATGTCCTGTGATGCAGCTTTAGCTGCTTGCAACAAATCTTCAAGTGATTCAGATTTCACATTTGGCAGGCTGTTCTTTTCAGGAGCATTTCCTCTTTTCCTTGCTCCTTGGTTTTTTATCTTACTGATCTGAAGAATAAAGGTGATACAAGGTAAGTGAAGACACTTTGGTCATAGCAGTTCTTTCTTGGGCAAAGGGCAAGAATAGGATGGTGGCAGAGTTTTATGACTCTGTAAATCACAAATTTCTTTTTCCACAGGAGGAAACAAATATGGTAACCCACAGAGTGTTGGAGACAGAAGGAAGAAAACTCTAACTGCTCACACCCACTTCTTGTCAGGATGCAATTCCTACAGCTCCTGGCCAGGAAGCCAGGGAGCCTGGAAGTGCTTTTTCAAATACCATTTTGCCAAAAGCAATTCCCATGCTTGTGTCTGTCTACCTCTGCCTGTGTTTACAGCAAAAAGAAAAAAGGGAACAGCTATGACCAAGTTGACCAAGAAAAATACAAGAACTTGGTCCACTCTGTTATATCTTACAAAACCAGCGCCCAAACCCCAGAGACAATACTTGAGGAAGACAATTTGTTATATGGGCCACCAGCTAAACACACACCTCCAATTAAAGCTGGGACAAGAACTCCCAAGAACTGGGTTCCTTTAATAAACCCCAGCAAGAGAATTCTTCCTGCCAGCAGTGACTCAAAGGTGCCCATGAAAATCAGGCTGCAAAGAGCGAAGCTGCCCAGCGTTACCCGCATCCTTCAACAAACCCTCTCTCCCCAGCAAGTCTTCTATCTGGAAAAATGGAAGCAGAAGATGATAGAGGAGCTTGGAAAAGAGGGATTTGAAGAGTACACCAAAAGTAAGTCTAGCCACAGTGGGATTGTAGAATAGAAGCTGTAGCTTGGATTGCTGGCAGCTACAATGGGATGAGTGGTTTGGAAATCCATGAGGTTGTTTCCATTTCATGAGAGCACATTGTGTGTGTACCTGTTACCAAGGAGCCTAAGCTCTGTCTTTGTCCTGGGACCACTAAAATGGATTTAGAAATTTGTAGAAAATGAGAGTCAGACTTCAGGCATACTTTGCTCAATCCTGTCTGACTTTCCTTTAGTTCTCAATTTGCCAGTATCTAATTAGAAATAGGTATTTTCCAGATGATGTTACTGTACCTCTTTGTAGTTACAAAGCTACTTTGTAACAAGATGGAAACAGACATTTTGAACTCCTACAGTCCTGAGCCTTTAAAAACCAGTGTATCCTGCTGTTTATGGTGAGGTTTTTCAGTAACTTTGATTTATCCAGTGTATGTGTCAGTAATCAGTGAGACTAAAACAGTAAAGGAAGCATTACTAAAGGGATACCAATTTCCCTACTGACAATTTATTTTCTGTTTCTTTCCCTTCTCCCCACACCCTCAGTACAATTTTTCAGTACAGAAATTGGGACTGGTTTAAGAGCTACATTGTGGAACATGTAGGATACAAATCCAAAGTAATGTCTAAAAGGTGAGGGGGTGAAAAAACCCCTTTGCCCAGGATTTCTCTCCTGGGAAGCTGAGAAGCCTCAGAGAAAAGGAAAACAAATCTTATCTCATTTGCTTCTCCTGTGTTTTGCTCACATGTGGGATGTGGTTGGAGATTGCTTACCCACAGGTGATTGTTTCATTGGTTTCTGGTGTGAGTTGTTTTTGCTCTTTGGCCAATCAGTGCCAAGCTGTGTCAGGACTCTGGAGAGAGTCACGAGTTTTCATTATTATCTTTTTAGCATTAAGTATCTTTTCTGTATTCTTGAGTATAGTTTAGTATGGTATTTTTTAATATAATAAAGTATTATAAAGTAATAAATTAGCCTTCTGAGAACATGGAGCCAGATGCACCATTCCTGCCTTTGTCGGGACATTCCCTGCAAATACCATAAAGGACTTTTCCCATTTTTCTTAGATCTTTTTCTCCAGGGGGAGCTCTTCCATTCAGCTTTGGAATCAATATTCCTGTCTGGAGAGACAGCAGCCAGGGAGCAGGGTGAAGATGATGTGGTGGCTGGCTACCTATCCAGTGTGGAAGGTGTCTTGGAGGACATCAGCGAGGTGAAGGCTCTGGAGAGCGGAGTTCACCACGAGACCCTGCAGTACCTGGGCCTGGTCGACTGCGTGGCCAAGTATCAGTGAGTGCCCTTCCTAAAACCCCTGTGCTGTGAGGCTGCGGGGGCCAGGGTGTGATTGAGTGGACAGATCTCTAGGACTGGCAGGCTGGAGGAACTCCCCTGGATGATCCTCAGTGCTGTTTTCCTGGTGGGGAGCTCCCTGCTGGAGAAGGGACAGGTTCAAGCAATTGTCTGCATTTTCCAGGAGCTGCAGCAGGTTTGAGTAATCTAGTTCTAGTTTGGTTTTTAGGATCTAAACTGCCAGTGTGAAAGAGACTTGTTCAGTGACACCATGGGGAAACAGGCTGAGAGTGAAAAGTCTTTATGTGCTGTCTCCTTTATTTCTTACCTGAGACTAAACTTAAGTTTAAACCATTGTCCTGTCTTGCTCTCCTGTGCAGGGGCCAGCTGTGTGTGATCGACTGGAAAACTTCAGAGAAGCCAAAGCCATTTCTGCAGAATACTTATGACAACCCATTACAGGTTGCAGCATATATTGGAGCCATAAATCATGATGCCAACTATAACTTCCAGGTCAGTAGGCCTGCTGCATGCCAAGACAAGCAGCAATGCCTGTGTGATCCTCATTTCTTCCCGCCTTTAGAACCTGCTGCCCACCATGGAAGTGTTGGTAGGATTTGTGACAAAGGAGCCCAGTCTGAGATCAGGTTAAGGTGTGAATAATGCTGTGAAATAATTCCACTGCTCCTGCTGATCCTGCTGCCCTTGGCTGCCAGTGGTGAATTTTCAGTGGTTTTAAGGGAGTGCTCAGTGGGAGCAGGGGATGCTCAGATGAACTTCCAGGTACTTGGCATGTGGGCAATCCCCTGTGCTCTGTGCTGAGTGGTTTTTGCTTGTGTTAAGAGTAGGAAGGGGCAGGAGAGGAAATAAAGCAGAAGAACCTGCAAACAATGAAATGGTGTGGGAGGGTCTTGCCTGCATCCTGTCCTGCTGTATCCCACTAGCAAATGAGTGATGCACTTGGTGTCTGGGGGCTGTCCTGTGTTTCCTCAGGGAAAAGCAATGTTGGAAATCACTTCATCAGAAGACTGTGGAATATGTTTTTAAAGGCCCCAAAAGCAATTCTAGCCTGCCTGCTTGGCCTGAAGGATTTTTACCTCAGTACAGATATTGAAGGGGGAAAATACAAAGCAGCAGACAGCAGGGTAGTTTGTATGCTGTGCAAAGGACTTTCTAGAATACTGTGGAGGTCAGTGAGCACAAGCACTCCACAGACATGATCCTGACAGAGTGAAATATGGCCTGGAATTCTGCTAGTAGGTTCCTGCCCCCCACTGCCAATGTCTGCTTGGGATTTGGGGTTTGTCATATATGAAAGATGTCAGAACATACCTAAGTAACCATTTCTATCCAGACTGAAGCTGGAGGGTGGCATCAACCTGGTTGTATGGCCCCAGGCAAAAACTCCTCAGTCTCTGGCAATTTTCCTGGCATCTGCAGGGTTTAAATATCACTCATCCTCAGAGTTCATCCCCTGGTTTTCACTGGAGCTTTGGGCTGGGGGTTTTTGGAGCGTTTGAATGTTAAGTCTCCAAGTGTTTATTCCCCATTCCTTATGTGAGCTGTGCATGTTGGAAGCTGTTTTACAGTGAGGTTTAGCTCCTAGGCTTGCACGCAGGTTTGTGACAGCCCTGTTTGTGCTGCAGGTTCGCTGTGGGCTCGTGGTGGTTGCCTACAAGGATGGATCCCCGGCACACCCGCATTTCATGGACCCTGACCTGTGCTCTCAGTACTGGAACAAGTGGCTCTTGCGCCTGGAGGAGTACAGGGACAAAAACTGACCCACACTGAGCACAAGCAAGTGGCCAGAGACAAAGGAAGAACTTTCTTTCATGTTCTTTTTTGTGTAACTTCAGCTAATCTCTTACTAGCCAGGCTCCCCTCTCTCCCCTCCCAAAAAGTAACTTTCAAATGGGGAATATCTGTTTCCTTATATTGTAGGTGACCTCAGTGGTCCAGGCAGAAAAAAGCCAACTTATTTGGCCTCTCTTTTTTATCCCACACAGTTTCTACAGCCTGGGGTTGATAGAAAAGTTTCTGCTATCAAGTAAAACTGCTTGATCAAATAATCTTTTTTTCTTTTCCTCAAAAATCACAAATGAAAGTTGCAGAACTGAGCCTTTAAAAATTAAGTTGGTGAACTAAAGCAAAACATCGTTTGTGATGTATGAGCTGAGAGAAATGCAAATGATAAAGAAGTGGATGTAGTACACTGGGTTTCAGTCAGTTCTTGCTCATGCCATCATCAGGCTTGTTATTATTTGTGGTTTTTCTTACAGCTACAGCTGGAAAACCTGTGCTGCGAGTTACAAGGAAAGTCCTCATTAGTTCTCATTTAGAACAGTACAGCAAAGTGGCCACTTAGCAGAAGTGGTTCAGCAAGAGAGGAGCAGAATTGGAGCCAACACTCCCAGAAATTTCCAGCGGGTGTTCTGAGAGGTGGGAATGTTGGCTGCTGCTGGTGGCTCCTCCTGCAGGTGTTTTACACCCAGCCCACAGAAAAGCACTGTGAGATGGGGCTGTGTGCCTTGGCTTGGGAGCTCTGTGCTGCCACTGCCTTGAGCGCTCCTGGCTCTGCTGTGGGCCTGAGCCAACGAGGAGCCCATCCTGTATAACCATCCCCAGTACCACATGAGTGAGCTTCTGTATCAAAGCAGAGCCTTCTGAGGGGTGAAGAGCTGCTAGTTGGGTTTTGGGGACTGTTTTTTATAGGTTTCTCTTTGGTTTTTTTGTTTGTTTGTTTTTTTGTTTTTTTTTTTTTTCAAATAAGTTTGTGAATAAATGTTTTGAAACAGAATTTTTACTTTTGAAGCGCATAAAATCAAGTCTGTAAAGCCTTGATCGTGTCAGGCAGTATTGTTCTGGAAATTTTTTTTTCATCGTTCTCTTTGTCTTGTATGACTTGTATGTGTGAGTTTTCACAATAACACTGCAGCTTACAAATAAAATTATGACCAATCAAATTATGAGCTTTAAGAAAATCAGCCAGAACGTCGTGCCTGAGGAAGGCTGCCAGCAAAGGCAGTTTGTGACCCTCAGTCCCAGTGAGTCTGTACCTCATGGAGCCAGGAGGAGGCAGACAGCCTTCAAAAACAGTCACTGTGTCTGGCACTTCTGGGAGCCTGGCTGCTGCCTTGGGCAGCCCTGGCTGAGCTGTGGAGCATTGCTGGAGCAGCACAGGCTGGTTTGTCCTGGAACAGGACTGGCAGGTGCCTGTCACCGGTGTCACACAAACTCAAAGGCACTTTGTGACCAGTTTCAGTGAAGCTGCCAGACTGTTACCGTGATGCACCCAGGGCACTGCTACAGGCACCGTCTGTCCTCTGCAGGAACACTTGCTGGGCAGCCAGGGTGGTTACTCCAACTCTGACATCCAGAGCTCTGCTCTCCATCCAGGATGGCTTTTTCCCTGTGGCCTGCTACCTGCTCCCTTTCTCTTTTGTTGTGAATCCTTTCTGTGCCCAGCTCACTGTGCCTGTGCTTCTGTCAGCAGGGATGTGCTGTGGCACTGACACTGGGGGGAGAGCCAAAGCAACATGAGGTGCTGGAGGGATGGAAAACCAACACAAAACATGGCTCTACCTGGAGAGGAAGGGTTCAGCCCCAGCTCTGCTGTGCCAGGGAAGGGCTGAGGTTTCAGCAGAGCTGAGCACACAAATCCCATGCAGTCAGGTGAACATTAATCCCACTGCAGAGTGAGCAGCCTTCCCTTTACACTGCTCAGTTACAAGGCCTGGGGGTCAGTGTACAAGCTTTAGCTTTCTGCAGAGTTAGGATCTTCTCATTTACCTCAGATGTTTTCTTTTCCCCAGCAACTTCCCATTTAATACAGTGTTCTACAAACTTTCCTGCTACATAGGATAAGTTTGTTCTTAACACAGTAGCATCACTTTATTATCCTCATTTTCAAGGTCTCGAGCAGCAACATTTGTGCTGATTAAAGCATTAACATCCTTAGGAATGCTTTAAGACCCCCTCGAATCTTTTCCCCACAAAAACCCAAGCAGGTGCCAGTACAAAACCTGAAGTTGAAAAGATTTTTTTACAATTCTTACAAAGTTGCTCAAAATATCTCATTTTAGCAGCAATGACTGTAAAAGTCCTGACTTGGTATTTTAGGTGGGAGGAGGCTTCTACTCTTGGAGTGGTCACAGAGGATTGGTGCCCGCAGCTTTGCACTGATCTCCTGAAGCAGACACAGGCTCAGTCCCCCTTTCCATTGTTGTATTAATGAACAGGCACTTGAATATAAAAGACAAAAAAAACACACACACGCACCGTAAAATATGCACAAAATTGCATTTCATCATGACAGAAAATACTTAATTTCAAGTCATTACAGTGCTTTCTTTGGGTTTCTGGGTTGCTGTTGGTGTAATTTAAAAAAGATGTGGTAATAATCCTCCAAGTGAGCACAGCAGATCCAGGAACACCAGATTTCACTTGTATATCAACATGATAAAAGTAAGTTCATGGCTTCAAGTATTAAGACACAACCAAAAGTCTGCCCTAAAATAATAGTGGAGAAATTTTGAGAAGAAAACATTCTGCATCCTTTGGGAAGAGTTTCAACTCACCTTGGATCACACTTCCATAAATTGTTAGCAGGCTGCACAGGGGGCAGAGCTGAAGGTACTTGCACTTTGTAGCTCACTGGATGATACAATGCACTCCAGTTCTTAAGGCATGTAAATTAATTCAATTGCATAGAACTGTGTACCAGCAGCATTCTTACCCAACATTTTCATCCAAACCTCTCATAAGTAATTTGCATGGGAGGTAGCAGTTATTCACTTTACAAAATACAAATACACCTGGGGAAAGGTGAACTCTCATTTGTCAGGGGTGTTCAGACCTGACAGAAAACAGGCTGCCCAAATGCCAGTTCAGTAAATACGCCATCTGAGAGGCGACAGCCTTTGCAAGCATTCTGTTTTTATTGGCCAGATAAAAAAAAAAAAATAAAGTCTGAATGGGAATATTTCTGTCAAATGAGGTTTTACCAACATCAAGAGTCCCGTTAACAAAAGCATCCCTTTAATTTCAGGCGTTTCTTTCAAAATAATTCTTAAAAAAATAAGATCCGTAGTCCTGCATGTAAACTTCATTCCCGCTGAGCACCGGCGAGCGTCACTCGTCCTTGCCCTCCTCTTTGGAGTTCCTCTGCAGCACGGGGCTGAGCTTGGTTTGCAGAACAGCTGCGAGTTTTTTGGAGGTTTTCTTCAGGAAGGCGCTGCCGGGGTGGACGCCGCTGATGTGCAGGTACAGCTCCTCCTGCGTGGGGCCCGTGTAGCCGCAGTCCTCGCACACGTACAGCTTGTCCCTCCTCTGCTTGTAGGCGTAGTGCTGCTGCACGCCGTGGATCTTCCGCAGGTGCGACTCCAGCGAGCAGCGCTGCGTGAAGGCCTTGTTGCAAACCTCGCACTTGTAGGGACGAATGCCTGCAGCAGGAAAGACAGAGGTTACTGTGGCGTTCCTGAAAAATCCCTTTACTCGGGGTTTTCTTCTTAGGGAGCGGAGAAGCCTCAGAGAAAAAGGAGAACAATTATTGTCTAATTTGCTTTTCTTGTGTTGTGCTCACATGGAGATTGTTTACCCACAGGTGATTCTTTCATTGAATTCTGGTGTGAGTTGTTTCACTCATTGGCTAATCAGTGCCAAGCTGTGTCGGGACTTTCTAGAGTCATGAGTTTTCATTATTATCTTTTTAACATTCAGTAAATATCCTTTCTGTATAATGTAGTGTAATGTAATATAGTATAATATAGTATGATATAATATAGTGTGATATGGTATGATATTAATATAATGTGATATACTATAATATACTATACTATGATATACTATGATATACTATGATATACTATGATATGATATACTATACTATGATATACTATGATATGATATACTATAATATACTATACTGTAATATAATGTAATACAATACAATATAATGCTATATTATATAAGGCAATGCTATATTATATTATATTATATTATATTATATTATATTATATTATATTATATTATATTATATTATATTATATTATATTATATTATATTATATTATATTATATTATATTATATTATATTATATTATATTATATTATATTATATTATATATTGGGGGGGTTATAATATAATATAAATATAGTAATAAATTAGCCTTCTGAAAACATGGAGTCAGATGCATCATTCTTCCCTGCCGTGAGGGTCCCTGCAAATACAAGAGCTTGTGTCACCTGTTGTGTCACCTGTGTCTGGTCTCCTACAGCCAGCCAAGAGCAAGGCTCTGGCACATCAGCTGCTGTGATGGTATCCAGCAGTCCAAGGAGCTGCCTGTCTAAACAGAACATCCTCCTTTCAAGCTATGGGTTTATATATTTGGGCATAGAAAACCTAGGAAAGTTATCCCCAGCAGGTGCTGAGGATAACAGATGCCCATCAGTGGTTTGGTCCTAAGGCAGCCATTATCAACTCCTGCAAAACTTATTTTACACCCCTGACTGTTTGAAATCCTATGATTGGATAAAACTATCCATTTCAGCTCTTATAATGAATGAAAACTTCTGTCTTGGTAAAATTTCAATTTTTCTCTTTGGTTTAACAAGGCTTCAGTGAACAGCAGCAATCCCAAGTACTTTCATACCATACAGTTTTGATGACTGAGATTACAAATTCTAGAGAAGTGCAGGAAGATGAAAGAAATAACTCTATGTGTTTCCAGAGAAGGGAGAAGAAACTGGCTGGTAATTTGAAAGCCCAGACAACCAACACCACAAAAATCAATTTTACCACCAATCAACACTGATTTAACAACAACTCTCCCAGTGCTTAAAGAGCTGAGGATTTAGCAACACATTAAAGAACCTAAACCAGCAGGAATTCTGCTTACTAGACTAGATCAGTAAGTTTCCTAGCAAAGACCATCCTCAAAACTGATATAAGGAGTCACCTAAACCCCTCTTTTCCCCAGGGAAGGTGGAATGCCAGGGTCTGGAAGATCCTATGGTGAGCCAGGCAGAAATGGGTAAACCAGATTGCTCAGACAGTTGTAACTTTGTGATTGCATTGAGTTACCAGTCAGATCTATCTACCAGAAATCCAAGCTAATTAGAAGTTCCAATAAGCAGCATCTCAACTGCATTTTTGTTCAGTTAAAAGATGTTATTCCAGTGCACCAGATTAAACTATCAAGACAGAAGTTTCCTAATGCCTGCTGATGTGAAATTGCTTCATTTTCATTCATTAAACTGCAGTTGGAGAGAAAGCCCAAACCTTCACTAGAATTCACACACATAAAGCAGTTTTGTGCTAATTTGAGGCAATTTAAACCTCCACCATCCTTGGTGCCTGCTCCAGCACTCCACAGGCAGGAACACAAGCACAGAAAGGGCAATGCCGGGATGGCATAGCCCATTAGAGCTGTGGGAACCTCTTCATCACTTAGGAATCATTTAAAATCATTTAGGAATCATTTTAAATTATTCTGACCAGAGACCTTCTTGGGTTTATTTTTTGACTCTGATGAGGAGACAGCTTGAAAAATCACTTCTTTTGGAAGCACTGACTCCATACCTCAGTGGCAGCTCTCCTTCCCACATGAAAGCTTTGCACACAAGCCCAAACAGCCCAAAACATTGGCTCCAGACAATGCCTTCCCATCCAAACAGGTGCCATTGGTTTGGGGGCTCTGCTGCTAAGAAACAGCTCCTGCCTAAAAACAGCCTTGTGTCACTTTTAGCAGTTCACCTGGTTAAAGGGGCTCTGCAGAGCAAGTCCAAATAATCTCCACTCCCACTGGGTGAGCACACTTCTGGGAAGATGGGATGTGCCTGTGAGATGTGGTGGATGCACCTCCTGGGTGCCCAACAGTGCAAAGTCAAAGCCTGCTGAGCACAGCCAGCCTGGCCACCAGGAAGCATTGCCCTTGGAGAGGATGGGGTGGATGTTTATTTAAGCCATTGCTTCCACCAGGGGAACAAATTTTTAAAAAATCCAATCAAACCGGCGGCCTTCTCCCTGCTCCAGGCTGGGGTAACAACTTGTGGGAAAAGTGAGCTGGATTTGGGGCAACAGAAACACCATCACTGTGATTTGGGATGGACTCAGGAACTGACCCCACAGCAGAGTGGCCACAGACAGCACATCCTGCAGCCTGGGGGAGGCACAGCATGAACCACACTCTGCTTCCTCCAGACATTTCCAAAATCAGGCCAGAATCCCATCCTGACGGGATCAAAGCATTCAAGAATGAAAGCATTCACGATTTTCCCGCTGGGTGAAACCTTCACAATCTCCTTGCAATCAAGTGGGGGATTTAATGTGCACAGTTTGGGACTGAGGCATCTCTGGCCAGCTTGGATTCAGGGGTTGAAACAAATTCTGTGCAGTGGTTTCATCCCAGGGGTAGCAGCCTTTATCCAGCTATATCCATGAACAGAAGGACTTAGGCTTGGAGCACCTTTCTTGCTCCTGCTGATGCCCTGGATGGAGAAGGGAAATCCTCTCTGGTGCCAGAGAGCTGTTTTATGTGCTGCCTTCACCAGTCACACCTCCAACCAGAAACCATCCTGCACAGCAATCAGCTGGAAAAGCTCCCTACAGCAAAATCCCCAGGAAACTGCTGCTCGTCGCCTCTAGAGGGCAAAGCGTTTTCATGGAGCTCCTGCACGGATAACTGCAGCGATTTGCTGTCCCGGGGTGGTTATCCCAGGCAGGTTATTGGATAGTTATCCCAGGCAGGTTATTGGGAGGGTTATCCCAGGCAGGTTATTGGGGGGGGTTATCCTAGGTGGGTTATCCTGGGGGGTTATCCCAGGCGGGTTACCCTGGGGGGTTATCCCAGGCAGGTTATGGATAGTTATCCCAGGCAGGTTATCCAGGGGGGTTATCCCAGGCAGGTTATCCAGGGGGGTTATTCCAGGTGGGTTATTGGGTAGTTATCCCAGGCAGGTTATTGGGGGGGGGTTATCCCAGGTGGGTTATCCTGGGGGTTATCCCAGGCAGGTTATTGGGGGGGTTATTCCAGGTGGGTTATCCAGGGGGGGTATCCCAGGCAGGTTATTGGGGGGTTATCCCAGGTGGGTTATCCTGGGGGGTTATCCCAGGCAGGTTATCCTAGGTGGGTTATCCTGGGGGGTTATCCCAGGCAGGTTACTGGGGGGGGGTTATTCCAGGCAGGTTATTGGGGGGGGGTGTTATCCCAGGTGGGTTATCCTGGGGGGTTATCCCAGGCAGGTTACTGGGGGGTTATCCCAGGTGGGTTATCCTGGGGGGTTATCCCAGGCGGGTTATCCTGGGGGGTTATCCCAGGCGGGTTATCCCAGGTGGGTTATCCTGGGGAGGTTATTCCAGGCGGGTTATTGGGGGGTTATCCCAGGTGGGTTATCCTGGGGGGTTATCCCAGGCAGGTTACTGGGGGGTTATCCCAGGTGGGTTATCCTGGGGGGTTATCCCAGGCGGGTTATCCTGGGGGGTTATCCCAGGCGGGTTATCCCAGGTGGGTTATCCTGGGGAGGTTATCCCAGGCGGGTTATTGGGGGGTTATCCCAGGTGGGTTATCCTGGGGGGTTATCCCAGGCGGGTTATTGGGGGGTTATCCCAGGTGGGTTATCCTGGGGGGTTATCCCAGGCAGGTTACTGGGGGGGTTATTCCAGGCAGGTTATTGGGGGGGGGGGGGGGGTGTTATCCCAGGTGGGTTATCCTGGGGGTTTATCCCAGGCAGGTTATGGATAGTTATCCCAGGCAGGTTATTGGAAGGTTATCCCAGCCTTGCTGTCCCAGGCATGGCAGCACGTGGTTGTGTCTACACCAGGTGTGGATGGCAGGTCCTGCACCCTCAGGATTGCAATAATTCTCCTCAGATTTCATAATTCCCTGGACTTTCTCTGTCCACAACACACACACTCTGTGTCTTCCCCTTTTCTCCAAAATCCCCACAATTTTTTGGCAAATGTTGTTAACCAGACCCTCATGTTATGATCTCACCAGGTCACCCTCACCCTCTCCTTGTCCTTGTCCCATCCCACCCCTTCTCCCAGAGCCTCCCGCCAGTCCCCAGGGATCCCATTCTCACCAGTATGGGTCCGGACATGCCTCTTCAGATCAAAGGTGTCGTTGAAGCCTTTTCCACAGAAGGTGCACAAGTGTCTCTTCACCTGGCTGTGGCACTTGATGTGCCGGTTGAGCATCCTCTGCAGGCGGAATCCTTTGCCACACAGCTCGCAGCTGTGCAGGGCAGCATCGGTGCAGGTGCCCGTGGTGAACTGGGGAGTGGGAGAGGAGGACTGTGTGAGCATGGGGATGAACCAGCAGGAGGAATAAAGCAAAACAAGCAGGGCTTATTGTGACATTAAAAATTAAAAGAAAAAAAGGGGGGGGTATATTAAAAATGGAAAGTGAAAGCATTCAGGATTTTCCCGCTGGGTGAAACCTTCACAACCTCTTTGCAATCAAGTGGGGGATTTAATGTGCACAGTTTGGGACTGAGGCATCTCTGGCCAGCTTGGATTCAGGGGTTGAAACAAATTCTGTGCAGTGGTTTCCTTCCAGGGGTAGCAACCCTTATCCAGCTACATCCATGAACAAAAGAGTTAGGCTTGGAGCACCTTTCTTGCTCCTGCTGATGCCCTGGATGGAGAAGGGAAGTCCTCTCTGGTGCCAAAGAGCTGTTTTATGTGCTGCCTTCACCAGTCACACCTCCAATTGCCCCAGGTCCCTCAAAAACCATCCAGCAGTGATAAAAACAGTGGTTTTGGAGAGATAAACCCAAGGCACGTTGTGCTGTCTCAGCAAAGACTGAAACAATGGCCCTAATCTCGCCCCGTTGGTGTCTCGTTAATTAACAGCAAAGTGACATTAGGGGGTAATCTCATTCCCACTCCTGGCACCAAAAGCATTGTGCCAGCACCATGACATAACTTGACTAAAGAAGACACTGATGATTCAGCTCCTGGGAAGATCTGGAATGCCTGGAAAATGTAAATACTGCGCTGCTGGTTTAATTATTCCTGGTGGAACACACGGACATGCCCCCTGTTAGACGCCAGGGATGAGAGAAAGCCAGCAGAGCAGACAGGACCACATCCATCAGCTGAAAAGCCCAGCTCTGCTGAAAGGTTTTGCTGTGCCAGTCACAAACAGCCCAGGTTAAATTATACAAAGTGGGTCAAAGTCAAACAGCAGCAGGGCGGGCTTTTCACAAGGACAGGAATACGTCTGGGGTTTCTCTTTCCTGAAGAGCCAATTATTTTTCCCGGTCCTCCTCCTCTGCTTACTACTAAAGCAACGCTACTCGAAATTGTAAAGAAAAATTAAAAAAACCCGGCAGCTGTGAAACCACGAGGTGTGAAACTGGAAGGGGAGCCATCTGGGAAGGATCTGTTGGGCAACACCGCTATGACTCCACCTCAAGCAGCTGCATATAATCGGGGTGAAACCTAATCATGGGACTTCAGAGCACGGCGACAGAAAAGCTGTCAGCCCGGCACAGACAATGGTAATTTTTACAGCTCCATCCCGCACAGCGGCAGCCAGGGTTTAACGAGGTGTTAACCACCAGTGGTAAACACATCTCCTCCTGCCGAGCGCTGGGGTGGCCTGGGACACCCTGGATGCTCACAGAGGGATCGGTAGCTCACTCGGTGTTGGATTCTCAGGTACCACGAGGATCTGAGGCACCATTTGCCTTCTCCCAGCCTTGGGGGGGAGGGAAATCCCTGCGCTGCTGTGCTGGCTGTGCAGCCAGAGCTCCTGCCCCTCAGCAAAGTCCGTGGGCAGATGATTGCTCCATTTCACCCAAACCCGCAGGTCCACCTCAAGGTGGCAATGGTCCTTCACAGCCATGGAGGAGAACTTTTATCTGCTGTCTTGATAGGGGGCAGCCTGAAGGGTCACCCCAGCCCTCCTTGGAGAAGGCTTGAGCACAGCCCAGCAGGCAGCTTTTAAGGAGGCCCCACGCTAAGGAGCACGATCCACCCACGCACCGTGGGGCACGACTCCGTGCTGCCAGGGCTGCTCCTTCCCGGCTGGTTCAGCGCTCCCGTGGGACCCGAGCCAAGCAGGTCAGGGGCAGCACATCCCGGGCAAGGATAAGAGAAGGCAAAGGGCGCTGGAAGATTGTGACACATCGCTTAGGGGTCTTTCCCTGCCGCTGCCACCCAACAGCGGGCTGGCCTTCACCTCGGTGTGCGGGACAGCTGCTGTCACCACTGTGCGGGATTGTCACCTGGTGTCCCCGGGCAGTGCCAGGCCTTGACCTTGAGCAGGGGTCACCCCACTGCCAGAGATGGTCGGGGTGCGGATATAGGCGTTTACCTTGATTTTTGACCTGACCACGGGCCGCTGGCCGGCCAGGTCCAGCAGCACGGCGCCGCCCGTGCCCAGCTCGCCGGGGGCAGCCTGCGGCGTCGGGGGATCGCTGGGCTCGGCGTCGCGGGTGCCGCCGCTGCTGCTGCCGCTGCTCTCCAGGCTGCAGCTGTCCTCGTAGCCCAGCAGCACGCAGCCGATGCCGCCTGCGGAGGGGTGGGGATGCGATAAAGCGGGGGGACCGCGGGCAGGGCCGGGCAGGAGCCGGCGGGCCCCGGTGTTTAACCTGCGGGCGGGCCGCTGGCGGCGGGGGAGGATCCCCGGCTCACGCTGCAATCGGAAACTCAAACACGAACGGTCCCAAAGTTCAAACAAGCCAGCTCCGCCGCCTTCCCGTTATACCCCGGGCAAGGGCAGGAGGAGCGGGAGGAGGAGAGGGGGAGGCCAGGAGTACATCACCCCCACCCCGCCCGCCCTGGGTCCTTCCTCCTCCCTCAGCCACCTTTCTCATGCAAACGAGGTTTCCCACCTTCCTGGACACACGCACGCACACACACAGACATTCATTCCCCCCCAGATCCGCTCCCCGCCCCGCCATCCCCGGGTGGGACACGCTGCCCGGCGGGGCTGGCACCGCTGCCCGGGCACTTTCCCCGGAGCGCTGTCCCTGTCCCCTCCACTGTATTTCACCCAGCTCTCTCTAAAGCTGCTGCCCGCCCCCTCGGGGCTCCCCCGGCCCGGTAAATCCCCCTTCCCCCGTCTCCCCCTCCGCGGAGCGCCGGGACCCCGCCGGCTCCGTCCGTGCGGGCCGTACCTGGGATGTAGGTGTCGGCTCTCTCCTCGTCGGGCAGCCCATCCCAGCTGCGCACGGCGGGCTGCGGGCTGCGGCGCTTCACCAGGAAGGCTCTGGGCATGGCGAGGGCACGGCTGGGCACGGAGCGGAGCCTCAGCCCCGCCGCCCGCCCCGACGGGGCCGCGCTGCCGTCCGGGGGAGCGGGACCGCACGCACCGGGCAGAGCCGCGGAGGCGCGGGGAGGGGAAGGGGAGGGGAGGAGAGGGGAGAAGGGTGGGGGGGGGGGGGGAGGAAAGTTTCATAAGGTGGAATAGAAAAATGCACCAGGAAACTTGGGAAGGAGCATGCGTGCTGCAAACATAACGGTGTCAACAAGTCTGCTTACCTGTCCGACCGGTTGGAGCAGCTGAGCTTTGTTCCAGCCCTTCCTAAGGCATGAATGTTTGCAAAAGAATTTAACGTCTGAAAATTAAAAAAAAAAAAAAAAAAAAAAAAAAAAAAAAGAAAATAAAATAAAGGAACAACCCAAACAAAAAAGGCAAGAAGCGGGGAGGGAGCCCCGCCACTGCTGCCTGCCCGCCCGCGGAGCCCCCGCCGGGCCGGAGCCTCTGTCCCTCTGTCCCTCTGTCCCTCTCTCCGCCGCCGCACCGGGGATGCCCTGCCGGGAATGGGGGCCGGGGTTTGTCCCCGTTCCCCCTCGGGTCCGAGCAGAGCCCCCCGGGAGTGCCTGTCGAGGCGCCGGGAAAGAGGCCGAGCTGTCCTCGGGGCAGCAGCAGCAGGAAGAGAAAGTTCTTAATACTTTTCTTAATGATTAGCCTTTCTTCTGTTCGGAAAGAAACAAAAGATAAAAAGAAAAAATAAATTTATAATTTATTCTTTTTCAGTCATTGATTTAAAATTCAAAACGTGTCACAGCCTTTTCTCTCTCCCCCCTCCCTTTTTTTTCTTTTTTCTTTTATTTGCCTCTTGTCGTCTTCCCCCTCTTCCCAAAGTGGAAATGAAACAAAGACGAGAGGTTAGTGTACTGGGGAAGGAAGCAAAAGAAACAGAAGAAAACCCACAAGAAGTCTGTGAGCCGAGCAGAGCCCGCGCCTGGCTGGCCTTGGGTGTTTAACAACACTCAGGGATCCCTTCTCCCGTCTCCTGCTCAATCTGATTTCTTATTGAAAGCGGTGGAAACGCGCTCGGTGCCTCCGTCCCCAGGCACCGGGCAGGGGCAGCTGCGGGAATGAGCACCGGGAGCCGCTTCCCCGTTCCCCACCCGAGGCAGAGGCCTTTCAAACCGAGTCACTCCACAGGGCAGAGCACGGACCAAAGGGAATTGATGGGAGTTTCAGGGTCGGTTCCATTGAGACCAAGGCTCAACTTCAGGGGCTGGAATGGAGCCTCTGGGAGGAGCAGCCTCCAAGATCAGAGAGCTCTGCTGGATGCCGATGTCCCCGTTGGTGTTCTGGAGCCCCAGGGCACAGCTCCAGCCCCACATCAGGTGCTGCCCTGTCAGAGAGCTCCTCCAGCAGCCCGTATCTCCACCTGGGCATCCCAGCACCTACCTGCTCCCCCTGCTCCTGTGGGGAGTTTACATTTTCCGCAGGTACCAGGTGGGAAGCCACCTCAGCATGGCTTGGGGCAATACCTCAGCCAGACCGCACATAAAACCTTCCTTTTCTCTCTTTCTCTTTCAGGCTATGTAATTTTCCTGTTATATCTGAGATTTTGCCCCAGGACAAAATACAGCTATGTGGGGCTTAATTGATTTTTTTTTTTTTTTTTTTTTGCAGTGTTTTCAACTTGAGGTTTCTTTTATTTTAAGGACTCCTCGTCTTTTAAGGCGAAAGAGGTAGAAAATGACATTAATCAGAGTGCTCTCAAGCCAAGAGCTTGCTGAGAGGACTTCACTGTCATCTGGGCTTTCTCAAATCCTGCTTTGAGGTTCTCACTTAATGAGGTCCTGGAGCACACACTTCGCTTCCAGTGGGTGCTCTAAGTCAGACGTGCAGTTACAAGCACGGCTGAATCAGGAATAATAACAGTAAAAACAACAATAATAATAACAATAATAATATCATCATCAGCTCTGGAGCCTTGACACAACCTTGGTCAGGGCTGGGCTGTGCCCAGCACACGGGAGACACAGAGTGGAGAGAAAGTCCTGCAGCCCCTGGCAAGGCAAGAGGAGCTGGATGGAGAGGCACCAGCTCCATGAAGGAGAGCATTCCAGGGGCAGTGGGCTGCCCACGTGCTGAGCCACCAGCTGGAAAAGCAGACTCCTGATGGTTGGTGCTGCTTGGCCAGAGCCCATAGAAAAACCATCCTGCCTTTCCTACAAATACCATCCCTTGGTATTTCCTAACCTGGAGGAGCCTGAGGAGCGTGCTCACAGCACGACCCCACCAACACCACATGCAGCACCATGAAATGGGATTTTTGGGGATCTTTGGGGATCCTTGCCTTCAGCAAGGCAGCCCACAGACATATCCCTGTATGGCCACGTCCTTCTCCATGCTCCCACTGGAGCAATGCTGCATGCACAGCTTCAGCACTGTAATTAAACTCGATAAATAATGATGCTAAGGAGGTAATGGCACAAACATTTCTGTAGGATCTTGTGTAATTTTCAGCATTACTTGGGTGTGGGAGAAAATCTAGCAGGTTAAATTAATATTTCGGGTGTAAATCAAATTAAATGTACAAAACGCCCCGTAGGGTCAAAGCACAGTGGGACCCACCCTTATGGATTTGACTACTAAATACTAAAATGTATTTCACTTCACTCAGATCACTTAGGAGTGAGGAGGGAGAGGAGGGATCAAAGAAAGAACCAGCTCTGTGTTGCTGTCTCAGTCACTTCCCAAATGAATCCTGGGTGGGGTTGGACTGGGGGTATGTGCAAGGGGCAGGGGATTCATCCCCCCATCCTGGAGCACCCCATGTCCCTGCCAGCATCACCCTGCTGAAGGATGGGCTTGAGAGGAGCTCAGAAAGGAAGGCCCTGCTCAGGGAACAGCAGCTCAGCTTGGTCTGTGAACAGGGAATATTTCAGCTGTGATCCCAGAGAGCCCTGTCTGTTTTCTTCTTGCCTGGGCTACTTTTCACCACCATCAGCACATGAGGCTGCACAGGGACATAGCCTGGCAGGGATGAAGGTTTGATTGCCCAGCCCATCAGAGCTGAGGGTTGCTGAAATGCACAGTCCCCCAGCAGTGCCAGGGCAATGCCTTCAGCATGGAATCCAGCAAAGAGACTTCCCTGCTCAGCCCCCAGTGGGGTCCTGTCCCCAGCCATCCCTCCTCTGGCATGGGAATGGAGGGAGCCAAGCAGGTCTGGCTGGGGCTGCTCTGCCCTGCAGTCACTCAGGACCCCTTTTCTGCCTATTTCTCATTATTTTGAACCCATCCAGGCCAGACCAGAGATGAGAACCTGGCTGGTACAGCAGCTTGGCCAGGCAGCCTTTGGTTTCTGGCTCCCAGCAGAGCTTGGGTGAGGAGATTTATACAAGTTTACTGACCATGCAGGAGAGGCCACAGCTTCATACCCTTGGGAAACAGAACCTTCACCTTCAGGGTCTGTAGTGTTCTTGACACGAGGGCTGCTGCAAGTCACCCAAAAACCCAGCGGACACCCCCTTGGCTGGTGAGCCCTCACACTGCACTCAAGATGCACTTTGGGAGAGATGGGGAAGAGTCTGAGTGTCAAAGCCCTGGCAAAAGGCTCAGAGACCTTGGCACGGAGTCAAAGACACCCGTGCCTTTGATTTAGCCCTTGGAAAAAATTACCAGCTTTGTGTGAGGATGTACAAACCACAAAGTTTGAGTAGAATGATAGTGAATTTATCACAGGGTGAAAAAGTAGAATTTTGAGGATTTAGAATGGGGGTTCAAGAAGCAAGAGGCAAGATGAAGGCATCTAGGTGTGTCCTGTCTTTCTTCTTCATCATCTTCTTCTTCTTCATCATCTTATTCTTCATCATCTTCTTCTTGTTGTCCTTTATCTTCTGCTGTGATGGTGGCACTTCTAGATTGGTTTAAGGTAGAGACAGACTGTCTAACACAAATAATAGGTATTAGAAAATTATTGTAAATACAGTACACGTAGTTTCTAGTATAAGAAACTAACACCACCCCAAGGGCAGTCAGTGTGTCTCAAACCCGATGACCTGCTAGACAGACCTCAGTGGGTCCGAAAAAGAATGTGTTAGATAAAAGAAAATAAACAACCTCAAAAACCGTGCTGGGTAAAAAAGACACTTTAATACCTTGAGAGCCACTTCAGCAGCACAAACCCGAGCCCTGCGCCGCGGCTCTGTGTCTGTGAGGAGCCGAGGCGCTGCCGGGGATGCTGCGGCGCTGCCCGCGGCGGCGGGGCTGACTCAGCCGGGCTTGGGCAGCGCCCGCCCCACGCACCGCGCCTCGCCTCGCCCCAGGGCTGCTCCTGCCTCCAGAGCACCTTCCTGCCCGAAACACGGCTGCTCCTGCCTCCAGAGCACCTTCCCACCTGAACATGGCTGCTCCTGCCTCCCAGGGCTCCTTCCCACCTAAAACACGGCTGCTCCTGCCTCCAGAGCACCTTCCCACCTGAACACGGCTGCTCTGCCTCCCAGGGCTCCTTCCCACCTGAACATGGCTGCTCCTGCCTCCCAGGGCTCCTTCCCACCTAAAACACGGCCTTTGGGTGAACACCAGCCCGCAGGAGGGCAGAGGGATGTTTTCACTTCTGGGCACAGCAAAGCTACTGCCCCTGTCACCCTGGGGCCTGACCACTGGAAAGCCCGGCTGCCAAGGCAGGTTTTGGCCGCTCTCCTGCTTGGATGAGGAAACGCTTCACCGCAGCGGCAGGAGCCAGGGTGGCTCCGTGCCAGCATTATCTCGGCAGGAGGGGAGGGAGCAGCGGCTCTGCAGGCTGCCCCAGTTGGGAGGGCGAGCTGCTTTCCTTGACCGAGCAGGGAGCGATGCAGAAGGTGCCAGCCGGGGGGAGATGCCTCCCCGGGCTGCGGCAGAACCTGCCCTGCCTGTGCCTCGCTGCTGCCGGGTTTCAAAGAGCCCCAGCAGGCTGAGTCACCTCGCTCCTGTCTCCCTGCCTCCCACGGCCCCGCCACTCCCGGCGTCTCCCTGTCTTTCCCCACCTATGGCTCCGCTTCCTTCCCACTCAACCTGTCCCTCTGGCCGCCCATTCACTGTGGCTCCGCTCCCTCGGGGCACCCAGCATCTCCACAGGTTCCCACCCAGCCTACAAGTCCCACTCCCTGTGGAAATGTCCCCCCTGTGAGGTCTGTGGTGGGTGTTGGACTGCAGCAGCCCCTGAGCATCCTCCACACTGGTATCCACGGCCCTGTGCTTGGAGGAAGGGGATTCTGTGCTCCACATGCCCTACACCACAGTCCAGCAGCAGTCTGGGAGCATCTCTGCCTCTTGGAGAGATGTCCACCCTCACAAACTGGTCAGCAGAGCCCTGAGCTCTCAGACTGGCATGGAAAGGTGACTGTGTGAGCATCTGTGTCTGGAGGTCTCTGAAGCTCCTTGCCAGCTTTGGGTTTTTTGTTGCTCGGTTTCCTGCAATCCTGTGCCCAGTGTTTCTTTCCTGGGAACTTCAGTGTGTTCCTACCAGCCTGATCCAGCAGCAGAAGTTCCAAAGGCAGTGAAAGCCCAGGAGTATCCTGCAGAGTAGTTAAATGATAGACAGAAAGCTACTCCCTCTGAATGTTTCTGCTGTGCTTCAAAATACATCACCTTTTTAGACACCAGCAAATCCAGATGGGCTCTAACTTCCAAAAACTTCCACATAAGTCAGAGCTCCTCCAGCCTCTTCCAGTACCCAGTCAGTGCTGGTGGTGGGCCCCAGTGTCCTGTGTTTCCCTGGTGCTTTCACAACAGACCAAAGCCAACAGCTGTGTGAACAGGGATGTGGCAGAAGCCTTTCCCCTTCTTGCCCGGTTGTTTGGATTTTGGATTCTCTCTGGCAGGTCACAGGGAGCTTAGCCAGGTGGGTTTGGCCACTTGAGCAGCTTCCCAATTCAGTCTCTGGAGGGGGCTGATGGAATGCAGTGGAAAGCACATCACAGGTGGTCTGCTGACACCCCACTCCCTGGCTCTATCCTTGTGAGAGGCATTTTCCCTCCTTGCATTATCATCGTCATCATCACCACATCTCCCTATTCCCACTTTGCTGCCCGGCCTGAGTCTGCTTCCCATGCAGATGGGAGGTATTGGCCTGGAAAAGGCACATTTTCCCTGGCTCTGGGATGCATGGGGATGCAGTGCCACCAGGATGCACTGCTGTTGGGATGCACTCATGGAGGCTGAGAGCTCCAGGAAGGAATGCAAAGCCCATTACCTGACTGGGATGACAAGCATTTGTCGGGAGTTTTGGAAGACAAGGGGAAAGCTCTCCGTTAAAAAAAGCTGGATGAGCCACAACTGGAGGCTGACTCAGTCAGTCTCCTTCCAGGTTCCTGAAAATAATGAGCGTGCCTTTGAACCCCGCGCTTCCCGCAGCTGGCACGGCGTGATAAGCCGTGCTTCCCCCCTCCCACGGGCCCTGCCATCCCTGCCATCCCCCGCCGAGCTCAAACCTCGAGCGTAGAAAATCCCCTGTCCCCTCCCCAAGGACAAATGGCACCTCTGGGGCCCCCCAAGGCTTCCTCATTCCTGCCGGATGACGGCTGCCATAAATCCCATTGTATGCGGAGCGAGCTCGAGCATTTCTTTACCATTTCAAAAATCTCCAGGAGGCGCTCGGCGCTGTCCCTGCCATCGCTCTCCTTCTGCGGGATTATTGAAGTGAGAAAGAAGTGATAAGGGCAGAGAGGAAGGAGTAAGTGTCCCCAGCTGGGTGCTTGGGGACAGTCCCATTGCTGCCACCCCTGCCCGAGCACCTTGGCACTGCAGCTCCCTGGGGTTTTTTGGTCCTGCTGCATTCCTCCCAGCTCCTCCTCGATGAGGAAGAGCACCAGGACAGCCTTGGCCATTGGCATCGGTGATGCCAGCCCGGGCACAAACCAGCCCCAGGCAGGGCCAGGGGACACGACAGGATGTCCCCAGCCCTGCGTCGGGCACTGCCTGGTTAGAGATGCACCTTTCCTGCTCCGTGTCCCGCTGCCAGGGCAGGGCTGCTTCCAACGGGGATCCAGAGCTGCTGCTGGAGAGTCCCTGCCTGTCCTGCCTGTGCTACGGCAGAGCATGTGCTCCAACATGCCCAGGAGGAGCACAGACACACAGACACTCTGCTGGGAATGGCCACAGGAGCACAGTGGAGCTGCTCCCAGCTGGGCCCCTTTCCTTACAGCTCTGGTTTGACCACCGAGGGGGCTCAGAGCTGGCTGCAGCACCCATGGGTGCCCCTGGCCCCTCCACACACACCCAGATGAGCTCTCCTCTCCCTGCTGCTCTCATGGCTGCAGCCCCAGAGCCTCTCCTGCCCCTGGGAGAGCCCTGGCAGGGTGTGAGCTGGGGGTGCAGCTCCCCCTGCTTTGGGGGCCAGGACCCCCCACACCTCCTCTCTTGCTGCAGCTTTACCCTGCCACCACTTTGGCTTCTGTGCACAGCGGTTTTGATCTCCCAGCGCCTTTGGCAATGATTTCCAGGAGAGAACAAGCCCTGCCCTAAGCCAGCAACACCCCTGCCCTGAGTTCCCAGCAGCGCTGCCGCCGTCCCCAGCCCCCTCCCGTGGGCAAGGGTCTGTGCAATTAGCACCAATATAATGATTACTGCCGGGGTTACATCCTCTCCCTGCTCCCGAGCAGGCAGACTTTGGCCTCTGCCGGGTTTTCATCCCCCTCCCGGGGGAAGCATTGCAGGAGGGAGCCGGGCTGCACTCCCTGGGTCGGGTGCCCTCTGCAGCACCCCAAAAAGAGGGTCTGGATATCCCTTCCCACCATATCCGTCCCTGATTTCCCCATGGCAGGGACCCACTGGGAGGGATATGGTGGGGAGGCACATCCAGACCCTCCTCCTCACTCCCTCACGCTGGTGATGCCCGGGACGGAGTTTGGGGTGTCTGGGAGCCCCTTTCCCCCCTCTGGCAGGGCAATAGGAGGTGTAGGTGCCGGTGGCAGCCCCACAGCTCGGCTGGTTTAGCTGGAGGTGACCCCGGGCTGGCTGCCCCGCTGCAGTCACACCAGCCCGGCTGTAAAAGCAGCACGGCACCTTCTCCATGCCTCCCTCTGGGCTGGAAGGAGGAAGTGCGGGGGGAATTTAAAATCCCAAGTAACTGTTTCAAACTGTTTCAAACTGTTTCACAGGCTGCCCTGCAAATGGAAAGAAAGTTTCAGCGCTCCCCTTGCTCGTAAAGGATTCTGTCATCTTTCCCCCCTGATTTATCTTTACTCCATCACTCAAATCTCAGGACAATCAGATTTGCTTCCCTCCAGCCCTCTGGGAAGAACTATCAGAGGGCCCTGGGGCTTGTCTGAATGGGAGGAGCAACAAAATCCATCCAAATTGCTGGTGAGAGCAGGTTCACAGAGCTTCTCTGTGTGCAAGTGCTGAGGGGATGAGTTCCAAGGGCTTTCACTCTATTCATACCCATCAAAAAATAAAACTCACCCAAGCCAGGCACACCTCCACCTGCCCGGAAAGGAGGCTGACCGGGTCAAAATAAAGCATTTTTAACACATACATTTAATGAATTAAAACTACTTTTGGGGTTTCCATGCACAGAGAAGCCTCTGAATTACAGAGGAGGGACACAAAAAGTTACACATTACAATTTTTTCCTCTGCATAATGCACTTTTAATTACAAACAACACGACCCTGCCAGAAAATCCTACAGAAACATTTCCTGCAGGGCCAGGGTGGCTGCACCTGGGCCATCAGTGCCTGCACCACCACAGGCAGGTCCACCCCTGCTGCGGAGGGATGGAATAATTCTGTTTCTGGGAGGGGAAAAGGTATCACGGTGAGATAAAAGCGCCTACAACACAGCAATTAGCTCTTTTGCTGCTATAATTAGCAGTGCCATAAGGAGAAAATCAATGCTCACAGCAGCAGGCACAGCTCTGCCTCTACCCCAGAGCCGTGCAGACACCCACACCCACACCCAGCCACGTTTTCTTCACAGGGAAAACAGAATTTGCTGAATTCAGGTTTTGGGGGGTTTTTGTCTTCTTTGCCACTGAGGCAGGCGAGCCCGTGTCCCAGTGGAGAGCTCTGGGTGTGTGCAAAATCCTCCGTGTGAGCACATACACAGACACACAGACACACACTGGGGGAAACCCAGGAAGCTTTGTGAAAACGTGCCTTGAGGATTGTTTTTGAATTTTTTATTATTATTTTTTGTTAGTTTACAGTTTAATAAGAGAGGTTGTCTCCTCACATTACACAGGACAAAGGGAGCAGGAAGGGGCTGTGGTTCAGGACCAAACCTGGAAATATGGGCTGTGCTCACATTTTTCTCCCTCCCCTTCCACATCTTGCTGGGTTTCCTTAGGCTTCAGTCCTTTTTCTTTTGCCACAAGTGAGCAGCCTGTTTTCTGGATTCTCTGGGGGCTCACACAGGCTTGAGCTGACACTGCCACCCCTTCTCCTCTCAGAGTGACCCAAAGCCTGGCCAGAACTCCTCCTCATCCCCCAGAACGGCTGGAACAGGGAAACAGACACGGAAATCTTGCTGAGACAGGGCTGCAATCAACGCAGCCCTATCAAAGAGGGTGCCAAATGCCTGTGAAAGAGCGTGGAGGGCGGATGAGGCACACGGGGCTCGCACAAGATGTATTTTCTTTGAAATCCAGGACAGAAATGCCCCCTAAGGATGGACTGCAGATGTTATCCGAGATCATTATTCAGATCTGAGCTGTTTTGCCCAGGGGAAAAATGGCCTTGAGCTTTCCAGTCTCCTTCAGGTGTGACCCAACCCTTTTCCGGCTTGGCCCCACCTCCGTGAGCGCCGCTATTCCCAGATAAGGAGGAACCAGGCACAGGAGAGAGGGCACCAAAGCTCTGGGCATTGCACAGCTTTCCCCGGCAGAGAAACCCTCCTGATCCACTTCTCTCTCAGTCTGAGCCCAGGCTCGGCCTCTCCGTTTGGGAGTCTAACACCAGGCTTGTGTTTGTGGGGCTGAATTCCTCTCTCGTGTCCTCCTGCCCACCGGCAGCTGGGAAGGTTTTTCCCAGCAGGAAAAGATCTTCCATTGGTGCACATCCATCCCCTCTGGGCGCTCCTGCCCTCCCGCCTTCATCACATCACTTCCCTGCCCCTGCAGCCCGGCTCCAAGAAAGGAAAATGGGATTTAAACCAGACCAACTGCTAATCTGGGTTTGGGAAAGGTCTCCTCTCACCCCAGAGCATGGAAAGGGGGAAAGGAGAAGAGCAGGGTCAGGGCAGAGAAGCTGAGCCCTTGGGAGAACGGGAGGGACAGGAACACCTGAACCACCAGGGCAGAAACAGATTGTGAAAGCACAGCCTGAATGCTCCCTGGGGATTTTAGCCCCTCCAGGGATTAATGATGGGATTGAGTAGAGGGAGCTGCACCTTTCCCCAGTGCCAGGGGTTCTGTGCTGGCTCCCATCCACCAGGTTTGACCCCATTCCTGGCACTCCAGTGGCCTTGGACCCCTCACAAGCACAAACCCTAAAGAGAGTAAATACAGCACAGCCATGAGACTCCATTGGATGTTATCATCCCCACTAATTTCACCTTTCACTTTAATCATGTTCATTCAGCAGAGAGATTAAAAATATTATAATGAGGAGGGATCAGCCTGACATGTGTTTGATTTCCCTCTTCCACTGCAGACCGGGCTGGGGATGGAATCATTCTCTCTTCAGAGCACGGAAACCTGGCAAACACGAGGCCTTAAGGCCACAC
The DNA here is from genome assembly GCF_035770615.1 of Melospiza melodia melodia. Classification (NCBI taxonomy): domain Eukaryota; kingdom Metazoa; phylum Chordata; class Aves; order Passeriformes; family Passerellidae; genus Melospiza; species Melospiza melodia. Next base: position 107,443,973 of record NC_086196.1, on the reverse strand, counting down.
ACTGAACAATGAGAATACACCAAACAATTGAAGAGCAGCTTTCTCCAGCTGCTTCTCCCACGCAATTCGGCATTTCTGGGCGAGGACAGCGCAGGACTGGTGGTCTTCACTCGACAAAACCAGAAATGTTTCTTGCATGCACAAGAAAATTCCTTTTTGTCGCGTTGGCCGGCGGGAAGCTCCAGGGAGCAGCCCCAGGGGACACGGGCACAGCTGGGCACCCAATCCCCAGCGGCGCTGAGGGAACAAAGGCTCGGTTTTTGGGGTTTCTGGCCGGCAGGGTGCGAGTTTAGCACCCACGGCAGAGTTTCTGGCCGGCAGGGTGCGAGTTTAGCACCCACGGCAGAGTTTCTGCCCGGTCTCGGACCGGCATCTCTGGGAGCCGCTCTCCCAGCCCCGCCCCGCATCGGCGTTCGGCTGCTCGCGCCTGGCTCGCTGCGCTCGGCGCTCGGCAGGGGCGGGGCGCGCCGCCTCACGCTGTCCCGCTCCCCCGCCCGCCCGCCCGGCGCTTTCCCCGCCGCGGCCCCGCGCCGCCCCGCCGGCCATGTCGCGGGGCTCCCGCCTGGCGCTGGCCGTCTCCGCGCTGCTCTCCGCCGCCATCGTGGCGGCCGTGCACATCCAGCAGCGCCGGGAGCTGGAGGTGAGTGCGCGCCGCGGGCCGCGGGGGGGAAGGCGGCGAGCGGGGCCCTGCGCCGGCCCTCAATGCGGCTCCGCCCACCGGCCGGGCAAGCCACGCCCCTTTCCGCAGACCACGCCCCCTCACCTGGCGGCCCGGCAGGCCCCGCCCCCACCTGCGGGCTCAGCGCGGAGCCACGCCCATTGACAAAAGCCACGCCCACCGCCAAGCCCCGCCCCCTGCGCGCACCTGAGCCCGCGTGTCCCTGCTCCATCCATCCTTCCGTCCATCCTTCCATCCTTCCTTCCATCCCTCCTTCCCTCCATCTATCCATCCTTCCTTCCCTCCATCTATCCGTCCTTCCTTCCATTCCTTCCTTCTCTGGCAGTGTTCCCGGGGCTCTCCCCTGTCTGGCTGTGCTGTCCCACTTGTGTGCCCACTGTTTTTCCTCAGCCCCACAAATGCAGCCTGCTGAAGGACAGACAGCCCTGTGCTGGAGGACAGACAGCCCTGTGCTGTGCCGTGCCCCTGCTCCCCTCTTGTTCTGCCAGTGCAACCTGTCAGAAGCACCACGTGGTGATGGAACAGGGCGGTTCTCTGTGCTGTATTTACAAAAATCAGGGAATTCCTGGCAGGCAGCCTGTGTGCCAGGGAGCCCACAGCCAAAAGGTGTCAGCTGCGACCATGGTGAGTCCTAGAGCAGAGCAGCCCTGCCTGGGACTGGAAGCTGTGTGGTTGTGTGAAGCTGTGCTGTGTGGGCAGTGATGTGCTGGTTTGGACCCTGCTGATGAGCCCAGGGTTATATGAGGGCACACAGCTGATCCTTCCCCACTTACATACAAAAAATTTAGAAAATGCACACAGAAACAGTCTGTGCTAAATGACACTGAGGCAGTCAGAAGTTACAGAACACCAGAGTTCAACTTCCCAATCCATAGCCCAGCTGGCTGTTGCTTGGGCTTTGTGATACATTCTGTAATTAGAGGATTATATTGTGTTCCCCTCCAGAGATTGTCTGTCAGTGCTTGAGAGGGAGGGAATCTGGAGGATGAGGCTGGTATGGGGAAGGAAAGAGGCAGGTTTGTGTGAGGGCACAGGCAGGAGCAAGGACAGGATGGTTGGGATCCTGGAGTGGCAGCTCCACTTCCAGAGCTGATGGATGTGCTGGGTAGATCACCTAACATATTTTGTGTAGATCACATCACATTTTTGTAGCTGGCTGCTCTCTGATTCAGTGTGCCTGCCTTGGGGCACTGAGGATCTGGCAGGAATAGCTGCTAAATGCTCCTAAATTGCAGCTGCAATAAATGGCAGCTGTACTTTGAACGTGTGCAGAATAAACATCACCCTTGGGTGTTTCATGGGACACCTGAACCTCATGGATCTTTTTGACCCAAATCCCATTGTAGGTTAATACCTATTCAGAAGCTTCAAGGCTCAAAGCTTATGTTTTGTAAATTTAATCTGAGATTTTCTTTTTATAATTCTTCATGGCCAAGCCAAGCAGTAGTGGCTTCATGTTCCACAGATCCAGCTATTTAGATAACATAATGGAAATAAATATTTTACAGTCCTGGTGTAGGGATTATTTCAAGTTTATCTTTATGCAGATTAATAAGGGTTTGACTCTTATAAATTGATGTGCCAGGCCCAGAGTGCTTTGAGCTTGCACATGCTTTTCACGCCTGCAGAAGACAAGCAGGGCTAACTTCTAAGAATGGAGGAAGATGAGAAGATTAAGGTTTTTATTTCAGGTCTTTGTCTCAAATTCTAAAGGTGTCCTCTGCAAAATGTGCATTTTCAAAGTAAATGCATCCACCACCTGAAAGATTGCAGTGTTTTGTGAAGGAAAAAGGATTTACATTCTTGGTGCAGTTGATCAGTTACCTTGTATCTCCTCACATCTTTATTGTTATTAACTGATAGCAATGTAATTATAAGTTTATGAACTTTGTATTCAGTTTCAAATTACTGATTTGTAGTAATCAGTAATTACAGTAATTTGTAGCCTGAGTTCAGTTGATGGAAGCTGGTGAGAAGGAACTGGTTTTATTAGATTAATTTCTGGAGAGTTTTGATTATTGGCAAACACATGTGGCTGTGCATTTTCTTAACAAGATAAAATTATTTCTTAAACAAAACCTTTCTGTTTTGATTTAGACAGGAGAAATGATTGCATTTGAAGGTGCAGTCATTGGCATGCTAGGTGAGGAATTAAACTCTGTTGAATAATAGTCACAGACATCCTCTCAAATGACTTTGGGGTCAGCTTTCAAATAAATGATTTCCAGGTGCATTTTGGCATCATTCAAATGGCTCAAAAAATTATTGATATTTTCCGTAAATATCAAAGTATCTATGTGAGTAAAAATGTCCAGGTAAGAGAGAGAGAAGCAGCAGGGATTTTCTTAGGGCTTTTCCCACCCATTGAGGGGTGGCACCCCAGGTTGAAAGCTGCTGGTGTTGTGTTGCACACAATGTATTTATTTATTTATGTGTTATATATTTACATGATTTATAATGAACACTTTAGGTAAAGGGGATATTTGTGAAGCAAGTGCTCTGCTGTTTCAAGCTTGGCATAAGCAGATTCTGGATTTTTTTTAAGATTAGGACATGAGCAGAAAGAAGCGAATGAAGACACATACCAATTTTTCTGAAAATAGTTTCCAGTTTGTCACAAAATTGTGTGACAAACAGAGCAGAGAAGTTTTGAGGAGCTCCTTCTGATGTGGTAAAGATTTAGGTCAGAGAGGAGAGGGATTTTTTAGATCACATCCATCCTGCATGGCACGGGAATTCCCGGCTCTGAGCATTTGTTTGCTCCATAGCTTTGTCACTTAGTGAACCCAGCCATCATCACTAACCAACATCACTTCAGTGAGTGCAAGTAAAGCAGTTTTTGGTGTAGTGATTCTGGATATTGATGGAGTGATTCTGGATGTCCTGAAGATTCCAGCCACGGTAAATTGCTGTGGGAAGACCCTGCAGAGGGAGCAGAGGGAGGGTGGAGCTGGGGTGGGGTTGGTCCCCATCAGCGTCCCCGGGCTGTGATAAACCCTTTGTGTCCTTTGTGTTTTCAGAGGCTGCGAAGTGGCGTGGTCAGAGATCTGGAGCGTCAGAACCAGAAGAAGGAGAACGTTCGCCTGCTGGAAGAGCAGATCGCTCTGACAAAGCGGCTCATTGAGGAGAGAGACAAGGCGCTGAAGGAAAAGCATTCCCAGCAGCCCTAGGCACGGGCCTGGCTCCTTAGAGGTTTGATTAAAGACGTTTGAAGGTCGTTTGCATCTCACTCTTTGCAGGTGTAACAAACAGAGGTAACCTCTGAAAGACTGGTTATTTTGTATAAATTATAGTCCAGCCCCGGCGGTTTTAGGGCAGACACAAACCCATTTCATCTGTGATTGGCACTCACACTGTGGGGGCTTGGCTGTGCCGCGTCCCAGGCTGGGCAGGAACAGCTCAGTGTGGGACAGGCTCCCTCTAGCATGGCCAACAGCGTGCACATGGGCGGGCTGCTCAGCCGCCACGACGATGAGGCCACCAGGACCTCCACCTCCGAGGGGCTGGAGGAGGGTGAGGTGGAAGGGGAGACTCTGCTCATCGTGGAGTCCGAGGACCAGGCTTCCGTGGATTTGTCGCACGACCAGAGCGGGGACTCCCTGAACAGCGACGAGGGGGAGACGTCCTGGATGGAGGAGATGTCCTATTACTGTGAGAAGTGCCAGAAGTGGATCCCAGCAAGTAAGGCTGTGTGGTGCTGGCCGTGGTGGTGTTTGAGAGGTGTTTGTGCTGCCCTGTGTTCCTGTTTCACACCTTGGTGGGTGATGCCTGCTGGCAGGGGCTGTGTCAGACACTGCAGTCCCGGAGCTGGGGCTCTCCTGAGGAAGTCAAACTGTCTTCTTCAATTACTAGAGAACATCAAAGTTCAGAAATGTGCCCACACTCCCAATTCTTGCAGCTATTTAGCGACCTGGCCTCTCTGCTCACTCAGCTAGTGACCCTTGCTGTAAAGCTCTGGGGAGGAAAAGGACTTTTGTGTGTTGCTTTTGTTTTCTCCCTGTCGATTTGTCAAGTCTGTGGAGCATATGGCTATATCTCAACCTTAATATTTTCCCAATAATGTGAATTTAAGTTGGCCTAGAAACATGCCCAGCCTTCAGCAGCCAGCTGTGGGGGTGTTAGGAGCAAGCTGCAGAATTTGGTGCCTCTCCTTTGGCACAGATACATGCTGTTAGCAGTATAACAGACTGCTTTACATTCTAAATTCTGGATTATCTGATCTGTTATTACATTTAAGAGCCAGATATTGATAAACACCTTGGCTTTGTGGTTTTATTTTTTTTTTTTTTTTTTAATTTGGGGGTTTTGTGGGGTTTGTTTATTTGTTTCTGGTCAAAAATAAGGGACTGTTTAGGTGGCACCTGCCTTGCAGATATGTCAGAGCTGCCCTTTTTGCCCTCTTCGGATTTCCCAAAATTTATAGTGTAAAAATCTCCTCTCGAGGCGTGTTAGTGATTGTTTAGGTGTTAATGTAATGAAACCAGCACCAGACTAATTAATTACTATGCACTAAAGGTAACTATTAACTTGAAATGTATTAATAGAAAAAAATGAAGCAGAGTTACAGGCAGCATGAGCTATCTCACATGGAGCACCTCATTTAACACTCAACTTGTTTTATTTTACAAACATGCTCCTCTCTGCAGTTGCTGTGGAACAAATCCAAGGAGCAGACAAGGCCAGTTGCAAAGCAACGGTAGCCACATACAAATGTGCAGAGTAAACGAGCTGCCAAAGGGAGATACTGTGCTGTTCCCTAATCGTTCAGTTCTAGGGAGTTCAGTTGTCTCATGTGAAAATAAAACAGACAAATAATCACTTTATTTCATTGAATTGCCACTTAGAAATTCTCTTCATTTACCAAGTGTGAGGGTTTTTTCAGATGCAGTTGCAACTTGAATTCTGTATTTCAGTATAGTAGCAGGGTATCCGTATGTTAAAAATTATAAAATTATACAGTAAAAGAGACGACATCCTTGTAGACAAACATCTTAGGAGTGTGACTTTACAGAAACACTCTAGTCTTAACATTGTTTCCCTGTCCTCCGGTGTCACTTTTCAATTGTTCATGTTTGTGTAAATTAACTCCTGGTGAGTTTAGAAGCCCTGATTTCTTTTTTCTCTGCTGTAGAAACACGGAATTAAAACCTGTAACTTTGGATGCATTACAGGTGGTTCTGTCATTTTTGTTCAGACAAACCTGATCTTGGAAGAAATCCAAATTTCCTTTGCAGCACTTTTTCCTATAAAAGGGCAAAAAGATTGATTTTTCCCTTTTCATTTTAGGTCAACTGAGAGAACAGCTCAGCTACCTCAAAGGAGATAACTTTTTCAGATTCACTTGCTCTGATTGCTCAGAAGATGGGAAGGAGCAATTTGAACGTCTGAGATTAACGTGGCAACAAGTAAGTGAAATGTTTGTGCCCACAGAACAGCCGTGGGACTTTCTGAAATTGTTGGTGGTTGTGTACATGCTACCTGGAAAAGGAGGATCAGGTATTGATAACAAAGGAGCATTTGCATGAACTGCAGAAATTAATTAGCTGAGGATTGCCTGCACATGAGAACTTCAGCATTTGGCAGGGAAATTGAAAGATAATCATGCAAACCACATTCCTTTTCTTTTTTTTTTTTTTCCTTCCCCTTATGTTGCTCATGGATTCATGGCTTCAAGCAGGTTTGGAAAAGCAAAATAAATGCAATTTGGCTTCTAGGCATGAACAGTTTTTTGTGTCTAAGAAAATGTAAAACTGGTGAGGTGGCAACATAGAAACAGAAAGCTTGCCAGCTCCCTGGGTACAAAGCTCCAACCTGGCTGCCTGTGCACTTGCTGGAATTCACTGTTCCAGTCATTTGCACACCTGAGCAATCAAAATAACATCTGTTTGCATTCTTTGGGCCTGTAATGGTGTGCTGTCTCATAGAATATCACATATTCTATCACACATATCACATAGGATCAGCTAGGATGGAAAAAACCTTTGAGATCATCAAATCCACCCTGTGACCTAACACCACCTTGTCAACCAGACCATGGCACTGAGTGCAGCATTCAGGGTTTCCTTAAACACCTCCAGGGATGGTGACTCCACCAGCTCCCTGGAAAGCCCATCTCAATGCTCAGTCACTCTTTTGGTGAAGAAATTCTTCCTAATGTCCAGCCTGAGCTGATCATCTGGGCACCTGCCCCTCCTGAATCCATGCTGTAGGGGCCAAGTGATGGCACTCAGGATGGTCTGTTCCATAACCTTGCCAGGCACTGAGGTCAGGCTGGCTCATCTGGAGCTCCCTGGATCCTCCTTCCAGCCCTTCTTATGGATGGCTGTCACCCTGGCCAACCTCCAGCCATCAGGTGCCCTCTTGGTGAGCCAGGACTGGTGGTAAATGATGGAGAGCAGCTTGGTGAGCTCTTCTGCCAGCTCCCTCCTCACCTAGGATGGATCCCACCTGCTCCCATAGACTTTTGAGCATCTAAGAGGGCTCAGCAGGTCACCAACTGCTTCCCACTGAATAACAGGATTATTATTCTGCTCCCTGTCCCCATCTTCCAGCTCAGGAGGCCACTTGTCCTGAGGACAAGCTGTCACACTGTTGAAAATATCAGCCTTGTTGGCTTTTCCTTGATTCTTACCCCTAGGCACTCAGCCTTATTGTCATGTAAGGTAATTTGAAACACTGATTGTAACTCCTGCACTGCTTTCTTGTGGTGGCCAGTGCAGGGAAAAAGGTTGGTTTAGGCAGGGCTCTGTGCTGGCAGACTGGAAGAGTTTCACCAATTCCAGACTGGGAAAGCAAAGGCTGCTGGCATTGCCCAGGTCTCTTCAGGGACAGACAAAATGAAAATGGGTGAGGAGGAAACCTGTGACCACATCCCTGGGCTTCCAGCAGCCAGAGCTGCTGCTGCTTCTGGGTAAGTGGAATTGAGAGAAATGGTCAAACTAACTTACCTGAAGCAGGAAGAATGGGGACAGTGATTTCTGGATTTTTTTCAGAGTATGTGGCTTCAACAGATCCATATCTTTAGCCAGTTGAAAAGAGAATTATTTTTGACATCCTGAGACAAAACCCACAAAATCCTAGTTACCAAACTGAGAGGGGTTGTGAGGTAGAGATATGGTGAAGGAGACATTAAAGCTGTCCATGTTTCCTCATTTTGATATCTTTGACAATGCATCCCAGAAAGTCAAGGTCCACTGTAAGGAGACCCATCTCCCTGAGAAAAGCAGATTTCAGACTTCTCTGAGGGTGAAATACAAGTTATTATTGGAAGTAGTGCCAAACTGAGGCTGTGTGATTGTTAAAAGATGATCCCAACCTAGCTGACTTTAGTTCTGTTCTAATAAATTAATTGAAATTAATTAAGTAAATGTAATTAACAGTTGATCACCTAGGATTTACTTGAAGGAGATATTTTTCAAAGCTGCCCTTTAGTTTGAGTATGTAACAAGTCAGAGTGAATTTGGTTGTGAAGTGTGTAAAAGACCATTGTCACAGTGTTCCTGATGTATTGGGTTGCAGGATTACTTGTGAGTGTTTTTTTTAAATTTATTTGAAAGTCTGTTTCTCTACCTCCACATTACATTCAGACCCCAGCTGTTCTGTAATTCATTTATACAACATTTATACAATTCATTTATGCACAATTCGTGTGTCTCAGCACAAACCTGCATAACTAGGCAGCTTGTTATTCCCCTGGGATGGAGAAATCTCTGGAAGAATGTGCATCTAACAATAGAAAGACAAGAACAGGCAGCACAAAACCAGGAAGAAGATGGATTGCAGAAGTTGCCTATGAAGTGTTGCAAAAATAAGATATTTATGAGGGAGAAAAGATCTGTGTGTGTGTGTGTGGCAGCTGTGGGGGTCTGTTCAGCAGAAAAAGCAGAAGGGATTCACTGGTGTCCAACACTTTCTGTTGCAGGTTGTCATGTTGGCAATGTACAACTTGTCTCTGGAAGGAACGGGCCGTCAGGGGTACTTCAGGTGGAAAGAAGACATTTGTGCTTTTATTGAGAAACACTGGACTTTCTTACTGGGGAACAGGTAAAGACATGGTGTTTTCCTGAGGGTCTGATTGGTGAGCCAAAGGAATTAAAGCCTGTTATACAGATGGACAAGAATCCTGGTTAATTTGGTGACATCTCTGTTGAGCCTTACAAGTGATAAAAAGGGAGGATTTAATATGGAAAATCTGAATGCAGGCATGGGGGTACACTTGAGAAAGAATTAGCATTTCTTACTGGGGAGAAACACCCCCAGGAATGTCACACAAAAGCAATACAAATGCATGTATTTTGGATTATTTCTTATCTTCCTTTAGGTAGCATATGAACTTGCAGAGAACTGAGTTTTTCTAAACAGTCACAATGGGTGGGCTGATCCTGGTATTGCCAAACTTTAGGGACAGAAATGTGATCCAGCAAAGTTCCTTGGCTACAAAGCTTGCCAAAAGACCAAATTCTTCAAGAACTGAGCCTCACCTTCTAGATTGTTTCAGATCATAATGAAATGGCTCTTACACAGTAGGTGTTAAACAATTGGAAAGTTTTTCACGCTGTCAGAGTAGGAGCCCCTCTTGTAGAGGGCAGCCTTCATTTTCTAGGTGAACAGCACATTTATTCTGAGTGTGCTGAAGCTGTCAAAGCCAAGCCTCACTGTTAGTGAGTGCTGTGGAGGCAGGGAAGGAACTGAGCAATCCTTGGAAGTTGTAGATTTGATTGACTTCACAGCTTCTTTCCTTCCCCAGGGATTTCCTCTGTCATAAGATCTGGCCTTTCTTCCTAACCAGATTTGGTCTTGGCTTTGCTTTCAGAGCTTGTCTGTGCCTCCTTGCTCTGTTCTCAGAAATGTTGTTAGCATTTGTCCTCTTTGGGAGCCACAGGGACCCTGACAGGAGGGCAGCTGGTGGCCCATTGTCCCTCAATCAGGGAACCAGTGCCTCCCAGGGTTTGCTGCTGCCTTTTGAGACTTGCCCTGGGAACTGGGCACTCCTTGCTCTGATTAAAATTTAGAGAGTGATTCCTGGCCTCAGACACAGCCTTCCCACTTGCCTGGACAAGCCACTGAAGGAACACAGACAGTTGAATCGTGTGTGCAGCAGCACAAACTGTGCAAAGATCTTCCTTGGCATATTGAAGTGCAGTTTATCCAGATGTACTGTAACACTCCAGACTTGGAGCTGCAGCAGCTGGGTTTGATCCCCCACCTTTGGGGTTCAGTACCTCAAGGTGTGTAAGGGCAGCACCTGAGTGAACACCAGCTCAGCCAAGCCTTGGCAAGCACAGAATTTCTGCATGTGGGCGTGTGCAAAGGCAAGAAGAAATCCTGAGATTCTGGGCAACTCTGTTGCATGAACCTGACTCTCCAGAGTCAGGTTCAAGGGAGTACCTCAGTTATTGGCTACAAGGGCAATTCTTCAGTACTTCTTCTCACCTCTTCCCTAAGTGACATTTTAGTTAGCCCTGTCCCCAGTTCCTAAAGGAACAAAAAATGCTGAGGTGCCCAGTAAGAGTGCACTGCCCAGCAGAGGGAAAGGCTTAACTGCAGCTCCTTGCCTCCAAGGGGCCAAAAAAGTGCTTCAGGAGTAGTTCAGTGATTGTGTGTCAGTGCCTCTGGCAGAAACACTCTGTCCAGGATGGAAGCACAGCTGGTGAGTGGGGACCTAACCCTTGTTTTCCTCTCTCCCACCACAGGAAAAAGACCTCAACATGGTGGAGCACAGTTGCTGGCTGTCTCTCTGTGGGGAGCCCCTTGTTTTTCCGCTCGGGGGCACAGGAATTTGGAGAACCGGGATGGTGGAAGCTGGTTCATAATAAGCCCCCAACACTGAAGCCTGAAGGAGAGAAGCTGTCTGCATCTGCACTGAAGGCAAAAGGTAACTCTCTCCCCAATAGTGTGTAGATTGCTTGCTGGGCCAGAGCTGGGAAATGTGAGAAAAGTTCAGTTGAAACCAGTTTGTGTGCATGGACAGCTCCTTAGTTGTGTTCTGCTGTAATGGCTGACTGAACTATGGGGTATATATTGTAGAGTGAGAGGCCTGTTATATTTTATTACCTTTTTCCATTGTGCTGACTTAGAGGTTTTGAGGCTTGTGCAGAGTGGTTTTCTGTGGGTTATTTTAGCTGAAATCCACAATTTCCCCACTTCTCTTTACCCCGGGGAATATCTTTTATCTTTTGTCACTAGATGCAAATTCTCCTCTGTGCCGAGGAACAAAATTTGGGCTTTAATGAGGCTTTAGTCATACACTGGCTTAATGCTGCACGTCCCAGAGTGAATTTTGGTCACTTTGAAAACCCCATCTTTTAAGCTCTGTAGTCAGCGTGGTTTTGACTGCACAGTGTGAATCCAGTGACTGCAGGAGCTCAGAATAAGCAAACTCCTTCTGCAGCAGCTTCCAAGCCCCCGCTGGATCCCATCATTACCGTGGAAGGCCTCCGGAAGCGTGTGAGCCGCAACCCCGTGGAGTCGGCCATGGAGCTGAAGGAGAAGAGGTCCCGCACTCAGGAGGCCAAGGACATTCGCAGAGCCCAGAAGGAGGCAGCCGGTTTCCTGGACCGCAGCACCTCCTCCACTCCTGTCAAGTTCAGCAGCCGCTGCCGCCGGCCCGACATCGTGCTGGAGAAGGGAGAGGTCATCGACTTCTCCTCGCTGAGCTCCTCCGACCGCACGCCCCTGACCAGCCCCTCTCCATCCCCGTCCCTGGATTTCTCCGCCCCCGGCACGCCCGCCTCGCACTCGGCCACTCCCAGCCTGCTCTCGGAGGCGGATCTCATCCCCGACGTCATGCCGCCACAGGCGCTCTTCCATGGTAAGGGCCACCATGAGTTTCCTTCAGTGATGAACCGTGCGCGGTTTTCTAGGAGTATGTTTTAAAAAGGAAGTTCCCAATGAGGTGCAGGATCCTTTCATGATGAGATGGGAAGTAAGGGGCAGTATTCTATTGTCTTAGTTGAGTGTGAGTCTCAGGTAGTTGGCTGTTAGTTGCTGCCCTGAGATGTGCAGGATGTCTCTGTTTCGCCCTGCGCATCTGAAGAACGAGTCAGAGCTCTTCAGTTTTCGGTCTAGAAGTTGTTTATTCTTATCTATAAAATTTTCTTTCTGCCCAGCGGAGATCTGCTCAGCAAAGCAGCCACAGGCACTCTTACCACCCCTGAGGTGGTGTTGTCCTTTTATACTGCAAACTACATATAACATATTTACACTTAATTCCTAATATCTATCACCTATGTTAGACAGTGCACTTCTACTCTAAACCAAGCCCAAAGTGCCAACATCACTGCAGAAAATGGAGACCAAGAAGAAGAAGAAGAAGAGGAAAGGCTGGACATGCCCAAGTTCCTCTATCTTGTCCCCATAACCCCCATATCAGAAATCTTAAAATCTACATTTTCACCCTATGATAATTTTATTATTATATTATTTAAACTTCTGTGACTTTCATGTCCTCATACAAAGCTGGTAACTTGCTCCAGGGATCAAAATCAAACCTGCAGGTGCTCTGGGCTGTGTGCCAGGGTCTCCGAGCCCCCTGGTGGGGTCCTTGGCAGCTCTGGTCATCTGGAGGGAGGCACTGAGTTCTGACATGTGAGAATTGACTGGTTTTCTGTTGCAGCCTGGATAGCTGCTAGCACAGTCCAGTTGTGGTGTTACATTTTAGTTAAGTGGTTTGCTCTGTCTCACCCCTTGAAAATGTACGGTTTATTCCAAGCCCATGATCCTCCCTTGAAGTACCATGTATCTGTAATCCCAATGGCCCAAGTCTTATTCTGTGCCCACTTTGAATCTCCCTGTTCAGCTGTGTGAGGGAGATGAGAAGCCTCTTAGCCCTTTGCTCTCTCTTGGCCCCTTTTCCCCCTAGGCTCTCCCTCTCTCCCTCCCCCTTCTCCCTCAGAAGCCATGCTGCTCCTGGGGGTGGCACCCCCAATAAACCCTCATCTAATGAGCACCCTCAGAAGCCATGTGGAGTCTCCTTGCCTGCCTGCTGCTGCTGCCAGCAAACATATAGCTCAGGGAGCCCCCACCCAATGAACTGCATCAGTTTTCCATAGTTTTATCACCAGCTTCTAAGGCCAGAAGAAACCCCCATGATCGTTTCCTGAATGAACAGTGGGTAGACTTCACACAGTAACTGCTGGACCTCTCAGCATAAGCATTTCACTGCAACACAGATAACACTGTTATGTAGCGAGTCTAGTTTTGTCTCAAATGTTTTCCATGGGAGAAATTTTATTCCCATGGTAATATCCCAGTATTTTATAGGTTTGATTGTGCTGATTAATGGATGCTAAATTTCAGTCAGATTGCAGAGCACTGATGCAGGCTGAATTTGCTTAGTTCCTTAAGGAGCCAGTCTTCTGGGTGACAGGAGGAATAGTGAAGGTGTGCTGGCTGAAGATACAGCTCACCAGCTTCACTTTTTGATTTCCCAGCCTTTGAAAAGTTTCAGCAGCTTAAGGTTCCTCAAAGAATATGTGATTGCAGCTCAGGAGGGGCACTGTTTCCAAACTCCAAACTACAAGACACTTTAGGAGCAGGATTGATGCTGTGTCCCGAAATTGGACTCTTTTCAGTATCTCCCATCCAAAATCAGGAGATCTGGCAGTACACAGAAATTGAAATTTGTTGGGTAAACCTGCATTATTGTTCTTTAGCAGAAAAATGCTCTGATAACCATTTTTGAAATGAGACTTTGATGTTTAGATTATTTTTTGTTTCCCCTGGATTATTTTGATATGTTCCACAGATGATGAGGAGCTGGAAGGAGACGGAGTCATAGACCCAGGAATAGAGTATGTGCCCCCTCCCAGTGGGACAGCTGGTGCTGGCACCATGATAGCAAGCAGGAAAAAAGTGAAGACAGCTGAGCAGATCAAGCAAGAGGTGGAGAGTGAAGAAGAAAAAACAGAACGGATGGAAGGTGACAGTGAAGATCCCGAAGAGTCAAACACACCCTTGCAGGTGAGAGGACGAGACAAGGGCAAGTCACAGCTGGAGAGGGATGCTAAGCCCAGAGTTCCCAAGCACACCTCAGTTAGCATCTATGAGGAGAAGCTGCTGCTGAAGAGACTGGAAGCCTGTCCCAATGCTCTGAGCATGACCCCAGAGGCCCGCAGGCTGAGGCGCAAGCTGCTGGTGAGGCAGGCCAAGAGGGAGAGAGGGCTCCCACTCTTTGACCTGGACCAGGTTGTGAATGCTGCACTGCTCCTGGTTGATGGGATTTATGGAGCCAAAGAAGGTGCTGTCTCCAGGTCCCCAGTAGGGCAAGCAACATACAGAACTACTAGCCAGGACTTCAGGATCTTGGACAGATATCAGGTGGGTGTTCCCAAATCTAAGTTAGCTTTTGGCACTGCTTATTTTAAAGCTTTTGCTGCAGCCAGCAGTGTCACATTGAGTTATCTGACTCCTAAAGTGAAAAGGATCATGTGAACAAGACTCGTTTTGGCTCGGGGCTGTGTCCCCACCAATGTTCTCCTAAATCCCTTTTTTCTTGGGACATGCTGGTTCAGCACTGCTGTCTGTCAGTGTCAGCACCACAAATGTCACTGTTTGTACTCCAGCCCTGCCCAAATGCCGGAGGCCTGGAAGTCACTGTGTTTGTACTACAGCCCTGCCCAAATGCTGGAGCTCTGGAAGTACCCAGACAGGTGGATGTGTATAGGAGGGAGATGACCTGCAGCACTTTCAGATTTGGGCACCAAATTTGGGAGCGCTCAGCAGAGCCCAGAGGTGGCACCACCGTGCTCCATCCACCCTGTCACACTGAGAGGCCATTACTGTCCCTCCATGTGTTCAATCTTTGCCTGACCTCCCTGCAATTGTTGTGCATTTTGTGTGCATGCGGACGATGCTGCCCTTGCTCTCCCTCCGTGTGTTCAGTCTCTGCCTGACCTCCCTGCCATTGTTGTGCATTTTTTGTCACGCAGACGATGCTGCCCGCCACGAAGGGATACCGCCAGCAGACAAGCAGGTTCCTGTACCGCCTGGTAGGCTCGGAGGAGCTGCTGGCAGACCACAGTATTGTCAGCCCTTACACCTCCCGTGTCCTTAAGCCTTACATCAGGTACAGAGGGTCTGAGCTTGCTCTTGGCTTGTGCACCGCCAGCCCACGGAGAGGACGCCTTTCTTGGGCAGTGCTCCTCACTCCTCCTCACAGTACATCCCAGTGCACCATGGTAACCCTGGAGGGATAGTGTTGGATTTAGCTGAGTGGTGAAATGGATTGCATTGGGAAGGGGAATCTCCAAGAGGGGGCAAGGGCAGAGAGGGCATTGCTGTAGCCATTCAATGCAAGTTGCACCTGCCCTTGGGTCAGAGCTGTGATTTCCTTGCTCATGCTGTAAGGAAAGACTGGCTGGACATGCTGTGGGGCTGGAAAGTGTCCTGCCCTCTGGCACAAGGGTGTTTTTGCTGAGCCTGGGGCTGCTTCCCCATGTGAATAGAAGACTGTTCTTTATTTTCCTAAAGCTGAGCATGTCAGAAGATATTTCATGGGCAGTACCCATTTAGCTGCAGTGGCAGTTCTTGTTGCTCACTTGCTTTTTGTGTTTCCTTTTCATGTTCCTGGCAGACGTGATTATGAGACAAAGCCTCCAAAACTCAGGCTGCTGGCAGAAATCCGGGCCAATCCACACAGGAATGATCTCAACTGGAAGGCTGAGCCAGAAGCACCCATTGATTACTGCTACGTTCGCCCTAATCACATCCCCACTATTAACTCCATGTGCCACGAATTCTTCTGGCCTGGTAAGATTCCTCCAGTGCTTGGGTTTCCAAGAAAGAAGTGAAAAAATATGTTCTTGGGCCAAATTTTATTTCACTTGGTGTCTGGCTGGTTCTTAGAAACCCATTATCTGATGTTACAGGAATGTATTTGACGTGGAGGTGTGGCTTTGGTGTCTTTGTCTCTTGAGATTGTATAAAACTGGGCAATTAGGCCCTAATTAGCACAGCACTTACAAAAATAGGTGCTAATAGGAGTAGTAGGTAGGTTCGTAGTTAACTAAACTTAAGCATCCAGTGAAATGTTTTGCAAGAATCAGGGGTTGAAATAAACAGTTTTGTACCAGAGATTACTGTTCATTAAGTCTGTGAGAAGGTTTCTTCCTAGCAGCCATAAGCTGCATATGTCAGAGTGAAAGTTGGGAGGTCGTAGGAGGAGTGGCTGAGGTGACTCGATCTGTTCAGCCTGGAGAGGAGGAGACTGAGGGGAGACCTCACTGTGGGCTGCAGCTCCCTGAGGAGGGGAAGCAGAGGGGCAGGCACCAACCTCTTCTCTGTGATGACAGGACCCAATGGAATGGCTATGAAACTGTTAGGGGAGGTTTTGGATGGGGATTAGGAAAAGGTTCTTCTCCTAGAGGGTGGTTGGGCACTGGAACAGGCTTCCCAGGGCAGTGGTCACAGCTCCAAGCCTGCCCCCGAGGAGTCTGGACAACACTCTCAGGCACATGGTGTGATTCTTGCAGCTGTCCTGTGCAGGGCCAGGAACTGGACTGGATGATCCTTGAGGGTCCCTTCCAATTCAGCTTATTCTGTGATTCAGTGAATTGCTTTTACAGCTGTGATGTCCTTTATTTCTTCAAGCCTCAATGGGAAGGTTAGGTTTGTGTTTTTCTGTGTCCTTTCTGGAACTGCAGGTTCTTTGAGGACAGTGTCCACCCTTTCTGGGGGTGGTTACAAGGCTGCACTCTTTAGTTCTTCTGCAATAATAACAGGGATGTTCATCTGCTGCATGCATCAGCTTCTGATCAGCAAACAAGGCAGCAGGCTAATTTAGAAAAGGCCAGTGCAAACAGAACACACCTTTATTCCAGGTAACTGCTGGCTTTGTGTTTTGATTTGCTGGTGGTGATTCAGCAGGGCTGTAGTTCAGCAGTGCCCATGTGCCCCAGTCAGGATGGGAGCTCTTTTTGCTTCTCATTATGCAAATTGCACAGTGTGGGGGCAAGTAACCTGGCACACCTTTCCTTTCACGAGCTGTTTGAGGGTTTGTGAGAGACTCTTGCAATGCCAGCAGAGGCTGAACCGCTTTGTCATAGTCTCCCCTCTCCTGATAATGCATTTGAAGTTCTGGCCAAGTTGGCTTGCATCTTCATTAAGTTCTTCGGGACTCACCCTGTTTTATTTAACATAAGGAGCATGGGTGTGTTCCACCCAACTGTGAACTGTTCATCATTAAATCAGAAAGCTGACACCCCTGTCAGTCTCCAAACAGGAATCCAAATCTTTTCCATGGTGATAAAATTCTGATGCTGGGATATGATTGTTGCACCTTGGTTCTGTTTAGCAGGAGAGGGAAGTGATAAGGATGTAAAGCTTGGGTGCAAAGGGTTTAGCTGCTACAACTTGGGGGTGGGAGGCAGAGATATGCAACTGGGTGAGCATCATTAAGCCAGCACTTAGTTGTTCTATGCCTCCAAATCCTTCCTTTCAGAGCTGTTCTTGCCTCTCCCAAGGCAGAACCAGGTTTCCAGGTAGAGACATTCCCAGGTGTTGTTTGTGTCAGTGCCTTGGTGCCCTAACGGGAAACCTCTCCCTGGCAGGGAGTGTCTCCAGTGGTGAACCATCCTGAGCTGAGCATCTCCCTCCCTACAGGAAAAGCTGCACCCCTGCAGAGACACCAGTGCCTGGGGCAGGGAGTGTTCTGTCCAGACACGCTGCAAGGCACTCCACAGGCAGGGCAGCCTTGCCTTAATTAACACAGCTCCCCATTGCCAATCGATCCCTCCCACGTCCCGCTCCACCCAGCTCACTCTGGAGCAAGGAATAACTCACCCCCTTCTCTGTGCCTGCTGCTTCTGAAGTCTTGCCTCTCATCAGAGTGATTACTGGAAAACACACTCTGCTGTTTTGTTACCCTGTGTTCCAAATACATGGCAGTTGCCAACTTGAGGCTGAAGCAAATGTTTCTGGCACATGTCCTCTGTGTCTTGCATCTCATTTAGGGTCTGTCCACACAAATTATCGAGCAGTCAGTCTTCAGTGCCTGGAGCTGCACTGCTGGGTGCTGACAGGCCTTGTGGATGCTCAAGGACTGGAGCAGCAGGGTGTTAGGCAAGGTAACAAACTCCCAGTCTGTTTCTGAGTCCAGCCTCTGACTCACAGAAGCACCACTGCCTGAGAGGCTGCTTCATGCCCAGATTAGAGAATTTGCATGCTAAAAGCAAATGTTTGGATAGCGTTGGAAGCTGTGGTCAGGCTCACAGTGCAGCTCCACAACCAGCTGAGAGTGCACAAGAGACAGCAGTAAGGGCTGCAGAGTGGAGGAAACAGACAGAAACCACAGCAGGCAATGGTACCAAAGCTGAAGCTCCGTTTCATGCATGCTGCTTCTGAAGAGAGTTAAGTTTCAGTTTCATCCTTGAGTCATTTGAAAGGAAATCAGCTTTGTTAGTGTTTCCATGCAAGCTTCCCTGCTAGGCAGATACTGTTTTGTCTGTTTTGTTGTATCATCTTTTCCCTTGCATACTCACCTGGCAGGGGAGGCGCCAGGATCAGGCAGCTGGTTTCATCCCCTGCACTCTGGGTGTCCTGACTCCTGGGATTTCCCAAAATGTGGGAAATTTGGCCTCATAATTTACAGTAATAGCGGGCTGCTCTAGCCGGGACTTTGGACTATTCTATTATGCTGTCATCTCTTGCTATCACAAATTTGAAATAAAGGTAAAAAGAAGGGATTGAGTGTTTCTAAAAAGCCTTAAACTCCTGGATTTGAACCACACTTTTATTTTGGTTTGCAGTGCTTCCAACTGCTGTTTCTCTCTTTCTCCGTAGGAATTGATTTGTCAGAGTGCCTGCAGTATCCTGACTTCAGTGTTGTTGTCCTCTACAAGAAAGTTATCATTGCCTTTGGCTTTATGGTGCCAGATGTGAAGTACAACGAGGCTTACATCTCTTTTCTCTTGGTGCACCCTGAGTGGAGAAGAGCTGGGATTGCAACCTTCATGATTTACCATCTTATCCAGGTAATGAAATGAAATCATCCCTTGAATCTGCCAAAGAATCAGCTCTCACTTCTTCCTTGTGTGCACACCTGCAGGTATTGGAGAGTGAGATACTGGGGAACCCTTTTTGTGAGTGTTTATGGGAGGGAATAGTTCCTGCTTTGGAAGTCAAAATGTGTTTAGGAAAACAACCATCCTGGTCATGTCCTCAGAATTAGAGGGATGCTGCCCACTTCAGCTGTCCTGGGGTTAGCTCTGTGTTCTTCAGTGGTCAGTAGTTTGTGTACAAGAGATACTGTAAATGGGGTTTAAGGAGGAAATGAGGTAACAGTGGGCAGGGTCAGTTAGAATTATTGCAGCTTTCTTGACTACACCTGGAGGTTTATTCCATGCATTAAATCACTTACTGATCTCAATCACTCACTTGCACTTTTATCCTCTGGTTCAAATACAGATGAGTTTATGATGAAGTGTTTGCAACCTCATTGTTTAAAATGGGCCTTGTTCCACAGGAATACTTGGGAAAATTAATCTCAGCTAACTAAATGGGTGATACTAAAGGAGTTAAACTTCATTAAATCTCTGAATGAATACTGTTATTCAAGTGGCCTTAATTCCACTGACTTTCTTGAATTAAATTGCAGGAAAGGCAGCTTAATTGTGAGTAAAGATGAGTAAGATACATGTTCTTTACAGAGCCCAACTCCACAGTTTTACCACTCCCTGAACTCTCTTGGCAGAGCTGCTGATGGGAAACATTGTAGTCAAGATGAGCTTCCCTAACAAAAACTCACCATTGGAAACTGTTTTATCCTCTTTCTTTCTTGGCTAAAGCAAGGTAGGGAGTGCTGGCAGAGCCTTGTGGAAAGTGATCCCTGCTTTGGAAAAGCACTTTGTGCTCCTGGGCTGCCTGAGGATAACTCTGCTACCTGCACAGCTCTCTGCAGTGCTGACACAGGCCTCTCATCAGTATTCTTTAAACTCAGCCCTTGCATCTCCCAGACAGCTCTGTGTCAAGTGTTGAAGGAAATTGCCCTCAGCTCTGTGTGTTGATGTGAGATGTCAACACCCAGTGGGAGCAGGAGCCAAGGTTTGCAGGGATCCAGCAGGTGGACTCTCAGAGACATCCCTCTCCAGCAGGGTGGGATGCTGGAGTTGGCAAGTCAGCCACAGAAAATCCTCACACCTTTCTGTAGGATGTATCACATCAATTAACCTAATCCTGCTTGCATGAAATTAAATTCCCTGTTGAGAGAAGCCAAGCAGATCTGAGAGATTTGACTCTGATTAGGCACACTAGCAATGAGAGATCAGCACTGCATGTTTGGCTCACATGAGGTTTGTTTTGCCATTGCTGACTTTCTGCCAGTGGCAGAAGGGGTTTAGTCCTGTGGAACAGTGGTGGTTGTGACCTTCTGTTCCTCAGTCTCCAGGCTGTAGGTGCTGCTCTGCAGCCTGCTTGGGCTTGGGGTCTCCTCTCTGTAGCTTGAGACACTTTGATTCTCTGCTTGGATTAAGATAGGTCACTGACTTTGGGATCAGTGTGCTGAGTTTGGGGCTGAATTCTTGGGAACAGCATAACTTAACAGGAACATGGTTTGATGCAAATAGTAGTGGCTGGTTTTGGTGTCAAAATTTATCCTCTCATGCATCTGTCCCAGAGGAATAAACTGCATTTTCTTAATGATCTCATTCAAATTTTCTTTTCCCCAAATGAGCTTCCAATTATTTCTTTTTTCCCTTCCCTCCTTAAATTCCTGAGAGTTTTCCCCTTGAATGTACTATCTTGGAGATTTCCTAGAGGGTATTACTGTTCCCACTTTAGAGTTACCATACACTCAATATACATGGAATGCTATTAAATCACTTGATGAAAGCAGAAAATAAATTATTTCAGCATCTTAATCAGAGTGTTGCTGGTTAGAATAATTTAGGATCTTCAAGGTAACTTCAGCCATGCTATTATTTGCTGTCTGAACTGAATTTCCTGCCTTCTCAGGAGGAGAGTGCTGTGCCCTGAAGGATGGGAGAGGAGCTGGGTGGGATAGGCAGGAATTCCAGCATGACAGCACAGAGGTGCTCAGGCAGTCCCAGAGAGCTCAGCTCTGTTTGCTGACAGGGAGGATTGCAGAGCCTGATCCTCTGGCATGTTTTGTCTTTTCTTCAGGCCATTGTATTTGAGATCAGGGCTGTACACCAAGATTATTTTTAATTAACAATTACTTTAGTAATTTACAATGGGCAGATGACAAATTATAATCCCAAACCTTTCATTGTCAGAGAATCCACATTTCCCAGAAACAAAGGCTCGGAGGAGCAGCAGCAGCCCTCCCTTTGCTGTTGCTATGTGTGGTAACTCCTGTGACTTTTCTCACATTTCCTCAGTACCTTGGATCCCTGAGCTGATGAGTGTGCTCACCTCCGCATTCCCCCAGAGGCTGTCTCGTTCCCTTGCAGTGAAATCTCCTTTTTGTTCCTCTCCCCCTCCCTTGGCAGACCTGCATGGGCAAGGACGTCACCCTTCACGTCTCTGCAAGCAACCCTGCTATGCTGCTCTACCAGAAGTTTGGATTTAAGACTGAGGAGTACATTTTGGATTTTTATGACAAGTATTACCCCTTGGACAGCAAGGAGTGCAAGCACGCCTTCTTCCTCAGGCTGCGGCGCTGAGCTGCGGCAGGGCTCTGGGGAAAAGCTCAATCCATCCAAAAACTCCCACAGCTTTTGGTGGAGGATGTTGGCTGCCACAGGAGAGCTGCAACACACTGGTGTGTTTATCCCTAGGACTTTGGATGTCAGCAATGTGTGGAAAAATGCAATCCAAAAGGATTGATTCCTGTGCTCCAAGGGGAGAGGCCTGGAAATGCCAACTAGGGTACACTGAAACCACTGGAAAATTGAAATTCCTAATTGGGAATTTTCCTGCCACTGTTACTTTGGAGAGCCTCATTAGCAAACAAAAATACCAAACAACATAGTGTTTCTCACTTCAGAGGGGCCCTATGGATTTCAAGTTTTGAAACCTGTCCAAAAAATGTTGCAGGTTTTTTGTCTCTGTTTTTGTTTATTAGCAAAAAATGAACACCTAAACTGAAACTATTCAGCGTTTCTGTGTGGTTTGCTTTATTAGGAACTGTCTTGAGTCTGTGAAGGGAAATAAGGTATTGGTGCCTGTAGCTGGATGTTAATGTTAGGAGAGTTCTGCCCATGCCAGAACTGTAGTCCTGGAACCATGTTTCAGAAATACTGAAGAGTTTGTGGATTCCTGTTATCCCAAGTGCAAGGCTCAGAGGAGACACCTTTGTTTTGCCCCTTCCCTTCCCCTCCTTGCCCTGTGCTCAGTGTGGTTCTCCTAGTGCGCAGTGTTTTGTGTTCAGGAACAGTGTCAGGTGGGTTTGTGTCTAGGCAAGGCAGGGCACCACAACTGCCAGATCAGCTCTTTGGAATCCTTCCACCTCTCTGTGGTTGTGGGGCTGCAGATCAGCCCTTTGGGCACACCTCTAGCCACAGAGCAGCCTCATAGGCTCCAGCACCCACCTCCTCCTGCTGGCAGAAACCCAGAGTGAAAGTCAGCGGGAATGTTTGAAATGCTGATTTGTAGAAGCAGTCTGCTCGCAGCTGGGAGGGAGGAGGAGAGGGCAGAGGTGGCCCAGATCTAGTTCTTGGAAGCACCTAAGCTCACCTAGCAAAGAATAAATAGAAATAGCCAAGAATTAAAAAATACAACCCCAAACACTTTCTCTGGTAGTGGCTCTTGTCCTTTTCCACAATGTAGCAGCTTCTCTCTCTGACTTTCAGTGCAGATGAACAGAAAGCTGCACAGACCAAAGGCCAGGCTGGGCATTTTAACTACAGATCACATCCATTGGGATGGTCCTTTTACATCCAGCCTACAGAGAGCTACGCACCAAATGTGACTTCTCTGTCCTTAATGTTCTGTGTGTACCTGCTGGCTACCTGACTATAGCAGTAATTGCCTTACTGGAGTCTTCATTTTGGTAACAGAAGAGAAAGGGACACAAAATATGTTTTTATGTAGCCAGTGTCCCTCATCACCAACACAAAACCCAGTGGTGGTGGAAAGGAAAACCAGCCCAGCCAAGGGTTGTGTGCCCAGACATCCATGCACATTTCTGTCTGTTTCATGACTGTGAAAATTTTCAATGTTCTTAATGTTCTGAGTTAGCTGGACTTTGAAAGAAAAGAAATGTATGTCTTTATGAATGGAATTAAAGCCCTTCCCTTGGAAAAGCTTGTCTGTAGTCATACTGTCTGTTAAGGTGTCTCTCCATCATCTTATTTCATTGGAATCTAGCAAACTCCAGTATGGCCCTGAGAGGATGTGTGTGGGCAGCTGACCAAGGCAAGAAACTAATTTCCCTACGGGCGCACACAGGCAGGCCTTAGCAAGCTCCTCCTTTCCAGACAGAATTAGGAAATACAAAATAGTCTGAAAAAGATCATGGTTCAGCATTGTGTTCTCGAAGGTGACCATGAAGATCTCGAGGACCATCTTGTTCTGTGGCTTTGTCCCTCAGGGACTGCCAAGTGACAACGCTTTTATAACAGCCCTGTGTCATCGGAGCTGCAGCCAGTTTGTGTTATCCAGGTCCCTCGTTTAACCCCAGATCCTCAAAGGCAGTGAGGTGATCCTCGGGGTGGGAGCCGTGGCTTTGTAAGTGATGAGGTTCTAAGGTATGTAGTGAAACAAGGGACAAACGATGTTCCCAGCCCTCTGCTTCCCTCTGGTGCCTCGGGAGCCCGGCTGCTGGCTCACCCGAGCTGCGCTTGAGGAGCCAACACCGGGCAGCGGCCCGAGGAGCCAAGCGCCGCTTAACAAAGCCCGCCTTTCCCGGGAATAAAGGTGGAACATCCCCTTTCCTAACGGGGCAGCAAA
Organism: Melospiza melodia melodia; assembly: GCF_035770615.1. Lineage (NCBI taxonomy): Eukaryota > Metazoa > Chordata > Aves > Passeriformes > Passerellidae > Melospiza > Melospiza melodia. The sequence continues at coordinate 107,420,449 of NC_086196.1, read as the reverse complement.
TCCCGGGTGTTTCCCTGAGCTCCGATTCGCTGCCACAAGGAGGTTTCCTTTCTCCTGGCTGCGCGGGCGCCCTGAGGGCTCGGTGAGGGCGGCGGGCCCGCCCCGCTCCCGCCGTGCCCCGCGCGCGCAGCCGTTTGAGCGGGGCCATGGCGGGCCCGGAGCTGCTGCCCGAGGTGTGGCGGCTTTACTTCCACTCCGTCCGCGCCGCCACCTTCCACAACTGGCCCTTCACCGAGGGCTGCGCCTGCACGCCCGAGCGGGTGAGCGCGGGGCCGGGGCGGCGGGAGGGGAGGGGAGCGGAGCGGGGCCGGGCGGGCGCTGATGGCCTCCCGTGTGCCCGCAGATGGCGGCGGCGGGCTTCGTGCACTGCCCCAGCGAGAACAGCCCCGACGTGGCGCAGTGCTTCTACTGCCTCAAGGAGCTCGAGGGCTGGGAGCCCGACGATGACCCCCTGTGAGTACCGGGGGATCCCTCGGCCTCTGCCCCGGCCCGGGGCAGCCGCTGGCGGCGACCGAGAGCGCCTGCGTGTGGCTCCTTGGGAGCTGCTGCCTCCTCTTATATTTTCTCTTTCTTTTCGCCTCTTTTCAGGGAGGAGCACAAAAAACACTCTGCGGCCTGTGGTTTTCTTTCTCTTCAGAAAGAACCTTCTAACCTGACGGTGCAGGAGTTCCTGAAGCTGGAAAAAATGCGAACGAGAAAGGCACTCGTACGTACATGGCATCTTGGCTTTGAATTGTTCGGCCGGGCTCGTTCCTTACTGTTGTTGTTATCTTATTGTATTTCATATTTCTAGAGTCCCATACTCTCGTTATGATATTCTTAAAGTCCATACCTTCTAGCTGGTTTTCTACCATGTAGCTCTTCTCTGCTGTGCAGTTCCTCATGGCTTCACAGAGGCTCCTCCTGGGCTCTCGACCCACCCCCTTTTATCCCAGTTGCCTTCACAAGCTACAGCTGCTGCCCGACTAAGGACTTTGCAGCTGTAGCTCATTTAGAATAGCTGGGACCCACTTATCCAACACATAGATCTTACAGGGACTCTCTCCACACCTTACCACAAGGCTTTGTGTAAAGTGCTTTGTTGTATCCAGGCTCGGGCTGGATCAGCCGGTGATCCCTTTCCTTGTTCTCTGCTTTATGCAGGATGTATCCTGCTTTCTCCTCGAAACTGAATGATGCTCCACTTAGTGGTAGACAGTAACATCATATTATTTTTACTCTTTGCAGAAAAAAGAGGTCTCTCAGATGATGACCAAGGTTGAAGATAAAGCCAAGATCCAGCGCTGTCGTATAAAGAATCTGGTCTAGGCTGCTGCAGCTTCATAGTTGCCAGTGACACCTGTCTTGTCCACATGCTGTGGCACTGCCCTGTGACTGAATGGCCGTGTTTCCTGAGGCTGCTTCCAGACTGGCTGTCCCTGAGAAGCAGAGGGAATTCTGCTTCACTCCTCCCACTCTGTCTGGGAGGTACCTGGGTTTTGATGCACTGCATACAAAATATTTTTCTGCAAGGATTCTCCTAATTTTCCTGCTGTTTTTTAAAGGATTATTATTTGTGGGTTTACTTGTTTTCTTTTTTTAATTTTTTTGTAAATCCACCTGTTTGGAGATACTGCTGTCTCATAAAGATAGTAGTAGCTCTGGTGCTAAAACTTGTATTTCTGGTAGCAGCTGACATGCATTTCCATGCTTGTACTGAATATTCTGATGCTTTGGGACATAGAAAGGAGAAGGAGTTTTAAAAATACTTTGAGGTTTTAGGATTGTGGCTAATAACTTGGAGTTATACCACACCTTAGTGTGCCTGATATTCTTGTAAATTTCTGTTTGTAGTTGGCTGCTGCCTTGTGTTGATGCATTTATAAATAAAAGCTGAAGGCAGAACGACAAAGTTGTTTTACTCGATTTTCTGGAGGACAAGACTCTGACCTTTACTGCAGTGGGCTGCACTGACTGCAGTTTTCACATCAAAAAGGAAATTAAGCTCATCAGTTACAGCTTGCAGTGCTGTTGCTCAAGTGTCAGTGTTCATCAGGCATTATAGACATTTCAGAGACATTGACATGTATTTGTGCTTGGGAGGGTTTGGTTTGTCCCTTTGCTTGGAAAGGAAAAGAAAATTTGCAGAATAGAGTGCAGTCAGAGGGGGATTGTGCTCTGAACTGCTGGAAAGGAATGGGGCAATCTTGGAGAAAATGTTTGACTGTTACAGGGCCCAAGCTGATCAGACAGGGTTGTGGATTCTGCAGATAGAACTGGACACACGTGGTCAGGTGCTCCCAAAGTCAAAGAACCTTCAACTTTATTTGGGGATTAAGTTTGCTGTAATAACACATTGATGAGAACCATGTTCCTGTGTCACATAAGTCTGTTCAGTGCTCTCTATCCCCACTTACTTGGAACAGTGAAATAACCTTATTATCTCCAGCTGCAACAGCCAAATCCAGCGCTGAGTGCCCTGCTGCATTCTTCTTTTGCACGCTTGCATTGCAGCTGTAAATACAGAACACATTGGCTAAACTGCTTCAATTCAGTGCACTTAGTGATGAAGTGGCTTGGAGGTGAATATTTATGTGGAGTAACTTTGGAATTTCTGGATGCTGCTTCCCACAGGGACACGGGACAGCCACAGTACCTACCCTAACAGGGCCCGGACGCTCTCCTCTCCTTCCAGTCCCAGCAGAACTGCCTCATGGAGAGCTGTGTTGTTGTGCCTGCACAGGAGGAATGAGCAATGCCCTTACTACCTAAGGAAACTTGGCAAATAAAACTTAGGAAGGTGAATAGGAGGGTACAGAACACACAGGAAGTGTGGTAGGCTTTGGTGATGTTTATCTTATTAAGTTGAAATGGATGGGGGAAGGAAGTGAATAGAACAGCAGCTTTAATAACAGAAGTTATGGGAAATCTTCAAAGCTGGCAACTGGGAGTGTGGATAGTGTCCTTGAAAGGAACATATTTGTGGAGGAGAGATGGGGTTTAGTTCTCTCTGAACCTGGAGCACATGTGATTTCTTTTGGTAAAACTTGGCAAGAGCCGAGGCAGAGGATGGGAACTCACTTACGGCCCTGACTGCTGGTCAATGTCAGCCCCTTTCTGCACCAGAGGGGAGATGGCTCCTGTGTGCTTGTTCAGGACAGCAACTGTGAGGGCAGGGCGCTCCTCCTGGCTCAGGGAGTTGGGGTCAGCTCCCTGGAACAGAGCACAGGCAAAGGGGGCTGCTAAAACCACACAGATTCTTCAGCTTCCACCTCACTTATGTGTTATGGCAGTTCAAGTTGGCAAATGGGCTTCATGCTCAAGACAGACAGAGGTTCAAAGTGTGTTGTTCTGCTTTCTTCTGAAAATGTTTGTCATCTCCTAGCTCAAAGCCAGAGTTAATATGTGTAACAGTAGCCAAATGAGATCCCAGAGCAGAAACATAGAGATTATGCTTGCTTTTGCTATACAGAGGACTTGATCCTTAATTATAAAACTAATACTTTTTTTGTTTGGCTTTGACAAACCCAGAGAAGAGTGCCTTATCCACTGACCAAACAGAAATTTGGGGAGATCATCTATAAATGTAAAACAGGCCCTATCTTCTCTAAAATGCTTTTTCAGTCTGAAGCCTGGTATTGCAAGGCTGTTGCCTCCTAATCATCAAGCTGAAGCTGCATTCCAGGCTAATATTCATGCAGTAGACAGGCAAAGAGTTGAAAAAGGAAACTTCAGCAAGTGTAACTTACATCACTGAGCAACTGTTCTATGAACGAGATTCTTCCTTTCCCAGTCTGACCCAGTTCATCCAGCAGCAGTCTGGACTCTGGCTGTGGAGACACACAACAGCCAGGAACATTTCACACAGGGGAAAATACAAGTAGGTGGGCCAGATTCTGCCTTGGAATGAAAGTGCAAAATGCACACAGTGGCATGAATTTGATATATCTGAGCCTCAGTTACTAATCCCTGACTTCTTTGGGAATGTTTTTCTGAACCTGAGCAAATGCTGGGTAACCCTGGCTAATATCTCACTACTGAGGTCTTCATTCAGCAATGGGTGTCTGCAAATTATTCACTTTATGGCAATGCAGCTCCCCAGGGCTGTACAAAGATCTGCTCAGCACAGTAAAATTAAACATGGGTACCTGTTAAGGAGTAAAGTTTGAAGTTTCCAAAACTTGTGGAAGTATTTCATTTTAAAAATATCTATGTTTTGCCTCAGTGAAATGAGTTCACTAAATCTTAACAAACAAACAACAAAACCTAAAACATTTTCCTTTTATTTCTTCCCAGCTTTCAACCTTTTCTCATTTTGAAAGCTCAGTCACTTTTTTATCTCTGGACTCATATCACAGAGCTCTGTATCTTCTCCCACCTGTTGAGTTGGTTGAGTGATCCAAGCTTAGATTAATATACATTTCCCTTTCGAATTTTTCCATGTCATTACTGACAATCCCTCTAGTAGACAGTTCTTTCAGGAAATTTGGTCTCCAGGGGTAGTAAATCCTTGGTTCTTGAATTAAACTAGGCCTCTATGGAGTTAAATGTTGTACAGTCAAGGGAAGATGAGAATACATCCATTTGATGTTGCTTCTGAAAAATATCTATAAGAGAATCACTGCAACAGTCCTCAGACCTAATGCAGTGTCAAAATTGAATGGGTTCAAAATGAGAGAAAAAAAATCTAATTAAACTCTTAGAAAAATAAATTAGTTATTTTCAGTTCTGAACTAAATGTCAGTTACCAATGTTCAGGTTTTATATTAAGTTGGACTTTTAACCCCTGCCTCCAGTCAGGGTTAAAATCTTTCTATTTTAATGCCTGGATGCCCTCCTTCATGTTAATGCTGCTCCATGAATCTTTTTTCCTGTATTTGCAGAGGATACTTACAGAGAGCCTAGATTCCTTTCCCATGAGTGTTCTTGACTTGGTTCTCCTTATTTTGCCTCTTGAATGGAAAAGATTGGGATCATCCCTGCCTACCAGAAATGAAAAAAAGTGTTAATTCAAAGCAAAGTCAGTATCCTAACTAGAACTTGGGGCAGAGATCTGGAAATAATTTGTCCAAAATCAAAGCAATATTTATCAGTTTTCCACATGAGAAAGTGATGAAATACTTGTTGCAGCTCAAACTGGTTTTAACAAAAGGTTTGCACAGCTCCCAGTCCAGTGACTGCTTCTTGCCAAGCCTCAGACTGGAAGCACAAAGTGGATGAAACTTACATGTGAATTATGTAAAATGATGCTATAGGAATTCCTGAGTTGTAATGCTGACTTTACAACTGGTTGATTTAATGAAAACCTGAGTCCAAAATGAGATGCTCAAAATGCTGAGCTGTTACTGACACCAGTGGGAGATTGCAGTTGAACAACATCCCTACATGAATGTATTTCATAATTTCTAATCTCTGCCAAATGTGCCAGAACTGGCAGTCCCTGGCAGAGCTCAGATGCAGAGATAATCTTGATGTTTATGGTTCCTGTTGTAAGTGAGTATGTGAAACATCTAAAGTTTTAGTGCTATAATAAAAGCACTGCTGTGACCTGTGGCTGAAGTTCACTGATCTCCTCAGCTCTTCAGGGATGAAGTTCCCAGGAGTTTTTGAGGGCATCTGTACATTGCTTAAATCTCAACTTGGACACCTTTTCAGACTTAAAAGACCAACTTAAATAGGCACAGAATGTTTGCCTGCCTTGATCTCTAAGCTTCCAAGCACTACTTCTGTATTCCTGATTGCTCTGTTTATGGTCTACTGTAAAGACAGGGAGGAAAAAAATCTCACCAAAATTAGTCTGACTGCCATCCTGTCCATCTGTGACTTCTGTTCCAGCACTCAGATAATCATTGCTGAGCTTCACTGCTCTGTTAGGATGAATATTCTGTAAAATCATCAAATGCAGGCAGTTACTAAGATTATCATGTAATGATAAATAATAATGATAACAAAAAAATATGATAAATAAATACTCTTAGTGGCACAACACTTGCCTATGAAAAAATACACAGGCTTTGAATAGCAGTGTCAAATTACCACAAGACATTATCATATGTAATTGAACTCTGTTTTGAGGCAAAATTATGTAGTATTTTTTTTCTGAACCTTGTGTTAGGTATTTCTTTTGATTTAGAAAAAAAGTGATACAACCTCAGTTAATGAAATGAAGATTCTCATCCAAAAGAAAGTGTTTCTACCACTTGAGAAATTTCACTTCTGAAATGATGTGATACGGTTTTTCAGGCCTCACATGGCAAGGTAAGCTTTCCAAGATTCCACACAAGAGATGCAGTCTGAATTTTTGATTTTTGAAATGGTAGATTTTCATCTTGAAAAGCTGGAAATGTGTATGTTGTGATTTTTGGAACATGGTAATTCCTGAGATAGAGAATCCAGATTTTGAATAGAGCTAACAGGAGCTCTGACAGAAGTTATCTCCAAACTATTGAAAATTACTAAGCTTTGTTTTTAAGAGCACACTTTGCAGGCTTAAGAAAAGCAGGTTCTGAGATCAAAAGCTAAGGGGTGCTAGAATAATCAAACAACATCAGCTGAAAGAAGAAAGTTAATACTAATAGCAAACTAACAAAATGTGAGATGATAGCAACATAACTACGAAGTCTGGCTTAATCAGATAAAGATACCTGTTCATCCAGCTCCAACAGAGAAACAAAAAGATTCTTTTCTCTGAAGAGGTAAGTTAACACCCTCTGAACAAAAGCATTTCTTGTTTAGACCTGAATTTCAAATCTATCAGCATTACACTGCTCTAGTGACAGCTTTAGACCAGCTGCCTCTCAACAGGCCCCATCCCATGAACTGACCTTGTTAACAGCAGCAAAATTCAATGTAATAGTGACTTCATAGTCATCTTCAGAGATGGTGGCATAATTGATCTAAAAGGAAAGAGCAGCCATTAGTAGATCTTAGCAAAAAACCCCACAGAAGTACTTTAAAGAATAATTCTTGCTGATGGTGTTTCTTGTGCAGCCAATGCACAAAATCACAGATGTGGCCTTTGCCTCCCTGTGATATTGTACCAACACTTCCCATGTCAATGAGAAAGGGGCAGGTGTGTTTTGAGAAACTGGCAATTTCATAACAACTGAAATCCAAAACTGTACTAAGGGTGCATTTCATGGAAGTTCAGTCATTCTCCACCGAGGTTTTGTAGCTGCATAAAAGGCTGTGTTGTTCTTGGGACTCCCAGATCCAGGAGAACTGGCGGCTGCTTTAGTGACACCAGTCTGTACTAAAACTTTGGTACCTTTGTGTATCAGTCCTTGAGACAGTACTGCTGGCAACAAATCTATGGAAGTCATACAAAAATGAGTGCACAGGGGATTGTAAAGAGGTGGAATGAAGATTATATTGCAGCTGGTTGAGAATTTTGAGGTAAGGTTGATTATATTTCTAATCCACATGAAAAACTGAAAAAGTAGCATTAAACCCAGATAGTTGGCATCTGCTTTGAACCATTTGTTACTTCTGGGGGTGCTGCTTTTAAGACAATTAACTGACACAAAGCCAAGAAGCAGCAGGAATAGCCTTCCCCAGGCAATTTTATACTCTTCAGGCCTATCCTTTTGAATCCTCTAGCAGAGGAAGTAAGTTGAAATGGACTGTATCTCAACTCTATTAAGCAGATATTCTCTTATAGTTGCACAGCAGCTTCTGAACATCCTGGTGGACAATAGATCTCAGTGAATACAGAAATTAGATAGCAAGTATCTACAGAAGTATATACTCCTTAGGAAGGAGTCCTAGAAGGTTCCCACCTTCTTTCTATATAAAAGCAGCTGAGCAAAAGATTTTTCACTCCCCTTACAGCTCTTAGAATAGGAATTGCCATTGGAAAAAAAGCAGAAAAAAGTCTTCAGAAAAAGACTGACCAAAAAATGGAACAACCAGACAAGACACATGACACACAGGTCAATATCTAAAGAAAAGGGAGACATTTACTTTTCCAGTGGTAGTGCAGCAGCCACAATAATCTTTTCATGGCCCTCCATAGGAAGATATTACTCACAAGCTCCTTCCTACCTTTCCCATTTGAGGTTCTCCAATCAGTGTTCTGAATTCAGGGTTGTTCTGGGCATAGCTTCTTAAATGAGCACAAACATGATCCAGCTGTTTTCTCCAATAACCTGTTCACAGGGAGAAAAATCCTTAAATGTGATTAACATTCCTTCTAGTCAAGTGATGGAAGATTTAAAAGATAGCCCAATTTCATTGAGTCAAAAAAAATTCTGTAGAAAATTCATCTAATCAAGAAAATGAGAAGGAAGTTATACCCTAAAAAGCCAGGTGGAACACTGTTTTATCTGTAGTTATAATTCATCCTTAGAGCCCTCTATTCACAACAAAGCCATGTCTTGGAATGATCCTTAGGAGTCAAAACTGGTTCTGTGTGATGGGAAAAATCTCACACTTCTCCAGATCATAAGAAAAAAAATAAATATTACAATTAAGCAATTATGTGGTTTTGAACTGATTTTTAGTTTATTTTGGATAACTGACAGGGAACAATAATCCAAATCTGAAAACTGCAAACACAAAAACTCAGGATACACAACATTTTGATCTGTGTAAATTATCCTCCAAATGAATTCCTTTAAATTCTCTATGTAAGAGCATATTAAAAGATTAAGCATTCCTGCTCTTTTGCCTGTCAGGATTGCTGGGAGAGAGTCAGCATTCCTTTATCCTGATAGAGGGCACAAAACATGAGGGGATGAATGTGCCTGGATTAAAAACTCATCTTAAGCCATTTAGAGCTTTGGCACCTCCTGTCCAGGCAACTCCAGAGCTACATTTTGTTTTCATCATAAAAAAACAAAAACAAACAAACAAAAAAAAACACACAAAAAACCAAAACAAAAAACAAAACAAAACAAAAAAACAAAACCAAAAACAACAACAAAAAAACCCAACAAATGGACTTGTTCTCATTTTTAACTGTTTGTTTTCAGGATCTGGCTGATTTTCTTTTTTAGCATCCTCATGGTAAATACAGAGCATGATTCATTTTGTTGTAAATAAACTGTGTAGGCTTGGTAACCTCACTTCACTTACACAATGCAGCTGCTCTGACCTTATCCTTTCCTCATGTTAAGTGGAGCTTAAAACAGTGCAAAGAGACCAAGCCAGAAGGAAAGTGCTGCTCTGGCTTTTACAAGACAAAGCAAGGGCACAAGGAAGACTCAAGGTTGACAAATGATGCTATGACAAACTAAACCAACAAATCTTACTTGTTAAGCAGCTTTAAATGAATAGAAAAGAAGGATCCAAAGAACAACACAAATTGTTCCCAAAAACATACAAGCTGAAAGCATTATTTAAAACATCTAAAATAGACTACTTGCTGAGTGATCTCTCCAAAGAAGTCAGTATTATTTGCAATAAAGTGGTTTATAACTAGCCCAGATCCCCAGATTTTATTTGAAAAAATCCAGACGGTCAGGAACATATTCTTGCATGGTTGATGTTCTATTAGATCTTATTATACCTATATCACACTGATTTAACCTTTGTTAGAGTAGAAAAGGGAAGTTCTTTGTAAACTTTACCTGGTAAATGTCTTGGTTCCTGTTCAAAACAGACTGAAAGTACAGCAATAAAAGAAATACAGTATACACCAGAGGATTAGTGTTTTGGTACTGCTGTTGTTTGCCCCTTTCTTAACTTTAATATTTTTTTTCAATCTTCACACATGAAAAGAAGGTTAGTTAATAGTTGATATGGTCAAGAAATAATAACCTCCACCATTTTATTTAATTGCTTGTATTTAAAAACTTGAATATCAAATGTCTGATCCTATTTTGACCGAAGAAATAATAGCCATGTTTGGCATAAATAAACAAGATTTTCCTGGGTGATAGTGCATGGTCTTGTTGATACAAATAGTTTCAAGCCATGTATATGACACAGCATGAACTGAGTGCAAGAGACATTTATTGATTTATGGAATGAAATTAGTTCCTCAGTCCTTAGCAGGATCTAAAGGACAATGCATTACACAGTGCAACTTCAACAAAGTCACCTCTGCTAAGTGGATAAAAGTGAAAAGAATTCAAAAGCAGCTCAGAATTTCTGCCCAACTTTTCCCAGTGACAGCAGTTCTCACTCACAAGTCAAGAGCTGTACTTCTGACAGAGATATACAAATATTCAGTGGGACTTTGCTTTTTTCTTGGCTCTATTCGGGGCCAGTCCTGTTTTATCTGACTAAATTAAGCTCCCTGGCATGTTGAGTCAAGTATTTCTTACAGTGATGCCTAAGAGAACATGTCACATTTCAGAGGAAGGGAGGAGGAAAACAGATTTCCCCCGTGATTATTTCAAGAATCAGAGTCCATCTGAATACAGACACACAGAGTCAAAAGAGGAATTTCTAACATCCATTACAACTTTTACTACCCAATAGCAAATTAATTCTGGTAACAGCCTAAGGAGTTGATCATCTGAGTGCTGAAGAGAGCTAGATGAGAAAGTGGATCCAAAAGAGTAACTGCTCCTCTAAACCAGGGTTTGGTGCTGTAATGATTTAAAATTAATTCATCCTATGGATTGCCCAGCTGGAGTGAGATTAAAGACAATTTTGCCCACTGAGCCATTAGATCCCTAATTAATACTGATGGACTGTCTTCAAGGGTTTGGGATCCAGAAAGCTGAAGATTTCTCAGGATCATAAAACTAAAACCTCTAAAAATGGCAAACCATTTAATGACAGCAAACAGTCAAGTGATTCCACAAAGAACAAAGTTGTGGAGGGATAGAATATAAGAGAACAGTGCAGAAGGTAACCTCACACCTGAGGAGTTGCAGCTGTACTAATCACCAGAGATTAGGAACAGCCCTGCCCTTAATAGACCACAGCTGTGTCCAATAATGATGAGTGCTACAAAAGAGTGGCTTAGCTGGGTGAGAAAAGAGCTGGAGTTTGTTGGCTGTACTGTGAAGAAAAAGGAGTCAGTGCTATGAGGAGTTGCTCATGAGAAATCACCAAGAAGGTATGGGAGATTTACAATAAGATGACAACGCAAAGTGACCACAAAACTCACTGTGAAAGAAAGTTGTCTGCACTATTGATACTGCTCCTGCTGTAATCTGTGAGAGGAAAAACTCTTCAATGAGTGATGTTTTTATAATCCTGTTAAGAATCCTTTCTTCCAGTTTGGTTTTCTTTGCTTCTGAAGCTTCTATAATTTATTCCACAGCAGCACCCCAAACAAGTTGCTCATGTAGATGAGCTTCATTGTATTTTCAAGAGCTCTCATCCCCTGTGTCTCAGAGTTTTGTTTATCAATATCCCTGCAGGTGCCATCACAGCTCTGCCTGAAGCTCACATGGCAGGGGCAGGGGAGGCTGCTGGGAACTGGGAGCTGTTCAGTGGTTTCCAATTCCCATACAGGACACCTGCCTCCAGTCTTGTGGGATCTGAAGAGATCAAACTGCTACCAATTTAGTAAGGCTGCACAGGGCTCAGTAACCCCAATTTTGATATGGCTGATAGCTTATTTTAGCTATTGGTAGAGATCAGTGATTGAATTCTAAGGCAATGCATTTACAAGTGACTGGTGGAAACAGACTTGTAAAGATGTAAATAAGTGTCTGACTGATGCCACATTCCATGCATCATGATTTTTTCAAGAAAAAAAAGCACAGTCATAAATTGTTTAGAAATCATAAAATCAGAACTTCTAACCTTTTCCAGGACTAATGGCTGTCAGGAGAGGCTTATGATCACTCATCTTTTCCACCTTTTCTTTTTGTGAAATCAGCTCAAGCTCCTTCTTTTCCAACAGTTTGCTGGATGGGTAAAAAAGTCCAATGGTTTGGGTTCCTTTATCTTCTCTTTCTGTTAGTTCTGCCCTTGATTTGGGCAAGGAAACAGGACAAGTTTGCCAGGCAACTTGAGCCTGTAATAGTTTTGCCTGTGGGTGGTTGAGGAGAAGAGAAAATATAAGTAATATAGATATAATTCAATGGCTTACAAGCATAACTAACCAGAACACCAAATTGTAAGGGAATGAAAAAGCTAGCAGGAAGAATAACTAACAATTTTTAAATTTTGATTACCAGTCTGTAACAACAACGCAACTTATCACAAATATTCAAGCAAAATCCAAATTCTTCACAATTGCCAGGGAATGTGTATGGTTTTGTAGGGCAAAAGCTGCTTTATTAAGTATTGGAGTCTGTCTTAAAACAGTTTAAAAACAACTACTACATTTGTGTGAAAGAATACCTTGTATCAGCAGAGCACAAATAATTCACAGACAATAAGATAAAACTACTTGAAGAGCTAAGACTTTTGAAAGGCTGACTGTTTCTCACTGTGCCATTTACAAAGGCTGGATCAAGGCCTTGGGCTGAGGCTGCTTTTCAGCAGAAAGAAAAACATTTTTGCCCTCCTTGTGCTCCCACCCCTCAGCATTGTCCCAAGGCAATGGAATTCCCATTCCCAAGGAATGGAGCTGTGCTGATCCATCTTCCCCCAGTAGAGCAGCCTCTCCCTGAGTTCAAACCTGGCTTTGTATGTCCTACCTGGGAGGATGCCAGGGGGTCCCCACGGTCCATGGGAGTGCCAGGAGAGCTCTGTCTGGATGGGGGCTCTATGTACACACCACAGGACACACAGAAGCGAGCATAGGGCTGGTTGCTGGTCCCACACTTGGAACAAGCAAAGTAGGATGGAGGAGGTCCAGGCTGGAAAGTTCAATGCAACATTTGTCACTAGGGAAGCATAGGATGAATGACTCAGGAATGATAAGGGCAGAGGAATGAATTTAAAGGATGTAAAGCACCACCCTGAGTGCCCTAGTACAGTACAGGAATAATGGTTATTTATGCATATAGGGGAGTGTTTCAAATTTTATGTGCATTCAGCTCACAGAGAATAAATTCTGCTTTAGTGTGATCTTAGGTAGAAGCACTGTACAAGGGGAAATTGTTTATAGTGATTGTAACTCTACTGAGCAGCAGTTAAGTACTTGTCCTCACTGAAGTTAAGGAGGCCTTCAGTCAAAACAATTGCATGCATCATCTCATATCTGGTAATTGCCTGTGTAGGTGATTATAGCCCAGAGCTGTTATGGGAAAACTTGCATTGGGTCAGCCTGTACTTTAACCTTTGATGGTTAAGCTACTTTGCCTGAGCACAGGGCTGTTGCATCTCAGCTGATGCAATCACCTGGTGCTTGTTGACCCACGATAATTCGTTTGCATCTCCAAACCCTGGGGTCACAGACTGATGTGGGCTCAGGACATCACCTAAGCTGTTCATTTTTCCATACCCAATCCTCTCTGCTCTAAGCAAGTATCTGGATGCTAACAGTGTTTAGTGACTGGCAGGAGCTTAGCACAGAGCAGTGTGGCACTGCAGCAGAGGAGCAGCCCCAGGTGTGTCCCAGAGGCAGCAGGAGCACCTGCCTTGGCCCCACACCAGGCACAGAAGCGGGCGTCGCTCCGGTTCACACCGCCGCACTTGGAGCACCGAGCCGTCTGCCCGGGCTGGCCCTGCAGAGATGGACACCAGTCTCCTCCAAACGTGGGCTGGTTAAACAAAACAAGCATTAGGCACAAAATCCTCCTCATGAAGGAAAGTCCACAAGCCTAATAAAGGGAAAGAGGAAAGCAAGCTGCTCTGGCAACATAAAGTAATATCCAGCCTAAAGGAATTCTTGCAGCTTAGAGTGACTTGGATCTAAATTATAATTTTCATCACAAAACCAAAACCACAGTAAAATGTAGCATTAATTAATTTGAAAATATTTTTAGCAGAACTAGCACTAAAAAATAACCTTATCAATGGTGTGATTTTAAACTGAGTATTTATTAATAGAGTCCTATGTATGAGCACATATGAAATTAAGATGGAGGCTTCTGTACTGACAAACTTGCATTTTCAAATCCAACACACAATTTTCCTTGCACCTCTCTTTTTAGTAGTACAGCAGGGAGAGGGAGAATGTGTTCAGGCCAAGAGTTTCCTCACAGTTTGGAATTTGCTGCATAAATATATTTTTGCACTCTTTTGCCTTGTGCAAATTATATATTACCCAACTTTTCTACAATTAACTTATATGAGTAAGCAAAACAGGTTTTTCATCTGAAACTTCCAGAGCTTAAGTACAGATCCCAGTTAGGACAAATAGCACTTAAAATGTTTTGTTAGGTTTTGCCTTAAGGCTTATGCAGTTTATTTTCTCTACAAGTCAGGAATATGGATAGGGGACAGAAGCCAAGGAAAATGATTTTGATTGCTTACTTGCTGTTATGGTGTAGACACAAACTAGCCCTGTTTTAATCTGTGGCCTGCATTGCAAGTTGAACAATGTAATTAGGGGGTTCAGTTGGAAAATAAAATTTAGAAAAGCACATGTCTAAATACGTTCTAAATATAAATTATTTAATAGCCATTAATAATATCAGCATTATTGCTATTATTAAAATACTAGTTATCACTAATTCATCATTATTATTAGCAGATTTTCTGATTAAGAATTATTAATAATTCTTAGTAAGCATTTAACTTTCTCAGCTACTACAGGTCTCACATTCGAGTCACATGCCTAACTACACATGCAGCTACATATTATCTACACACATTTCTGCATTCAGTGAAGCAGCCAAACATACATTTATCTTAGCTAAGTGCAGAATCCTACTGAAATTCACTTTGAAATGACACTCATGTGGCTATACAAGAGACTTTTGCCTCTAGATATAGACAGTTTTAGAACTCAGGATGTTAATCATTATAATCAGAAGATTTTAACTTGCACACCATTATTGTTCTATCATTTTAGTATTTATCACAACATGGAGAAGTGAAATGTACCAGATGTTTTTCATACAGGTTTTTTTCAGAACTGAAAATAAAATTCTAAGGCTAAGGAGCCAAGCTAAATGGGGAGTTGAAACAGGCCAATTTCAGGGGTAATATTTCAGTGCTTTTCTCACCTCTGTGCAGAGTCACAGCCAAACACAAGCATGCTAGCTGTATGCATATAGGAGAAGCAGCAAGTAGAGATAAGAAAAATAATGTAAAAGTGGAGATATGAAAAATAATGCAAAAGCCTATTCTATTTTCAGAAAATAACTGAAATCAGTGTGAATATTGTTCCTGATGTATATACTCAACTTTTCTAATGCAATTGAAAGTAATCTGAACACAAACAAGACTCTCTTGGAGTCAAGACTACCCATTTTCTAAGAGCATTCTGAGCTTTCCCAAGGGCATTCACAATCCTGACTTCCATGTCAGAAACTTGAAGGTACATGAGACACTCATGTTTAATTGGACATTTGTGGTGGAGCTTCTGTGGGAGGACTGGGTTCAAATGTGACACTGGGGAGAGAATCTCTGCTTTGGTAACACAGGGACATGACTTCAGTTTTCCAGAGATAAAGGATGTTGTGCTGTGGTTTGATTCACCCAGTGTGATTGAAGCCTTACCAGTTGTACTTCAGGCAGTTTGCTCTCACAAGTTGCACAGTGCTTATGGTGAAGAGGATTTCCTGTGCCACACACCTGACAAATGACTTTGCCCTTTTAAACAGAGAGAAAACACATTTCACAGAGTGTTTGAAAACAAAAATACCAAGACTTGATATTACAAAATGCTGTGGTTATCCAGCCCTGCAGATAGAGGATATCCTTCAAGTCTGGGCTGTTTCACACTTTAGTTAGGCCATGTTGCCTCTCATCACATGGGGACTATTTTTTTAAAATTATGCTTTAGTTTCTTCAGGAGATTCAGTGTCAGTATCTCCAGGTCTTTGTATACTCTGGTTTCAGTTTGCTGAGTCACTATCCTCACAAAAACCAGACAGCCCAGAATGTGCATAGACAATTATTAACAATAATATAATACCATAGTACTGTGAGGTGCCTTAAAAGACCTCTGGTGGTCTGCTGACCCTGCCTGAAGACAAGGTGCCCAACAAAGCTGTTTTATTATTCCCCTCAGTTGGACAGAAAAGAGAAAATATAATGAAAGGCTCATGAGTTTAAGAGCAGGGAGAGATCACTCACTGATCACTGTCAGGGGAAAAACAGACTCATCTTGGGCAAGTTATTGAATTTATTACCAGTCAAATCAGAGTAGGAAAATAAGGAATCAAAGCAAATCTCAAAAAACACCTTCCCCCACTCCTCCTTCTTTCCTGGACTTAATTTTCCTCCTGATTCTCTGTCTCCTGCCCTCCTCAGCAGCACAGGGAAATGGGAGTTAAGATCAGCCCATCTCACATTGCCTCTGTTGCTCCTTCCTTCTCAAGGGAAGTTTGTCCATGTCTTTGTTGTACTGGGGAATCCTTAATCCCTTTTTCCATTCAAGCTGTTTTAAATCCCACTAACTCTTAAAGCTGTCCATAATGTAATAATACAAAGCCAGGTTGGATCAAAGTATTTGTAATGAAGTAATCTGCTAGAAAAATGCATGCCAGGAGTTAAATAACTATTTTTTTCTTATTCTCAATTACCTTAATGCAGATGTTGTTTTGGGGCTGCAGCTGTGGAGCTATTGGTGCCTCACAGATAATGCAAGTGGGTGTATTCATTGGCACAAGATGTCTGCATTCAAGGCATGGTGCCATCTGAAGGAAAAGCCATATCACAGTTATGTTAAGGACCACAATGAGATCATTAAGGTTATCATGAGATTTCAGTATTTTCTTAGCTGGAGTCTACATCAGCAGCAAGGTCACTGGAAATATAGCAATTGACAGAAACTGATGCTGATACCTTAAAGATCAAAGGATCATACTGAGAAAATATTGAGATATCTGGAAAGAGAATGTCAGAAAGGTATTAAGGTAATTTTCAATAAAATGAAAATGATACTATAAATATAGCAGGACTGGCAAGGTGCTGTGGTCCTTGAGGGGACCTGTGAGAGGCTTTCTTTCTGTTTCCAGGAAATTACAATCCTTTTATTCAACTGTCACCAACTTCATACAGCTAATTGAAATTCTCCTAATTATGAACCTAATCTAAGGAGGTGGTGAATCTCAGTCATTACTTAAAACTACAGCATTTCCCAAACCAGAAAACTTTCTGATGATACAGGAAGGGAAACACACCACTGACTTGTTAGATCAGGTCTTGGGAAGAGTTTAGAGAAGACAGTTACACACACCACTCCAAAAACTTGGTGCCCACACATGTCACCATGTAAAGTTTCAGGTCTGGTAGTGTTTCCTGACATAGGCAAATAATTTACTTTTTCTTTGTTTTCCATATTAGAATACATGGCCCTTGAAAAAATCAATTTCACTCATTGCTGGACAATTTCATTGGATCCACTGCTAAAGGTATAGAGTAGAACAAAGCAATTAGAGCAGAACTTTGAAATGAAAGTGTGAGTAGGCACCAGGTTTGCCAGCACTGACTGTGTAGCTTGCAGAGGCTGCTGTTCTTTGCAAGGATGATGTGTGCATTGCTGTCATGTTTGCAAGGATGATGTGTGCATTGCTGTCATGTTTTGCTGACCTGTGTTCCTTCGGGGACTGGGAAGCGCTGGAATGGCACAGGGGGGATGGGAGATCCACATTTCTGGCAGAAGTGAGCCAAGGGCTCAGACAGGCGAGGGGCAGAACAATATGCACATCTGAAAATAAAGCAAACTGGCTGAGCTGGGTTTAGTACTGCACTGCTGCGTAATAATGAATAATCTGCAATTGGCTGTGACAGGACTTAGGCCGCTGATTTCTGAGTTGTGGTGGAACACCACACCATGCCCCAACATCCAGATATGTAGTTCTGAACTCCAAACAGCTTTGCAAGGTAGAAAGCTGTCTGGTCTCAGAGGTCTCTGTGGTCATGATGATCCCAAGATGTGTCAGAGTCTCTTTTCCCAGCCCAGCAGCTGAAGAAGGAGTCAGGATTCTTCTGGTTCTCAAGGTTGTTTATTTGCTGTTATCTATAATATTCTTTCTCTGACCCACCAAGGTCTGTCTGGCAGGTCAGGTTGTGGCACACTGACCATCTTCAGGGTGGTGTTATCTTTTTATACTAAGAACTACATGTACATTATTTACAATAATTTCCCAATATCTATCACCTGTGTTAGACAGTGTGTTCCTACTCTAAACCAATCCGAAAGTGCCACCATCACCCAGAAGATGGAGGCCAAGAAGAAGGAGAAAAAAGGACAAGGCACAACCAAATTCCTCCATCCTGGGACCCTGAGCCCCCATTCTAAAAACCCCCAAAATTCTACTTTTCACCCTGTGACAAACTAACTATCATTCTACTTAAAATTCTGTGGCTTGTAATTCCTCATATAAAGTTGGTAATTTTTTCCCTGGGTCAAAATCAAAGGCACAGGGGTCTTGGGCTCTGTGCCAAGGACTCTGAGGCCCCTGGCAGGGGCTTGAGCCCTCCAGAACAGCCAGAGGGATGTCCTGGGTTCTGACAGTCTGGCTGCTATGGAGTTTCATACTTTCCTCCTCATGATGGGAGATGAACAGGTCTCCAGACAAGCAGTCTGTGTCAGCCCTCACTGCTGCACCATGGGGAGCCACTGATGTAGATCACAGGACTTTTTCAATCCTGATAAGCATTAATGTTCTGTGAGACTACTCCAGTGAGCAGTGCTCACCTACAGCACTGAGGGTGTATTACAATTTGAAAAGATAGTTTATTCTCTGATCCTGTGAGTGTTAGGAGGTTTTTTTTTAAGGGATGATAAGACAGCTGATAACAGACAGTTGAAAACTACATTTAACAAACAGAACGTTTAAAGTCCTATCTAGATGATACTCTGCAGCTAAGACCCAATGTCTGTCTTTGCCTTCCTTATTTTTATAGAAGCCCACAGTATTATCAGCTTGGTTGCAGAAGGATTAGATATTTTCCAAAGGACAAGTATGTTAAAAGGAGAAGCCACTTACTTAAGGAAATCTGTTTCACTCTGGATCCTTGACACGTGTGTGCTTGCTAGGCTTTTCTGGACAGTCACTGTAGAGGAACTTGTAAACTGAAATAGAGGTAATTCTTTATGCTTTAGCAAGGAAATATTTGCAAAATGCATAGAAAGATAGAAAAGTCAGCTACTGATGCAATTTGAAATAAACTGCACTGAAGTGCACTGATTTGAAGAGTATCTACCATTCTTGATTCCCCCATTAGCTGAATTAAGGACCCATGGCTCCTTCCAGTAAAAATAAATCAGTGCCTTGCTATGTAATTCCACCACAGCATTACTGAATATTTTTAAATACTAACTTGCCAACAAACAGCAGTTAAGTATTTGCTAACTGCAGATTCAGGAATGTATTAGAAAAGAATTAGTAGGAATGCAGTCAGTGTCGATTTCCTTTGCCTGTTTTTGTCCATGCTGACAACTGTGTCCTGCTTTGGGCTTTCCTGTTCCAGTGCATCATTACCATTCCATTTAAACCAGGACTGTAGAATCCAGGCAAAGGCATTAATAGCTGAGAGAGATCACAAATCTTCACCTCCTCCTTTTTTTAGACCTGATGACAATCTTGCAAAGTTTTCTTCAGCTTACCCCTCTGCTCACCTGCAATGACTCCATTGGTTGTGCTGAGGTGGATTCCTCTCTGAGCTCTGTGGCTCCCAAACCACTGGCAAGGAGCTGAGCTCCTTGAGGGTATCTGTGAGAAGGTTTTCTGTCTGATTCCAAGATTAAAATGACAATCCTGTTATTCCACTGTCACCCACTTCATGCTTCAGTTAATACATATCTGAACTGGAATGTTACATACTCTACTTTAGCATAATTAAAAATATATTTGGCCTCCACATTTTGGGTTCAAATAAGCTGCATGGAATTACAGGAAATGAAACTAGAAGAAACCCCACACCTCTCTGACAGAGCTGACTTATGTGTTTTAATTTATTTACAGTTTTCTTCCTTCCTGCATGCTAAAAAAACCCCAGCTCCTAAGAGTAAATTAATGAATCAACATTAATACAATTACCTGCTCTAAAACAGTCCCATTGTTGTTGCCATGGAATAAGAGACTTTATCTACAGAGAAAATCTGGGTGAAGCTTTCATTTCTGCTCAGTGTATTTATTTTGGAATCTTACTGCAAGCAAACATCAGTAAAGAAACTCTGTAAAGGACTTGCAATCTCATCAATTTAACAGCATCTTCTGGCAAAAAGAGAAGTACAGACAGGGCCTTGTTGTGTTGCTGAGAAATGAATGACATTTTAATATGTTTTAAGAAGTCATGTGAAATGTACGGAAGGTAAATTTTGTTCTCTATTTGCAGTGTTGAGCAATCCAAACTGGAATTTCCAGAGAATGTTCTGTCTTCTGAGGGGGTTTTGAAATTACCCACATTTTACAAGTTATGCAAGAGGAAAACCCTATGCTATTTTCTGCTAGAACAGAAGACTATCTCAGTTTTATGAAGTGATACTGTACCTTGAAGGTCTTGGGATGTTTCATCCCAGGCAGGCTTGATTTCCACATTCAGTCTATTCTTCTTAGGTTTTGTAGTAAATGTTCCACCTTCCTTATTCTAAAATGTAATTCCATTTGAATTTCAAATAAAACTTTTGCTTTTGCTCTAATCCTCTCTTGCTATAGTTATTTGTTAAAATTTTAAAAGTACATGCTTAAGTATTTATTTTCAATGGAAGCATTTGGAAAGCTTAACTGATAAATGTATTTTTAAAATATTTGACCTCAATTAGTCATAAAATACTACTGAGTGTGGGGGGGTAAGTGTCCCCTTGAAATTTTAATATTACAAAAAGGACCAAAGCAGCAAAGATGGGCAAACAGAGAAAATAGAATGTGTGAATAAAACTGGCAGTTAAAGCTTAATATCTAAATAATATCATATATACAGTATTTTATACACAAAGGGTTACAATTTCCAAAACTTACCTGTATGGTCATATCTTTCAGGAAATTCTTGTCATCATCTTCAACAGGGAAAAGGAAGTTTGGTTGCTGGTACTCTACCACAAACACCTTTGTCACAATTGAACTCTCCCTGTAGTCCCTGAAAATCAATATTCACAAAGCTAAGAACCTGCCACAGACCTGTGTGCTGCAACAAGAAAATCTCTCATGGATGTGGTTTATTAGGTGGAACATCCCTTTCAAGCTTGCCAGTCATCATTGCAGTAGGATCTTGAGCAATATTTATTTGATAAAACAACTGTCATTCTTTAATACCTATTAAATTACAGCAGTGGATTGAAATTGCTGTAAATGTTCAAACCACTCTTGCATGGTTTATTGTCATTAAAGTGAATCTCTGAAAATATCTTAGTATAAACAATCTGGAAACAAATGTTAATCCAGGCAGTGATGGCAAGAAAATAAACCTAGGCCTAGGTTTTGTGTGTTATATAAAGTTGTTGTATTGCAGTGCAGACACAAGCACAGGCTGGCTGCAGGTGCTGCTAACAGGGAACAGCAAACACAAATCTCCAAGTGGAGTGGAAGTTCCTGTTCCCTTGGAAATAAAAGATAATGTAACACAGTACAGACAGAGAATTGAGGTGTCCTCTCTCTAAGCCTGAAGTTAGTTTGGACAAACTCACTGGTTGTGCAGCAAAATTTAGTTTTCTTTCAATGTATTGTATTTTTGCTTCACCCAACATTGTTCTTAAGCTGTGAGGTTCAGCATTCTGTGATCCCTTGGGAGAAATGAAGCAAATTCCCGGGAAGACCAGCTTCTAATAATCCACAGAACCACTGGATGACCCCAGAAACACCAGCCTGGTTTCTCTGGTGTTTCTGATGGTCACACTCCAAAGGAGGAGCTCTCAGGACAGTACATCAGCCTCTCACCCACAACCTCTGGGATCAGTGGACACCCAGAGTCCAGGAGATAGTACCCAAGAGGTTATCCAGCCACACAAAACATGGATATCCATTTTAATGGATAAAAATTAACCTGAGAAAGCCAAGTCAGTTCTATTCATGAGGATAATTTAGATTGCAAACTGCCTGGGGAAAGGCTCATCTCTCACCTGCAGGGTATGGAGTGCACAGGGATGAGTGTCCCTTGCCAAAACAGGACTAAAATAAACCAAACCAGGATTTGTAACTCACTTTGTAACTGCCAGAGCCTTGACCATTACTCTCCCCTCTGGTAACATGATAGGACCCTTATACTCCAAGGTGTTATAAGGCCCATAGCCAGGTTTCCTACTGAGTTCTGGTTTACTTCCATCTAAAGTGTAATAAATAGAGGCCTCAGGTGTATCTGAAAGAAAGAGAAAAATTACTTCCTCATACTGTGGGAACCTTGGGAAAACAAAGTATTCACTAGTGTGCTTGATTTTTCTCACATAAAGGAAATAAACAGGTCCATAAGTGACTGGATGTTTGGGATCAAAACTGTTTCTCCCATGAAATATCAGTTACCCAACAAAAGCAATTTCATTGTAAGCAATATTTCTGACAGCAAAGTATCTGTGAAATTATTTTGCATGCAAACATTGCAGCAGCTTGTGCATTCCAATGACAGAAAGGGTATTTTCTGCCACAGCAAAAGGTGGCAATTCAAAAATTGTAATGACAATGTTGGCAGTAAGCCTGGTACATGATTCTTTCAGGAACTGTTTTTGCAGTTGTATTGCCAAATGCAATAGCTTAAAATTTTGGCCTTGGAAACAATTAAGACTGCTAGCACACACACACATATATATATATATATATATATATATATAATATTGTTTGGACACATAAAATTACATGCAAGTATATTTGGTGCATCAAACTTGCTAGTCATTTTTTAAGTTCCTTAAATGCACACTTCAAAAATCATGATTAAATGTGAAAAAAGTATAAAGGCCAAATATTTCAAATGGACATATAAGTACAGGTTTGAGGTGGGGTTAAAGCCTTGTTCATACCTGATTTTATTTCTATGAGAGTATTTGTGTCTATTTCCCGTTGAGCTTTCCCAGGAGGTGGGATTCGAAGTGGGAAGATCTGAGGAGCTGAGACAGAGCCAGCTGTCATTTTTCCCAGCAATGATCTTTAAAACAGAAAAGTAAAAAGGCAGACAATCATTTTCCTAAAAAGAAGAATGCACTGAGAAATACAGTCTTTTAGCATGACATTTTGTCTTAGTTTCTCTTGAAGAGAGAACACTGGATTCTTTAAACCATTCTGTGATTGTGACTCTGTGTGTTTGAGCTAGAACAGCTGCAGCACCTCATGTCAGCGACACAAGGAAGGAGTAAGGGACAAGAATCTCCACCCTGAGCATGTCAGATGTGAAACCAGCTTCATCCCACTATGGACACCTGAATAAGTGGAAAATACTAAAGAAAACCAGCAATTTCTTAAGCTTATGCCAGTTATCATGTGAATCCAGAATATATCCATGAAACAGGGGCCAAACCTGATTTATCCTGATGTACACAGTCATTATCACATCATGTAATTCAAGAATGCAAAATTGCATTTGGATATGATGACATTTTACAAAACAAAGATATATACACTCCAGATCTTGGGAATTGATGTTCAGGGCTAGGAAACACATCTGGGCTACAAGGGTTTGGTTCTGTCACCAACCCTCCAGTGCTTCAGGGACCCTCTCAGGGCAATCTGTCCCAGTGCTCCTTTACAGGATGAGGGTGAATCTTTCCCCTGGAAGCCTGGAACTTCCCGTGCCCCAGATTCTCTCTGTTGCCTCCTGCCCCATTTTTGGGCACCACAGAGCCCAGCCCGGTCCATCCTCTGACCCCACCCACCAACCATGGGCGGATCAGCTCTGTCCCTGACCTGAGGGGGCGTTCAGCCTTCCCCGATGCTCTTGGCATCCCAAAGCTACAGCGGGCTCCTGGGGAAACCCAGGGCACAGGGAATATTTCTCTGTCTGCTCTGGGGTGCCCTGACCCTCAGGGGAGCTCTGACTTTGACCCTCACTTATGGAGAAAGTTTCCTAGACTTCAAGATAGACCAGAATCCACAAAAGTGTGAAATAAATTATAGAGAGCAGTATAGGTGTACGATCACTTGGTGAGAAATTTAGGGTTTGGGATTTTTAGTCTGTTGTGGATGGAAGCAAGATGGAGGGCACAGGGTGTCATCCTGGGTTTCTTCTTCATGCTTCTTCATCCTTCTTCTCCATGGGTTTGGGTGGCATTTTGTAATTGGGCAGAAAAGTCCACATTGCAGGCTCTTTAAGATCAGTTATGTGATTTATGTTATACAATAATTTGTGCTAAAGGAAATTAAAACCATAGCATCTTGGGCACCAAGCCAGTCTCGGACAAATAAAGAATGGAGATTCAAACACCAGGAGGACACTGTCTCCAGGGATATTTCAAAGATCTATATTTCAAGGGATTTTTTCATCTGACAAGACCCCAGCAGGAGGCATTTGATAGGCATCATCAGAAGTTCATGCCAGGAAGTTTTCACCTGACAGGATTCCAGGAATTATCCACCGCTTCCAGTAAACATGGCAGCAAAACGAAAAACTACAATAATATGCTAAAATACGCTAAAAAAGAGCCCCTTCCAGAGCCCAAAGGACTATATAAAACAGACCCCTTTGAAATGACATTTCAGAGACCCACAAGGACTTTGGTGCAATAGGGACCAAATCCTGAGTCTCCTCAACCCTGATACCTGGGCCAGAGTTGATTCACTTGTGTCTTTTTCTGAACTTATACTTTGATTATTTAATAAATTTCCTTAATTATTAATTGGAGTATTCATTTATAACAAGTAAAATAATCTAGGTGTCAGCTCTTAATTGGATAGTTTAGTCTTAAAAGACCTTGTAACAAGAGATAGGATTTTTCATGAAACATGTCTGTGACAAACTTTCCTTAGGATTTTTCCTCCTGAGAAGCTTAGAGGCCTCAGGAACAAAATGTAAACATTGATTACCTGCTGCTGTGGAATGCAACAGGTGCATCTGTGATTGGCTCACGTGGTTGTTTCTAATTAATGGTCAATCAGTCCAGCTGTGTCTCTCTCTGGTCAGTCACAGGATTTTGTTATTCATTCTATTCTTTCCCTTTCCTTGCTAGCCTTCTGATGAAATCCTTTAGTATAGTTTTAATGTAATATATATAATAAAATAATAAACCAGCCTTCTAAACACGGAGTCAGATCCTCATCTCTTCTCTCATCCTGGGACCCCTGTGATCACCCCTACAATAATTGGCCATTTTGTGCCTTCTTGTAAAAAGCTGCCAAACTCACCGTAATTAGACTTTTACTGATAAGAAATAATAAACACCTGAGTCCGAACACCAATTGCTGTCTCAATTGCCTTCAATCCAAACCCAAAAACCCCAACAGCTAACACCCCACGGGCTCCCTCTGGCCTTTTGGGATCGCATCAATGGAATGAGGACGGCCCCACCGGCACCTCTGTCCGCTCCAGGGCGCGGCCCCCACACCTCTCTCCGCTCCATCGCAGCTCTCCAGCCCCTGCTCACCCGCTGGATCCCTCTGGATCCCGGTCAATCCCTCTGGATCCCTTCCGGTCCCGCCGCTCCCGCTCCGTTTCCAAGGACGCCGCTCCCGCCCCACATTGGCCGTTGCTACGCAACCGACACCGCCCGTCCCCGCCGTCGCGCGTCTCTGACGTCATCTCTCCGCGCCGGGGCCGGCCGCGCCATGGCGGAGGTGAAGGTGAAGCCGGAGGTGCCGGATCCCATGGACATCGAGAGCAGGTGCTGCGGGCGCCCGCAGGCGGGCATGGGGTGGCTGTGTGGAGGCCACGAAGGGTTCTGGGGCCGGGGGCAGCAGGCGTGGCGGGGCCGCGTCGTTCAAGGTCTGACGGGGGTGGTTCGACGCCCCAGTGTTAACGAGGAGACAGATGCTGAAGGAGAGGGTGGTTGGGGACACGGAGAGTTTCGTGCTTAGAGGGCACTGGGTGATGGGTCAGGTCACTTTCGGCTGTCCCGGAGTTTTTCTGGTCTTGGAAAGGGAAATGGTGCACAGGTGCCGAGCTGAAGAAGCCATTGATGGATCCTTTTCCCCCGAGTTTCTCCTGTCGCTCTCTTCCATCCTGATCCCAGTGCTGTTTGGATGAAGCAGAACACGAGTTTTAAAGTTGCTTCTCTCCTCCTGCAGGATCCTTGAGCTGTGCCACCAGTTCCCCCATGGCATCACGGACCAGGTGATCCAGAATGACATGCCTCACATGGAAGCCCAGCAGAGAGCTGTGGCCATCAACAGGCTGCTCTCCATGGTAGGGACAGCCCACCTTCCTCATCCTCCTCAGCACATTCCTAACCACAAGGCTCATTAGGGATGGGGAGTTAATTAGCTGTGGAGAAAAAGAGGGATTTGAGCCCTTCTCTCCTAGGTGGGGGTGTTCTCTGAACCCCCCATGAAATCCCAAGCTTGTGGATTGCTCTGAAGGCACTCAGGAACCTGCCAAACCTGTAAGAACCAAGGCTGTAACTGCAGGAAAGGACCAGCTGGCAATGAGAGTGAATGTTAATTAATTAGTCTTGCCCAGTTGCTTTCCTCTTCAAAATAAGAAATAAGGACTTTGCCTGGCCACAAGCATGCAGAGCAGAACAATCTCTTTGCCAGTAATTTGCTTCTAAAAATCACTGCCCATCAAAGTTGGCAGCTTTCCAGTGATTGCCACTTAGTAAAAAGCAGAATTTTGTTGCTGGAACTTGGAATTGTTCCAGAGCTCCGCTGTGATTTCTGGGTTTCTGTGCAAATGGGTGCTTTGGTGGAGAGTGAGAGCAAAGTGTACCAGAACTGGATGTCCCTTGTCAGCCATGGCACAGTCAGGAGAAATAATAGGAATTGTGTGGGTGTTGTGGGAAGGGTCAGGAGCTGTTTGTTATTTCTGACAGCTGATGATAAGGGGAAATTTGTCAGGGGAAAACAAAATATCCTCAAGGCTGTTGTTATTTCCAGTGGTTAGAAACATTATTTTTCCTTTTTTCTTTATTTAGTTGACATTAAACAAGGTTTTTATTTTAGAATTTCAGAATATTCTTCTAAAACACCTGAAACAAGCTGTTTGAAGGAAAGTAAATGTGTCCATCTCTCCTAGGGGCAGCTGGACCTTCTGAGGAGCAGTGCAGGTCTCCTGTACAGGATCAAAGATTCCCAAAATGCAAGGTAAGCCTGTGTCTGCTTGGGAGGTGTGTTGGGAACACAGTTCTTGTTTAAAACAAATCAAACTTCAATTCTTGTTTAAAACAAATCCAACTTCTTTCAAATTTTGAACCTTTTAAAAAAATCCTGCTGTCTGTCTTGTTTTGACAGTAAAATGAAAGGTTCTGACAATCAAGAGAAGCTGGTTTATCAAATCATAGAGGATGCAGGCAACAAAGGTACTTTAAATTATCATTGTGAATGGTACTAACTCTGTCCAAAGTCATAAATGCTTGCCCAGACAAAAAAAAATATAAAATCTAATGCCCCATACCTGCTTGCTTCCCCCCAATCCCTTCTGTCCACTCCGTCCCTTTTGCTGGGAGTGGCAGGCAAGCAATCCAAGCAGTGTTCTGGTGTGATTTTTGGTTGGTATGCATGGAAACAAATGGTTTCTTCTATTTATTTCTGTTCACTTCTCTGTTTTTGAACAGGTATTTGGAGCAGGGACATTAGGTACAAAAGCAATCTGCCTTTAACAGAGATCAACAAGATACTGAAAAACTTGGAAAGCAAGAAATTAATTAAAGCAGTTAAATCTGTGGCAGTGAGTATTTTGTGACGTTTTTAAACAATTTCAAACATCTGCTGCATGGTTTGAATGTTTTTAACAGGGGTCTAGGGCAGAGACAGCTGGAGGCAAAATGAATTTTCTCTTTGTGCACCAGTGTTTGACTCTCTGCCTTTAGTGTGCAGGTTTGAGGTGCAACAGATTCTGTGTCCACAGGTCAGCTTTCTGCTGTCTGTCTGCAGTTACCTGGTTCTCACTGGGTCTGCTAAAGCAGCTGGGGGTAGAGAAGTTGGACACAGCAAAGCAGTAGCTTTTTTGTGTTCATGTGACAGATGCTGGCTTCATCTGGTCTGTTATAAAGTGATTAGGAATCAAAATGGGTTCATCTTCTCTTTTATCTCTGAGAGTCAAACAATAAGAGTAATAAGATTCCTTTGCAGATTATCTGCTTGTATGTGCCATCCTTGTGAAGCAGGGATATGTTGTTGGGAGCTGAACCTTTCCCTCCCCCAGGCATCCAAGAAGAAGGTCTACATGCTGTACAACCTGCAGCCCGACCGCTCCGTCACTGGAGGGGCCTGGTACAGTGACCAGGATTTTGAGTCTGAGTTTGTGGAGGTGTTAAATCAACAGTGCTTTAAGTTTCTGCAGAGCAAGGTGAGTGCCAAAGTCACCTGCCAGGTGCCAGGCAAGGCTTAGGTGTTCCATAAGTGTTGGCCATTACTGCAGCTAGATTCACAAATCCATACTGGAGTATTATTTTTGTCACAGTAGGTGTGATGGTGTTGTATTTAAGGATGGATATTTTTACACCCTGAACAAGGAGGGAAGACTTTTATCCCCAAGGTCCAATGACAAATTGTCCTAGGTGACCCAAAATTGTGTGTTCCTAAGACCCAGCAACCCGGGAAAGGGGAATTTGTGTGTTTTATCCTGGAAGGGAGGGGTGCAGGATCCCTTTAAAAACAGAAATGGACATGAGAGGAACACCTTTGTTCTCCCTGGATGCCTGAGGGGATTGTCTGGGGCAGGTCTTCAAGTCATACCCGATGTGAAAAATGCCAATCACTTGTTTCTAAAATTTTCAAAGTTTAATAGTAATAAAATGGTTATAAAAATAGTGATATAATTAGAGTAATAATAATTTGGATAACTAGGATTTAGGACAACATGAGACAACAGAAACAAAGAGTTATGGACAGTCTGGGTACCTCTTTCTGGGCAAAATAAGCCTGGAAAAGGACAAATGTTAACAGAGGATTAACCCTTAAAAGCAACAGCCTGTTGCATATTTACACACCTCACACATGATGCATAAATTCCATTCAAACACAGGATTCTGTCTGGTCAGTGTCAGCTTCTTCCTCTCAATCCTGACAGCATCTTCAGGGCTGAGCAAGGCAGGAAGAAGTTCATTTCTTCTGATAATGGAGCAATAAATTCTCTTTCTCTGAAAGATTTAGGTGTCCTGTGGCTGCTATCTTGGTGCAAGTCCTCTCTTTAAAAAAAGTATCTTGCATAGCATAGTTTCTATTTAACATTTTGTTATAACCTAAAACTATATTTAACACACTACTTGAGAAAATTAATACAGCATAACTTTCTAACATAACACATATAATATTTATTTTAATATTTGCAAAAAGCCAATCATAAAATATGCATTTTTCACACCCAAGAAGCTGCATTTTGCATTCCAGACCTGCTCCAGAGGGAATTTTGCAATACCTTTTCCAGCTGAGTAGGAGTCAGAGGCTCTCTCCACGATTTTGCAGCCGCCTGCCGTTTGTTTGTTGAGGAAGGGGCAGACCTGCAACTTGTCAGGAAGTTTTTTCCAGTGTTTTTGGCAGTATTGGAGCCTTTTGGCCAAAAATTGTTTGTCCAGATTTTGTTTTGTCCCTGTCCCCTTCTGATTGTTGTTTGTGGAGCTCTGGAACCACGGAGTCTGTTATCTTTTATTTGATATTTTTTCACTTCTGACTTCTTCCATTTTGTCTCTTATTGGTGGAAGGAGATTATGCATTTTGGAGTCTCCACCCCTTATAATTGTCTTAAACTAAGACACAAACCAGGCAGCAAAGACCCCAGGACCAAAAAATCTAGGAAAAGTCACTGTGGTTTCTGCAGAACATCTCATTTCTGAGAGGGTGTAAGGCGGCTGGCAGTAGGTAGCTCTGCCTAGAACCTAGTCCCTGGTTCATTAAATATGTCTGCAGATTCTAGCATTTGTCTGTTCCATTATAATATATTTTTTAATTGGCTCTAGGTACAGCAGAAACTTGGGTTTTTTTTGTCAACAAAATGCCAAATGTTTGTTCATATTAATCTGAACTACAGTGTAAATTTTATGTAATTTATTATAAAATTATATTTGATTGTGCACTGCATTGTCTCACATACACCAGTTTAAGTGGTTTTAAATGCTAAACATGTCCCAGAAATGGAAAACAAGTTTTGTTTTTGAGTCTGCCTGAAACTGAACCACAAAGGAGGTTCATGGCAGTGGGTGCTGACTCTAACCAACCTTTGCTCTTTCTCAGGCAGAGGCAGCTCGAGACAGCAAGCAGAATCCCATGATACAGAGGAACAGCTCATTTGCCTCATCCCACGAGGTGTGGAAATACATCTGTGAGCTGGGCATCAGTAAGGTCAGAACAGATTCATCTCACTGCTGTTCAAATTGTCAGTGCATGTTGAGCTCTAGGAGCTGGCCGCTGCAAACTTGCTGCAGGTCTCATAAGTGTTTCAGCACCCCACAGCTTGTGTAGTGGGGGTGAGCTTTGTGGCTTTATTGCTTTTTGGGGAGGGTCATTGGTACTGCCTGGCACACCAGGATAGCTTGTGGGTTTTCAAAAATGTGTTTTTGAAAACACGGGTTTTCAGAAATGTGTAAAAGAATTACCATTCACATCCTCGTGAACTGTCTCAGCTGGTTTAGATTTCATCATTTCTCTTAAGTTTACATATGCACTTCAAGGGACTTTAGGGGAGGGGAAAAAAGAAGGGGAAAAATATCCCACCATTACTGGGTATATCGACAAGTATTTAGCAGTCTTGTCTTTTTTTTCTTTCACAATTGTTTTCCTGCAAAACTGGAACTGTATTGTGCCAGGCTGATGGAGACATCTCAGGTGCACAGGGAAGTTCTTTTTGGTAAGACCAAGGCTAGTGCAAATCAGAAATGCTCAGGAGGTATTAGAATTCCTTTTCTTTTTGCACCTGCACAACTCCATAAAGTTCCCAGTGAGACTGGTGTCTTTTTCTGGACTAGGTTAGAACTCTGTGGGTTTGTTACTCATGGTGTTTGCTCCTTTCCTCCTTGCAGGACTCACTGGCACATCTTTCCTAACATCTATTTCACAAATTGTTTCTTAGGTAGAGTTGTCCATGGAAGACATTGAGACCATTCTGAACACTCTGATCTATGATGGCAAAGTGGAGATGACCATCATTGCTGCCAAGGAGGGGACAGTGGGCAGCGTGGATGGGCAGATGAGGCTGTACAGAGCTGTCAGTCCTCTCATCCAGCCCACTGGATTGGTCAGGACACCCTGTGGACTCTGCCCTGTGAGTAATTAATTCTGTGTATCATTAGTGGTGCATGCAGCTCTTGAACACAGGCCTGCAGTGCCCACATGGCACAGGGCAAGCTCAGGGCTGAGCCAGCTGTGCTTCAAAGCTGCCTGTGAGGAACAGGTTCTGGTTTTGGTCTGAACAACTGCTCTGCCAGGTGTTCCCCACTCCCAGCCTGTCTCTTTACTGGACTTTATATGAAGATGCTGTCAAGTGTAGCCTGTTCGAAATCACGTTACTGTGTTTCTGATCTGTGTTGATACCAAGTGAAATGATTTCTGTCTAGCTTTTGGTCTCTCCTCCCAAGTCTCCTTTACCTCCCTGTAGGTAAAACTTGCCAGCATGTCCCTTTGTGGTGGGATCTGTTTTTCTCTTCTCCTTCAGAACTGCCATAAAACTTCCTAGGTTTTGGTCTCTGTTAGACTAATGCTGATCTACTGGGAAAAAGCAGAAAAATGTGAGCATGTTACACACAACAAGCACCATCCCATCCAACTGGCAGTAATTACTCTGCTGACACAGAGCTTTCTTTTGCAGGTTTTTGATGATTGTCATGAAGGTGGTGAGATTTCTCCATCAAACTGCATTTATATGACAGAATGGTTGGAGTTTTAAAGTGAAAGGAAACTGTAAACTGGATTCATCCTTCACAGCCAAAGTGACAAAGCACGTTGCTTTTTTTAAAAGCGGACTTGTAAATTTGTAAGCAACTTCAGGACATGGAGTGACAAAGCAGCCATGTGGCAGTTGTGTGAGCTCTCCTGGGAGTGGACTGGAAGTGGAATCAGTGCTGAAGATCAAGGCTGAAGTGGAAATGTAGATCCGTTCTTCAGTCAAAACTGGAGATGGCAATGAAGGTGGTTAATAAAACAGATTTCTAAGCAACAGTTCAAAATAAAGTTCAAACAAGGCTGAGACATTTTAGTCTTAACATTTATCAGTCCCTCACAGCTGATCAGAAAAACTTTTAACAACTGGTACCAAGAACAAGATCCCAAATTTTGCTTTCAGATTAATGCTAGTGATAGATCCTTTAGTTCTAAAGCTGACACTTTTCTCCCATGATAGATTCCATCTAATTGAAGACTATGAATCTGAGGTGGGAAAGTTTCTGAATATGTCATATTCAGAATCTGAATATGTCAAACACTTACTGGTTCTTTATTATATATATATGGTTCTTTATTATCTTTCTTACCTGCTTATTTATCATTAAACCCCTGATTTTTCCTATGTACATCTGTGCTTCATTTCCTGTATTGCTGCCTGCTGTATTTGTTCCTTCATCATCCAATTCCTGGTGGTGTTTTCTGCAGCTGTGTTACAAACCTGGATGTCTCCACTGAAATTTTGAGTAGAGGTGTTCTGGGAAGATATGTTCTCCACAAGAGAAAGGGTTGCTCTGGCCTGATGATACAGAGAAAATTTTTATGGATTCCAGCATCCAGAGTTGCAGAGGGCTGGAATGACACACTAGGAGCCAGGGTGGAGTGCACAGGGGTTGTGCACAGGCTGCCCCCCTTGCACCACTTGCTGCCTGTGCCTTCAGCTGCCTCTGGCCAGGCTGAATCTCACCACAATTACTCAGTATCTTCACAATGGTCTCCCAGCACTGGGGAGCAATCAGGGGGTCAAGCACAACACAGGGCTTGTTGCATCTGGCTATTTTCAAATGTGTCTGGCTCAAAATAAGCCCTC
This sequence comes from Melospiza melodia melodia, assembly GCF_035770615.1. Classification (NCBI taxonomy): domain Eukaryota; kingdom Metazoa; phylum Chordata; class Aves; order Passeriformes; family Passerellidae; genus Melospiza; species Melospiza melodia. The sequence goes on along the minus strand of NC_086196.1, from coordinate 107,387,584 downwards.
TGGGCAGTGTGTTGGGAGGTTGGTGGGAAAGCACCTCTGTGGCTGTTAGCAGCATCCTGGGTAACCTGACAGAGGGTTAACGTAGATTTTGGATCAGTTTACCTCATAAAGGTAATGAGAGCTTTTACATCTGCATTTTCAATACTGTCCAGGAGACTGGACTTTCTAAAAGCAGTCTGGATCACATATGAAAGTGTTCAAATCTTGCTTGATTTCCATTTCCCTTCTTACAGCACGGATGGAGGACAGAGGCTAATGAGGGTGCTGTACAAAGAATAAAAAACCTCCCATGGTTCCTGTCCCATGCAGGGAGGGTATGGATGCAGAGAGAAAGGCTCCTTGTGTGGGTATGGATGCAGAGAGAAAGGCTCCTTGTGTGGGAGCAGTTAGGTGTGTACTGGAGCAAACAATGAATACTGATAAGCTGCTGGAAAGTCCATGGAGGGGCTTGTGATTGTCCCAGTGAGGTGAGCACTGCCAGCAGGCTCTGCTTTTGCTGCAGTGTTGTCTCCAGGTGAAAGGGATGTATATCTACAGAGGCTGAAGGGCTCTGAGGAAAGAGATGTGGGAGTGAAATGACTGGAGCTTTGTTCTTCCTCTGCCCCCTTTAACCACTCAGCACAGAGAAGCCAAGGGAAAAACGCTGCTCTCTTCCCTGGAAGGAGCTTTGGATCAGACACCCTTTATTCCACCCAAGGTAATTTCATTGAGGTGTGGGGTTGGGTTGTCTTTGTCTTCCTGTCTTCAAAGGGGACCTGACACAATGGGGTCCTGAGCCTGCTGCTGCAGAGATAACACCATGTTTGTGCTCCACTGCAGCTAGGAGATAACTTCCAGGGAAACAGCAGGGCTTTATCATGCAGGTATGTCATTTTATGCTCTATAATCACATTCATTGGCAATAAGAAAAAGGAGAGAAAGCTTCTCCTCAGTGAACAGCTTTAGGAAGTAGATAAATGGTTTATTAAAGCTCTTTATATTTTGGCATTGAGTTTATCTGGCTTAGATGACCTTTATGGTATCTGAAAGTTCTTAGCATTGAAGCTGTAACAAGACTTCTCAGATTTGGGGAAAAGTGCCTATAAGGGAAAAGCAATTTCAATTTAGTTTCTTACAGATAGCAATCTGTCTATTTCTATATGAATCAGAGGAATGATCTTTCTGTCACTCTGGTTCTTCATGAACCTGGCTGATCTATCAGCCTGACATTCTTATCTGAAAAGGGAGTAAATGCTAAAAGGTAGTATTAATAGTGTCCTGAGTTGTGTCAATCTTCTCCTTAGGGCAAAGCTGTCCCTATTCCAAACTGGTATGAAATGCAATGTTTTGAGGAAGCTACTACAGTAGCTCTAGCACTCAATATGAAAACACATGTGTAGAAAGCTGAATTATCCCTTAAAACATGGATGACAACTAGGAAGCATGATCTACTCATTTATTTGCACAGGCCTCATGCACGAGGTCAGGGCTCAGCTGCTGCAGGACCATGAGATCCCTCGTGAGCTGGAGAGAGCTCATCCTTGTTTTCATGAGCCCTGATCCTGCTGACAACTCTCTTTTGAGTGGTTTCCTCACTAGTAGTAGCCAGCTGTCCAAAGGCAAGCGGGAGGGTGGGCACACCCAGATGCCACACGGGATCGAGGGCAAAATTGTGCTTTAATTCCAAGACAAACACTGGCCACGGTAGCCGGCTGCACTGAGAACTGACAGTGTGCAGCTGGCAGCTATTGCCTGGCATGTGCAGCCTTTACACTCCAAAGTTTAAAACATGAAGGTGAATGGCAAACTTGAGGCTTTGGTAGTGAAAACATTTTCCCCGTGGCTGAGTGGCTGTTTAGATTTTTCCCGAGTTTGGTTGTTTGGCTGCGGGTTTTGTATTTTTACTCAGATGGTAAGTGACACACTGGAGGTGTGATGGTAATTGTTGTTCCTCTGGTGCTGCTAGAGCACCATCTCCTGTCTCTTCCTGGGATGGCTCCAACAGGGAAAAAGCTCTGTCTTAAGCCATACCGGATTCTTTTTTGCCTCCACATGCAGAGCAGATTTTGGGAAGAAACTGTAGTGAGTGAAGACAACAGGGTCTCCTATTGCTGCTAAACACTTGATGCTTTGAAAGAGGGTACAGACACCTCAAACAGAGCTGTCCTCTGCCACACACAGACCACCTTTCCCTGCGCTTGCTCTGCTTGGCTGGGACTTTCTGTCATTTCACCTGTGAGAAATGCATGGCTGGACCCTCCTCAGACACACTTGAGCCCAGCTTAGCTTGCAGCCTGGAGGAGACTCAAAGCTCCAGAGGTGGTGTCCAAGTTCTCGTTGAAAATATTCACTTCCACCGTGAGAAACTTGGTCATTGGACTTTGCTCACTTGATCACTCTTCAAGAGGTCTTCTGGGGAATGGGGAGGACAGGAACCAGAGCTCAAAGCTCTCTTCTCTTTCAGCTGTTAAATACAAACCAAGTTTAGGCTTGTATAGGCAGCCTGTGGTGTTCTCCTTTCTCCCACTTTTTGAGCAAGCTTGTGCTTCTTTCAGGAAATGCTTTTGGGAAAGCTTTTATTTGGGTTATTTGTTCCACAGACACAGAGCTTTAAGGTTGTGCTCCTCTTCCAAAATAATTTGGTTCAACCCAGCAGACAGGTAAACACCACACAGATGTTCCCTAACTTCCTCCCCAGTGGGATGGGAGAGACAATTGTAAAAAAAAAAAAAAAAAAAAAAAAGCTTGTAGGTTCAGATGAACACTGTTTAACAGGGCAGAAAAGGAAGGGAAAATAATGGAAAGGGATTATATAAATCATGTGATGAACAATACAGTTGCTCCTCCTCCTGATCATTGCCCAAGGAGTGCCAGAGCAGTGGGCTGCAAACCAGCAGCCAACTCTCCCCAGTTTTATTGTTCAGCATATGATAAGGAATAAGGAATATCCCTTGAGCCACTGGGGATCAGTTGTCCTGCCTTTGTCCCCTTTCAAATTATTGTGCAGCCCCAGCTTGCTGGCTGGCAGGAAGAACCTGAAAAATCCTTGACTTAGCATAAGAATTGCTCAGCAAGAACTAAATTATCAGGGTGTTATCAACATCTTCCTAATCCTAAATCAAAAAAATGCAGCACTAAACCAGCTCCGAGGGAGGAAAATTAATTCTGAAAGTTGAAAGCAGGACACAAACTCAAAATAGTTGCTCAACATTTTAGTGAATCTAATGTTTGCAGGGGGTGCACTGTGGCCTTGAAGCCCTGGGTCCTGGTAAGACTCTTTGCTGTTGAGATGTGGCAGTGGGAGGAAGCTGTAAACAATCAGACAACTTCAGAAAAGTAAATTTGCTTTGCCTCCTACTTGGAGAGCCAGTCCTGGGCTGAGAATGTTCATCCTACACCTGACAATGTTAGCAATACTAGTAGTTTGAATTTTACACACTTTAGCATACACACATCAGTAGTATGCTACTATTAGTATGAACTAATGTTCACCTCAGACAGCATTTCATTTTGCTTTGTTTTGGACCTGGAACTGTACTCTGCACATTCCAAACACAGATTTCTGTTGCATTTAAAAGAAAGAAAACAGGAAATCACTTGTTTTTAAAATTTTAAAAGTCTAATAGGAATAAAATGGTTATAAAAATTGTAATACAATTAGAGTAATAGTAATTTGGACAATTTGAATTAGGACAATATGAGACAATAGAAATAGTTATGGACAGTCTGGGTACCTCTTTCTGGGCAAAATAAGCCCGAAAAAGGACCCACGTTAACAGAGGATTAACCCTTAAAAGCAACAGGCTGTTGCGCATTCATACACCTCATCCATGATGCATAAATTCCATTCAAACACAGGATTCTGTCTGGTCATCATCAACTTCTTCCTCATAATCCTAACGGCGTCTTCAAGCCGTTAGAATTATAATTTTTTTCTGATAAGAGAGCAATAAATTCTCTTTCTCTGAAAGATTTAGGTGTCCTGTGGCTGCTATCTCGCTGAGAGTCCTTTTCTGAAAAAGCATCTTACATAGCATCGTTTCTATTTTAACATTTTATTATAACCTAAAACTGTATTTAGCACACTACTTAAGAAAAATAATACAGCGTAACTTTCTAACACAACACATATAATATTCATTTCAATATTTGCGAAAAGCCAATCATAAAATACGCATTTTTCACACCAGGAAGTTCTGTGCTCCGGGCTGCACACGACAGCGCGCTGCCAAGCCAGCCGAGCCCCGTGAGGGCAGAGCTGCTTCCCTCATGCCGTGCCAGGGGAGCAACGCGGCACCGCATCCCACACTTGGGAGCGTCACCCCGTCCATCGCCATTCCGAGGCGGAACCTGCCGCCTTTAGCCAAGATGAGCTCCCTGCCGCCGCCGCCACGCTAAGTTTGGTAGGGGCACGCCTCTCCCCTCCTTGTGAGGGGCGGTGCGGCGTGCCCTCAGCTAAGATGGCGGCGGAGCCTCAGCGGGCGTGCCGCCGCCATGTTGGCGGCGGGCAGCGCGTACCGCTGAGCTGGCCTTGCCGGGCGCGCGGGGCGTGCCGGGAGGGAGCGGCGCGAGCGGCGCGGGCAGGTGGGAGCGGCGGGGCTCCGAGGGGATGGGAACGGGAACGGGGACGGGAATGGGAGGGTCTGTGCCCCCTGAGCGACACTGGCGGTGTCAGGCGCTCAGTGTCGGCCCCTGTGAGGGGGAAGGGGTCGTCCCCTGTGAGGGGAGCCAGTGGTGTCCCCTGCGGGCGGGTGTGGAGGGAGCGTGGTCAGTGGTGTCCCCTGAAGGGATGTGGAGCGTGGTCAGTGGTGTCCTTTGAAGGGATGTGGAGCGTGGTCAGTGGTGTCCCCTGGCCCGGTGCTTTCATGGGGTCAGCAGTATCCCACAGAGCAGGGCTAGGGTCGGGCATGCCCTCTGTGGAGGGTCCCCTATGGCCGTGCCGGGGATCAGTGGTCTGGGGGATGGAAGCGGCACCTATGGCTCTACTGGGGTCTATGGTGTCCCCCATAGCCATGCCAAGCGCACCAGCTGGGCCATTACACCTGTCCTGACCCCAAACTAGGGCCACAACTCATGTCAAACCCAGCATGGCAGTCAGGGCTCTGCCTGGGGCAGGGAAGTGATGCTGGGCTGCAGCTGGAGAAACATGGAATAAATTCGCTCTGTGGCTGTGCTGCATGCCCGAGATGTCAAATGTGTGTATTGCTGTTCTGGTGTGCGGGGTCTTTCACAGGCAGACTCAGCTCTGACTTTCACCTTGACAGACCTGTTTGTGTTGTGAACCCTTCTGTTTGTCCATCGAATGAGGGGATGGAAACATGGGGCAATTCTGCCTAAGCTTGATTTACATCCTTAATAGCATAGAGGAAAATGTCAGTGAATTTGGAGTTCTGTAAGACAATATTACACCAAAACTTCCCCTCCTCTGAGGGGACACGTTGCTTCTGATTTTTCATGTGTGTAGCCCTCCTGAATATCCCACCTGCAGTGAGGACCAGGAGTAAAGTAATCCTGAAGCATCTGCAGCTGTAGGTGAACCTCTGAGTTTCCTTGTCTGAAGCAGGTTGAGGAGCTGCTGCTTTTGGCTCTCTGAGTTGCTGCTAGTGCTGTGTAGTGTTTTTGTGGTCTGGATTTGACAAGTAAGTTTTTTGGTAAGCTTGTCCTTGCCTTTCTCAGAGAAGTCAAAAGTAGTGATGGCCTGGAAGCTCTTGTTTGTGCCTTATTTTGAAGAGTTTAGTAAGACAACACAGGGAAGGACTCCTCTGTTGTGCTGGGGATATTCCTCCTTGATGTTTTCTGAAGTCCTCTGGACTCTCAGTTCCTTCCTTCCAGTGGGACAATGATGCCATGCACAGTGGGTGTCTTTTTATATTTTGTCATGTTCTTGCTTCTCTTTGTAAGCAGGTCAGGCTGGCAGCTTGGTGACATTTGTGACTGGTTTGGTGTCACACTTGGCCTCCTTTTCTCCCTGCAGCATTTCAGCTGAAGGCTCCAGGATGTGTTGCAAATCTGGCCTGTTTTCCTTTACTGACCTAGTCAGGCAGGATTGCCTTGAGGCTGATTTTGAGATGTTAAAAGTGAATCATAAGAAAAAAAAAAAAACAACCTCTTGCATTCTGCCTTTGAGTGTCAGCTTTCCTTGTTTCTTTGTTGGATTTGCTGGTGGTTTAATTGGCTGTAACGTTGATGAGAGCGCTGGACAGAAGAGATTAACGGAGTCACGTGGTTTATTTGATAATGGGATTAATGCATTGTGCTGTGTTGGCTTTGTCCTGCAGTGCCTTGTGCCCTCACCTGTAGTTGATGTGCTGAGCTCCTTTGCAGGCTCTGCTGCCTGAATGTGCATTTTTCTGTCCTTCAGGAGCTTCTGGGGGCCATGGCGACGTACCTGGAGTTCATCCAGCAGAACGAGGAGCGCGACGGGGTGCGCTTCAGCTGGAACGTGTGGCCCTCCAGCAGGCTGGAGGCCACCAGGATGGTTGTGCCCCTGGCCTGTCTGCTGACCCCACTGAAGGAGCGCCTGGACCTGCCCCCCGTGCAGTATGAGCCAGTGCTCTGCAGCAGGCCCACCTGCAAAGCTGTGCTCAACCCTCTCTGGTAGGAGATGCTCGGATGGGGATGTTGGAAGGGGACCTGATTTTCATCTGGGCTTCGCTGCTTTCTTATTGCCCTTTGTCTCTGCCCTGTGCCTGGCAGCCTCTTTGATTTAGGTGTGGTGGGCTTGCTAAAATCCATACATCAACATGCCTGTTACTAGAGCTGACAGGAGCAGAGGGCACAGGAGGATCTTTGGGGAGGCTGTTAAGGCAGAGAGTCCTGTCAGCATCCCAGATAATTTAATGGTGAATGAGGAAACTCATAACAGACAAAGATGTCCATTATACTGGTATACTCAAATCTAATGATTTGAGTGCTCTGGACTCTGATGTTCACTTGTTTTCCTCTGGACTCTGATGTTCACTTGTTTTCCTCTGGACTCTGATGTTCACTTGTTTTCCTGCTTCCTACACATCCTGCTGCTTGTAGGTCAGCTTCAGTATGAGCATAATGAAGTAATTTTAGAGGAATATCTCGGTGCCAAGATCATGTGATGATCACCATGCTCAGAACGTGGTGTTGGGCTGAGAAAAAGCAGGGAATGCCAGTAAGAGGAAGTGAAATGAGATCAAAGCCATGGAAGGAGAACGTGGCATCCTGCACTAGCAGGATGTTGTACTGGGCTGAGGAGAGTAAACTCTGTGGGCCAGGGAACAGCCTGTTTGTTCTGTGTTTGCACAAGATCTGGGTGGATGGCTCCTGCTGCTCTGAGGCTGGAGCACTTGTGTGCTACAGCTGCACAAACAATAGGACATGAGAGGAGCCTAAGTGCAGTGGAAGAATGATTAGACCCAAGTCTGTGTCTGCCAAGGGCTGAGCTTCAGAGAGCTGGCAGTGGCCCCTCGTGCTGACAAGCCTGGAAATGGCAGGGCTGGATTATCTAATGAACTTCCTAGTAATAGACAAGAGTCTGGTCCCTGAAACACTTGCTGTTCAAGCTGGAGTGTCTGTTTCTTCTTCAGTGCTGTGAACCAGCATGGATTAATGAATTAATTGCTGTAAAATTGTTCCTGAAGTGACACCAGTGCCTCATTTTTCCCTTGCAGCCAAGTTGACTATCGGGCCAAGCTTTGGGCTTGTAACTTCTGTTTTCAGAGAAACCAGGTGAGTTGGAAAGAGCACTTCCACCTTTTCAGTGAACACTTTATTGATGGCCTTCCCTGGACATGAAACATAAATTCTGCTTCTCTAAATCCCTTCCCTTGGCCTGCTTCTCTTGCTGAACCCCCAGGCTAGTGTACAGTCTGACATGCTGTCAGTGGTTTTACTGGCATGCAGAGCACAGCAAGGAGATAAAAATGCATTTTTGTTCCATGTATCTCAGTGTGTTTTTTGCATCTGATATTTAATATTCCTGCAGATATGGAATTCATTAGATTTGAGTAGACTTTTGCCATCAGAAACTATGGCTAAAAGAATTTCAGCTACTACATTGTTGCTGTTGTAGCCTTACCTTTTATTTACACTGGATTGAGTCCATCCTGCTGGCCACTTGTCTGTGCTTAGGAAAAGAACTGTGGATTTCTTGTAATGAATTAATCAGATTGGTGCAGTGGCAGTAAATAAAAAGTTAAATAACCACATCAGCAGCAGGGCAGGCTCTGTGCTGCAGGAGAGAGCCCTACATTTTTGCCCTGCAGCTTACTTGTCCTAATTTTTTGTTCTCTTTTTCAGTTCCCCCCAGCCTATGCTGGCATTTCTGAAGTCAATCAGCCAGCAGAGCTTATGCCTCAGTTTTCAACAATTGAATACATAGTGCAGGTAAATGAACCACAGGCAAGTCTGGAGCTCCCAGAATTGTCTTATTTGTGACAAATGATATGTGTGTAAAATACTCTTAGGATAATGCAAATAAATACCATGTCTGCAAGGTGCTTAAGAAGGGGCTCATTTTATTCCTTGGCTGGAGGCTTTACAAAATGTCATTTCTTCCCCGGTCAGCGAGGTCCGCAGACGCCGCTGATCTTCCTGTATGTTGTGGACACGTGCTTGGAGGAGGAGGATTTGCAGGCCCTGAAGGAGTCCCTGCAGATGTCCCTGAGCCTGCTGCCCCCTGATGCCCTGGTGGGGCTCATCACTTTTGGCAGGATGGTCCAGGTTCACGAGCTGAGCTGTGAAGGGATTTCCAAGAGCTACGTGTTCCGGGGCACCAAGGACCTGACAGCCAAGCAAATCCAGGTGTGCTCTGCCATCCCTCAGGCCAGGGGCTTGTACCTCTCAGCTCTCTTGGGCTCTCTGGGAGAAAGGAGGGCTTGGTGCTCTCAGCTGTGAGCCTGTTGCCCTCCCAGTATCTCTCCTGTCTTTTTGCCTTTGTAAGTGTCTTAGAAGCTTGTTCAGAATTGAGTTTGTGTATCTCACATAATGGACCCATGATCCATTCCTAATGGCAGTGCAAAGATGAATAATTTTACAGATTTAAGTATATTTAATGCTGCAGTATTATTGCAGGCCTCAGGGTATATTAAATAATAATACAAGTGATATGTTTAGTGTTTGAATAGTTCATCTCTGCTTCCTCTTTACTGTTCTCAGGATATGCTTGGGCTTTCGAGGCCAGCTGTCCCCATGCAACAGGGAAGACCTCTTCAAACTCCAGAGCAGCCTGTTATTTCCAGCAGGTAAGCTTCACAACACACAGCAGGGCAGATGCTTTATGCCCCTTTATATCTGTAGGTCCTGCTTCTAACTCTGGGTTTCCCAGGAGGGGAAAGAAGATTTAAATGGTTTTGTCATGTCACAGTTATTTACCTCCATTGAACACAGTTTTCTCTTTTTCATTGGTAGCTCTCATGCTTTTCAGCAAACTCACCTTTGAGCTTCTTTCCTGTTCTTTATGTGATTTTGCCTCCTTGTCAGTTCTTGATGTCTTGCTTTGATCAAATTTTTTATTTTGCAGAGGCTTATCTCAGAAAGTTTGCATGTAAGAAAACAACCTGCTTCATGTCTCTTTATTTCTGATTATTGTCTCAGTGCAATTTATGTGTCTGGCAAACAACAGAGGCAGTTTTTTTCTTCTGCAGACTTAGAAGCAGGAAAACACTGTATTTATATTTTTGCAGGTTCCTACAGCCTGTGCATAAGATTGACATGAATTTAACAGATCTGCTTGGAGAGCTGCAGAGGGACCCATGGCCAGTGACCCAGGGAAAGAGACCCCTGCGTTCTACTGGAGTGGCTCTTTCCATTGCAGTTGGCTTGTTGGAGGTACTTCTAATCTGCTGTTTGAGATGAGCAGGCCAAAGTAAGCACATGAGTGCAGCTGGGTTACAGTGGGGTGCAGAGCTGCAATTTGTCTCTGGTGATATTTGAGCTGTGCCAGCACCAGCTAATGCAGAGTGAGCTGGAAGGTTCCATCTAAATGGTAAAATTTGCAGGTATTTAAAGGTTTCTGATTCTTATGTGTGTTGCCACACAAGGGGTGATACTAAGCACGGGATTTATCTAAGTATTATCTAAGATATAAGTAAAGAGAACAGAAACTGCCTGTTTCCTGTTTTGAAGGCATGAAGCTTGATATGGTTTGAGTTTAAACTTTATCTGAGTGCTGTGCCTGTCAGGAAGTGCATCACTGTTTATTGAGGTGGCCTCTAGCAGGGACAGGTCCCCACTGACCTTGCAGGAGCACATGCACACCCTTCTCTAAAGAAAGCATTGTTGCTATTTAATCAGTTTCCCTTTTTTTTTCCCCTCCTCCCCCTCTCTGATCTAAGTCTTTGCTTTTATTTTAGGGCACATTTCCAAACACAGGGGCCAGAATAATGCTGTTCACAGGTGGGCCACCAACACAGGGGCCAGGCATGGTGGTGGGAGATGAACTGAAAACCCCCATCCGTTCCTGGCATGACATAGAGAAGGACAATGCAAGGTTCATGAAGAAGGCCACCAAAGTAGGTACTAGGGCTTGATGGGTGTGTTTAAAAGCTGAAACTGAGTGTTGGGTCAGAACATTATGTGGGTTGCATGGTTGTCCTTGAAATAATCTGAGTCTTTGTGTACACTAAATTATGAGGATGGTTAAGGGAAGGGTAAAAAAACTTCCTCCTAGTTAGTTCTCCATCATGGTCTTGTGCCTTCTCAGAGAAGAAAGTATTTCAGTGTTGTTTCTTAGCTGGTGGTGGGTGGAGAGTTTGTTCATCCCCATCGTGGTATCTCCTCCTGGAGAGGAACAAATCTCCCTATAACTGGTTATTTCCAGAAAGCTTCCTTTGTCTTCTTTCATTAAAATAGAAAAAATGTGAAATGTGCCTGACAGCTTAGAGAAAGCACCTGTTCTCTTAACTCTCTTTGGGTTCCCAGCAAGTCATCACAGACTAGATGATCCCTTGTCATTTATGCACTGTTTATATTTGAGACAATAAACTCATCCAAATGCATCCCTCATGCTGGAAGGGAGCAGTGTGCTGCAGCCAACATCTCTTTAGCTACCACAGCCCTGGTGGTTGCCCCATGTGTCCCTTGTGCTGGCCTGAGGTGGGGACAGCAGAAGTTGCCCTTTGCAGCCTCCTAACCCCAGTGTGTGTTCCCAGCACTACGAGACTCTGGCCCACCGCTCTGCGGCCAACGGGCACTGCATCGACATCTACGCCTGTGCCCTGGACCAGACAGGGCTGCTGGAGATGAAGTGCTGTGCAAACCTCACTGGGTATGTTCACAGCAGGGCAGCACCCAGCTGGCACCTGCTTTTTGGGGGTTTTCTGGAGGGGGAGAATACTTCAGGAAGCAATTAGGTGTGCTGGCAGGGCAGAAGGTTTTTTTTATCGGTCTGTTCTAAACTGTGGTTTGAATTTGCCAGGAATTATATGGCAAGCCTCACCTGATCCCAGTCCACATTTCTGGAGTCTCAAAGCAGCATGTGAATTAGCACTGCTGTTAGAAAACTCACTGGTGGGTAGATGCTTTCCTTGTGTGGGCCAGATTTTCTCTGCTTAACAGCTCGCTTATGCTTTCTCCAGAGATTCTTGACTTCCCTGGGCCCAGTTTTAAGTGACATGTCTTAAGGGATAAATGTCTCTGTCCCATACTGCTAGAAATTATTTCTGTGAGGAAGGCTGTGTGCTAACCCAGGCTTTTGGGGACATGGCATGTCGTACTGCAAGTGCAAGGTGTTTGCAAATAACCCCTCAGTGCTCAGCAAGGAGAAGAGAGACTGTTTGACCCTGTGGATGTGTTACTGAGCTGCATCTGGTCAGGCCTGGGTTTGCCAGGGCACTTAGGGGAGGCCCAGCACCTTCCTGCAGCCACCCCTGGTGTGGTGTGGGTGGCTCCAGCCCTGCTCAGGGAAAGCAGCCTGAGCAAAGAGCTTTCCAGGGTTGAAACACAAACGTTTTGAAGGAAGCAATGGCAAGAAATAGAGTTGAGAGAAGAAACTGAGAAATGTGGAGCACTAACCCGTGTGGCTTTGTAGGAGGCACCCATGAATCTGCACTCCCTGGTATGAATCCTGCCTATGCAAAGGCATGCTCTAAAGCAGTAACTGCATGTGTTTGCATGTGTCAGAGGTTCAGGGATGTATCCTTGGTGCTTCTAGATCCCAACTGCTTCAGTTCCCTTGTTTTTTCTTTCCCAGAGGACACATGGTGATGGGAGACTCCTTCAACACTTCTCTCTTCAAGCAGACCTTCCAGAGGGTATTTAGCAAGGGCTACAATGGGGAATTTCGGATGGCTTTTGGTGCAAATCTGGATGTGAAGGTGAGAGATGAGTTTGATTGCAGTTTCTGGGATGTTTGGGATGTAGGAATGTCTACATGTTTGAGGTCAGATGTAGTGCTTCTTTGGGAGAAGATATTTATTTGGAAGCTTAGTAATTTTGTTGTTGTTGTGTGGGGTTTTTTGTTTTTGTTTGTTTTGTGGTTTTGTTTTATTTAAAGCAGCCTCTCATCACTCAACAAGGAACATTTTATACTGTTTTATCTCTATAAATATGTCTTCATTATTAAAATGTGGTTCTGCAGATTCACTAATTGTAGCAGTGGGTGGTCTGGGAAATACCATCTCATTAAAGCTGAGCAACACATTTAGACTGTGTGTATTCTATTTGATTGACTTCATGAAAAAACCAAACTTTTTTTTTTTTTTTTACCTTGTTCAAGACCTCCAGGGAGCTGAAAATTGCAGGAGCCATTGGACCATGCATATCCCTGAATGCTAAAGGGCCGTGTGTGTCTGAAAATGTAAGTTTCTGACATGGAAAAATCTTTAATAAAGAAATAAATATGCAATGGAAAGTTTGTGTCTAGACCTACAGTTGAAGCAGAATGTCAGAGTTTTCCAGGAAACATCCCTAGGAAATTGCAGCCTTTCTTTGACCAAATTCCTGCTTCCTAAGGCTTTTTTTTTTTTTAACTGGATGGCCTTCAGTAACTTCATTCACACTCAAAAGATGCAGAATCTAGAAGGCCTGCCATTACTTGTACATCTGATCAGAATTTAACATAAACTGGCCTTTCCTGCTGCTAGAGGAAAATTGCTGCTTTCTTTTTGATTCTGTGCAGGAACTTGGAATTGGAGGGACATCTCAATGGAAAATCTGTAGTCTGGATCCCAGTACAACTCTGGCCATCTACTTTGAAGTGGTAAATCAGGTAAGTCCTGGCTTTTTTTTTCAAATCATCTTTTTTACTTGTTACAGGTCTAGATAATGCCATGGCATCCCCTGTGTAGCAGGTGGATGGTTGCAAAGCAGCCAAATGTTCTGTGATGAAGAAATAATTTCAGATTTTTTTTGTGTGTGTCTATTTCCTTTATGTGCTCTGGGGGCTTGTTACAGCTGGGAAGAGTTCTGGAAATCATGTTTTGAAGTCTGTGCTTGTGTTTCATTTGCAGCACAATGCACCCATCCCTCAGGGAGGCAGGGGGGCAGTGCAGTTTGTCACCCACTATCAACACTCCAGCACGCAGAAGCGCATTCGTGTCACCACCATAGCCAGAAAGTGAGTACCCCGTGCCAGTGCTCTGCAGAGTGGCAGCAGCTTCAGCTCCCATCTGTGCTGGGACTCCTGGCATCTTGCTGCAGCACTGGCACATGTGGATGCACGTGGCATTAACCCTTTGCTCACCCTGCAGCTGGGCAGATGCACAGACTCAGCTCCAGCACATCGAGGCCGCGTTTGACCAGGAGTCGGCTGCGGTGCTGATGGCACGGCTGGGAGTGTACAGGGCTGAGTCTGAGGAGGGACCTGATGTTCTGCGTTGGCTGGACAGGCAGCTCATCAGGCTGGTAAGGCCAACACCCTGAGCTTGGGGGCATTCTTGATTTCAGTGATTTCAGTGAAATTTTTGTGATTCAGTTTTGTTTGTGCTCGGATCATGGTGACGTCACTGTAGCGTGGAATAACTCAGAACCCAGTGTGATCAGCAAATTCAGGATGGGATAAGTGAACATCCCATCATGCTGAAAGGGATTGAATAAGGGATAGTGAAACATGGAATAATGCAGGTGGGATGGTCACTGGTTCAACCCTCCTACTTAAAGTAGGACCAGTTCTAAAGTTAGAGCAGTTTGCTCCAAGTCTTGTTCAGTTGTGTTTTGAAATCTCCAAAGGTAGGATTTCTTACACTTCTCTTGACAGCCTGTTCCAGTGTCTGGTCACAGTCACTGGTTTTATATTTTTTCCCCTCTTCCCTGCCTCTATCTCTCAATCAGAATTTCCATTTCCCCAGTTACCAGTCAGGTAGACAGCAAGTTGACTCCCTGATCTCACACTGGCTAAACAAACCCAGCTTCTTCAGCTTCATTTTCTTCATAAGCTGTTCCAACCCCTGACTAACTTGGTGGCCTCTGCTAGGCCAGTTTGTTTGTATATGCTAGACCATTTCCATGTTCGTCTTGCACTGGAGAGCCCACAGCTGGACACAGCATTCAGATATGGGCAAGTTCAGGATAGTAATCTGAATTAATTCTGCAACCTCCTACTGTCTCTTGCTTTGAATTTCACAAGCCCAGATTGTCTAAATCAGTGCTGGTCTTGTCCAAACACCCATGTGGGGTTGGTGCTAACACAATATGGCACAGCAGACCCTAAAAAACCAGGGCCAGTCAAATAGAGACGGGAGCACAAGCACAAACAGGGGCAAACTGTTTGCTGCAATGACTGTGGGATCATTCAGAGTTTAATTTCTAAAACCACTGATACTTATTTTCAATGAAATGGTGAAATACTTATTTGCTGTTCTGCAAGAAGTGTTCCATAGGGTGCAGAACAGTGTAGGTGTAATAGCCTTGAATTAATGGAAAAAAAAAAAGGTAGTGCTGTAGAGGCACCATTTCTTTCATTCTTGGATAATTTCAAATCTAGACTTTATGAATATATATATGTATATAAATAATATATATATATAAATAGATTAAATCTTCATTCTCATTCCAGTAAGACAGAAAAACCACTGACTTAAAGAAAAATAACCTGTAAATACTGTAGTACTTGTTCTTGTCAGGTTAATGCCTTGATTGTTTAAAAATTAGCAGAACACCCTGTAGAAAAAGAGATGTAAATTCTATTGAAAAAAAAAGGAAAAAATAGAAAAAAGAGATAACCAAAGTACCCATTTTGCTTCCAACAGTGTCAGAAATTTGGACAGTACAACAAAGATGATCCCAACTCCTTTAGGCTGTCAGAATCATTTTCTTTGTATCCTCAGGTAAGAATGTCACTTCCCACAGCCATGGGAAAAGTGTGCAGGGGTGAGTGTGAATGGATAAAACATCTGTTACTGTTTATCAGATTCAGGAGGGGAGGAACAGGTGCTTTTTTAATGGACTGGTCCTGTAGTTCAGCACTGCAAGAGACCAATAATAGAAGAAGTCTGAGGAGTTATTAAGGGGCAGACTTTTCCACAAAGAATTTGCTGTTCAAAAATACTGGAATTGGGTTGAGATGTTTTGGCACTTTGGCTGACATTTGTTGTCTCACTCCCCTTCCTGCTGCAGTTCATCTTCCACCTGCGCCGCTCCCCGTTCCTGCAGGTCTTCAATAACAGCCCCGATGAATCTTCCTATTACCGGCACCACTTTGCCAGGCAGGACCTGACCCAGTCCCTCATTATGATCCAGCCCATCCTTTATGCCTATTCTTTCCATGGGCCTCCTGAGGTGAGTCTGTGTTTTCCAGGAAGAGGTCAATCAACTCAAAATAATGAGTGGTCAGTTGAAGTAACACTATTTCAGCCAAAAGGCCCCTCTAGATTTAAAAAAAAAAAATTTATTCAAAATCATATCAAATGACACTTGGATGGGCATAGAAATTGCTCTCTGACATCGTGAGATCTGAGAGCTTAGGGGTGCCTGATTTTGTTCTTTATTTTCCCCAGCCAGTGCTTTTGGACAGCAGCAGTATTCTTCCTGACAGGATCCTCCTGATGGATACTTTCTTCCAGATAGTGATCTACCTTGGTGAGGTATTGTGAAACACATTCTCTTTTTCTGTGCTCCTTCCTCCTGCCATGCATGCAGCCAGCTTTGCTGCTAGTATGAAATATTAACAAACTAACTTCTTGCAAAGCTCACACAGCATAATGACCATGTCACCTACATGCTGCTTGTTGGAATACAAATCCCACCACTATCAGAGTAAAAATAATACTGGAGCCACTAAGATATGTTCTGCACCAAGTAGCAGTACAGCGCCAATGTGCTCTCTGTTGATGGAGTGGCAAAATTATCTTTTGTCTCCTTAAAAAGGAAAAAAGCCCAGAAGTTTCTTTCCTTAGTTAGGGAAAAAGACACCTCATGGAACTTGGGGGACTTCACCTCAAACTTAAGGATAGCCAACTGGACGGGAGCCAAAAAGTCCCACCTAAGCAATTTACTAGAAGAAGACAACAAAGGAACCAATCACTTTTGTGAGGTGTTTTACCAGGAGTAAGAACCTGGCTTAGTTTTTCTCTGTGAAGCATTTTGTTATTTTGCCTTTTTAAAATCTTTTCTGTTTCCAACACTACCACAGAAGCCATCCTGCTGATTTTATGCCTTCTAAGGTAGCTGAGCTATCTTGGTGTGATATAAATCTCCAAGAGCTTATGAGACCTGGCTGGAAGAGACCAGATATTATAGCAGCTGTTGTGTTGGCTTGGCCGTGAAGGGGGTCCCTTACCATGCCTGGAAAAGGCCAGAGACACTGGAAATGCAGCAAGGCAGAGTTACAAGATGATACATACTTTAACAGAGTTGCAAGTATTTTCAGAGGAGTGACAGACTTTTTCTTGCAGGGTTTTCATACTTAAGTACTGAGACTCTTCAAGAAATCAGGCAGTTTTCCAGTTTTAAATACTGGATGTTTTTGAAAGCTGCTGTTCCTTCTCTCATGACTGAGGGAAATGCTTAGATACTGCCCCTTTCTAAAAATCTTCTGGAGTTCCCTTAAGGAGTTTCTATCTTCTATTGCAGAGCAAGACACTCAGCAGGTGGGTAAAATTCAGAGAAGGGAAGAGCTGAGTGTCTGACCTGTGTCTGTACAGAGGAATTGCTGCAGATATATGGTGCATGCAATGGATGCCATGAAAATACTGTAAAGCCAAGCCAGATTCAAAAAGTCAGTGATTTGTAAATGTTTCATTTCTGTGTGGGCACAGGCTGAAGCATATTGAAGATTTTCAACAAACTGCTCTGGCACTGCACAAATTGCTGCCAGGTTTTGTGTGGGGTGCCTGTGCTTAAATTCAGGGGCAGAAAGTAATGTTGTAGGTACTGTAGTGAAGGTGTGTTTGCCCCTAAGCAGAAGCACATGTAGCATTCTCAGGGTAAAAAGGGGAGGCTTGTAGACATCTCTGCTCCATTTTCATTTCCTCCCTGTCCCATCAATAGACTATTGCCCAGTGGCAGAAAGCTGGATACCAAGACATGCCTGAATATGAAAACTTTAAGCACCTCCTGCAAGCCCCACTGGATGATGCCCAGGAAATCCTGCAAACCAGATTCCCAATGCCACGTTACATCCACACTGAGCACGGGGGCAGTCAGGTGAGGAACTTTCTGGAGGAACTCTTTCTGTTGTTGCCTAGAGCAAATGGCTCATTCTGCTTTTCTGAAAGGATGGTTCTGGTGGTCCAACACAGTTTAGCTCTTCAAAGTACAGAGCTTACATATTTTCTTATCAGCTTTTGCTACAACTCTGCCTTTTAATAGGCAGATCACTTGCAGGATATGGTTATGAAATCTGAGGGTGGAAAAAAAAAGGGAAAGTCAACTTGAATATGTTTTTATTCCCCAGTAAAAAGGTGGGAAATAAATGATTTGGCTGTGTGTCTATAGTTAGCTTGCTAGGACAGTAGTGCTGAATGATTGACCATCTGTATCTTCACTCTCAGACACTGAATGAGGATATGAAACTGTTCTTATTTTCACTCTTCCTGGAATTGCAGTATACTGTAACTTGTGTACAGTGTACCTGTAGCAGTGAAGGGGCAGGAACTGATGCTCCAAACCAAAGATTTGGTGTTGATTTTTGATGTGACCCTTTTACACTGAGCCCTTTTTGGAAGAGCAGATGTGGCAGGGGAGAAGAGCAGTGCTGGTGTTTCCTGTGCCATGGAATCAGAGCTGCCAGCTGGGCACAGCCTGCTGGAGCAGGGCACTCAGTGCCCCTGGGAGACAACCTTTGTGGAGCAAGGATTTCTGGGCTTGAAACCTGCTTAAGTTAAATTAGTACCTTGCAAAAGCAGAGGAACGTTGCTGGTCATGCATCTAGAGTGGGATGAAGCCTGAGGGAGCAGACAGGGCTCTCATTTTACCAAACTCCTCCTCTTTTGTCTTTATAGGCCCGGTTCCTCCTGTCTAAAGTGAATCCTTCTCAGACCCACAATAACCTCTATGCCTGGGGCCAGGTAAGCAGTGTAGGAGGTGCTTGTGTTTGGGAATGCTGTAAATACACATGGACACGTATCTGTGTGCAGTGGCCATCCTGTCTCACAAAGTGGCCACAAACATCATTACATTTGTCTTTGGTTCTTTATCATGGTAGCACTGGATGATCAGAATGGAGTTTTCAAGCCTGGATGTCATGCATTTTTAGTATTCTGGAAAAAGCAACTAGCATATGGATACATGTAGATCTAATTTAGCTGAGAATATTAGGCTTTTTTATCCTGTTTGCTTACCTTTGGGCAGCAGAATTCCCAGTGCTTTAGGAAGAAGAGACTTCCCTGCAGCAGTTCAGATTGTATGAGAGGATAATGTCAGTGCTGTTGCCAAAGAGTGGCATCTGGCTTTTGCAGGAGAAAAAGGTTTTAGCAGGCAATTAGGTCAGACTGTTGACATTTGATTTGCTTTTAGTTCATCCCCTGTGTTAGCAGCAGTATTTTAGGCTTGTTATTTGTTTTTTCTGCAGGAATCAGGAGCTCCAATCCTGACAGATGATGTGAGTCTCCAGGTGTTCATGGACCACCTGAAAAAGCTGGCCGTCTCCAGTGCATCGTGACTGATCACACTGAGCAGCAGCAGCAGATTTACATGGATCGTGTTGATGACAAAAGTGGACCAATTCATTTACATTTCCTTTCCTCTCTTTTAAACTAAGGATTTTAACTGTTACACGAAATAAACATTCAGGGAGAGTTTTTTACTTCTCCCTTCTAATTTATTTGTATTGCCGTTTGTCTATATTCTGTTCACTCTGCATTTTGCACACATCCTAATTAGAGTAGAAAGGTGTCTTAGCCAACAGAGATTTTGACAGCTTTAGCCTAACTTTTAAGAATTCTCTTTTAAGAGTTCTTAAGAGGTCTCCCAGCAAGTGGGAAGCTGTATTAATGAAGAACAAAACGGGGTAGGAGCTCTGCTCCATAGCGTTGTCCCCAAATCCCGCTGTCGCTGCCATGGGCGGCTCTTGGCTCCTTTAGCCCCGCCCCCTGCGCATGCCCCGCCCCTCGGCGCGTGCCTGTTTTGTGGGCGGGGCTTCCGCGCGGGCGGCCATGAAGCCGGCGCGCGCCGCCGTGTGGAACGCCCGGGCCGCGCTGGTCTATTCGCTGGGCGCCTGGACCACGCTGGGCGCCCTCATCTACTACGGCCGCATGGAGAACGGCAGCACCGGTACCGGTACCGGCAGCGGGGCCTGCGGTCACCTCCGGGGGCTGGGGAGGTTTCGCTCAGGGAGAGCCCGCTCAGGCGCGCGTCATGTCCGGGGCGGGGCTTGCATGAGGGAGAGCTCGGCCGCGGGCGGCTCCTGGGCTCTCATGGCTGAGGGGGATCTCCTGGGATTCCCCAGTGCCGCTCCCATCGCTTCCCGGCCGGGGAAAGTAACGCTGGGTGTTGCCCGCCCGCCCCTCGGGGCACTTGGGGCTGTGCGGGTGCCGAGTGAGTGAGCCGGGTGTCCGCCCGGCCCTCCCCCGGCTGTCCCTCCTGAGGGGAGATAACATCCCGTGATGATGGGAGAAGCTTGTGCTATATCTCAAGTCACTACACTCTTCCCACCCTGTTGCTTTTATTTGCGCTGTGGGAATGGTTTGAAGCTGTGCTGCCGGAGAATTAGCTTGGAAGCATTTCTTTACTGAGAGGGTGGTCACACAGTGGAATTAATGGGTGTTGGCACTGGGCTGCTTGGGCTAGTTTTGATGTGGATAGCTTGGGAATCCTGTTGTTACTGCTACTGTAGTACTGAGAATTGTCCAGTACTAGTGCAGGTATCTGATCTACCTCATTAAATCAGTTTTTCTGGCTATGGTTAACAGATCTTTGCTATCTGAGCCTCAGAATGGAAGGAAAAGTAAAAAGAATACTGAATGCCAATAGAAAAGCAAAAAGAATACATGGCTGCCATGATAAAGGGATAAAACATTTTTATTGTTGTGCTCTTTTTTGTCTTCCCTGCCCTAACCATCTTTTTTATTCCTTAGAGAATAGAAATGATCCTGAGGCAAGCCAACCCCGCAAGGAAGTACACACTAAGGAATATCCTTTTGGATTGACAGTGACAACAGAAATAACTTACAAAGAGGTTCAGCCTCCCCTTACTCGGCTGCTCAGGCGTGTGGTGTCGTTCTTTGTTCCTGATGACGGCCCTCCTTCTGAGAAGTGAGCTGTTCAGAAGCTCAGAACGTTGTGCTGGACCTGTGAGAACATCATCCCAGTGCCTGGCACCAGAGCACTGCTGGAAAACTGTCCCTTGCTTTGCTGGAACAGCAGCTCTGCCCTTGCTGGTGTGAAGGTGCTTTCCCAGCAGGACAAACCCAGGTAGATCCAGGCTGTACCTGGGGTGGCTCCTCAGCTGGGCAGCTCTGAAATGGATACTTCAGGAATGATGAGTAAATGGGAAGGAATATAGTTTAATGTCTTGGTTACTGGAGTTCTTAATGGTCCTTCAAATAAAAGCTCAGAGAGATGAGTTACAAGTGTGGAGATGTTTCTGTAAGCTAAAAACTTACTGAATGTTCTGCTCCAGGCTCTTGTTCTTTAGGGGTTTTCCTGATCCTTGCACATGCTGTCCCCTTGCAGGGTACTGTCCCTGAACTCCGTGGCCAGAACTAATCTTCATTCTGTAGGATTTTCCCCAGTCCTTATGGACATCACCTTCACTGTTTCTTCCTACAGCCCTTTTAGGACACATCTTGCCCTGGCCAGAAGGGGATCTGAGGTTTCCCATCTTGCTGTTTGGAAAGCTGACTCCATCTCCTCTGCCCACACACCTCAGCTTCCAGATCCTTCCAATTGCTGCAGGGATGCTGCAGGGAGAGGGTGTCTTCGTCAGGAACTGTGGTGATACAACAAAGGGGGAGGTGGTACAAATAAAAAGAGGGGAAATTTAGGTTTGATACTGGGGTGAAATTCTTGACTGTGAGAGTGGTGAGGCACTGGAACAGGCTGCCTGGAGAGGGTTTGGATTCCCCAGCTGTGAAAGTGCTCGAGGCCAGGTTTTGGATAACCTTGAGCAACCTGGCCTGGTGCAAAGCGTCCCTGCCCTTGCAGCCCACACCTTTGATTCTGTAGGAACTTTTACAACCCAAGCCCCACCCAGCCCGTGCACCTACGGACCCACCTCAGCTCCTTACAGCCACCAACCACCTCCTTTTCCCAGCCACTTATCTTTATGGGCACCCTGCTGTGTCCCTATAGCGGATGCCAGTCTGCTTACGTGCATATTCCTTTTTTTGGAAGGCACCCCCAAATCCCTACAGGAAGGGGATTAAGAGGAATAAAAGGAAGAGGGGACTAAGGGAATAAGAGGAAGGGCAAGCACCTGTCCCATGGAATCCCCCGTCGCGGCGGTGCCGGGGCTGCAGCGGCCCCTCCCGTGCGCCGGGGGGCGCTGTGCGCGGGGAGCGGCCGCCGCCGCCGCTGCCGGGTGCCGCCGCTGTCCCCGCTCGGCGCCGGCCGCGCTGCGCTGCGCTGCGCCATGAAGGCGATCGTGCAGCGGGTGGCCCAGGCCAGCGTCACAGGTCAGTGTGTCCCGAGCGCGGAGCTGCGGGGGCCGGGCCGGCCGGGCGGGTGTCTGTGTGCGGGGCTGCCTGTGGGGGTGCGCGGGGCTCCCCTCGCCCTGTCCCCCCGCGTGGGGTTGCCGTGGCTCCGCTCGCTCGCGGCTCTCCCGGGACCCGGCCCCGCGGGTGCGTGTGTGTGTGTGTGTGTGTGTGTGTGTGTGTGGGGCGTGTGTGGAGCTCCGTGTGCCCCCTTGCCTGGCGGGCGTGGGCTGGCACACAGCTGCCATCGCTTCCTCCAGCGCCTTTGTGTCGGCAGCACAGTCGCAGTCGTCTTGCTTCGCTTGTGCTCACGGAATCACTCAGGATTCCGAGTTGGAAGGGACCCACAGCGATCGTGGAGTCCTGCTCTTAGCCCTGCACGGGACATCCCCGAGAGTCACACCGTGTGCCGGGAGCATTGTCCGAACGCTTCCTGGCCTCTGGCTGTGACACCTCCTGGGTGCTGTGGCACTGCTTGGGGGCCGTGACACCGCCTGGGTGCCGTGACTCCGCCTGGGCGCTGCGTTAGCGGGGCTGCCCTGGCACGGCCGTGCTTTGCTGTTTCTGTGGTGGCAGTGCCATCCCGCTGTCCCTCTCCTGGCACTGCAGTCACAGTCACCTCCGTGCACGGCAGGCGTGTTGGCAGTGCAGCCCGGATCATCTTTTTGCACTGCCCGTGTGTGTATCAGTGGTGCTGTCCCAGCTGCCCTGCCAGGCACTGCTCGCCTGGGTTCCTTCAGGAATGGTGTGTCCTGATGGAATATCCCTGCTGTTGCACTGGTTTGCACCTCCTGTGACTTTTCTGGGGAGAATTTCTACTGTTGAGCTGAAACTGGGGAGAGTTCCTGGCTGTTGAAGGGTTTGGTGGACACTGCTGTACTTAGGAGGACAGATTTCTGGACTGGAGGACTCATACCCTGGTCCAGCCACTGGTGCACGGACACTTTTAGCTTTCACTGGAGGCCTGATCTCCTTTCTTTTTGTGGGATGTTTGCAGCTTTTTGTCCCAGTCATGAGCCTGGATGCAGTTTTAGCAGCTGGGTAACTGGTGCTTATCTCAGTTTTAAGACCACATTTATTCTTACCACAGTCATCTCAGGATGAACCACATTAAGATAAGTACATTAAGATAGTTTAAGGCATTTCTTAGGAAAACACTACCTATTTTTGTGTTTTATTGTAAATGTCATAAAAGGGGTAAATTTCCCGATTAGGAGGGTCTAATTTGCAGGTTGTTGGAAGTCATGTTTCAAAAAATCCATAAGGACTCAGGTAGAAATCACCTGCTCAAAATAATGGCAAAGTATGAAGGGAATGGTGGAGTAGAGAAATTGAGTGCACTTGGTGGCATCAACCAGGTGGATAATTTTTCAGGGATTGGGGAGTGTTTTACCACCTTTCTGTTTGGGGCAACTGATGCAATTGCAGTATCAAAATCTTCATACAGTGTTTTTAAATGCTGGAGTAAGTAACCCAGTCTGATAAAGAAGTGCTGGCATTGGAAAACTTTTGAAAGAATGCTTCTGTGTGGTCTTTCAAATCTACAAACTTAAGACAGAGGAAACAGGGTTTAGAATGCTGTTTTCTTTAGTGGTTGCACTGCTGAAACCAGTCCTAACTTGTGCCATAAAACAAGACACTGCATTTAGCCTTATTTTTCTTTTCCCTCTCTGCTTTCTCCAGTGGGTGGTGAACAGATCAGTTCAATAGGACGAGGCCTCTGTGTGCTGCTGGGCATTTCTTTGGAAGACACACAAAGAGAGCTGGAGCACATGTAAGTCACTCCCTTCCTTTTGCCTTGTACTCTTGTATTTGTGCATTGCTGATAGCTGTGCAGTAGCCAAACAAATCAGCTATTCCTGTTGGGAAACTCAGGTTTGCCTGTTAATTCCTCTTCAGATTTTACCTTGAATACAAGTTTTCTTTTCATGTTCCATTGAGAAAAATCTGGTCCCATTTTCTGCTATGTGTTTTTTATCAAGAGCAGACTCTTTTAAATCCTTTTTGAGTCCAAAAGAAATCCCTGCTTCAATGATGGGATTTATGAGTATCATCAGACTCTCCTT
The DNA here is from genome assembly GCF_035770615.1 of Melospiza melodia melodia. Taxonomy (NCBI): domain Eukaryota; kingdom Metazoa; phylum Chordata; class Aves; order Passeriformes; family Passerellidae; genus Melospiza; species Melospiza melodia. The sequence goes on along the minus strand of NC_086196.1, from coordinate 107,363,559 downwards.
TTAGCTTGCACAGGAGTTTTGTTCTTCCTAAAGGCAGGATAGTCTTGTCAGCTGCTTGTCTGCAAACAGGAATCAGTTTTGGCAGCCTGGAGGACTGGCTCTGGCCATCTGCTCCATGGCCACAGAATATTGGGATTCAGCCAGCAAACACATGCAAGGGAGAGCTCTCCAGGGGCTTCTTCTGTCTCTTTTGGACTGGTTATTGCTCTAGGGCTGATTTCAGTCCTTGCAAAGGTAAAAAAGAAACAGGTAATGGAGCTGACTGATGTCAAAAAGAAGGGGGTTTTGTTTTCACATTCTCCATTGGTTCCCTCAGTGGGTAACACATGCTCTGCCATCACTTCCCATCCCTGCCTGGGTGGATGTGGAAGCTGCTCCTGAATTTTGCAGGCAGGAGATCTGTGGCTGCCATGCTCTCAGCACCAGGTTGTTGGGATGGCTGGCACAGGAAGGGCAGGTAGCCAGCATCTGGGCAAAGGGAGTGAGAGAAAGCAGCTTAACCAGGCTTCTCAGGTCCTATTAAAGGAAACTTTAGTAATCCTTTAAATGAAACAACAAACACCTCTGTGAAGAAAACAGAGGAGTGGTGATGGTTTAAGCCTTCTGCTGGGGTCTTCCAGTGGATGCTTTCAACTATCCACTTCATTCAAGAGTTAATTCTGTTTGCTGTTGACACACACAAGTTGGCAAGGATGTTCTTGTTCTGTGCCTTAGGGATGGTAAAACCCTGAAGCTGGACCACAGCAAAGTCTCAGCTTTGTCTTGCACTCACTGCCTCACCTCTGGTGCAGTGCAAAATGCCTGGCTGATGGCTGCACTTGAAACCCTTTGTACTTGATATGCTGCAGGTGTGGAGAAGCCAGAAGAAGAAACCAAAGACAGGAGAGTTGCTTGGATGCAGTCCTGACATGGACTGGGTTGCAGTTTCCTGCTGCTTTTCAGGATCCACTTGTGAAAGTCCCCTTGTTGTGTTGAGCCAGTCAGTTCTGTCCTCTTATCTCAAGAAAATCGGCCCAAAATTCAAACCACTTTGCTGCCACCTGCAGTTCTGCCCTGTTCCTTGGATTCCTCCTCTCATCCTGATGAAAAAGTGTTGTCATCATCTGGCTTATGGGGCCTGGTCTGGAAATAGTGCTAGGAAGTGACAAAGCAGGAGGAGTATATAATGAATCATGATTGGAATCATGATTGGAAACAAAACCCCACAGTTTTAAACACAGTTTAGGATGATCTCATTTCCTACTGAGTGTGATTTCCTGGTCTGGTGGGAGGATTCAAATTCCCAAAGCTGTTCACACATTCAATAATGTTGTGACACATCAAAGCAGATAGTAAAGAGTGAGCTCTCTTCCTTCCTGTGCCATCTTTATGTTGCTGTGGAACATGCAGTTACTCTGTCCTGGTGCCACACTCTGAAATGATGGTGTGGATTAACCTGACACTGTTGGGTTAAGGCTCTGCCTAATGTGATGAGATTCCCAGGGCTGGGAATCAAGGGGCAGAGGGATATCTTGTTATGTGGAGGCAGGCTGAATATGCATCTGTTATTGTGTGTGGTACCTGTTGATCCTACAGGGGACAATTTAGGAATTAATTATCTTCTCCTCCTCCCAGGGTTCGGAAGATCTTGAACTTGCGAGTCTTCGAAGATGAAAGTGGGAAGCACTGGTCCAAAAGTGTGATGGATAAACAGTATGAAGTGTTGTGTGTGAGCCAGTTCACTCTCCAGTGCATCCTGAAGGGAAACAAGCCTGACTATCACATGGCAATGCCCACAGAGCAGGCAGAGTCTTTTTATAACAACTTCCTAGAGCAGCTAAGAAAAGCCTACAAACCAGAGCTTATTAAAGGTAAGGACAGAAGGTTGGTAAGGTCCTTGCTGTGACCAGTGCACGCTCCTTGTGTGTGTCCTTTCCTGACTGTTGTTTTCTTTATTCTGTGATTTTCTGTAGCTGAAGGGATGTTAACAATATTTTCACTAGAGCCTGTCAGGATGATTGCTCCAGTCTTTCTCTGTTCAAGCCTTTCTCTGGATGACATGTAGATGCTGTGTTCCACGGCATGTAGATGTTGTGTTCCATGGCATGTAGATGTTGTGTTCCATGGCATGTAGATGTTGTATTCCTTTTGGCTGCACAACATGAGCACCCCAGAGAGGCTGCAGCCTTGAGAACAAGCTCTGTGGTCAGGCTCCCTCAAAGGTTGGATGTTTTGTGCTGTATAAATTGATAAACCCAAGAGAAGCATTTTTTTCTGAGAGATGTGTTTAGTGAGGCTCTAAGGTGTCACCAGTGTGTGATGGACAGCACAGTTCCATCTGTCACTTCCACATCCTGTTACATGGAATTGTGACAGTGGGAGGTGTAATGTGCTGCTTGAGAACAGGTTTTGATTTAGATTCTCTTTCCTCAACTCTGTGTCATGTGTGGAACAGTTTTCTCTTTATCAGAAAATACCTGGCTTTCCTCTTAATTTGTGCTCTGTCCACACTCAATCTGTTTGGTTTTCTGAGTACTTTTTGTCCATTTTCATATTCAGATTTGATTTTTTGCTACACTTGACAGAAGACAAGTTTCTAGAAAAGATTATTTTTTAAATGGTGTCTGCTAATAGGTAGTGGTTGGCCTTACTTTCCTAATGAGGAAAAAAATAAAAAATGCTGAGGAAAGATTCAGAGGCTAATTTTCATATTGACTCTAGGTTAGGATAATTATTCCAGTGCTTTCCAAGGAGGCACAGTGAAATGCACACATGTCCCCATGTCCAAAAATGTCAATTTTTCAAGCTTTTCTAGCTTGATGTGTTCTTCCACCATATGTTCCTGATAAGGAATGCATTTCTGATACCCCTTCAATCACTTCATATTTTGAAAGCAGCTTTTTGAATTCATTCTCTCAGTGAATAGCAGTTGTGTATCTGGAATGAATATTAAGTGCCCTTATTTTGGCACTTTTTTTTTGCCAGTGCTTTCTGCAAAATGAGCTTTCTCTTCTGCATTTTTCTTTCAGTGTTAAAAGCACAGATTTGGACACCCAAGAGTGCTATTGTGTCAGATAACACATGAATTTAAAACTGCTGGCAGCACTGGAGCTACCTGTCAGTTTGTGATTTTGCTTTCTTATTAAGCTGTGCCAGTTATGGTGTGTTGCACCCAAGTCTGTTAAGATTCTCTTAGGTTGAAGTTTCTGCTGTGCCAATTGCTTTGCCAGTGTTTTTTTTTTTTTTTTTTTGCTTCTTTGCTGTCTGGAAAATCTGTACTCACATTGCCCCTACATACACACAGGCACACACACAACAGTTGTAGTTATTGGGAGATTAGAGTTTGATTTTCTGGATTGCTGTAGGTGCCCTTCCCTTTTGATACTACAAATTGCTTAATGCATTTTGGAGAAGTAATTTAATCACTAAAAGTGGAATTTGTGTAGATGAGGCAAAGACAGATCAATGAAGGTCTTGTCCTGTCTCCTGAGAGCCTTGTGTTTTCTGGTTCCTGTAGAGAATTTGGCTGTTGGGAGTTGTAGGTGCTGGGCAGGCAGCTCCTCTCTGCTCCCTGGAGCTGGCCAGCCAGGAGCTGAGTGGGAAGTGTTCCCAAAGAGAGTCACAAACCATTCTTCCACACCAAGAGCAGTGGGACACTTGGCAATTGAAATCTTGGAGAAGCTTCACAGCCATGGTTCCCAGGTCAGCACGTGGGCACCCACATGTAGGAAATAAAAGGTTGCATCAGAAGTCCTTGCCTGTTGTTCTTCAGTGCTTTCTTGTGTTCTTCAACGTGCCTCTCCCCTCTGGGGAGCAGAGCTGGTGTCTGCAGGCCTGAGCACTCTTGTTGCAAGCTAATATCCAAATATCAGACCTACCAAGGCTCCTCCTTCTGTTGCAGGGCCTTTGCTCTCTGTCTTGAATGTGGATTTATTCTTCTGAGGTAGTAAAGATTAACATGGCAAGGAGTGTGAAATGTCTTACTCCCTTAGTAGTAATATCTAAGTAAATATGAGAGGATTGTTCCACAAGGAAGAGTTTAACTCAGATTAAGGTTTGGTATAAGTTGAAAGCACAATTATTCTCCCTGATTAATTCCCTTTGTGAGTGCTGTCATTTCAGAATAAGTGCTCTTATCTGGAGCAACAGTATTCACATGAGGTTAATTAAGAATAACTTTCCAAGTAGACAAGCTTAGAAGTATAAAACCAGTGTGAAATTTCTAGGTCATAAGGCTTGAAATATGTACAAAAATATTCTGGAAGTAAATGATGCCTCTTTTTCAAGTCTGTATGGCTCAGATGTGGCTCCTCTGACTCATGTCAGGTGCAGATATTCCATCTGAGGAAGGCATGTGTGTTGGGTTTTAGAGGCAAGGAATTTGGAGAGATGGGTGTCCAGCAGAATGAACTTGTCACTTTAATAATACTTCTAGGATCCTATTTTATTGCAGAAGATGTTGCAAGATGAATTGATCAGTCCAGAAGTCTTAAAGTGGTGAAGGATGAAGAGAGTAACTAGGAACTTAAATCTCTGAGGAGAATGGAGGGAACTGTTACAGAAAGATGTTCCTTGACAGTAGTTCTGGTGCCAGAACAAGATAGAAAATGCTTATGACATGGGAGTACTTTGAGTGTTCTGCTAAAGTTGGGGGTTTAATTGACCACTTTATCAGCCTCTGAGAAAAAAAGGGCTTGTGGAGTTTACCTTTTTTTTAGGTCCATACACATGAATGGGAAATGGAAAAGACCAACCCTTTTTGTAAGTGAAGTACAGCAGAGGGATGGGATGATTGTAGAGAGCAATTTGCAAAGTTGTGTTCCCACTAATAAAGTTTCAGATAATATTCTTTGTTTATTATTTTGTTAAAGAAAGATGCATTAATTCTGACTGGGTTTTGTGGTCACAGGGTTGTAGGTTACCTCTGTGTAACTCAGAGACCAGCCTAGGTTACCAGCAGGAATGTAAAAATGGCTGTAGCACATTGGGACTTACTGTATTTGCAGGGTACCCCAATGAAGGAAGGAATGATGAATCTGACTCCATGTTCTCAGAAGGCTAATTTATTATTTTATGGTACTGTATTATATTAAAGAATACTATGCTAAACTATACTAAACAATACAGAAAGGATACTTACAGAAGGCTAAAAAGATATTAATGAAAACTCATGACTCTTTCCAGAGCCCTTGACACAGCTTGGCCCTGATTGGCCAAAAAGTGAAAACAACTCACACCAGAATCCAATGGAACAATCACCTGTGGGTAAACAATCTCCAAACACATTCCAAAGGAGCAAAACACAGGAGAAGCAAATCAGATAAGAATGGTTTTCCTTTTCTCTGAGGCTTCTCAGCTTCCCAGGAGAAAAATCCTGGGTGAAGGGAATTTTCAGAGAATGTGAATGCCACAGGAGCTGAGCTGCACCCCAGTGTCCCCTGCTCTGCAGTATTCAATTATCAAATGCTTCAGAGTAGGCTCCTGGTTTTCTTACCTTTTGGCTAAATATAAAGTTTCTTCAAAACATCAAGTGGTCAGTTGGACTGGAGCTGTTAGAGCCTTTAAAATGTCATCTCCTGGCGCTGAGAACCATCCTGCTCATCCTGAACTGTGGACACCCTGATTACCTGTAGACTTGGTTTGTTTTGTGCATGTTTCTCTACTTAGCCATGTATTTATCCTCTCTGAATGTCAAGCTACATACCAGGGTGCACATACACTGGTTTTTTTCTTAGTAGCTTTGTGCAGTTCAATAGGCTGTCCTTTTATGTATTTTTTTATTTCTTTTTGGTATCACTTTTGGTAAAAACTTTGGTGTGTGTTATCCTCCCAAGGGCTCTGAGCACTTGTCTTTTCCCTTTTCAGATGGCAAGTTTGGTGCCTACATGCAGGTCCACATCCAGAATGATGGTCCTGTAACAATAGAACTGGAGTCCCCAGCAGCCACTGTTGATCCTAAACAAGTAAGTGACTCCTAAGGTCTGTCTGGAAGGATGATGTGTATCCTCTGCAAATTTGTAGCATTCCTGTGAAGCAGTACAGCTTCATTGGGTACAAGGACCTTGTCCTTCCTCTGCAGCCTCTGAACAGACAAATAAGTGCATTGTTTTCTTCAGTTCTCTGGCCTTTGAAAGGTTGTGTGTGTGTAATGCAGAACAGCTTTTCACAGTTTATTCCTCCTCCTCATTAAAGCTGTTGTTTAATCATGACTCATTAACAATGTTTTTAATTAGTCTGGATCACCCCCCCTGCCTTTAATGAAGTTTCTTGCTATGTGGGTGACTGGATGCAGGTGAAGAGGTGCCTCTCTGTCAGAAACAAGGGAATAGTGAATTTCAATCCCAAATTTAAGTCTGGAGTGGACAGAAGAGTGAGCTAGCTCTGCTGAGGAACAGCACAAGCTGTGCTGAAAACCAAATTCAGTGTTGAGGCTTCCTCATCCTCTAAACACAACAGTGGCCAACTTTTCCAGGCTGAGAGAAAAGGGGGAAGGATTGTTGTGCCTCAGCAAGGCCACACCAACCTTATTTGTATAATGCTTCACTTAACCTTGGTGAAATTGTTACTGCAGTTTATAAAAAGGGCAGGAGGGAAGAATCAGGAAACTACAGGCCTGTTAATCTAACCTCAGTGCCTGAAAAATTGTGGGGAAGATCATGCTGGTTGCTCCTGAAAGCCATTTAAAGGTGAGGTTAAGTCAACATGGATACAAAAGGGAAAGTCCTGTCTAACTCTAATGCTCTTCTACAATAAGGAAGTAAAGGAAGGGGAGGTGGTGGATTTAGTTTTTCTAGATTTTAGTAAAGCTTTTGACACTGTCCCTCACATCATCCTTCTCAACAAGTCCTCCAACTATGAATGAGTGGATACAAGTGCCCTGTGTTGCCTTAAGAAGCTTGGTTTGAAGTTGGTTTCATTTTCTTCAAATTCTGTTTCTGGATTCTTGTGTCATGTTTTAGCCCCTGAAAAATCTACTTCTGTCTCTAGTCTTTCTTTCTGTACCGTCACAGTTTTAGAGTTCCCAGGCCAAACCATGCATAATTAGCAGCAGCAGCAGCAGCTCTGTTTTTGGAGTGAGAACTGCTGCCCAGTGTGTAGGTGTAAAATAACCAAGGAATTACCGAGGTGTGCAGGATTCTGCAAGGTTTCATTTCTTTCTTGGGGAATATTGACTTGTTTAAGGGTTTTGCCTTCACAGTTCAAGGCTGCCTGCTTTACCCATCTGACAACACCTTCCTGGTGGCCACAACTTGGGCTGAAGACAGGGAAGGATGCAGGATTTTAAACTTTCCCTGGCAGTGTAAGGCCCAAAACTCCCTTGATGGGCCTCTTAAAAGGGCTTAGTGTTTTTTCATGTTCCTGAGAAATTCCAACAGGATATTATCAAGAAGTCAAAACAACAAAAACTTCACTGGCAACCTTCAGGAAATCAGACAGCTTTGGTAAAAATTTAGAGCAACATCCAGTTAACACAAAACATTTCACAAAGCATTGGCTTAACTCATTCAGCTTCACAAACTCCAAAGCTGTCCATTTTAAGTTGCTCAAAACTCAGAGGAGAGGGAATTAGGAGAAAAAAGAGACAGAAAAGAATGAATATAGCTCCCACTCCTGGTCCCAGCAGTGTTCAGCTAATAGAAATTCCAAGAGAAGGTGGGATCAAGACATCCATCATGCAAAGGGTGATGAGGGAGAGCCAATTTAAATTGTTGTTCTCTTTTCTCTTCCCTGCCCATTTTTTTGCTGACAAAAATCTTTTGATTTGTTTGTAGCATGGGAAGTAAGGCTTAGGAATGGTGTGGTTTTTATACTTGAGCTTGCAGCTTTAGCAAGAAGAGATAGCTGAACCATCCTGCTGTGTTCAATGTGATGTTAGCAGGAAGAGATTAGACAAATAATTGCTGATAAATAGCTCTTTTATGTCATTGGATGTGACAGTGAAATATCTCATTTTGTCTGAGCAATTGTCTTGTGTTTGTAATTGGTAATCAGAACTTTGTAAGTCATTTGCAATGTAATTAGTAAAAATACATTTGGATTAGTCAATCCAAATGTATTTTTTGTATTACTTGTGCTGAGGGATATAAATAAATCATTTCTCTTTTATACTTGGGGTGATGATGTTATCTTATGGTGATAATTCACTGTCTTTTCTAAACTTTTGAAAATCTCTGCCTTCAGGGGTTTTTTTCTTTTTTGTTTTGTTGATACATGTATTGGTGTTGTGAATCTAAGTTGCAAGTTCTATACAAATGCTCACATTTACAATTTTTTAGAAATAGACTTCTGAAATCGTTTTATTACATAATGTATTTTTTCCTTACTTTATGAATAGCTGACAAAACTTGAAAAACAGCAACAAAGGAAAGAGAAGACCAGAACCAAGGTGCCCTCTGAGTCAAGTAGAGAAAGAAATGTCCCCAGAAACAAGGATGACCCCAGTGCCAGCAGTGGAGCAGAAGGAGATGTGTCCTCGGAAAGGGAGCCTTAGCTCATCCAAGGCAGGCCTCAGGTTTGGCTTCTCCTCTCCTCTGGAATGCTTGGCCCCCTGCCTCTTTTACTGAAGCAGCACATGCAGAGAGGGGCATTAGAAGTGCTGGAAGGTGAAATTTTATAATCTTGCTGGTTTTATAAATTTTACAACCTCTGCTCCCATCTGCAGTCGCACACCAGAGTGGTGGGGTGGGTGAAAGCCTCTTCCCAGCTTGACAGGAGTTGTGGGTCTGGCCCTGTTGTGGCTGTTGCCATGTTGACTCAGGAAATCTGAAAGTTTGATCTGATAATACAGCAGTGACTTAACTCAGAATCCTGCCTTGTGTTCTTCAGATACACAGGGCTGTATTTCTGTCTGTCCTGACCTGGCAGGGAGCTCACTCTGGAACAGCCCAAATACAGCACAGTCCCCAGCAATGGAGGTGGAAAACAGCTCCAGAACTGCAGAACTGCAACTTCCTTTATGGTTCTTACCTGCCCCTGCTCAGTTTTGCTCTTTCCCAGGATGAATTAGTCACAGGCTGTCTCATAGACCTCCACCATCTAATAAGGACATTGGGGCAGGCATTGAGAGCCAAACTTGCCTCAGCAGCAGGAGATCTCTCCCTTCAGGCACTCAACCTCCAGGACATGCCTAGACATCAGTGAATGGAATTAGGCTGAATACAGACCTGAATCCTCTGTCATGGATTATCTGCCTATGTAGATATGTGTTTATCATACCCTTCCAGTCAGCTTTAAGCCTTCAGGACACAGCTTTCATTATCTTCCCTCCCCCTCCCTGCTCCCAAAAAGTTACATTGCTGATTTTGACTTTTCAAACGTGTCCAAGCTCTCAAGAAAGTGTTATTATCCTCATCTGCACACTGAAGCCCTGAGCTGGCTGTGCAGTTTAATTATTAACAGCTTTGCAAAGTTAAAGTTTAACCTTTCTCTCATTTTCCTGTCCCCAGAGTTTAGTCTGCCTGTAATTTATACAATTCAGCATAGTTCATTGCTCACAAAGTTCCTTATTTTTTTAATTTCTTTCTTAAATCCATGAATTTCCCAGGTTGTCAGACATTGGGTGATGATTTCTGTTCTCTGCAGGGTTTTCCCCCTACTGTTTCTGGGTTGTGTGTTGAAATAAGGACATTTTAGAGGGTTTGCAGTGTTATTGGAATGATTGGGTGAGTCTAATCTTTCCAATAACATTTGGATTTCTAAGGAGCTGAACATCTCTAAAATGTGGTATACAGATAACCTAGCATTAGTTTTCATGCTATGACAATAAGTAAAGATTCTTTTCTCTGTGGAATTTGAAGGAATCCTGCAGTGTTTCTGCTCTACCTACAGTAATGTTCCTGTTTGTTTGCCTTCCAGAATTTCTTACACAAAAGCTACACTGAATTCTTGAAGAAAGACCCAACACTGGCCTCAGCAACACTCTTCAACCACTTTGGAGAAGGATGGAGAATGGGAAAGCAGAGCTGAGCCATTAGAAACCTTTCATTCTGTATTGAACCAACCAAAGCAATGCTATCAGATCCAGTTGTTAATGTGTAGTGTCAGTAGTGAAAAGGACTTGTGACATTTCTGTGTTTGCGTTCTCACACGACTGCTGAGCAAAGGGTGGCTGTGGGCAGGTTGTAGCAGAGCATTTCACTCTCAGTACATAAGCTCCATTTAAAGAATAAATCAGGGTTTTTCCTTAAACTTACACTTGAATTCTGAAAATTCTCTGAGCAGGCTTGTGTATTGATTCTCACTCCGTGGTGTCATGTGCTACCTGTTTCCATTGCAGTGTGTGCAGATCTGTGCATATTTTGGTAAATTGTTAGCTGCTGCCTAGCATCAGGTTAGGCAGTCCAGTCTTTCTGCATGGATTAAGTTATTACAAGAGAAGATCAGCCTCTAGTTGTTTATCATGTGGAACACATCTGTCTTGTAAACTTTTTTAAAACCAGAAAAAAACTTTATTAAACAAATGATGCCAGCTGAGTGCCTGTTGGTGTTTGTGTATTGCACTCCCTGAGTGGATTTAACAAAGTGGGGGACACAAAGTTGTACGCCAAGAAACACATACTGCTTCAACTTCCCCACTTTTCTGTTGGAAATCAGGCTGCTGACCTGAAATCTGCTGTTTCTAACTCAACTGAGCATTTATTTTGTGGTGGCTATCAAAATGCCACACAGCTGCTCCACCTACTGCACCCAGGGCTGCTTATGGACTTCTGTCACATCCAGGGGAGCATTTGGAAGCTGCCAACAAACAACAAGAGCTGAGAAGCTGTGAAATTACCAAGGAAGCTTTTTGGGAAATGAAAGACTGCAGGTTGTTACAATGGCTTCTTTCAGAGGGGATGGCACCTTTTTGTATTTGCTGTTCCCCAGGTCTGCCTTGCCCTTCCAGTCTGCCCTGGGCACCTGCTGTGACTGCCAGCAGAGCTAGGATGCAGAGCTCTCTCCCTGATTGTAGGGATTACTCACTGCTGAGAGCTTTTGATCCAAATGCACATCACAGTTACAATGCTGCACGTCATGTAACCACTGTGGTTTTTATTGTTTAACTTGTAGGCTGCTTGTATTGTAAAATACCAGTCAACCAAGACAGGAGATTTAGAGCTGCACCCTGACATGGTTTTTTAAATGCCATGAAGCTCAAGTAAAGATTTGGCAAGCTACACAGCTGGCATTTGAAGAGGAATGGTGAGTGGGCAGGGTGGATGGAAGTGTTACACTTGCTTGCCTTTAAGAATGACATAATTTCCCATCCGACCATTTATCAAATCCAGGGTGCCCCCAATGCAGGGAATGATTGGCATCTGACTCCATTGAGTCAGAATGCTGAATAATTGCTTTATTAAGACTGTATTACATTACATTATACTATATTAAAGAGTTGCTATACTATACTAAAAGGATACTAAAGAATAACCTGTGACTGTCTCCAGACAGCCAGGACACAGCTTTGACCCAGTTGGTCAAGGAAACAAAACAATCCTCAGCAGAATCCAATGGACAAATCGCTTCAGGTAAACAATCTTCCTAACACATTCCACATGTGCAAAAACAACAGGAGCAGCAAGTAGAGATAAGAATTGTTTTCTCCCTGTGCTTCTCCAGGAAAATCCTATGAGAGAGAATGATGTCTCCCTCTGTTTAGAGAATGTGAATGCCACTTCCATTATATGTGATATAAGGAAAAGCTTAAAGTTTGGGACAGATGCTTCCTGTTCTCCTGTGCCCAGATTATTTTTAAGCATCACAATTAGTTTCAAAAAAAACACCAACCAGCCAAGCCCACTTCATTTAAAAGTACTGTTTAACAAATGTTACTGCCTTACTCTGCTGCCAGCCAAACTTGGGCAAGGCACTTGGGCAAGTGCAGTCATATGGCTTCGAAATTGGATATTTATCCATGGATTTTTCTGCTTGTAGAGAGCTGCCAGCAAAAGCCAGGACACATGAATTCCTGCATCTTGTTCCTCTGCTTGGAATTTCTTAGGAAAAAAGGTTCTCTCAATGGAAGACTCCTCCAATGGAAATGTGCTAATTGTCATGAACTGCCTAAAACCAGAAAATACAATTATTGTAACACCAAAAAACTTTTGCAGGTGTTTTTTTCCAACATCTCCATTCAGACACTGGCCCTAGGGGCTATGATAGTTTGAAAAATAGGATTTTAAGAATGGAACAGTCAGAATAACTGATGTTTCTACAAAGCTGTTTGGAAAAATGATCAGAGTATTTTATTTATGATGTAAATGCAGTAATCAAAGTCAAAATAGCATGACTGTTGATGTAAGTACCCAGTGACTGAGGTTATAGTGTAGAAACTAGTGTGGACAATTAATTAAAAATGTTCTTATTTACAGAGATGCTCATTCATGCAGCACCCCTACTCTGACTAGTGGAGTTTCTTCCTTTCAGTACCTGCCCAGCAAAGGACACACAGACCTCCTCAAGCAGCTTTTCAGCTGGTGTGAAGTGTCTGCTCTTCTCTGGCTGCCAGTCCATCCTGAGCAGTGCCACAGTGTTCTCAGAAATGCCCTTCTGAGAGCTCCTCTGATTTAATAAACAGTTTAGTATTTGCAGCCAGCAGTATCTGAATATGTTTTCGTTCTTTGTGAATTTAACCTAATACCCACAATATTTTAGAGCTGCTCCTTGTATTTCCAGGCCCAAAATTATTATTGATTTAATAAATATATTGCCAACACATAGGTGTGTGGGGAATGGGCCTCAGTCGTGACTTAAGGAGGGGAGATTACACTTAGTGCTATTCATGCAAAAGTGTTTTTTCCTCTTGTGTTTAGCTTGTCTGGGTAATGTTGACCAATGCCAGATGAGATATGATGGTCAATTTTTTCCTGTTAAGAATTGGGTGGTTGAAAAGCCTCTGGCTGTATAGAACATACATATGTCTTTTTATTAACCCTTCTGCACTAACACAACTGTATGCAAAAGCTTGGAGCACTTGGGGGTGAACAGTTCATCGGGCAGATGTTATTACCCTGTAAAAGCCTTCCAAGGCATCTCTGACAGAACTTTGAGTGTATTGGTTTTGTAGTAACAGAAATTGCATATCTTGACTCAGAGAAGGTGAGATGAGATCAGCAGCAGGACCAGAGATGTTTATTGCTTTGAGACTATTTCCCTTTGTGCCACCTGGTGTCAGCAGAACCTAAGAAATTGAAAAACATTACCAGTGGATTAAGGTGGTTTTCATTAACGCCTCCTTCCCTAAAGAAAAATTATCATTCCAATGATAATTGACACTGCTGTTACTTCAGAGTGTATTTGATAAAAGTATGAATGAATCTGTCTCTCATTCTGGCATGAGTTTGTTTCTTTGAGGTGTTCTTGCTCCTCAGAAGTCACACACTGTTTGTTTTACTGTGGATTTTTATTTCTATCTCATGATAGCTCCAAAGAAGTTCTCTTTAATTGCTTCCCTTTGTTTGTTTGGTGTGGTGGTGTTCACAGGGGTCCCAGGATGGGGGAAGAGATGAGAATCTTGACTCCATGTTTCAGAAGGCTGATTTATTATTTTATGATATATATTATATTAAAATAAAATGATATATTAAAACTATATACTGAAAGAATAGGAGAAAGGATTTCATCAGAAGGATGAAAGCAAGGAAGGAAGTGGAATCGTAACAAAAGCTCGTGACTCTCAGAGAGTCCGAGACAGCTGGGCTGTGATTGGCTATTAATTAAAATTAACCAACACGCACCAATCAAAGATGCACCTGTTGCATTCCACAGCAGCAGATAATTATTGTTTTTTCTTTTCCTCTGAGGCCTCTCAGCTTCTCAGGAGAAAAAATCCCAAGGAAAGGATTTTTCATAAAACCTGTTTATGACAGTTTGGGGTTAGGGGGACCCAAGACAGGAATGCAAAGAGCAAACAGAGTTGTTGTCAGTCCTGGAATATTCACATTCCAAAAGCTGTAGTGTCAGGGGGATGCTTCAAAAGGGCAGCCAGCTGGAATATTTCTCCCTATGGAGAGCTGATGGTTGTGTCAGGGTCTCACAGTGCTGAGTTTGCTGTCCCTGAAGCAGGCACAAAGAGCAATCAGCCAGGCAGCATTCCCTGGTGTGCTTTAGGAAGAGGAACAGCCTGGGCAACAAGCTTGTGGTGCCCAGCCAAGGAACTCCTGGCCAGTGTGGAAAATTTCCAAGAGGCTGATAAACATCCCTGGAAAAGAAACCTGAACAAACCCCCTGAACCTGCTAGAATGGTTTATGATATGCTTAATCATAGTGAAGACTTGATGAAATGGGAGGGAGGGTGGAGCAATGCAGATGTTTCTTATGGATTAAAAGGAATAACAATGAAAACTTTAAGTTTTAGGAAATTTATTGGAATATAGCCAATACTTCATAAGTTGAAGTATCCACTGCAACCATGAAGTTGTGTGCCTGCTGCAAAACTCCTTCTGTGTTTCAGGGGAGAAGAGGGAGGGGAAAAACTCTTTTATTCCAATTAGTTTAACATATGTATATTTTTAACACATCTAACAAAACATTTTATGAACAAATTTCCATTTCCCTACCTGTGTTCTGGGGAAATCCATGTTGTTCTTCTATAAAACTGACTAAAAATATTTCTGATTTTTTGATATGATTTCTGATATTTCTGATTTTCAAATTCTATTTTTTCCATTATGCTCCAGTGGTGAAAGTATACTGAGCTAGCCAGAATGTCCCTGCAAATAATTACAGTGAAATATAAAGTATTATGGATTAAAATCCATAAAGAAAATTGATCAGAGTATTTAGATTCAGGCTAATATCTCTTTTTAATGGGAGATATTGTTGAGAAGTCCATGGAGTCATACGCAGCCACATGCTGATAAGAAAACCATCTTGAAGAGCAGCATAGTGTATTCCTGCAAGGATAAAAGTGCTGACATTAAAACTGAAACTGTTTCATTTGTATTCAACGTGTTTTAGGAAAAATTCAACATGTTTTAGGAAAAAAGATTTCAAAACAGCCCAGAAGTTCTGACTACAACCCCCTAATTTCAAATCGTGTTTGGGGTTGGAACTGTGCTCTGCGTTGATGTGTTTGCACTTGTATTTCCCCTGTGCCAGCTCCAGGAATCTCCCAGGGTGAGCAGGATCTCGGAAGCTGTGCTGCTCCTGATGTGGGCACTGGTGGTGGTGATGCTCCAATCTGCACCAGACAAGGCAGAAATGTTTTTGCATATCAATGCCAGGTCAATCACCATTTCCCCCCCAGTTATTTCCTACCTGAAATACATGTGTTTGTAAAGATAAACACAGAATACATTTAATTCCTGTTTCTGCCTTGTGTCTCCTCAGGAAGGTGCCAGATGCTCTGCTTTTGAGCACATTTTATCTTGCCTTCCAGCATCCCTTCTTTCCTCACATCAAGCTGATCAGCTCCTGCTCCTCTTTCCATTGTAACCCCATGCTGAAAAATGGACCCATCCCCCTGGGGCTCCTCCATAAGCCCAATTTCCAGCACAGCTGGCAAAGTGGGCTTTGTTTTGGTTTTGGAAATGTTTAGAAGGATGTAAAAATAAAATAAAAGATGCTGAGAAGGAAAAAAAACCTGTTTGCCTGTGCAGGCATAAATCCCTTTGAGGTCCCAGTGGGGAAATGGGAAATAAGGGAGAAGGGGAACAGCTGGAAGCTCGAGTGGTATCTGTGAGGTTTTTTCCTTGGAGTAAACCAAGTAAAAGATGCTTCAGGTGTGAACTGGATGTTTCTACACTGATGGCAGCATGCCCAGCATTACCAAGTGCAAATGCCATAGGAGATTAATGAAATGCACCAGAATGGTGTTGCCATGCTGTTGTAAATAAAATATAAAATACAAAATACATTGACGTGTAATCTGTGGAGCTCTAAGTCGAGCCCATAGGCTGATCATCTGTTCATCTCTAAATGTAGATGATATCTGTGATACCATCAGTGATATTATTGGTGATATTTCTGCCTGGCATGCGGGAGAAATGATGAGGAGGACTCCATCTTATCAGAAAGCAAATTAATGACTTTATTATACTATATGATTTTATATTGTATTACACTATATTACATTATATCTAAACTGAATCTGCCAAGCACCCAATTGCACTCCCCTGCACAGAATCTCGTGACTGTCACCCAACAGTCCCAACACACACCTGGATTCAATTGGTCAGTGAATCAAAACACTCACACCAGAATCCAATCACCAATTCCCTTCAGGTCAACAATCTTCCACATTGCATTCCACTTGTGAACAACACAGGAGCAGTAAATGAGATAAGAATTGTTTTTTCTTTCTCTGAGGTTCAGAGAATGTGAAACCCAGAAATATTCTTGGGAAGTCGTGCCTTGCTTTTCTCTGTGAAGAGAAATGCAGGAATTCGGGCCATTGCTTGTTTGCATCTTTCTGGCCTGTTCCATTGGTGTGGGACAATATTTCCCGGCCATCTCCAGGATTTGTACATCTCTGAAGTGGGATGTGGGAGCTCGGAGGTCCATCCACTGTCCTCTCTCTGCTGCTCCTGCTAAGTCTGTTTAACACCACACCACAGTTCTGCTACAGGATGTTTCGCACAGAGGCCAAAAATCAGGGGGGCTGGAAACAGGAGCAAAGAGGAAGAGCACAAACATCCTGACCTTTGTGCCACACAGTCCCAGACAGATTCCGCTCCTGGCCCCCCATTCAGAATGTGCAGAAGATGCTGAGGAAGACCTCTGGGGCCATGGCATTTTTTGTATGAGGATGGTTTTCACCTCCAGCTCACCAGTGTGGTCATCAGATTCACTTAATTCACTTTTCTTACATCAACAGCATCTGGGTGAAGCGAGGTCTAGTTAATGAGTGTGGGTTGACAGAGGATTAATTTAAATAAACTGAAAATTATGATTCTGATGGGGAAATCCAGAGATGCTGGAGAAACTACAGCAGCTCTTTGCATTCAGGAAATTTGTCAAAGCAGCTTGGATTACTGAATGTAGATGTTTTGTGTCCTCAAAGCAACAGGGTTTCATAGAGCATTTGTCCTTCTGATTGGTTTGAGATTTGCCAGCTTTTCTCCTTCAAGCCAGATCTTGCTGGAAAATGCATATATACATATATAAATATATAAAATATATACATATATAATATACATATATATATGTATGTATATAAACTAAATAAAATTTGTGAAGTGGCACTATAAAAGTGCCACTTTAAAATTGATATGTATGCATATGTCATCTATATAAATATATATATATTCATAAATATATAAATATATATTTATATTTATTCATATATAATATATATTCTATATATTATATATAATATCTATATATTCATAAATATATAAATATATAGATTTAACATATAAAAAATAAATATATATATATACACACATGCATCTGTGTCCAGCAGGGTTTTGAAGAGACAGTAACAATTTTGGACACAAAGAACTATGGAACACAGTAACATTTTGGGTTACCCTCAACAATCTGTCATGTCCAACCAGGGATATTTAATATTTTCTTATTAAGATCAACCTTGAAGTTACCTTAAAGTTTAGACATGAGCAGGCCCAGCAGGTTTCTGCTTCACAGGGTGTGCTAAATTGTGTGTGCTTCTGTTTTTCCAGACTGATTTGATTGTCAAAATCCTCACTCAGAGACAATTTACTTCTGCCCTTGCTGGAGTCTCCTGTGATGTGATGCTTGGCATGGGTATTTTCCTCAAGTGGAACTGCTCATTTCTTGGCACCACTGGCTTCAGTTCACCTCATCTTATCCCATTCTCAAAAAGAATAAAAATATTTACTGTATAATAAAACACAGTGTAATAATATTTTATGAGATTTTTGTCTAGACCTGTGTTCTCACCCATAAAAACCCTGTTTGCTGAAATCTTGAACAGCCTTTTCAGTAATAAAGTGGAATATATAGAATATATTTAGGCCCTTTAGGTGTAAATTGGCTGTACAAGCTTCTCAATAAGTGAAGAGAGAGAGCCTGCAGGAGCAGTTTTACTTCTTCCTTCACCCCAAACGTATCTCCTTGAGGGCTGCAGGGCACATTGAGGTTTGCAGCATCCCATTTCATGATGTGGCCATGTGATAACTCTTTATGGGTTTCTCTGGGAAAGCCTGCAGTGTGTCACCATGATATTTTCTGAAAAGTCCTCTTTGCCCAGGATTTTCTCCTGGGAAGCTGAGAAGCCTCAGAGAGGAATGAAAACAATTATTGTTTTCATATTTAATAAACATTGTTTTCAAGGATTGCTGCTCCTGTGTTTGCTGCTTTGGAATGTGGCTTGGACATTGTTTACCCACAGGTGAATGTTTGGGTCCATGTGAATTGATTTTTCTTAATGGCCAATCATGGCCAGCTGTGTTGCACTCTGAGGAGTCAGTCATGAGATCTTTCTTTTCTTTTCTTTTCTTTTCTTTTCTTTTCTTTTCTTTTCTTTTCTTTTCTTTTCTTTTCTTTTCTTTTCTTTTCTTTTCTTTTCTTTTCTTTTCTTTCTTATAGAATAATAAATCAGCCTTCTGAGAACATGGAGTCAAATTCTCATCTCTCACCTCATCCTGGGGACTTCACAAGCAATGTCTAGAAGTCTTATCAGATGGGAATAACCCCTTGCCTCAGCTGCAAGATTTTGCCTTTTTAATTTCTCCTAGTTGGTCCATGAGAGCTTAAATGATGTGGGAAGTGGGGAATCTTCAACCATCCCCAGCTGATAATGCTCCTTGTGTTATATAAAGCACACGTTTGGACAAAAAAATGGGGAAAATGACATGGGTTATTATTATTTTCATTTTTCCTCCCCCTTTTATTTGGCCCTTGAATTTAGAAGTGTTTGACAAGAGCCTGTGATGCCAGAACCCCTGCAGCAGCTCCAGCTGGCAGCAGGAGATGCTCCTGGAAGCAAAACTGAAGGAGGAGAAATGCTGCATCAGGAGAACTTCACTTCAGGTGATTTCTGGACAGTTCTGCTTACACTTGTATTTTCTTTTAATTCTTCATTGATCTTGCAGTGAAACCTAAGCCTTCTTGGGTACCTTAGGGACTCCTTGGAGTTACAAGACTGCTTCCAACAGATGGTTCTTAACTTGTTTCACAAACTATTTCTGGTAAATTCCTTGCTTCTTGCTTTGGCTGCCAGTACTTTGAATTTCACATTTAAACACTTCTAGCAGTAGGTTGGGGTTTTTTTGTTTGTTTATTTGTGTTTTCCCCCCCAGACATGCGCTTATATCAACTCCAGAAATGCAGCCCACCAACCCAAAACTGTAGTTGGATTTCTGCTATTTTAACAGGATTTTGAGACACTGGAGCATGTCCAGAGAAGGACAAGAAAGCTGGTGAAGGATCTAGAGAGTAAATCCCATGAGGAGAGGCTGGGGGGTGTTCATCCTGGAAAAAATGAGGCTCAAATCCATGGAAGGAAGGTGTGGGCTGTCCTCTTCTTCCAGACAACCAGGACAAGGGCACGCAGCCTCAAGATGCACCAGGGGAGGTTCAGGTTAAACATCAGGGAATATTTCCTCATGGAGAGGGTTGTCAAGCATTGGAATGGGCTGCCCAGGGAGGTGGGGTGTCACCATGATATTTTCTGAAAAATCCCTTTGCCAGGATTTCTTCTCCTGGGAAGATGGGAAGCCTCAGCTTCTCCATGTTTTGCTGCTCTGGAATGTGATTTGGAGAAATGTTTATCCAAACATGTGAATTGGTTTTAATTAATGGCCAATCACAGCCCAGCTGTGTTGGACTTTCTGAGTCTGTCACAGGTTTTTAGCATTCATTCTTGTCTAGCCTTCTGATGTCTCCTTTATCATAATATAATATAATATAATATAATATAATATAATATAATATAATATAATATAATATATCAGCCTTCTGAGAACATGGAGTCAAATTCTCATCTCTCACCTCGTCCTGGGGACCTCACAACACCACAGTGGTGGAGTCACCATTCCTGGAAATGTTTAATAAAATACTGGATGTGACATTCAGGGCTGTGGTTTAATTGCCAGGGTGGTGTTTGGTCAAAAGTTGGCCTTGGAGATTTTCTCCAGTCTTAATGATTCTGTGATTCTAAGGGTTTCTCCTTCTTTTCAGTGATTGCTTTTTGGGGACCTGACAATTTGCAGGTGTTTTTTATATATTGATTTATATCTTGATTTGTATCAACAGCAATGTTTTAAGCATTCTGTTTATGGTGAAGGTAAAAAAGGAATCTTTTCTACGATTTTGTGCTCACCACCTATGGTGTAAAACAGAACTAAAGCCCCTTGTTAATCTGGAGTTTTTATTGGTAAGATCTGTGTGACCTAAATTGTTACTCCCCACATACTCAGACCATTCCATCCCATGCCTAGGCCTAAAAGTTCCTACAGCTTCAAATTTCATTCAGATTAAATTCTAATTAATAAGGAAACCAGCATTTTCTCATGAACACACAGAGAGAATGATGTTCTAAGTGCTCCTTAAGCATCATCAGATGGTAAATTTAACATTAATCCTGGCTGCTTTGCACAAGTGAGTGCCTCTTCTGATTTGCAGGAACTTGAACATTTCAGTGTGAGTGGGTGTAGTGAGTGTATTTAAAATAAAGTGCCTTGATTCTGGGGTAAGAAATCAGGTACTGATAAGTTTAGCTGTGGTTTCTACTGCTGTGCCTCCTGAAGGGAGTGGGATGTGCTTGTCTTTTGTCTCATCACTGGCTACACCTTTATTTTCATCTCTGAAATATTTTGTCCTGTCCCTAACAGCAATGTTGTAAAGAATTTGTTTGGCACGAAACCACTAGAATTCAGGGAGGGGGTTTGTTTTTGATTTTTAGACCAGACCACAGAGTTGGAAACCAGCACTGTGTGATCCTTTAGGACAAATTAGTTTTGCTTTGGGGGATAAAGTGGCAGAAAAAAGCAAAAAAATTATGATTATTGCAGTAAAAATTTAGTGAAAAAAAATAATTGAGTTGCGCCCTGAATCCTTTAATTATATTTTCTTTATGAGAATGATTTCTTTTTTCCTGTTGGCCTTAAGGTGCTGAAAATGGGCACATAGGTAAAGCCCATAGGAATTTTGGCCTGTTCCAACATGGATGTTGGATGAAATTCCATGCCCCAAACTTTGTGTCAGGTAGTCTTGGACTCTCCCACCCCATTTTCATGTAATGCCACATTCTGAATGACATTTTGTATAGTTTTTCCATTGTTAGGTGATTTTTTTCCTGCCCTGTCCTGCCAGCTGTAAGGCAGTCTGAATGCTAATGGAGCTGGAATGCATTAAAAGAATGCATTGAGACCACAACAGCAATAATTCTTTAGGTATTATGAATATTGTGCCTATTTATGAGTTCATTTGTTATGTTTGGGAAGGGAATCTGTTAAGAGATTTTTTTTTGAGAAAGGTTTCTATTTAATAACTCTTCATAAGTGAGACACATGACCTATTTCCAGGACAGAAATGTATTGTCTTAGTGATTCTAATAAGCTAATTTGAGTTCCATTTCTGCTTGTTGGCTAAATGAGCAAATGTGAAAAATGAAATTAAATTTGTCTAATTTGTTCCACCACCAATTTTTCAGGTTATATTTACAGTACTGAATATACTGCGTTTTTTTCTGATTTCTGTTTGTAATGTGTGGGGAAAAAATGGGGCTGTGTCAGTTCTCCAGCATTTTTAAAGGGAAAAAATACCCAGCTTATTTTAGGGATACACAAGTCCCTGAAATAAAATAAAAACAATCCAGGATAAAGGAGCAGCTCAGGAATGGGAGGATAATTTTGAATTGCACATTTGTTTGTTTGCTGCTCAGTGTGCAAAGCTGGAGAAGTTAAGAAAGTTCCTACCCCTTGGTTATGGTCATCATTGCTTTAGTGTGGGTTTTCAGACTTTCACTGATTTATCATCTGATACAGTTTTACAGGTTTAGTTGTAGTTTTGGACATTGCAATGTCCAATTTCAGAGTTTTCAATCTAATTCTAGTTGCAAGCAGGTGTCCAAAAGTGTTTGGAGTAGGAGTAGAAAACCACATGTAACACTTAAGTAGGACTGTAGATAGTAATGAGCCATGAATATGATTTACAGCTCCACTTCTCACATATTTTTTTTATTATTAGCAGGCAATATGCCACTAATAATATGTGTCTGTATGAACCCAACAGTCTGTCAGCTGAGGAAGATTATTGGCATGTGAATTAAACCACTGAGTCCTCTACATGGAGGAGGTGATTCTCCTCTGTATTATGTTGTTTTAGTGCAGCAGAAATAACTAATACCAAAGGATTAAATTTTTAGATATTTTATTATTAACTTAATGACAGGGTGAGGACATTGTGCTGGTCTGGAGAACTGTGCAGCCCCAAATCTTGAAAATGCTATTCCTTGAAGATAGGGTAATTCTTCACTACACAGAAAGGAGTTGCCACATGTCACAGGTGTGGATTTTGGGAAGGTTGGTTGGGATGTTACTGCAGAGCATTTCACCCTGGAATCCCATGACTTGCACCTGACTGGCAGCATTTAGGAGAAAATATATTTAATACAGATGAAAAATGTTTAAAACTGCAAAATAACAAGGAGATGCTTGATCTTAACCCTTAAAAAAAAGGGGATCTTTGGCTGGGCTGTCATTGAAGCTGTGTGTCAGACTGAGGGCTCTCACCAGGCTGATGAGGCTTTTCCACAAACCCTTCAGGAGCGAAAGATGGGCTGGCAAAGTTGTCAGGGCCAGAAATGTGTTTTATTTCTTTAAATCAAAACCAGCCTTTGCAACTTCTGCAACAATATGAAGTTTGGGAGCTCTGAGCAGCATCAATAAATGAGTAGCAGAGTGTCTCTCCCCCATCCTTGTTAGCTGGGGAGGATGCAGGTCAGAGGGGTGAGGCATGGAATAAGATTATTTTTCTGCTTCAATATCTCAGTGTTCAGAAGAAGGAAATATTAATTTTAGCTGCAGCTCACATGCTCACCTCTGCCTTCCAGGGAAGCCTGGATCTAAATGCAAACCATGGGCACCCAGCACCACTGCAAAAGGGACTGCTGGTCATATC
Organism: Melospiza melodia melodia; assembly: GCF_035770615.1. Classification (NCBI taxonomy): domain Eukaryota; kingdom Metazoa; phylum Chordata; class Aves; order Passeriformes; family Passerellidae; genus Melospiza; species Melospiza melodia. The sequence goes on along the minus strand of NC_086196.1, from coordinate 107,340,555 downwards.
AAATATGTGCTTCTGGTTCCAATTAAAACACATTTATTGCTTGGCTACTCAGAATAATGGAAAACAGGGTGTTAGGGGCACCTGAGCCTCTGTGTGCAGTGCAATTTACACAGCCAGTCAGAGATGTAAATCAGTGCTGAAGCACACGTTGTTAGGAGAATATTACTGAACAAGAAATGCTCCTTTTCAAAGCAATCCCAGTCATGAGAAAAAAAAAAATTAAAATTTAGTTGTTCCATAATGTGTCCCAGACAATTAGTGGCCCCAGATATTTGAATTTACCCGAGTTGCTAATACTGGTGGCAGTATTTATTTAATACCTGGGTGTTGTGTGGGGCCACCTGCAAGAGCCAAGTCCCCCTTGCTGAGACCTCTCCTCTGGGAAGCCCAGCCCTTTGAAGGGGAGCCTTGTAAAACATAATTGCAGTCTGGATTCTGCGCTTCCAAAAGGCCTTATCAGCCTCATCTGTGTCTTCTGGGAACTTGCCTTGCTGCTGTAATTGAATCAAATTCACTCTTAATGAGGTGGGTTCCATTCAGGAAGGGTGGGTTGGTGAGAAATCCTGGCTGACTTTCTCTGTGTGCCATGCTGTGCACGAAGCCAAGGCTGCTCAGCTGGATGCAAATCCCAAACCAGCTCCCAGCATTAGGACACTCCCTGTATTTGAAATTCAGGGCTTTACTTCACGTGGCACAGCTTGGAGGTGAAATCTAAGCAGGTGGGCACGGTGCTGTCTGTCCCTGGGTTTAATTAAAATCCTCCTGAAACATCCAACCCCCCTGCTCTGGAGTAATTTAGGATACTCCCTGTAACAGCAGAAGTTTATTTGGATGATTCTTCAGCAATGCACTTGAAGCCCACGAGCAGCACGAGGATCAGCTGCCTTATCTGCTGTCAGGTGGCTTTAATTCAGTGAATTTACTGTGCAGGGCACCTGGTAAGCAGATAAAGCTCTGTTGCTTATTTAAATAAGGGCTGCTAATCCCCAAACCTCTTGCCTGGCTGGTCCAAAGTGTGCTTTCAAAGGATGGTATGTGGTAATTAATTGCTGGGATCAGGTTTAGTGAGGGTTATGGAAAATCTGAACTAAAGAAGCGAGTGTGTGAAGGCTAAATTCAGTAAAATTCAATTTTAAAAAATTCAGTTGGTTCTCTCTCTATAGGAAGGAAGCCATACAGAAAAAATTACTTATTACCATCCTGGAGAAAAGCATCTTTTCTCTATTCCTATATCAAGCATCTTGTGTTAGACCCTAGGTTTGGTTGAGCAACAAGAATAATGCATAGAAATGCATTATTCAAATGCATAGAAAGAGGTCTGAAGGTACAGGAGATGAAAGCAAAGGTTAGGAGAGAAGGAAATGGTTTCTGTTAGAGATTGTGTGAGACAAAACAACAGGGCAAAAATATCAGTCTGATTTTGGTATTTTATCACCAGGAGTAATTGTGTGGCAATGTGTAGCTCTTAACTACGCCTGATAGAATTAAGCTTTTATTTAAAATTATGGCATATTTGTGTTTTCTTCTGTTTTTTTATGCATGAAAAGATGCTTAAACTTCCATATTTATAAGCTTTTACCAAAATAATTTCAGCTTTATAATGTCATTAAAATTATTACTCAGTTCCATGAAAAGTGCAGGATTTTAAGATTTACTTAGTTTTAAATATTGATTTATATTTCCAATACCATTGAGATGTCAAATGTATTTCAGTAAAAAGTTTTTTAGCTGAGTGTAACTTTTAAAAGTGTTTATGAGACTTTGTTGTGTTCTTTGCAGTTTACCAGTTAACAGACACAAAACAAAACCAGCATTTTCCCAAAGAGAGCTGGGCTTTTGGGATTCTCCCCTGTATATTTTTTGGTTGTTGCTTAAAAAAAATATTTTCTTCTGGTTGAACTCAAACCTGAAATCCCTTAATGTGGAAAGACATTTTAAAAAACTACACTGGAGCGTGTACAGGAGAACCTTTGACACAAATCTATCGGAGAATAGAAAATTAGTAAAGATTTTTGGTTTGATATTTTAATTTTTTTTTCTTTGCTTAGCACATTTCATTTCCTATTCAGGAGGAAATGTTTGTATATCTAGGCAGGAATGACATGGCTTTTAATCCTACATTACACCATAACAGTTGCTCATACCCACAGTGTTCCCCAATCAAGCCATCATTAAAAGTTTTTCACACACTCTGAAGATCTGAAATGTAAGTTTTAGACCAATTCCTGAATGTGTACAAATGCAGTCTCTGGTGGAAGGAGACTTTGAAATGCTTGTTAATTCTGTATTAAAAAAAAATTAGCAAACCCCAAAAGCTAAATATGCTTAATCTGAGCTTTTTTATTTCTCTCTTCTTCTCCAAAAGTGCCTCCCTGGTAGCAGGAGAGCCTGGAATTAGAAGTGGGAGAGCAAAATTCTGCAGAGGAAGGTGCTGCCTGAGGCTGAGGCATTCCCCTTGGAAAGCAGGTACACTTCCTTCCAGCCTAAGTTCCTTCCAAAAAGAAACAGAGGGCTATCTGATTGCATTAGCAAGGGTGATGCTGTCAAATTGACTTTAGAATTGCTTTTGATGGTTTACTGTCCTTAGGATGTAAGTTGGGTAAGGACTTGTTAAAAAACAGCACAGCTGTCTGTGCATTTTTTCCTTTACTATTTTATTGCTGTTGTGTGCAAAATTTTGTGTCAAAATTTTAGAGGAACTTGTTTGGCTATGTGGGATTTACCCTGTGGATGAGGGTGCCCTTAATTTGATTTTGGAGGTAATGAGCTGGGAGGGATTCCCTCCAGCTGTGGAGCAAAACCTCTCAGGCTCTGTAGGGGATGCTGCCAGCAGTCCCTTTGGTGAGGGGTGCAGTTGGCAAAAACCCCTCTGCATGCCCCAATTCCCAGAACCTAAGTGGGAAACAGCTCTTTGTGCTCCTACCCAATGGCAACAGAACATCAAATAACCAACTGGAATTACCCAGAACCTGGGGAGAAACAGTTACCTTTGCAGAAAAAAAATGGTATTTGAATGCATTTTGTTGGTTGTGGTGTTTATTTCATACATGTCATGATTAAAGGAGGTATTTTTTATATGTGTCCACTTGCAAGTGATGTGTGTGCCTCATGCTGAATGCTCTGAGATGCTGTCACACGAGCCCCAGCACACACATCAACCTGTGCTCCCAGTACAGCTCCAGGCTTAAATGAGGGGGGAAACTGGGATATGGTGCCATGATCTTGCTTTTTAGAGACCACCTTTGGTACCCAAAAGGAGCTGGGACTCACTCTGGGAACTGGGGTGCAGAGTTCACATGAGAAAACCCAGGGAATGTCAATGAGAACTGCACCTGTCAATGAGAACTGCACCTTCCTAATGTGATTTGTTCAGCCTCTTGGAAAATTTGGGGGATGATAATGAGGATTATTTGATTACATTTTTCTAGGCAATATCCCACTGACTTTGTTTATTAGTTTTGGAATTTGATTTGTATTTGTAGCAAAGTGTTATATATACCCTGCTATCTTAGCACTTGGTAGCAACTAAAATGCAAGCAGCAGAAATTATCATAACAAATATTTGCAGCTTATTGTCAATTCTATAATCAAAACCAGGTCAGCCAAAAGGAAAAGATTCAATGGCTCTTTGTCTTCAAATGCCACCCTCCAGAAAAGATTTAGTACATAGAATTTATGATACAATATATATATTGTTCTTGAAAACTTGTGCCTTCAGTACTGCCTCACATCTGACAAAATTCTTCTTTGAAGGGTGATAAAGCTGTGTTAATGTTATTAGAATTTGTTTGGACTATTATATCTAGTTTTAATTGACATAAGTTTTTTGGAATGACAAAGGGGTTTGCCTGGGGAAATTTAATTACAGTTCTTTCTTTGTTTCCACTTCAATTTGCAACTTTACACACGAAAAGCATGATTACCTCCTTCCATTGTTTTTGTGTGTATGTAAGTTGCCTGCCTCTGCACAGAAGCTGTGACAGTGAGCCTGTCACTAATATTTTTAAGGAAGGTGTTTGAGGAGAAGCAAGGATGTGAATTGCCCAGGCTTTTGGGAAGCATCCTTGGCAGTTTTACTGAAATTACAGCCGGTGAGCAGCTCTGTCCTTGCACAGCAGGCTCAGCTTCCAGAGACCAAACACAAAGAGAGGGAGGGGAAGGAAAAGCCCCAATTTTCCCCTTTTTCATTTGCTGAAGCAGCAGCAGGTAGGGAGGGCAGCTGCTCTGCTGAGATTGAGCCTCTCCCACCCCACCAGGACTCAGAGCTTGGGCTGAGCTGAGCTCATCCCTTGGCTGAGCATGGGAAATTAAAAGTGGAGTGTTCGTGCTGGCAAGTTCAGGAACTGGTGTTCACAGCTCCAGCTGACATCTGCCCCTGGCACACTGAATTTACTGCCCATCGTGTCTCCTTTGTAACAGAAATCAGATTTTTTTTCTCCACATACACGGGAGTAAAAGGTGACACGATGAAATTTTTTTTTTTTAGAAAAGCTATTTCTTTGGAACCCTGCAATATTGTAAAATTAAAAAGTTTTGCTTCTAGAAGATGCTGTCTTCTGGCAGCTGTTACTTTGCTCACCATCATCCTTGTAAGAATGAGTTCATTTTCTTCTCAGCTTGGGGCTTTTTTAGGAAGGGAAGGCTGTGTTTTTAGAGGAAAGACAAAAGGATCTCTCTCATCTTTTTGTTTAGTATCACTTTTGAGCTGGACAACACTTTAAAGTTTGATAACAAATCTAAAAGTTTCTGTGCAACCCCCAGCTTCTTTTGTGCCTTAAAAGAACTGTTCAGGGACTTGATGTGTATGCAGTTGTCTTCAAAGACATATTTCATATTATGATAGGAAATAGCAAATGTTCAATGGAAGAGTTTGTTTCCCAAGAAGCTGAATTCTGCTGCAGTCCAAAGCAAGACTTTCATTTTAGAACACCAAAGATTCTGTTTAAAACATCTGAGTATTAGGATTGAACTGAGTGAAACAAACATCACTTTAAAAACTTTTATTCATGTTTTCTGACTGCTGGTGTGACTGAATGATGTTGTTTTGTAGAATCAATGGATAAAGCTGAATGCAGATCATTAGGGGAGTAGGCTGGAGCCAGGGTTTACATTTGGGAAGCTGCTGCCTTTTTTGTTTGGAAACAATATCAAAACTACAAAATTCAATAGGTTTTAGTGCTTTTTAGAGACTACCATAAGAAATCCCACTTTTATTGGTAAGAATGTGGTAAAACATTTGATCTCACTGCCTCAGTCATTAAGGAAGATATTATAATTGAAGATTAGGATAATCTTGTCCTAATGTCTCCAGTGAATGACTCTAAAGCTTCCCTTATGCTCTTTCCCAGTCCCTAATTGCTATTACACCACTGGTGACAGGAGCAGTTTTATTTCCAGTTTTGTTCATATTCTGCCCACGTGGTTTTGCTGGCTCACAACATCCCCCGCAAGGTATTTAAATTCGCCTTAAGACAGGGGCAAATTCTACATTGTTCCACTGCATGTTGTGGATCTGTGTCTCCTGGGTTGACCTTCGCAGGTTGTTTTGCTTTTAGAAGCGGAGTTTCCAACCAAATGCTTCCAGGCAGTGGCACTGCAGAAAAGAAGTGACATCAACAAGACACCCAACCAGAGGCAACCAAACCTAACATGCATAACAGGAATTGGCAGGAGGTGTGAATAAAACTCCCAGCCCAATGTCACAAAGAATATCAGGCTTATGGAACCAACAAAAAGCAGAATCTGTTCCTACTGAAACCCCTTTGAGCACCTCCACCTCTCCACTGGAGTCTGTTGTTAATCCTCGTGAGCATCCTGAGGGGTTTTTTAATTTTCCAACCCCCTTCCTACAAAAGGTGGTTTGTGTCAGTGAATTTGGGGCTGGACCAGGTTTCTGAATTGAAGAAGAATCTTCACTTTATTCTTGTTTGCCATCTCCAGTGTCTTCAAAGCTGAGTCCTGAGACAGGTGACAATATGATATTCTCCAAATGGAAATGCTGGCAGGGCCCTCACTTGTGGTGTTCAAACTGCATTGTGCAAAACAATGTAGGATCCCATGGAAGAAATCTGTGGAGATAGGGAGGGACTGAAGCAGGGAGTGTGTCCATGTCACTATCATATTTTCTGAAAAATCTCTTTGCCAGGATTTATTCTCCTGGGAAGCTGAGAAGCCTCAGAGAAAAATAAAAATAATTATTTGATTGCTTCTCCTGTGTTTTGCTGCTTTGGAATGTGGTTTGGAGATTGTTTATCCAGCATGTGAATTGTTTTTAATTAATGACCAATCACAGCCAGCTGTGTCAGGACTGGAAGCAGTCACAAGTTCTCATTATCATTCTTGTTAAGCCTTCTGTAAGTATCCTGTCTCTATTCTTTAGTATAGTTTTAGTATAGTATAATATATAAAATATAAAATAATATACTATAATATAGTATATTATAGTATATTATTTTATACTATTTTATAATATGATATACTATCTATTATATAATATGCTATAATGTATAATATAGTATACTATATATTATATACTATAATATATATACTATATATACTATACATAATATATAATATATATATAATATCTATAATATGGTATATATAATATAATATATAATATATATTATATAATATATTAGCCTTCTAAGAACGTGGAGTCAGATTCACTCATCTCTCACCTCATCCTGGGGACTCCTGCAAACACTACATGTCCAGTTCTGGGGAGGGCTCAGCTGAAAACTCTGAATTCTGCAGGATTGTTTGCCATGCAAAAAGGTCCTTCTGAAGAGCCTGAGTGAACTCAGCCCTGTTAAAATCCAGAGATTGCCACTCAGGGGGGGATCTCAGGGTTCATTCCAGGTCTCTCCACAGCAGGGCTCCCACCCATCCACAGGGGAAATACAACAAAAGCGAACTCAGAGCTCGAGTGACTTTCATAGCACCACAAGCAGGGGCTCTGAAATGGATCAGAGGGGATTAAAAACCAGCAGCATGAACTCCAGGTGACTTCAGTGAGCTCTGCTAATGCTAGAGACAGTGAGGAGCTCAGCACTGCTCACAGAATAACAGTGTTTGCAGAAAAATTTAGCAGCTGCTCAGAGGGGAGGGCAAAAGACTACGGAGAATGGCTCTGAGTCCCTTTCATTCCTCTTATCCATTTTCTTCCTAAATGCTGGGTTAATATTTTTAATTCCATTTTTTAAAAAATATTTCTCTTGACTTTTTGTATTTTTAGAGAAGGAAGGCTTTTCAGGCTCAGGGTGAGAACTGTGCTCACCTGCAGCCCCCACACCTGCAGGAAGATTTTGGAAAATAGGGCAGCTGTGCTGTGCCTGCGTGGCAGGAGAGCAGCTCAGGGCATTTGGCCCAGGGAGCACATCTGCTGGGGAAATAATTCCTCCCTTTTCTTTGCTCAGGCAGCTCTGTTGTGAAGGATCACTCCCAGGAAGGTAATCCATCTTCCAGGCTCTGAGCTAAACACAGGCAGGATCCTATTGATTTCTGTGGGCTCATAAAGGCACATTTTTAGACATAATTTTCTGCTCTCAGCTCTGGTCAGTGCTTTCAAATACTTGGATTTCATCAAATCAAGAGTGTTTCTGAAGAGGAGACAGTCTTTACTAGTTCTGGCTGCATGATCTTGAACAAATCATAGAGGCAGGAGCCTCCTATTTTATGTTTTTTGGTCCATTTTCAGGTGACATTAATAAACTGACTTTTCAAAGTGTCAGATGTCCCCAAGGTAACAACCCCATGCTTTAAAACCAGGAGAGGATTTCTTCACTAAGCAGACACTGAATTTGAAGGACTCTGCCCTGTGCTCCTTGTTGTACATATTTTAGGGTTATAGTGGTAAGGATGTGCAAAATCAGAGCGTCCTCTGCACAGGGAGCTTGAGGGAGCAGGGCAGCTGCTCACAGAAGAAAACTGCCCCTGCAAGGTGGCAAGAAATGCCTCTGTTTTAGCTCTTCTTAGCAGAAAAAGCTAACTGAAAGATCTCAGAGCTGCTCTTCCTTCAGAACATGTAAGCAGCACCTAGGAGGGTGCCTGGTTTCTAAAGTCTTGTACCTGGTTTTTAGCCTTTCTTGTCCTAGGGTGGTTAACAGACTTTATGTTCTTTGCCATCAAAATCTCAGAAAACTTCTGTGCAATTTTCACGTATTGTGTGTGTTACATGCACTGAAAAATAATACACCTTGGGATTTGGGATAAGGAAGGAATGGGAATGAGACACCAAGCAAGTGGAGAGTCTTTTTGAACAGATAAATGTGAAAATTCAAAATTTCTCATATGTGTGGAAACCCAAGGCACTGGGAATATTTCTCTGTCTGCTCTGGGGTGCCCTGACCCCCAGGGCAGCACTGACTGTGACCCTCACTCATGGAGAAAGCTTCCTAGACTTCAATATAGACCAGAATCCACAAAAGTGTGAAATAGATTATAGAGAGCAGTGTAGGTGGATCACTTGGTGAGAAATTTAGATTTTGGGATTTTTAGTATGTTGTGGATGGAAGCAAGATGGAGGGCACAGGGTGTCATCCTGAGTTTCTTTGTGCTTCTTCTTCCTTCTTCTTCATGGGTTTGGGTGGCATTTTGTAATTGGGTGGAAAAGTGCCCATTGCAGCTCTTTGGGATCGGTTATTGGGTTAAAAGGGAAAATAATCTGGGTGTCCTTCCTTAATTGGATGGTTTAATCTTAAAAGGCCTTGTAACAAGGGATTGTTGGCCATTTTGTGCCTTCTAATGAACTCATGGTTGTGAGACTGTTTTACTGATAAGAAATAACAAACACCTGAGTCAGAACATGAAATACCATCTCAAATGTCTTCAATCCAGACACAGAGAAACTGATAAATGTGGATAAAACCTGATCTGCTTTCAGTAAGAAGAAAGCAAACTCCAAACCAGAGTGAAACTTGCTCTGCTGCACATTCTGGCTCCAATCATACAATTTCTCTGCAGGTGCCTCTCTTGCCTGCCCCTGATGTCAGCAGGGAAAAGCTGCAGCTCCCCCAGCCTGGGAGAGCCATCCCTGCCCATGGTTGAACCCGTCTCAGTTCTGCCAGGCCTGTTACGGATTCAGCATCCAGCACAGGTTTAAAGTCCCATTGAGGCATGAATATAAGACCTCTGGGATTTTAGCTTGTGCTAAATTTGTTGTTGGAGTGCCTGGCTAAATGTGTGTTTGAGTTGTGGCCTCTGAAAGTGCATGTTTATATAATGCAATATCCTGATTTGTGAAAGGAGGGAACATAACATTTATTGGGGTATGTGACCCTGTTCACAGGGTTCTTGGATGAGGGAAGAGACAAGGATCTGACTCCATGTTTCAGAAGGCTTGATTTATTATTTTCTGATATATATTACATTAAAATTATACTAAAAGAATAGAAGAAAAGGTTTCATCAGAAGGCCAGCTAAGAATAGAATAGCAAAGAATGAATAACAAAGGTTTGTGGCTCAGCTCTCTGTCCCAGCCAGCTGACTGTGATTGGCCATTAATTACAAACATCCAACATGGGCCAATCACAGATGCACCTGTTGCATTCCACAGCAGCAGATAATCAATGTTTACATTTTGTTCCTGAGGCTTCTCAGGAGGAAAAATCCTAAGGAAAGGATTTTTCATAAAAGATGTCTGCAACAGGGGTACTGCAGGAGTCAGGGTAATCTCTGTGCATCCTGAAATCCTCCTGTGAATCCCTGCAAGACTTTGGGCTCAAAGACCCCTGGGCTCAGAGTGCTGCTATGTGAAAAAAACCCATCCATAAAGCCTTTTTATTTATCAGAGGCAAGGAGTTCCCATAAGAAAATGATGCATTTGGAAAAGTAACAGAAACCCCAAATTTATGCAGCACAGCAGTTTTGAAGTAAGCAGGCAGTCTAGACACCTACCAGTTGTTACATAAGGATGCATTGAGGACTCATTAATATTTCACTAACCAATAAAATGTTGTGTATTAAAGTATTCAAATGTAATGTTATCCATTTAGCTGCCTTGCAATGGGAAACAAACCACAAGAAGGCATCTCATAGGAAAAAACCCCACCAGGGTGGACTTGAAAATTGCTTTAGATATAAAGCTTTGTGGGCTTAAAAAAGATCCTGGGTAGGAGAAGGGGAGCAATTTTCAGGGTCTGTCCTGGTTTTGCAGCCACACAATTTAAACTGTACATTGGAGCCTGGGCTAAACCCACAACAGGTGATTTTGGTGTGTTCACACTGGTGATGGCAGGTTCAGGGGGCTGCTGCTGGCTTGGGAAGCCTTATCCTTTCTATGTCACTAAATGTTATGTTTGCCTCACAATCCAATGGGTTTTTCCAAGTGCAGGTGTAAATTTGGACTAAGGGAGGTGCTTGAAGGAATTGGGTGCTGAGCTTGCTCTCCAGATCCTTTCAGTGTGCCTTGGGAAAGGCAAATATCCAGGGAGAATTTCAGATTGCAGTGGGTTGACCCTGTCTGGATGCCAGACACAGCACCCCTGTACCCACCCCACAGCCAAAAGCTGCCCACACAAACCCAGTTCCCAGACACACAGGGTGTGCTTATTTCCATTTACAAAAAACAGAGCTAAACAAAGCAAAAAACCCAGAAAAATCAAAGGAAATACAAGTAAAAACCAACCTCTCTTTTTGGCTTGGGAGTGACACACTTTAAAAGGCAGCCTTTTAAATAGGGCTGTTCTCAGTAGGGCTTGAAATACTGTAGGAAAAAAAAAAATTAAAAATCTGTGTTATCAGCTTTTAGGCAGAAAAAGTGAGGCAGTGCAAATTCTTCCCCTGCCAAGTCTCATCTCAGGCTGTGGGGGTGAGGGATGAGGTGATGTGGCTGTGTCTCCTTTTTGGCTGCCCAGGGAACCAGCCTGTGCACCAGGCCCTACAAACAAAGGAAATTCAGATTTGCATTAGCAGCCCCAAATAAAATGAACCCCAAAATTAAAGCTCTCAATACAGAGAAATGATGGGGTGGCTTAACTGGGATATAGTTCTAGTTTTACTGGGGAATAGCTGCACCAAAATCTTCTGGGTTACACATGTGTATGAATTGAGATGTATATGAGATGCAGGGGTGTGTCAGTCCTTAAAATAAATTTTGGTGGGGTGAAAACCTTGATTATATCTTGGGTTTTAGCAATGAATTTTTTGAAAGGGTAGAAGCATTTATGTTATTATAGCTCATGTAAGATTCTTTTCATCAGTGTTTAAGAGTAAAATTGTTCTGTAAAGTGCTTGCACAGACAGCTAATATTGATTACAATTAAAGTCTCCCTTTTGAATCTGAATTTAAGGCATGCTAAATATGGCAAGAGGCTCTGACTTTGTTATTGATAACATGTTTCTTGATGGCTGATATCAGCCTATAGCTGTTTAAGATATTGATCTCCCATAGTATAAATATTGTATATGACTCACAGCCACATTCTGGATAATGTATTAATTTATTGTTGGTTTAATTTTCAGTAAAGGAGATAAAGTTGTGTTTGGTTTAATATACAAACAACTTAAGTAAACATGCCTATTGTTTAGATGTATGAGGTATCGGTATATTTTTAATTTAACTTTTTAACTAATTTTAATGTAACTTTTTAACTCCATGCGTATGTGCATTCATTTAAAGGCCAGTGTTTTGTTTAAGGCTGCAATAAAGACAAACGAGGATTTCAACATTTAATTCTGTAGATGATGTCCCTCAAATGTAATTAAATCTGATCTCACTTACTAGCAGACAAATGAATAATTCATGGGGCTTAGGCATAATCAGGTTACGAACTTTCTTAAAATTTCAGATGATGTACAAAGGTTAATTTTTATATTAAAAGAAGAAAAGCTGGGATAGTTGTATCTCCAGTGTGATAATCCAGGTTGCCTAGGATACCATGTTAAAGAGACAGAAAGTTCAGGATATATATATAGAGAGTCAAACACGACCTGGTATTTATTTAATCCATAAGATGTATAGATTTTTGTGTGTGTCTGAATAACTCATTATTTCCTCTTGACAAACACAACAGGGAGAAAGGGTTGGGGGAGCTGAAGAGGGAAGGGAGAGCTGCAAACCAGGAATGGCAAACATCCAGGAAGGCAGAAGGAGAGAGGCAATTCTGAGCCTGGGAGGAGCAGTGGGTGCCTGGCAGCTTGAAAGAAGCCTGAGGAAGGTAAAGAGAAATTGTGAAAAATGCCAATCACTTGGTTTTAAAATTTTAAAAGTTTAATAAGAATAAAATGGTTATAAAAATAGTAATATAATTAGAGTAATAAAAACTTGGACAAATGAGATTAGGACAATATGGAACAATAAAAACAAAGAGTTATGGACAGTCCGGGTACCTCTTTCTGGGCAAAATAATCCTGAAAAAGGACCCACGTTAACAGAGGATTAACCCTTAAAAGCAACAGCCTGTTGCATATTCACACACCTCACACATGATGCATAAATTCCATTCAAACACAGGATTCTGTCTGGTCATCATCAACTTCTTCCTCTGAATCCTGACGGCATCTTCAGGGCTGAGCAAGGCAGGAAGAAGTTCATTTCTTCTGATAATGGAGCAATAAATTTGCTTTCTCTGAAAGATTCAGGTGTCCTGGGGCTGCTGTCTCACTGTGACTCCTCTCTTTAAAAAAAGCATCTTACATAGCACAGTTTCTATTTTAACATTATGTTATAACCTAAAACTATATTTAGCACACTACTTAAGAGAATTAATACAGCATAACTTTCTAACATAACACATATAATATTCATTTTAATATTTGCCAAAAGCCAACAATACACATTTTTCACAGAAATTAAAGCCATGGCGTGGCTTCGGCCAGCAGCGAGGCTCCCGGGGCCGGCAGGGCTCTTCTCCCTTCCCCGGGTGTTCCCAGGGCAGCGGCAGCCTGGGGGAGCTCTTCCCACGCTGGAAAATCCACAAACAGCCATGGGGGGATCAGTCAGCCATCAGCAGAGAGGGATCGGGGGTTCCCTGTCAGTACCAGCGCTGGGATGGCCGCAGGCAAAATCCTTCTACCCCCAGGGCATGGTGTGAAAAATGTGTACTTTCTGATTGGCTTTTGGCAAGTATTGAAATGAATATTATATGTGTTATATTAGAAAGTTATGTTGTGTTAATTCTCTTAAGTAGTGTATTAAATATAGTTTTAGGTTATAACATAATGTTGAAATAGAAACTATGCTGTGTAAGATACATTTTTTAAAGAGAGAATTCACAGTAAGATGGCAGCCACAGGACACCTCAATCTTTCAGAGAAAGAGAATTTATTGCTCTCTTATCGAGTTCTTCCTCGCTCAGCCCTGAAGATGCTGTCAGGATTCAGAGGAAGAAGCTGACACTGACCAGACAGAATCCTGTGTTTGAATGGAATTTATGCATCATGGATGAGGTGTGTGAATATGCAACAGGCTGTTGCTTTTAAGGGTTAATCCTCTGTTAACGTGGGTCCTTTTTCAGGCTTATTTTGCCCAGAAAGAGGTACCCGGACTGTCTGTAACTCTTTATTTTTATTGTCTCATATTGTCCTAATCCAAATTGTCCAAATTATTATTACTCTAATTATATTACTATTTTTATAACCATTTTATTCCTATTAAACTTTTAAAATTTTAAAAACAATGATTGGTGTTTTTCACAGTCATGATCAGGGTTCTGTGCTCTGCTGTTTCACCCAGTTTGCTTTTGTTCTCCTCCTTGCTGCTCTGAGAAATCATTGGCTTTGGGAACATCTTTCCACCATGGATTGGATTGAATATATCCAGGCAAGTCCCCAGTGAAAAAGATATCAGGGTTTGCTCAGCCAAGTAATAAACAGATCTTTCATTAGAAATGCAAAATAGACGTGAGAGAAGTAATACACACTGGAACAAAAAGTATTATCTTTGGGATGCTTGCCTGAAATAGCAGCATGCTTAGTGCCTTAACAGAAGGGAAAATGGGTTTGCAGTAGTAAATCTCAGCTCTGACAGCTCTCACCCTGTGTGTTAGAGAAATCCTGCTTTCTCTTCACATGCTGTGTAAATCTGCAGGAGCTGTACCACGAGAAACGCCAGTGCAGCCCTGTCTGGGATCTCCAGCTGCGCTTGGAGGCCTTGGCCTGGAATTCCTCTGGCCTTGTTTGCCTGTATTTTTGCAGGAATACATGGACATTAATCCCTGAAGAGGAAGGTGCTCAGATTTCCCCACAAGCCACCTTTAGAGGGTTCCCTGCTCTGCACGCAGATGTGTAGCAGTGCCAGCACATCCTCTCTTCTTCCTCTGCCATCCAACAGCCCAGGAGCCCGGCTGGCAGTGATTTCAACCATCCAGTCACCAGTGTGCTTTTATAGAGACCATTCATTTTTGCTGACTTTGTTGATATATTGGGTGTGTCCACCATCCTCTTATTTCCCCCCGCCCTGTTATTTTTAGGCCAGCCATCATTTCTGCTGGCAGCACTCAGCCCTGGCTGCTCACAGTGCTCAGAGCTGGGCATCCCCAAGTCAGCTGAGCTCCCCCACTCTGAGGAGTGCTGGCACCCAATTTCCTACAATTTCTCCCATTTCCGGTGGAAATACATAAAATCAGAGGGTTTTAGGAAAACTGCAAAAGACAGGCCTCAGATACAGCAGAATTGTGAACAGTGCTAAAGCAGCAGAAAAATTATTTAAGATGTAGAAAAGATACAGGTGAATAGAACAATAAAAGCTGTGTATTAGTGCTTGTATAGGCTTTCTAAGTTGCAAAAAGTTTATCTAGCAAGATATTAAGAAGGTTAAACTTATGAATAGTGCTCTGTGTGTTGTCTCTTATAAATAGGTATTGTATTCAAAAATAAGCAAGCATTGTTTTAACCAAAGCTATGTGTGCTTATGGTGATTGGACAGAACTACTGTCAATGTGCTTTTGCTTCATGTAATTAGCTTAGAAGGTTATAAAGTATGCTGTAATATTAAGTTTTCCAGCCTGCTTCCTAGATTTGTGAGCTGTTAGCATCTTTCCATTATCACAATCATGTAATGAAACTGATGCTGAAAAATAAATAGCACAAGACAATCTTAATAGCAGCCCCGTCCTGTTCGTGTCTGTAAATCAATTGCCAGCATCATTTGCCACTTACTGAAAGGGGCTTTGTTTGCACCTGTGTCAGCCCCAGGGCCCTGTGGATTCAATGCTCCTGGGTTATGCTGGCTGAGCTCTGCTGCCTCTGCAGACTGGGGCAAAGCTGATGTTTTTCAAGCAGGAGTGAGGTAGTGCTGATCCTCTGCTTGAAAAGCCTCAGCAACATCCAAGAGTCCTGCACCAATGGACTGGAACTTCACTCCTGAACACTGCAAGATGTGACAGGATATTTGGAAATAATAACAAAAAAAAGCTGTTTCTACTCCAAAGAGATATAACTTAACAGCACTACGCTGGGCCTTGGCTACTCCTCTGCAATTTCAGAGCAAAAGCCACTCATTTTCTGATGGAAGTAATAAAGAGAAGGTGCTCTGACCCTGTAATGTTGGTCATTTGCTGCAGACTGTACTGGGCTAAGTGCACTATCCAGTTTCTTGCTGAGGTAGCTGAAAAAGCAGGTGATGCCAGTGAAATGTGCCCTGGGATGCTGGGAAGGGAATCTGGGTGAAGCATTTAAAGCCATTTATCTCTGAGCCCAGAAAGCTGAGGCTCTCAGGTCAGCTAAGCCACCAAGTGATGAGACAGTTTAGCACCAAATCCCTGAGCTCTAATTTAATGTGGAGCCTTATCTCAGTGTGAAGCCTGGTCCCCACTCCTTTCTCAGGGAGCACAGGGTTATTGCTCAGGATACCTCTGGGGAGGGCAGGGAGAGCAAATGAGCTCCTCTTGCTGTTCAGGTTACATGGATTAGTGATTGATTGATTAATTAGAAGCCTTATTGACAGTCCAGGAGGTCACCAAAAGCCAAGGTCCTGTCTCATCTGAAATACTTGCTGAAAATACCAATTTAAGGAATAATGTTTATTTTCTTTGCAGTTTCTGCTAGAGAAGGCTGGGGGAGGAGGGGTGCAGGGAAGGAACCTCCCCAGAGTTTTAGGATGGAAACAGAATGAAGAATAATTGATCTCTGCAGACCTCTTTATAGGTGAGTCATGGGACAAAACTATGCTAGCAAATGCACCTGTGTCTTATACCTTGTACAGGGAAGATGTATTTTGGGCCTGTAGCTTCTTCTTTCAGGTTATTTTTAATTTTTTTTTTTTTTTTTAATTTTTAAAAGTTTTTTTTTTTGCTTGGCCATCTTTTGCTGCTGTGCAGTCAACCCTCACCCAGAGCAGCCTTAGCACAGGACAGACATCCTGTTGTTTATCTGGCTTTCAGAGGTAACAGCTTCTGTAAACTGCCTGCTGGCATTTTGTCCCCTGACTTCAGCGCTCACAAGAAAATTTTAATGTGAATAATTTCTGAATCCCAAATAATAGGAAGGGAAAGCTGTACCAGGGCTGTGTTTGCTTTCTGAAGCTCACTGCTCAATGTCTTGGACTGAATTTTAAATATGTAGAAATCAGGGATGCTGGTGGAAAAATGCAGAAAAAAATTACAGTAAAATATTTACTGTATAATGGCAGATATAATCTCTATAATGACATTCTAATATTCCATTCTAATGACATTCTACACAGAAAAAGAAAATAATTTTCAAGTAACAAGTGCTTCAAACCCAGCTATTGTGCTGATTCTTAAAAGTACAAATATGCTCTCTTGTTTGTGCTGGCTTATCTTCGAACTGTGGACATTTATGGAGTGACCATCTGTGGCAAGAAACATGTTTCTCATCTTGTCAATTCTTTTCTTCCTGGCCTCTCTGAGCTGGGATTTCAGAACTCTTATGCTTGGCAGGTTCTTGAATTTGTGATGCTTCTTTCTGTGCCTGGAATTGCATTTTTAATATCTTGGCAGACGGCGTCCTAGCAAGGATGAGTTTTACACTCGTGGTTCCCCTGTTAGGGCATTTATTCTGAGGAGCAATTTTGTCCCCAATTACACCACAGTGCAGGGATCTTTTCTCCTCTTTCCCCAGCAGTAGTGAATTTTGCAGTTTTAGGTTACATTGCACAATTTGGAGCAAGGTGGAAAGAACTTCCACTGACCTTCAGAATTGTGCCTGTCCATTCACATTTCTGTTTCTCCTCTGAGGAAGGAGCACTTGTTCCTCATTGTTGGCAAGCTCAGGACTTAGAGGGTAATACAATCTGACCAGTTTGCATTTAGGAAGTAGTAGTAGCAAGAATAATGTGCAACCTTATGTAATTGTATTACAACTTTTAGGATGGTGGAGGAAATAAAGGGAGATCTGGATAACCCTCAGTTTGGTGTGGGTACAGCTGAGCTGTTATCTCCATTGCCCACAGGAAAGGACAGCTGGCCTTAAAAGCAGTGACTTCCATGAACCAGAGTCAGATTTGGCAATGCCTAGAAGTGAGCAGCATTCAAATGCAACTTTTGAATTGCTGGATTGTCACAAAAGGAGGTATTGATTGTTGGGTGATTGTGCTGAATCAGAACAATGTCGACTAATGTAAGAATCTGTTTGTTAGCTGTTAGGAAATGCTGGATTGTACTTGAAGTGAGCATTTGTGTTGATCTAACACTTATTTTCTAGTATTTTGCTCCCACAGCATCAGATATGTCTCAGCTTTTTTTTTTTTTTTTCCCTTAAATTATGTCAGGCAAACCATGTGGGGTACTAAATAGCATTTGCCTCTTCTCCATGAGTTATTCCAAGACTTGAAATGTCTAGAGACCAAAAGATTAAAATCTCTGGACCTGCCTTTTCACTTGCAGGGCCCTCTCCAGCGGGTTTTGGGGGCTCTGTCAGACCTGACAGATCCCATCCATCCTGGCAGCTGCAGTGCATTAACTCCTGTTCCCAGTGATGGTGGACACTGCCTGGCAGTGCAGCAGCATTCTGTCCTCAGCTGCTGCTTTTCCTTGAGTATATTTACAGTGCCAGCATGGGGAGAATTAGCCTCTAGAGCCATATTTGCAGGCCCAAATTAGTCTGCAGAATAAGTCAGGAAATTTGCAGAAAAACTCCAGTGCTCTGAGGGAGGGTGAGGAAAATCCACAGTGCCATAATGTTAAAGCAAGTTGCAGTCCTTTCCAAGGGAAAAGGATTTTTACCATGCCTATGTAGGCACTGTGTAAAATTCAGGTACAATTAGCAGAAAGTGGTCTTTAAAACCTTTAAAACTAGTATTTTAGTATTATGAATGACTTCACTCCAACCTCTACTAACTTCAGTACTGGGATTAACTCCTTGGGGCTCTGAGCATGCAGCAATGATCAGGAAGGTTGCAGGGAGGCTTAGCTGATAGAAAAAGTTGGTGTATGGAATAAAATTCCCTTAATTCCTCAAAGAGATTGGAGTGTGCATGAATGGAAGTTCTGAAAGCTTTGTGCAGGCTAAGGAAATGGGAATGAACAACAGCAAATATGGCTTGGGCTCTTGTGACAGCATGTTTGTTTTTATGAATTTGTGACATCCAGTTGCTGCTCTGTGATTGCTGTGCTTGTGCTGTCCTCACCAGCCTCTGGCTGTGCAGCTCTGTCTTCTCCTCCTGGGTGAAAAGCTTGCTCCCATCATCCCTGTCCACTCCCTGTGCTCATCATGGAACGCAGGGAGAAATTCACCCCATTTTCCTTTGCAGTATCCTTTGGAATACTGAGAGGTTTTTTCACAGCTCCATTCTGCCTTCCTGACATTAAACACCAAATCCATTAATCCTCTGATTAATCCCATGAGACCATGTTTCCCAAAGCCTTGATCCCTCTTAGTTGGAGTCTCTGGATGCTTTTTGTGGGTCTTTTGTGAAGGGTGACCCTCAGAAACAGACACTATTTGATCTGAGAATTAGCAGGAGACCCCAGGCTTGACTCTCAGAGCAGTTTTTCCATCAGCCATCAGAAATTTGGTGGAGACTCCCCTCTGTGAGGCTGCTGATGGGCACATCAGGTGAGAGGCTGTGGGAATTGAAATGGAACCCTTCAGTTAGAATAATATTCCATTTTTAAACTAAATGAATTAATTTTTATTTATTTCAGTTTATTCTAAGTTTACTCCATGATGTTTTAGCTCAAGGGATGTTTTGATGTGTGTCTGCTGTGTGTACTGGGGAGGAAAAGATAGAAAATTGAGTGAGTAGTCAGAATTTCTGCAAATCTCTTCACCTGTGAAAAGCAATTGCTAAAAATGCTTTTCAGTGCTCCCTTTGTAATCTTGCAAAGAGCAGGCTGATACAGCAATATCTGCATCTCCAGGAGGCATGATGATTTTCTTATGAAAGAGTAAATCAGAAGAAATGCAATTTGTCAGCTTGCCCCCTGAAGCTGGAGTGGGGTAATTTATTATCAGGTGGTTTGGCACTCTGTGCTCTTGAAATGTACAGGAAACAGAGCTGCCTTCCCTCCAGTTTACCCAGTTCTGGCTGTTTTCAGTGGATGTGCTCCCCATTTGTGTCAGGGCAGGAGCAGAGCAGGTCAGTCTCAGACATCTTTTCATTAAAAATCCTTTCTTCGGATTTTTTCTTTCTGAGAATCTGAGAGGCCTCAGAAACAAAATGTAAACATTGATTATCTGCTACTGTGGAATGCAACAGGTGGATCTGTGATTGGTCTCATGTGGATGTTTGGAATTAATGGCCAATCACAGCAGAGCTGGCTCTCTTTCTGTCAGTCACAGACCTTTGTTATTCATTCTTTTCTATTTTTAGCTAGCCTTCTGATGAGAACTTTTCCTTCTATTCTTTTAGTATAGTTTTAATATAGTATATATCATAAGATAATAAATCAAGCCTTCTGAAATATGGAGTCAACATTCTCGTCTCTTCCCTCATTTGAAAACCCCTGTGAACACCATCACACAGGTCCTTGGTGAAAGTGCAAGGTGAACTTTGGTTGCCAGTGCCTCCATTCCTCGTTATCGTGTCAAGTCAAATGCCAGGCTCACTCTGGCAGGGAGGAGGAGGAGGGTGCTTTTCCAAAAATGCCATTTAATTGTGTGTCTCCATTCCCTTGACAATAAAGACTGAAGTGCTCTATTTTACCAGTGACTTTACCCAGCAGCCTGATGTGGAGCTGTCTGTGATTCTGTGGTGCTGAACTCTGTTCCCAACGTGAAATCCATTATATCCATCTCATTTCAATGCACAGGGATTGCTGTGGCATTCAGCCTTGCACAGAATTAGCTCCTTTTTTAGTTCAGAAATCACTTCTATCACAGAGTGCAAAGCTGCCTTGCACAACTTTATCCACTGTATCTGAATAATAGCCCAGAGACTGCTGCATTCAGATCTTCAGAAATTCTTGCTGAGAAGCAAAGTATCCTTCTTGTACTTAGCATATTTTCCCACTGTCATTAGTTTATGTCCTATTGAAGAGAGATATCAGAATGCTGGAAGTTATTACGTGTCTGGCCTGACAGCTCCTGCAGGTTTCCAGCAGGATCTGGGAGCTTTCTTGGTACAGGCACTGCTTTGCTTTGTGTGCTTATTTCCATTTGTAAACAGAGAGCTGACTTTTCTGGCTGATCCATTCCAGGTTTAACTGGAAAACTTGATAGTAGTGTTCATAATAAGGGGTAGATATGCTTCCCAGATGGATTTTTGTAGTTCCCTTTTCACCTTTTCTTTCCTTACACAAAATGACTTAATGGGACCTCCCTCTATTAGTGTTCAGCAGCCAAACCTTCAAGTGAGAGCTCTCAGATTCTCACTGTAGCAGTTTTTCTGCTTAGCCCAGCTCTGAGAATTCATGCACTAAACAAATTCCTTCTTTTTTCTCTTGCTGGTTTCCTTTTTGTCCCCTCCAGAGAGTGCACTTACTCAGCCTGCTTGCTGTCACTTTGAAATGTCAGAGGTGCCGTTTGGACATTACTTTGGAGGAAAACAATGACAGGTCAAGAAAAACCCACACGTCTTAAAGAAGCAGAGCTCTGGTATAGTCCAATGTTTCTCAATATCTGAATGACATCAGGTACCAGCTGAGACAAGGATATAAATTTCACAGTAACAAAGAGGAAATGGGTGAGCCAGATTGTGCTGTGCCATCTCATCCATTTCAAGTTTTGGTCTTTTTTTTATTTTTTTATTCTGCATTCAGATTCAAGGATAATTCATGGCATGAGTATTGACTGCTGTCAGAATTCAGAATCTCTCTGAAAGTTATTACTGTAAATGTCTACTTCTGCTTTTTGTTTAGGATAGACCCCCCCCTAACCTGAATGGGCTAATGAATATATAATTGGTGCAATTCTAACAGAGATTCACAGGGTTGGAAGGGACCTTAAAGATCATCTAATTCCAGCCCCTCTGCCATGGGCAGGATGGGTGTTCCTCTCCTTTCTTTTTAGCTCTATCAAATCCCTTTGAAAGTCTCCTTTAGTGTGTTAAACCCTTTTCTTTTTAACCAAATACTAAAATAGGGAGTGAGTGCCACTGGGGGATGAGAGTCCAGATAATTACATATATGAGTTGAGCAATTACATGAGTTGTTTCAAGAAGTGTGTGGGTGGAACTTGAGCTGTGTGAGGAGTTTGAAATCTGGTTTGTCTCTGGCCAGGTGTGGACAGGTCACTGTATGGTGCTGACAGCAAAGCACAGCCTGGGATTTAAAGAGAGGATGTGTTTGCTTGCCTGGCCCCATGGCTCCTGCTTGCAGGAAAATCACTTTTATTAGCTACAGAAAAGGAAAAAAAAATTAATTGCTTGAGAGCAGAAGGGAATTTTTACATGGAGCAAAGAAAGGAAGTGTGTTTGACAGCTTTTGATGTCCTAGTTTGATAGATGGTTATGTGTGACCTTTGTCTGCAGAGGCACTGAGAGGAAAGCGCTAAAATCTCAGAAGAAGCCAGTGGAGGAAGAGGGAGAGGAAGGAGCTTCAGTCCAGGGCTCCTGGCAGCCTCCCCAAGGCCTGGCAGCCGTGCTGGTGTGCCAGGGGCACAGCTCCAGCCTGTCCTTGAGGCTTTCCATCACAGGCTTTCCCAGCCAGGGCAAGAGATCCTGAGTCAGTCAGCCGAGCCACTCTTGGAAGCTTAAAAGAGGGAAACAGGGGAAGAATCAAGAGAGAATTTCTGCAGAGCCTGCATGAGTGAGTGTCCCCATGGGAAGTTGTGCTGGAGTCTGGTGGCAGCCAGTGGAGGTGGGATGGTTTCACTGGAACAAAGGACTGGGATGAGAGGATGCTGTTGTAAATCTTTGATTTGTGTGGGTAATGGAGAGGCAAACAGTGATTAAAAACTACTCCTCTAAATCTGTCTGATCTCCTGAGTGATCTGCCACAGCACTTCTTTCCCTCAAGCATTGCTTTGTGTTTCCCAAAAGCCCCCTCAGAAGTGAGATGGGCTCAGAAGTTTCTTTTAGTTAGCAGCAAGATTTAATATCTGATTCCCAAATTGCGGTCTCTGAATTTTCCTTCTCCTGTATTTTATATTTCCAGGGGCTATATTAATGTAATGTAGCAGTAAGCCTTTTTTCTACACTAATTTGATCATCTAGTTTTCTTTAGAGAAGTTCTGCACTTAAAATTATCTCTCCTATACTCTAGGAAATAGCTTTTGTTTTGAATGCTACAGCTGCTACATTTTATTTTTTGCCATGGTGGAACAGCTTTTATGCAAACAGAACTGATTCACCTCATTTACTCCTCACTTCCCTCAATTTCTTCCTGTTGCATCTGAAGCACAATAACTTCATTTAACTGAATTTGCCTTTCAAAAAGCTACAACTCTCTGGTGCTGATCCTAATTTTAGCCCTTCCTTGGGACAAGTTTTCCAGTGGATAGTTAGGCTCCTTCTCACTTTTCCTAATGATACATGCAAAAAATAATGGCTAAGTGCAGGCAAAGTTAACTGAACTATATATTTTTTTATTTTAACTCAGGGAGGATAATTTTTATCACACTCCTGGTAGTGCTGCTTGCTGGTCTATATACATAAATTGTGTGTGTATATATATATATATATATATATATATATATAGTTTATAGACACACATATAATTTTATATATATATAAAATTTATATATATATATATAATATAGATATTTTTATATATATGATATATATTATATATAATATATATATTAGATATTATTGTTTATAGACACACATATAACTTTATACATATAATTATTATATATATAACAATTCATATATATATAACTATATATATATAAAGTGATATATATATATATATATATATATATATTACAATATATATACACATTGTTTCTCTGCTGTGAAATGGAGATGATGTGCCATGCTTGTGCTGTTAAAACATCTAGTCACATCCTACTGGAGACAAAAGGAGTTTTCTGTCTTGTTCAAAGGTCAGATTAATTTACTTCCTGAAATTAGGAT
The DNA here is from genome assembly GCF_035770615.1 of Melospiza melodia melodia. NCBI lineage: Eukaryota > Metazoa > Chordata > Aves > Passeriformes > Passerellidae > Melospiza > Melospiza melodia. The sequence goes on along the minus strand of NC_086196.1, from coordinate 107,317,196 downwards.
TAGGTTTAAGTGCAGCATATCTGATTATCCACAAGGGTTGAACTGAAACCTCTAGAGGAGGGAGTTGTAATCTCTGTGGAGCTGTAAAACCTGGGGCTGTTTTCTTCTGTAAAAGGGGGAATGCAATTTTCTGGAAAGTTCACTGCTGACTTTGAGGCACTCCTGTGGTCTTACCTGTAAGGGAGCTCCTTTGTAGGTTTGGGGTGAGCTGGGAGCCAAAGGAGACCCCAGGACCTCCAGTGGCCAGAGAGCCAGGATTTGGGCTGGTACCATGGATGATTACAAGGGAGTTCCAGAGTCTGTGCTAGGGTAAAAAAAACTTGCAGAGATAAACAGGGATAAAAACAATGACACAGTTCGGATGAGGAGTTGGGAGTGCAGCCCAAATTTATCCAGAGCTTCTGCACTGTGGCCAAAGGTTTGGCTGGGGGTCCCAGGTGAGGATGGTCAGGGTGATTGAAAATGTGAAAAACGCCATCACTTGGTTTTAAAATTTTAAAAGTTAAATAGTAATAAAATGGTTATAAAAATAGTAATATAATTAGAGTAATAATAATTTGGACAATTTGGATTAGGACAATACAAAACAACAGAAACAAAGAGTTATGGACAGTCTGGGTATCTCTTTCTGGGCAAAATAAGCCCGGAAATGGACCCACGTTAACAGAGGATTAACCCTTAAAAACAACAGCCTGTTGCATATTCATATATCTCATCCATGATGCATAAATTCCATTCAAACACAGGATTCTGTCTGGTCAGTGTCAGCTTCTTCCTCTGAATCCTGACAGCACCTTCAGGGCTGAGCAAGGCAGGAAGAAGGTAATTTCTCTTGATAATGGGGCAATAAATTCTCTTTCTCTGAAAGATTTAGGTGTCCTGTGGCTGCTATCTTGGTGCAAGTCCTCTCTTTAAAAAAAGTATCTTACATAGCATAGTTTTTATTTTAACAATTTGTTAAAACCTAAAACTATATTTAACACACTACTTAAGAGAATTAATACAGCATAACTTTCTAACACAACACATATAATATTCATTTCAATATTTGCAAAAAGCCAATAATAAAATAGACATTTTTCATGTCCACTGTGGCCAAAGGTTTGGCTGGGGGTCCCAGCTTGTTGGGAATTCAGCTGACTAGAGACTGGAAAAGTACAAAACCGTGGCTAATTCCAAATCTTGCACCTGCAAGATAACGTGTCCTTGGGCCTAGCGGAGTATGATAAAGAAATGGACAGCGAGATGTGAGAAGTAGAGAACGTAGGCCCAAAGGAATGTGGATGAGTTAATGGTATAGTTTAACTAATAGATTGCTTGGCTTACAGAATATTCATAAGCTTATTTTTTTGTTGTGTAAGTGTTTGATGCTTTCTTCAATAAACTGGACCTGTGATGAACCATCTGGTGTCCTGGTCCCCTTCCTTCGACAAATGACCTCGAACGTTGACCCCCTCGTCTTGAACTAAAAGAAAAAGGGGGAGGACATGCCACGGTCGAGGAAGTTGGAGCTGGGTCCTGTTTGCAGCCGGGACGGTGCCTGAATTTTGAAGCACCCTTGGGGTTCACATCGGTGACTCATGGCATTACGTGCTGCCGGAAACCTGGAAAGCTGCAAAGAGCGCGCTCACGAATAGGTATGGATAGGCAAGCAGCATATGAATTATTCTCCGCGTATTTAGAAAGGCGAGGGGTAAAGGGGGTAGATTTAAAAAAGGAGCTACCAGGGTTATTAGCCTACGGATACGCTAAGGGGACTTTCCTTAACCCACATACCGTTCATGAACTCTCGGAATGGAGAAAATTTGGGGATATACTATGGGAAGCAGTGTTAGAAGATGATAAGACAGCAAAGAAATTGAGCAAGCCGTGGCGGGTGGAGCACAATAGACTGCTTCAGCATGTCTCTGAGCGCAAGGCAGCAGCCGCGGCTCGGGGCGCCTGCGGGGCTGTGCCACTTTGAACTCGGCATGGGCGCAGTGGCGGGGTGGCTGTGGCGCACGCGGTGATTCAGCCTACCGGCGAGTCTCGAGAAACAAGGAGCCCAGCGCCGGGGGGTCGCCCGCTCCGACACAAGTGGCGTGGGACCAGAGCGCTTTTCCAGCGCGAGTGCTTCTCCCTCCGTCCCGCGGCCGGCAAAAAGCTTCAGTTTTAGACCCAACAGCCGTAATAAATGTGACTCTTGTCAACAAAAGAAAAGATCCTTACTGCAATTAAGAAACCAGTGATAATAAACAAGTGACACCAAGGAGCATTACTATCAAGATGTTCCTCGCCTAAGTTAAAAAGACTTTTTGTTCTTCCTGGCAGAGACTGTGAAAGAGAAATCAGCGTAGTGAAAGCGTGAGTCAAATTTCAGCCGATTTGGCTTAGCATCCGTTATGCTGTCAAAATCACGTGTATTAACATAGACTTTAATCGGTGGAACATCAAACTCCGAGATTGTATTTTGAAAAATTTAAAAATGTTAAAGATGTGTTAAAGTGATTGTATAAGTAAGATGTAATGAGTGTGTTTTTTGTATTTTTTGAGCTTTGCTTGGATGTGATAGATGTAAAAGCAAGCACTGAATTCAAAAGAATTTTTCCACAGGTATACCTTGAATATCTTATGTTTAAGTGCATTCAAGTATAAAAATGCTGCAGCAAACACATGAAGAAAGTTGTTTTAGTTTAGTATTTTAGAATCAGGCCTGTAAGTAAGTTATAGTAAATGCTATATTCTATTTCTATAGTCAGTTTTATTTGTTACTAAGTAGTTTAAGTTAAATTATCCATTAAGTGCCATTAAATGTTAAATATTGTTAAGGTTAAGTTTTGTTAAGTTTATTTCCTGTTAGGTTTAAGTGCTGTTCAGTTTAATTTCTGTTAAGTTTAAGGGTTATTAAGTTTAAGTGAAGTTAGATTCTGTTAAGTTTAAATTGTATTTGGTTTAAGTTATGTAGAATTTAAAGTCAGTTAAGTTCTGTTAAAGTTAAGTTCTGTTAAATTTAAGTGATTTTAGATGTAAGTTCTGTTGATTTGAAAATCTGTTAAGTTTAAGTTCTATTAAGGTTAAGTTTTGTTAAGGTTAAGGTTTGTTAAACTTAAGTTCTGCTAAGTTAAAGTTTGTTGAGATTAATTTTTGTTAAGTTTAAGTAAAGATAAGTTTAAGTGGTGTTAAGTTCTGTTAAGTTTAAATATTTTAAGTTTAAGTATTTTAAGTCTAAGTGCTATTAAGTTTAAGTGATGTTAGATAGATGTATGCTTTTATTCTAGGCATTTATTTTATGACTTTTGTGCAAAGTGTTGTTGTGAACATCAGAGAAACTCTAGTTAGAAGAGACAATCAGAAGCATTTGTGAGTAAAGCCATTCCTGTTTGAAGTATATCTGCTGTTTGAGAATGGAAAGCAAACTTACTAGACAATCGACGCAAATAAAACCTGCGCACATTTTGCTCCTTTAGCTTAATTTTGTAGGTTGTATTAGCACACCTGAGTTTTGTTTGAGCCTTGTAGCAGTATAAAATTCTTTTTGTATCTGTCGTATAGCATATCCTATAAATAGTGATAGCCTTTTTAGTTTGTTTCTCTGGCTTAGATCCCTTGTAGGAGAGAAACCTTGGTAGCTGAGAATACTGTTTGTAATATAATAGTTGTTAGAATTGCCTATTTTTGTGTTGCAAAGAGTGTGACACAGTTAGCCCATAGAACTTTGCTTTTTCCAAAAAAATAAAAACAGGGGAAATGTTGGGAATTTAGCTCACCAGAGACTGGAAAAGTACAAAACCGTGGCTAATTCCAAATCTTGCACCTGCAAGATAATGTTTCCTTGGGCCTAGCGGAGTATGATAAAGAAATGGACAGCGAGATGTGAGAAGTAGAGAACGTAGGCCCAAAGGAATGTGGATGAGTTAATGGTATAGTTTAACTAATAGATTGCTTGGCTTACAGAATATTCATAAGCTTATTTTTTGCTGTATAAGAGTTTGATGCTTTCTTCAATAAACTGGACCTGTGATGAACCATCTGGTGTCCTGGTCTCCTTCCTTCGATACCAGCTGAGGATGTTCAGGGTGATTGAGAGCACTCAGGGCTCTGACACTGTTGAATTATGCTCTGTTTGTCTGTGTGTGCGTTGGGAAACGTTTTCAGTAGGTCAATTAATTGTGATTGATTTGCTGATTGCATTTAGGGCAAGACAATTAATTTAGAAAGGCCTGAAGAGACACAGGCTCTTTCTCCCTGTGTGGTGCATAGGGATGTCATGCTGCCCAACTCCCAGGTGCCACCTTGTCCAGATACTGGCTGCAGCCACCAGACTCCCTGGCTGGACCAGGAGTATCAGCAAGGTAAGTGCTGGGATTAGGCAGGAAAAGAGATTCACAGTGAAGCTGTTTGAAAGAAACAGCACCTGAGCAGAGTGAAGGAACAGTGTTTGAAGGCAGCTGGAAAAAGTAAGGTGTATTGAGTGCAGAAGTGTTAATTTGGCTAGTAAGGAGAGTGGGTGTATTTTATACTGGTTCTTGGATTTGTTTGTAATTACCAGCTCTGGTTAACAACTCTGGGTTATTTTGCACAATCTGAACTAGAGCCATGGGCTCTCCTTTGGCCTGTGTGGAATCTGATGTAATTAGTATTTGTGTCATCCAAAGGCATTTCAAACAAATAAGTACAAACAAGGAAGGAACAAAGCCGTTTTGGTTATCAGTGGTACAATGTAATTCCTCCTGCAGGTAATTACTGGTTTCCACCTACTTCTCACAGGGCTTGAACTAAATGCTATGTTAGCAATGTGCAGGCAGAGTTCAGGAGATTAGTGCTTATGCTGCTGGTTCTGGAGGGAAGGAGTAACAACAAAACGCAAAGGCAGTGAAAAGGAAGGAATTTTGGGATTATGTTGCCACAAACACTTGACATGAGCAGTTTTGGTTGATTCCCAAAGGAATGGCTCTTGCAGATCATTGCCAGCTTTCTTTTTCTTTTTCTTTTTTTTTTTTTTTGGTTTGTCAGCTGTTTTCAGCAACAGGTAAGGTGTTGTTTCTCCTTTTACACAGTCACTGCCACACAGGTTATCGCTTGTTTCCAGCTCCCAAAAAATATCTGCTGAACCTTGCTGACACTCTAAAATTTTACAGAGGTGCTGGCAATGTGTGAGGAAGGAAACAAGCCCCAAGCTTTGCTGCTGAAGGGACAGTGTTTGCTGCAAAAGCAGCAGAGAAAAGGTGCAGCAGAAGCCGCAAAGATGAGCATTTAGCATAAAATAAATGAACTTCAGCGTGTTCAATTATAAAACTCTTAGAAGCGGGGTTATGTTGAGGGTTTCAGGATGCACATGAGGTGCTCCATTTCAGTGCCACATCCATGTGTGACAGGCAGGGTAAATATTCCCCAAGAATCCAGTACTACCTCTACCTGGCTTTGTTTGGAACTGGTAGGGCACCTCCAACATGGATCAACAGCTGTGAACACTTTAACTTGAATTAACCTGGGAAAAAGCAGAATACTGTGGTAGCTTGGGAGTTATTTTGGACTCCTGGGTAAACACCATTTAGACTTGTGTAAATTTGTAGGAGATATTTTGACAAAATTATTATTTACCCAAGTTAATATGTGCTTTATTTTGCTGCGTGCTCCATATTGTATTTGATCAGTCAGCACACTGTGTACTCAGACTCTGCCTCTGATGGTTTCAAGGCATCTACACCACCGGCTGCTGTATATTTTCAGTTTAACTCAGGTTTAAGAGTGTTACTGGATTGACACCATCTAACATGAGTAATTTTGATGAGAGATTGCCTGACCCATTTCTCCCTAGAGTCAGGAGAGGCTTCTTAGATGTTTAATCCATTGGGTCAAGGCATCTCTGCTGATAGAGAGAGAAGTAAATATACCCAGGCTAATGGATTTCCTTTTTAAAAATGTCTTATTTGCTGGCTGCTTGTTAAAAAGCCTGTGCTAATATTTCTGAGGGGTGCTGCCCTTTTGCTCTATTTTTCCTGGAAGTACATTTCCTCCTGATGGCCCTTGGATCCTCCTGGGAGTCAGGATCCAGTAAATAATCTTGGCAGCCTAAAACTCACTAGAGTCATTAGTCTTGTAAGATAATCTTGACAAGCCATCCATGAATATAGCTTGGTAATTATTAATTACAGGTCAGAAGGAGGTGGGGAATAATGGAGAAACTTTCACTTTGTTTTGTTGTGGTTGGGTGGTTGTTTTTTTTTGTTTTTTTTTTTTTTTTTTAATTCTTGTTTTGTTGTGTTTATGCCAGGGCATTGGAGAATAAGGGACCCAAAAATAGTCCTGGTCTGTGGTGTCCTTCAGCTTGTCCCACCCCCGGCTATTCATCCCTCTTATCCATCCAAAAGGGCATTATTTTTCCTTCCAAATAAGTTTGTAAAGTTTCAGTTTTCTCCAGTTTTGTGAGAATTTGTCTGGGAATGGCTTAGCAATTTGTGATTGAAATGAATTGTTTCCATTTACTTCAAGTTCCTTGAGGCTCCTTCACCCCGATGCTAATTTCAGAGCTTGCTTGTCCCTGTCCGTCTCAGATAGATTTGTTTCTTTTTTTTGTGCATCTATTCCTTTCTTTGTTGGTTTTTGGACTGATTGTGATGGGACTGGAATGAGGGCTGGTAGGCAGTGCCATAGAAGACTTCCTTTGTTATCATCTATTGCTTTTCAAGTGTTGTTTGCATGTGAGGGATGAAAAGGAAATGCTTTGTGGGCCATTCCACCGCTCCATTTGCAAAGAGGAGAATTCAGTTCAAAAGGAAAAGGTACATTCAGCCTACAGCTAAAGCATCCAGCATTAGCAGGTACTGGCAGGTAGGGAATCACCATGAGTTTATCTACCATAATTAGTACTGTTTAATTTCTATATTAAGCAGTCATGTCTTTAATTTGTCTGATCGTGTCAAAGGAGGGAATAAACACAGTAGATCTCCTTGTTCCTGCTCAGGGCTGTGTCAATACCCAGCCATCTGCAAAGGTGTGTTCTCTTTCAGGATGTAATTATCTTAAAAATGACTGTCAGAGCTGCCTTTTAATGAGCCTTCTTGTTGTCAGCAAGTGCCTGGCACTGTTCTTGCACTGGAGGTGATGGCAGCTGTCCCCTGAGCTGCACCACACTGCTCACAGTGCTTGGAACACCTTTGGGATGCTCAGCAACAAAGCTGATCATCCACAGGTGTTGTTTGACTTTGTGCTGGCTGCTGAGAATTTCTCTGTGGTGTTTTCAGCACGAGTAAGAGACACCATAGTGTCACTGTCATATCTTCTGGAAAAATCCCTTTGCCCAGGATTCTTCTCCTGGGAAGCTGAGAAGCCTCAGAGAAAAATGGAAATAATAATTATCTGATTGCTTCTCCTGTGTTTTGCTGCTTTGGAATGTGGCTGGAGGGCTCTCAGGCAAAAAAATATGGGAGCAGGAAATAACAGTTCTTTAATAGGGAAGAAAATAAAAAGATAAACAATTCAATAAACTAAATCAACACTGAGAGAGTTAGAACACAACCTGACACCATGCTGGTCAGGGTGTTGGTGGCAGTCCCATTGGAATTGTGGCTGCAGCCCTCCTGGAGTGTCAGGTGTGGTTCTGCTGGAGCAGGGATCCTGTAGAAAGGGTGTATTCTTCCTCTGAAGATCCAGTGGAAGGGGCAGCTGCTGTTCCTCTGGGGAATCCAGTGGAGAAGCCGTGCTGGTGTTCCAGAATCTCCAGACTATATCCAGGTAGGAATGCTTGGCTCCTCCCTGTGGGCAGAGCATCTCCCAGTGGGATGCTGCAGTTCTTATCAGTCATGCAGTGACATTCAATAGCCTCTTATCAGCAGATGTCCCCCCTGGAGAGTGGATTGGTTGTGGAAGAGATAAGGAAAACTGCCCAATTAACAGAAGACAACTGCCATACAGATGGCAAATAAAATACAATTTGCTTGGCAATCCAGGACACCTCCTTTCTCCCCTGAGTGCAGGAATTCAATGTGTTGGGCAAGAAGAGGCCTGAGGGAAGGGGCTGCACTGGTTTTTGGGGCACTGCCACTGTCCCAACCTTGTAGTGCTCCCCAGGGCCTCTGGAGCCATGTCACCCTTAGCTGAGCACGCCCCAGGCTCAGGAGTTGTTCTCTGCGGGGAAGAATGTGGTATTTGCTGGGTCCCCAGGATGAAGGAGGAATTGAGAATCTGACTTCCTGTTCTTAGAAGGCTAATTTATTATTTTATGATATTATATTGTATAAAATAATACTATACTAAAACGATACTAAAGAATAGAGAAAGGATACTTACAGAAGGCTTAACAAGATACTAAAGAAAAAGCTATGACTCTCTCCAGAGTCCTGACACAGCCTGACCATGATTGGTCATTAAGTAAAAACAATTCACATGTTGGATAAACAATCTCCAACCACATTCCAAAGCAGCAAAACACAGGAGAAGCAAATCGGGTAATTATTGTTTTCATTTTTTCTCTGAGGTTTCTCAACTTCCCAGGAGAAGAAATCCTGGCAAAGGGATTTTTCCGGAAAATATGACAGTGACAGAAGAAGGCACGAAGGTGCTGACCTTGTGATTTTCCCCAAGCTTTGAGTTAGAGTGGGGTTTTCCTGTTCTAGTGTCCCTAAATCCCAGTGCCAAGAAATTGGTTTTCATTGGTACTTTTTAAAAAAAGACAATGTGATTATTTTTGCTTCTTTTTAATAACTTAACACAAATATCTGTGTTTAATTCTTTAATGGCATCTATTATGGGGGACCCTAAAACCTGTTTTTCATGCTACTTAATCTTGCTGTTTCATCTCATATTGGGTATTAGGCCTCACAGCATCTCACAAATCAGATTAGGTGGAAACAAATACTAAGATGGAATTGTCCTGGATTTCAGTCTTGTTCTGCCTCAGACTTAATTTATAAACCTGTTCTTGTTAATAGCATAGATGTGACAGCTCTGTATTTTAATTACATTAACTTAGTATAGTTTATCTACATTTAAAGCAGAAACTATCAAACCCCAATTGGAGCTGAATGTTGTCATCTGTGAAATTTATAATTAATTGAATTATAAGTTTTCTTTGACATTAACCTGGGCTTCTAACTGCAATTTTATCTGTTCTTACACCAGCTCTGGTTAGTTACTTGCCTTGTCATTTGCATAATACTGTTGATTATATTTGCTTCTTGAAAGAAGTCAGGTAATAAATAAATAAATTTCTTTGCATACAAAGAAATAGATTAACACTTTCTTTAGCACAGAAGATGTTTATTTTAAGAAGGTATGCATACTGCCCTTGGTATATCTCATCCTTTGCTTTACTGCCCCTCCTGAAAGCCAAGTAAAACTATTCTAAATCAGATTTTTAAAACTAATTTATTTGAGGGAACTGGTGGGACAAATGTGCTCAGAAATAAAGCCATTTCAATGTGATTAAATGCAGAATAATTAAACCATAATTCAGGTAATTTTCAAAATTAGATTGTCCAAGTCTGCAAAATGTTTTTAAGCTCCAGCCCCTCGAGCTGAGGATTGTGTGGGTGTTAAATAAGATGACACATCTCTCCCAGCCAGATCAATATTTGAGTTGCTTTTAGGTCTGCCTGTCACAGAGGAGCAAGCAGATAAATGGTGTGAATTTCTAAGTAATATTCACAATACCAGCTGCCAGGGATGTTGTTTGCTTCTAAACACAAAATCTGCTCGAGTGTGATGCCTGCCCTGGCAGGTGGGAGCCCCTGGTTGCGAGGTGCTCATTCAAGGTGAGGATGTGACACCTCCAGGACATTGCACAGCACCTGGGCCTGAGGGCTCCTGTCACCTGGGAGTCTTAGCTGCAGTCTGGTAAGAAAAAAAACCTTCACAGGGAGAGAAAAACAAAGGCCTGCTGGTGCTGTGTGTGCTTTCACTGATAATTTGCTAAGATATCAGACCTCCTGTGGTGGCAAAAACCACATCCTTGAAATCTGTGATCTGAGCTAATGCTTCATCTCATTTAGGTCAGTCTTGATAAGTGATGTGTGATGGAGTGGTGGGGTTTTTTTTGGGTTTTTTTGGATTTTTTTTTTTTTTTTGTTTTGTTTGTTTGTATTTTTTTTTCTTTTCCCCCCATACTGATTGTTATCACTCCCTTTGTGTGTTTTTTATGGAGAAGACTCCTGGGCTGGGAGCTGGGCAGCCCAGGTTTGCTGAGCTCAGTGTGCGTGAGGTGCTGAGAGAGGGCAAACCATGGCAGGGGCCTGATGAGGCAAATCTGTGCCTGCTGCTGTGAGCTCCCATCCTGGAGGGACTCTGCTCTCCAAACCAGCTGCTGCTTCTTGGGTCTCTTTTCCTCTGTGAGAGCCCAGAGATCCAAGCCTCCCTCTCACACAGCAGCTACAAGGAGTAAGAAATGTTTTATAGGCAGTGTCAGACCAAAGAGCTGCTAGGAACAGGGAAGAAGAGGAAAGAGACAGGGAGATGAAGGGTTTACTTGCTTGTCATCCTTGGTAGAATGCTGCTGTGTCAAGTTTAGATAGCAAAAGCACAGATTTAGATGGATACCTACACCCTGGAAGCTGCCTGAGAGCCTGGGTACCTCTGGTGCCCTGATGAGATTGTGCATCACATTAAACCCATGGCATTTGTGCTGGGAAATGCCCCAAAAAACCCTACAAAAACTACATTTATAGCTCCCTGCTTGGGAAATATGCATCTACCTAAATTTGAAATCTGGGAAGTCTTCTCTGCATTTACCCTGACAGGTGACACACAGTGTTGCTTGGAATAGACTTCATGATGAATAAATGTGTTTGGAAGGGAGTAGCTCACAGCCTGGTTTGATTTTTGGGGTCTGGCACATATTGCAGGGGGGAACTGGGTGCTGTCCTTGAGGTTTGATGCCTTGGTTACATCTGTGGGGTGAGGTTAGCTCTGAATTTCTGGTCACCTTGTTGTGAATTGTTCTCCTCTGAGCTCCATCTCTCCTGGCAAAGGGATGCAGGAGAAAAGAGTTGCGAACAGAAAACATTGGAGCCTGGAATATCTGCAGGGAAAGGGACACCATGGGGCACTGCTGGGCTTCCTGCAAACCTTTGTGACTCAAAAATGCTGTCCCTTCATAGCTAACCCTTCTGCAGGCCCAGTGTTTGTGGTGACCTTCCTGCCTGTGTCCCCTCTCTGTCAAAGAGCCAAAGGTGACTTCACACTGAGGTTAACCCCCAGCTGCTGCCTGACAGTGCAGCAGGCTTATCCGTGGAGCATGCATTTCATTATTTCCTTTTAGCAGATTCAAGGCTTGAACCCTGCCTGAGCAGGGCAGAAAGAGGAACATCATCCCCTTGCTGTATCTCCAGGTGCATGGAGGATGCTCTTCTGCTGGAAAAAGCTGCTTGTGTGACAGAGATTACTTCCAGAAAACAGGGGGTTTTTATGCTCAACTGCCTGATTTGTCATGCTTTACTGAAAAAAAGATGTGTGAAAGAAGGGAACAAAATTCTGCTTTTCTTTGTCTACTTACATATTAAAAGATTTGTGTTGTGTTGTTTTGGTTTTTTTTTTTTTTTTTTTTTTTTGTCTTATAAGCATAAAAACCAGAGTAAACAACTTACAGGCTTACCTAGAAGGCTGTAGCTCTTAGACAGTCATTAGTATTCCACTTACTTGTTTTATTCTGTTTGAGCAATTATTTTATCTTGCTGGGCCATCAGTTTGGAAGCAATTTCTTGACTCTCAAACTGCTATTTCTCTCTTTCAGGCACACACCTTGCATATATCTGATATTTTCAAAGAACTGATGCTAGAAAAGCAGACAGAATAATTTGCTCAGCATTGCACTCTGCTGAACAATTTCCCCCCTCTGATTCCTTATAACTATTTGAATAGAGCACAGCCTCCACAGCAGTATGCATGAAAAGCACCTGTACCCTGCATTTTTCACAGTAAACATTTGGGATGAATTTGTCATAAAGAAAAATGCTGACCAAAGAGATTTTCTGCTCAGTTATTGGGAGGCTTTTGGGATAATTCACAGAAGTCTGCAAGACACTAAAATAGAAAATCTTCTAGTCATTTTCATTTCTATTTTTTAAAAAACAGGTTGGTTTTATGTTTCACCAAATGCCTTCATTATTTACAGAAACATGGAATGGTTTGGGTTGGAAGGGGACCTGGAAGATCATCTAGTTCCAACATGCCCATTGAACTGCCATTAGCTAACGTGAGTTAAACTTTTGTTGGAAATTACTGATATTTTTCTCTGATATTGTTTATAATGGCTGCATAGAAGAAGAATGTTTAAAATTATATTTTAGGGATGAAGTAAAAAAGGGTATTTAGTTGATATCTGTATGACACAGAACAGGCAGGACTAAATAGCAGAGTGTGGCATTCACATTCTCTGGAAAATCCCTTCGCCCAGGATTTTTCTCCTGAGAAGCCTCAGAGAAAAGGAAAGCAATTTTTATCTCATTTGCTTCTCCCGTGTTTTGCTGCTTTGGAATGTGTTTGGAGATTGTTTACCCACAGGTGATTGTTTCATTGGATTCTGGTGTGAGTTGTTTTGACTCATTGGCCAATTGGGCCAAGCTGTGTTTCGAGGCTCTGGAAAGAGACATGAGTTTTCATTATTATCTTTTTAGCATTCTGTAAGTATCCTTTCTGTATTCTTTAGTATAGTTTAGTATAGCATTCTTTAATATAATATAATATAGTATCATAAAATAATAAATTAGCCTTCAGAGAACATGGAATCAGATTCATCATTCCTCCCTGCCACGGGGGTCCCTGCAAATGCAATAGCAGAGTTTAGGGCTGTTTTGTGCCTTGAACAGCTCTGTCCTGCTGAGCCTGAAGCCAGCATGAGCATGGCATGGAAGAGGCATGGAGTGGCTGTGCTAAACATCACCTTCTGCAGGGCTACCTTGCAGCAGGTCCTGGGCAACTGCCCAGAAAGTGCTGACCCATCCTGGCAGTGTCAGGAGATTCCCAAAGCATTGGTTGCTCCCAACAGGGCACATTTGCCTGGAAGTTCTGGGAGAGGCACGAGTGCTGAAAAATGGGAAAAGGTAGTGGAGGTGTACTGTATTTGCAGGGACCCTCGTGACAGGGAGGAATGATGAATCTGACTCCATGTTCTCAGAAGGCTAAATATATTATTTTATGATACTATATTATATTACAGAATACTATACTATGCTAAAGAATACAGAAAGGATACTTGCAGAATGCTAAAAAGATAATAATGAAAACTCGTGACTCTCTCCAGAGTCTCAACACAGCTTTGCCCCAGTTGGCCAAAGAGTCAAAACCACTCACAGCAGAATCCAATGGAACAATCCCCTGTGGTAAACAATCTCCAAACACATTCCACATGAGCACAACACAGGAGAAGCAAATGAGATAAGAATTGTTTTCCTTTTTCTCTGAGGCTACTCAGCTTCCCAGGAGAAAAATCCTGGGCAGAGGGATTTTTCAGAGAATGTGAATGCCACAGTCCCCCAGCAAGGACCCCCTTCCCTCTGTTCCCTGGGATTATTTTAGCTGCAGTTTTATTCCAGATCCCTAGCACTCAGCCCTGCACCAGGGTAAGGATCAAAGGGACTGCATGGCATGGGGTCCAGGGATGTTCTTGGATGAACAGCTCCCAGGCAGGGTGGTTCTGGCAGGGCCTGGGCTCTCTGCACGCTGCCAGCTGGCCTGAGCAAGGGGAATTTGGATGAGATAACATCACTGACTGAGCTGTAGCTGGGGATGAGGGATGGCAGGACTGGGGGCAGGTGTTCACGACTAACCTCAATGGCCAGTGTTGCCAAAGGAGATGAATCCACTTTTTGCCTACTCATGTTTTATGTTTAGCATGAGACACAGCGTGGTTTTCAATTTCTATTTGGGATTTTAGAGGTTTGGCACTGTAAAGGGTGCAACTGCCCAGTTAGCTGTTTGCAGCCAGTGCTGCTTTTAAAATGCTGACCAGAATTCTGTGGAGCAGCATTCTCTCTTGTGATAGTTGACTAATGTGATGATTGACTCTCAGAATTAATAGACAAATATCATGTATATAGGTTAAGAAAAGTTTTATAGATTTATAGTTATGTTTTACCTCCTCGCATGGTTATCAAGGGACAGCTGGAGTTGGGACATCAGGAAGGGCTGGCTTGTCCCTATGGTGACATCTGAGCTCCAATCAGGATTTGAGGAGGAGATCTCCACCACTGGACAGTGAAGAAGGAGTCAATGGACAGAACTCTGGGAGGATTTAAAGGATTAAAAGGTAAAATCTCCATTGTGTGGCTGAGCACAGGGTAGGAAAATCCTTTGCTCCTGGTGTCGTAACCTTTTTCTCTATTCAGTCTTCTGTTGTATTTTTGGTAAGCTTTAAAGAACCTTTTCAAATTATGAAAAGCAAGTAACCATTTCTCACACTGTCTTCACTCAGTACTGAATGCATCACTTTGGGATTCCTGTTCTGCCTGAGGATGCCTCAGTTATTTCACATTCAGGGGCACCAGCCTCACTTTAAGGTATGTTACCTGCATTTCCCAAACTGCTGTGGCTAAAAAGATGCAATGCGGTGATACCTCATCTGTTTGCAAAATCCCATCTGCAACTACCCTTGTTTGCAGGCTATTTTGCTTTCCAGTGCTTCACACCTAAGATGGGAGTGAAAATGAGGCAGTTTTGGAGGTTTCCATGGCTGTGACCCATTCCCTATGTGCCACCTGAGGCAGGAGCATTCAGGTGAGCTCAGAAATGTGTGGTTTTGCCTTGTCAGCCTGTCACCATGCCTGAAAGACTGATGGGTCATGGTCATGAATATGGCATTTCTATGGAGTCTCCCTTGATTATAAAGCAATCCAGTAATTCCTGAAATAAAAGAGAAGTGTGGGAGGGGGAAGATGGGAATCAAATCCTGCCTCACAAGAGGTTCTTTCCTTTGGAAAGAAGCCAGCCACTATGTAAATAGAAGCAAAGGCAGGTAATGGAACAGAAAATAGGCCCTTAATCCTGCTCTCCTGGAGGTTTTGTGGCAAATCTGTAATTGCTGTCCATGGAGGGGTGGATCAGCCTACTAGACCAGCAGCAAAGCCTTGTGCTACTTTGGCAATTACAGACATTGCCATATTTCCATCAAAGGTTCAGCTGGTGGCTCAGGGAACCAAAAACCTGATTAATAACTTCCCCCCAGACACTGAGGAATCACATATTTTTCTCTTATCTATTTTCCATTTAAAGATAAAAGTGGCAGTAGCTGCTTTTCTCTGTTGCAACTTGGAGTAGTAGTTTACATAAAATACACAGATTAATACAGAAATAAGGCTCTAACATGAAATCACCCCACATGTTAACACAGAGGGCTGCTGAGGAATCCCCCACAGGCACACAGATAAGTCTTGTAAGATAACATGGTAACCCTGTGTGTATAAATTCTGACTTTCCTATAAAAATCTGTTCTTTTTCAATTTCCCTGGAGTTTACACACGTGCACTGCCATTGTCTAGAGATAAACCCACACAATAGCTCGAGAGGAAAATTGTTGGTGCAGGCAAAATGTCCTGTGGTGAACTTCTCACAGGCTGTTATGCTTTACTTCCTTTTTATCTTTAGAGCTCAAGTTCTGAGCTTTCTGTCCAACTCTTGTCTCCTCCAAGGCTCAGTGATTTTTACAGTTCAAAGATTTAGGGGTTTAGCTGGGGACATTTTTCTGGTGATTCTTTTTTGAAATGCTTTCTTCAGAAGTGTCTCTGCTGCATGCCTGCAGCTGAGAGGCACATACAGTGTGGAAAAAGCCCTGTCCTTTGTCTGGAATGTTGCTGCTTCTTCAAAATCAAGGATGGTTTCCTCATAATACTTTCTTTTCATGTTTCCTTTCATAATGCATGGCAGGAAGCTTTCCCTTGTGTTGATCTTTTTAGGACCACAACCCTCTCCATTTTACAAATCCTCCCCTATTTTCTTTCTAGAAGCCTTATGGGGGTGTTTAGGGCTCACCCTTTTATGCTTTCTAGGACTCCATCTAGTTTTGCTTTCTAGGCTTCTCCCCCTGCTTTTCAATTTCTTGGAATTTTCCACAATTTGTAGGAACCCATTCATTTTGCCTTCTAGAAATTCTGCTCCTTGATGTTTTCTGGGAATGTTTGATGTTGTCTAGGATTCCTGGGATGCATCTGTAGTAATTATACACATTTCCTAAGACATCCCACCCCAGGAACTTTCCAGATGGATTTTGCTTCCTCCCATGTCTCTGGGGAACCCCAATGTCTTCTTTCCCCATCCATTTCCTAGGAGTGTTCCCATCCTGCTGCCTGCTCTGCTTTCCAGCAATTCCTCATTGTTTTCTAGGAACCTTATGGGGGTGTTTAGGGCTCACCCTTTCATTCTTTCTAGGATTCCATCTGGTTTTGCTTTCTAGGCTTCTCCCCCTGCTTTTCATTTTCTTGGAATTTCCCACAATTTGTAGGAACCCATTCATTTTGCTTTCTAGAAATTCTGCTTTTTAAACACTGCTCCTTGATGCTTTCTGGGAATATTTGATGTTGTCTAGGATTCCTGGGATGCATCTGTAATAATTGTCCACATTTTCTAAGATCACACCAGTTTGATCTCTAAGACATCCCACCCCAGGAACTTTCCAGATTGATTTTGCTCTCCCCATGTCTCTGGGGAACCCCAATGTCTTTCCCTATCAATTTCCTAGGGATGTTCCCTGCCTGTGAATTTCTGTTCTGTTTCCAGCAATTCCTCATTGCTTTCTAGGACTGCCTACATAGAAGGAAGTCCTCTGAAGTTTCTAAGAGGAGTTCCTAATTTGCTTTGTAGAAGATAAGCCTTATTTGCTTTCTAGTGGTTTGTCCTTGCTTTTTCAGGGATGGTCCCTTTTGAGGAAATATTGATTTTCTTACTGTCAGTTCCCTGTTTGTCTTTCCAGATTCTCTCCATATCTTTGCAGGAAATCCCCCAGTTGCTTTCTGTCACTTGCTTTGTTAAGAACTCCCTCCTGTCTTCTAGGAAGCCTCCTCTTTTTGATAAATTCAGTCTCCTACCTGGGAATTCTTCTCTGCTTTCAGGGAATTCCCTACTGTGCTTTTAAGGAATTTTCTCTTGTAATTCCAGCAGTTCCCCAGTGCTGCCTGGAAAGTCCAGGGTTCTTTCTGGAATTTATAAACCACATTTCTTTTCTTAGAGGGTTTATTTTGCTCTTCTACTTGCTTTGACTTCTCTGCTGCTGTTGAGAATTTAGTGCTTGCTTTTCTTAGAAGTCCTCACGTATTTTCTAATAATTCCCTTCTTCATTTCTAGGACACTTTTTTTTTGGAAAGCTGCCAAAGTGGCACTTCTAAGCAACTGACCTGCTTTTCAAACCCTCCTTTAGCTTCCAGAGAGTTAAAAGTCATTGGTGCTTTTGATAAAAGGTGGCTCAGAGAACAAGTAAAGATCAGGATATCCTCAGATGCCAAAGAAGTGGAGAAGCAAGTCTCAAAAATCCTTTACAGACTGATTCTCCATGATTTGAACTGGAATTTCTTCATGCCAACAAAAGTGTGCATGCCACATTGGTTTTGTGAGTACCTCCACCTCCAATTTAACTTGAACCTTAGCCAGGGCATGTCAGATGGTAGAGTTAAAAGTGCAGCATTTTTAAACAAACAGTGGAATCTTCTTTTTCCTTCGTGTAGCTGCTTTACACATTAAGGAGGCTTTGCTGGCACAGCAATGCCAGTCAAGGTGACAGCTTTGGTTTTGGCACAGAGGCAGAACTCTGCAGCAGGAGCCTCAGCTGCTCGGTGATTACTGCTCAGTGACACCAAACACATTCAGACTGCATTAATTTTAGCAGGATTTGTGAAATCTGAGCAGCTAAGTAAATAAGACTATCAAAGAGATGTGCCTCAGGGTGGGAACTCTGTAGAAAAACATAGCATCTCTTAATTTTCTTTTCTGAAGTACAATGGGATGCTATCTTGCTGCAGCATGAGGGTCAAATAGAAATTATTCACAAGCCCCAAAACAAAAATGGAAAAAGCTTAGGACTTTACACTTAATGCAATACCAAAATCCTCTGGTTTTTCAAACCTGAGCATCACAGGACAAAACCATAACAGGTTTAAATGTTTTCCTCTTTTTTTTTTTTTTTTTTTGGTCTCTTATTGCTGCAGACATTTAACTTGAAATCCCCAAATGACAGTGAGAAATGTCAAGGTAAGTTGTTTACCTGATGCAATTTAAGTGATGCTGACATCACACACTGACCACATTGTCAGCTAAAGATAAGTTTTAGTTCATCCACCACTGTCAGCAAAACATTCCCTTATCATCTTTCTCAGCTATTTGTTTGGATAGCATTAAATTATTCAGGCTTTGGCTTGTTTAATCTTTCAGGTCACTGCTACCAAAAGAGATAAGAAAATTTATTAAGAGTGCATGTGGGATGATGTTGGAGGGAAAAACTGGATGGAGAGTTTGTGGAGCTCATCTTTATTCATGAAGCCCTTGAGGGTGATGGGGAAGGGTACCAGGAATCCACACAGGCTGTTGGCTCCTGCAGCTGTGTTTAACTCTCTGATGCTGGCTGCCTCGGCTGGTGCACACAGGAGGCTCTGCCAGGGCTTGTGCTCTGCCTCCCGTGCATTATTGATGCTCCCAGAAGGGATTGCGCCACTGCCTGGCACTGCCCCTGCTGCCCAAGGTGGCACAGCCACTGCTGCCTCTCTGCAGGGCTTTCCCAGCCATGGCACTGGGGCTCTGTGGGTGATGAGAGCGATGCCTCAGGTTTGAGCTTTTCTATTTTTCAGATTCTGTACTGCTTTATTGTGTGCACTGCTTTAGTCTGAGCTTCATATTAGGGGATGGTGAGCTCTCTTCACAAAGTATTTAGACAAAACAATTCCTTCTCTAGCTGGGAACCAAGGACAAATGATCCAAATTCCAGGCCCAAGAGCATAAACAATGCTGGATTGAAGAGAGAAAAATAAGAAGGATGGGACTTCATAACCTAAAGCTGTAATTGGACAATTAACTCCAATATGCAGATGGACCAGAACTTATACAAGTGAGAGACCCTGTGACCAGTTGTCCATTTTGTGACCATTTTGGTTCATCTTGGGTGCAGCCCTGGCTGGGCTCTTGTGCTGCCCAAAGTGCATCCATTAAGGCCTTTAATAAATAAATCCCTACTTTATTCTTTAGCTCCATCGAGCCTCTGTTCTGGGCCAGCCCTCACAAGGCATCATTAGCACTGAGCAGGCACAGCTGGAGCAAAGCAGGCTCTGGTGTTTGCCAGTGGCAGGACTCCAGAAATTCAGGCCTCTTGGAAATCTGATCTATTTAATTAGAGAGATAGTGCCACATGCACAGATAGCAAAGCAAATCTGACTGCTCTTATCCATAGTGTAATTATACTGTGTGTCTTAGGATTTGTGCCTCTATCCTTTCTTAAAACTGAAATAATAATTAAAAATCCTCTGCGAAATCTTCTAGGCATTTTTAAAATGAAAATTTTCTAGCGCTTATCAATGCAGACAAAAATGTAAAACATGCACATGTGCAATGTAGGAGCTCTGAGATAATTCCTCATAATTATTTAAAACTGATCTCATGGATTTTTGAACCAGATTCTTTGCTTATTTGGCACCAATAACACAATGGATAGATTTATTTTGGTATGTTCTTTTTACTGTTGCTGGATGGTTTTGAAGAGCATATCCAAACAAGCTGCTCACTCAAAGCAATGATGTATCACCTGCCTATTTTTATTTTTAATTTTATTTTTATTTTTATTATTTTTATATGCAGCATTTGGTCTATTTCTAGTAGGGTAGAGCCAGATCCCTTAGAAGTTTGGGTATTGAACTCTTTCTTTCTCTATTCCCCCTGCTGCACAATCCTTTGGAAGAGCTGATAATGTGCTGACATGAGGTTTCCATAGCCAGGTTTGCAATGTAGGTAATGTGTTGTGTGTAATGTGATGTTCCTGCAATAAATTTGTGCAACTGAATTCTGTTCCACTAAAGGCAGATGAGGAAAGCAGCAGTATAAGCTAGGATAATTTTTTCCAGTTTTCGGAGGAATTTTGGGCTGCCAGAAATTCTCCCTGTGCAAGAGGAATGTTGCTTCTGGGCACAAAGTATGAGAATGTGTATTCAATAGGTCAATGCCTGGTCTGCTTGCCTCTCCCAAAACAGTAATAAAGGAAACCAAAGAGATTGCCTCAGTATCAGTGTGGTACTGCCACCCTCAGGCTTTCCCAAACTGCAGGATTAGCTACAAAATCAATACATATATGCCTTGGCTTTTTTTGCTTTTCCCCCAAAAGCTATTGTCGCAGACATCTTTTCATGAAAATCCTTTCCTTAGGATTTTTTCCTCCTGAGAAGCTGAGAAGCCTCAGGAACAAAGTGTAAACATTGATTATCTGCTGCTGTGGAATGCAACAGGTGCATCTGTGATTGGCCCATGTTGGATGTTTGTAATTAATGCCAATCACAGCCCAGCTGGCTCAGACTCTCTGTCTGAGACACAAACCTTTGTTATTCATTCCATTCTATTCTTAGCTTAGCTAGCCTTCCAAGATGAAACGTTTTCTTCTATTCTTTTAGTATAGTTTTAATGTAATATATATCATAAAATAATAAATCAAGCCTTTTGAAACATGGAGTCAGATCCTCATCTCTTCCCTCAACATAAGACCCCTGTGAACACCGTCACAAGCTATCTCATGACAAGTGGTTAATTTGAATTTTTACCCTTTACTCCACAATGAGGTTTAAAAACTTAATTATAAAGACAAAAAAAAAAAAAAGTGAGATTTGCTGATAATAGACCTCGAAGAAAGACACAAAGTGTCATGGGACTTGTGATTTAAAGTGGGGTAACGTGCTATTGTTAGTTTTGCATGTGTATTCCTTTGGGTTTCAAATATACAAGCACCTGTCTAGAAATCTAATTCTTGGGCTTTTGTTAATTTAATTTAGCCCTCCCTCCTTGCCTCCCCATGGCTGATGCTGTCTCCTTGTTCACTAACATGAGATGGAGGGCTGTGAACAGGCACAGGATTAGTGCAAGCCCATTTCTCTGTCCTGCTGAAGGGTTAGATCTCCTAAGTACAGGAAGGAATTTCACCCTCATCTGTTACTAATCTAAAATCACTGGAAAAGTCAATTTTTAATTAAAAGTGGAGAAACAACAGCTACACCTTAAGCTGCAATAAATTTAGGTCACACTTCACCCAGACATCAGAATTTCATGCTGAGCCCTCAGTGGGTGTCATGCCTGAGCAGGTCAGCAGTAATTCCACCCAATGAAGTGGGTAATTAAGGTAAGTGGTCAACCAGACAAGTGAGACATCATTTTTAATTGCCATGAGAGATGTTTACACTCTTGGTACATCAGGGGGCTGTGAGAGGACAGGAGACTTTGAAAAGGGCTGTTCTGTAAAACAAGCCTATGGCTTTCTCACAACACCTGGCATTTTTTTTTTTAAAGAGTCAAATAAGATGTTTTTCAAACAGGTGCTAAAGAACATTTGTGCTGAGCTTCCTGAGATTTCTCACCTTGCAGGGAAGTGGCCCTGGAGAGCTTTGTGGAGATGCTGGAGTATGGGAGTGCTAACCATTACATATTAATGGCATAATTTGTCATTAGGTGATTAGTGCAGCACACCCCCGTGGTGACAACCAAATGTTTGGCTCATTCCTGGGAGCAGAGCTATCCTGAAAGGTAAGCAGTGAAATGTTACCCTGGAGGAAGACAGCTCCTTGGTATTAAAACATCATAAACAAGTGCCAGCCTCCTGCTTCAGACCAAGGCTGCTTGTGAACCCTCCCTGTGTCAGGTTCTGGGTGCAAATTAAGAATTGATTGTAGGAAAAAAGATAAAGATGAAAATGGCTCTCTATGGATCTTGCTTGCCAGCAGACAAAATATTTGTTTCATGTTGAATCAAGCCCCTCAGGTCTGGCCTGGCAATGAATGGACAAAGAGCAGCTCTAATGTGGGTTACTGTAATCATTTGGAATAATCTATTTAAACAATTAATATGCCTAAGGAGAACCCTCAAAATCCCTTCCTGCTGAGTCCTTTAACTCTTTTTCCCTCTAAGTTGACTCAGCAAGGTTGTGAGTTTTGGGTTTGGGGGATTGCAGAGCTCTTGCTGCTGTCACACTGCTGCTGCTGCTGTAAATGATGGGTGGAGGAATGATGGCTGCTGCAATCAGTATTCAAAATGTTTGTCTACAAGCTGAGTGACTCATTAATTACAGGCTGTAAAATGCTACATTGCTTCTCCTGTCCGCCTCAGTCGAATTTGCAGGCATTTAGCTCAGCCTTCTCCAGACAACACATTGATGCAGGAGTGAAAAAATACGCAGTAAAATCACTGTTTTAGCTCTGTCAAGTTGCCTCATCCTTGAATTGATCCCACAGGAGGAGAGGTAAAATATAAAACTAAAGTAAGGGGATGAATTGTCTTGGACAGTTTCTGATAGGTTGTTACCATCATATTTTCTGAAAAATCCTTTTTGCACAGGATTTCTCTCCTGGGAAACTGAGAAGCCTCACAGAAAAAGGAAAACAATATTATCTCATTTGCTTCTCATGTGTTTTTCTGCTTTGGAATGTGGTTGGAGATTGTTTATCCAACATGTGAATTGTTTTTACTTAATGACCAGTCATGGTCCAGCTGTGTCAGAACTCTAGAAAGAGTCACAAGTTTTCATTATTATCTTGTTAAGCCTTCTGTAAGTATCCTTTCTCTATTCTTTAATATAGTTTAGTGTAGCTTCTTTAATATAATATCAAATAATAAATTAGCCTTCTAAGAACGTGGAGTCAGATTCATCTTTCCTCCCCACAATGGGGGACCCCAAA
This sequence comes from Melospiza melodia melodia, assembly GCF_035770615.1. NCBI lineage: Eukaryota > Metazoa > Chordata > Aves > Passeriformes > Passerellidae > Melospiza > Melospiza melodia. The sequence goes on along the minus strand of NC_086196.1, from coordinate 107,294,388 downwards.
AATACCAAAAAAGGTGAGGATTGTTTGTCCTTCTTCCCTCCACGCTGCTTTGCAAGTGGGATTACTCTTTCATCACAGGCAGATAAAACTGGATTTGATCTTGTTGGTTACTACTTACTGTCAGACAGATCTTTTTATTTTTGTTTTGCCTTCAGTGTCTCTGAGGAAGGAGATTCCACAGCATCCCTAGGCGAACTGCTCCAGTGTCTGACCACTCACAGTAAAAACCTGGTTCATGATTTTAGGTGGAATTTCATGCCTTTTAATGTGTGTCCCCTTTGTCTTGTCCTGTCACTGAACACCACTGAAAAGAGCCTGCTTCCCTCTTCTCCAGGCTGACCACTCTCAGCTCTCTCAATCTCTTCTTGTGTGAGCAAGGCTCCAATTCTTTCCTCATATTTCTAGCCCTTTGTTGAAATTACTCCTTGTATATTGTGCTTTTTTCCTTTCTTGTTAAGTCAAAGGAAGCTTACATGACATGGTTAATTAATGTCTATGAAAATAGCTGAACTCTTGGGGGGAGATAATTTTTAATATCATTGTTACTCAGAAACTTTGAGCACTGAGGTTTGTCCTCAGAGAACCCTCACCTGACAACAGGCTGTCCAACAGGAAAAATGCCTGTAGAGGAATTCCTGTAATAAACCAAGAAAGTATAGTCAGAGGAGAATGCTGAGATAAAATATTGCTCCAAATATTCTTTATGGATTCTTAGATGAACAAAAGGTACTAAAGTCAGCAAGTGTTTATTTATTACCTCTGATGTGTGGCTGTGTGAGCCTGCACAGGGAGAGTTCATGCTGTTAAATCTACAGATCCAGAGCCTCCATCCCCACAGGGCTGGGCTGTTACACATTCAAGGGATCTGACTCCTCAGGGTGAATACAATTTTTTGAATCTTAGTTTCAAGCAGCAACACATATGGAGATTCTAAAAGGTCTCTGGGACAACTCTTCCTGTGTTTGACCACCTCCAAACAAAACAAAACAACAAAAACCCATCAAAACCAACCCAAACAAACAAAAAACCCCTTTGCATTCTCTAAGAGGAGAAAAAGGAACTTTTACCATTTCCATAGCAGGCTCCTTGTGCTGACATTATGGTAAGAAGTTTCTTCAAGTAGGAAATGTTAAACTGGATCCACTGACAGTTTTGGAAGTGCAGTTAAAAGGTAGTAGAACATTTTGAAGGGTAAGAAGGGTGCTTGGGAAACAGTTTGATAATTGCTATATATAAATAATCTTTTTCTCTGAATGGATTTTTACAGCTAGACTTAGAGGAGCCAGGTTGAATTCAGGCCCAGTTGGATGAACAGACTAAACTGATCAAATGTCCTTTGAGATAAACTCATGGCAACCTTTGGTTGTAACCTTAAAACTGGGACAAGAGATGCTCAGAGAAACTTTTCCAGTCTAATTTACTCTCATATGTGCCAATCTCTCTTGCTTAATAAGAATACTTTTAAAAAAAACCAGCAACTAAAAGCATCCAACCTTTTCCCTTTGAAAAAAACCAGCTCCAACTGAGAAATCCTCAAGTTATCTAAGGGACAAATCTCTATATTTTGTATTGTTTTGGATTTTATAGAACAGTGCATGGTTTAACATCCCACTTCCATTCATTGCCTATCAGTCCTATGAATTTCCAAAGGAGAGAGAAAAAATGTCATCTCTTCCACTTGCCTGGGTCATTTCAGCTTGTTATTCAAATTTATGTCCAGTTTTTGTCCTCAGGAACTTTAAGGTGAGAATGGTTTGAGTAAAACCCATGACCCAGCTGATTCCAGCAATCCCCAGTGCTTGCCTGCAGCAGCTCTGCAGTGAACACAGGGCTGTGTCATTTCTGCCCTTTGTGCTGCCCCTCTTCCCAGTAAAACCAAAGCAGGCAGCAAGCAGATTTCCATTCAAGTTCTAGAGGGAGATTTTCCAAGGAAATTGTGCTGAATTCACCATATGTAATCCCAAAGCAAAAGGCGTTTGGAGCAAGGCTGTCTGGTCACACCAGTAAGAGTGTTTGACCTGCCTGGCAAACACTGGGTGCAAGGTAGGGCTGGGCTCAGAATTCTTCTTTTCAGTCAGCTGAACTAATTCCCAGTGGGCAGGAAGATTTTTTTCAAGCACAATCATTCTGGTTTTTATAAGACATTAAGACTCTCCTGATGTCATTGGCATTGCATTTTCAGAAACACTCAGAAGTCAGAAACTACAGAGAGTGAAAAACACAAAGGCAGGTAAAAAAAGAAGGAAAACGTTCCAGTCTGCCAGATCCAGATGGAATAATACCTGGGCTGCATCTTTCCCTGGGAATGTGAGCAGCCAGCATTGGTCTCTGTTTGCTGTATTAAAAATACTCATGTCTCTTGTATATGACTGAATGGGAAGCCAATATTATAGGCAGTGAAATGCTGGGTTTTTTGTCTATGACAGGATTTCCTGTGCCATATTCTTGATGCTTTTTGTCTTGTGGGTTGGGCTGTATTTCAGAGATATATTTCATCCACAGCTGTACACTAAAGTAGAAAGGGAGCACTGAAATCTTCCCATCCTAGCAGCACCGCCCTGAGGTAGAAATTCCTGTTCCAGAGTTGTTGAGAGGCAGGTTGGCTCTGTTTGGTGTCTCAAAACCACCTGTAGCTAGCTGATGAGTGATCAGCTGCATGCAGTCCTTGCTATGAAATAGCACAAATTCATGGAGCATAAATTGATTAGTTCAGCCCCTTCCCCCAGCAATAACTTTGCTGAATGCTGTCTAAGAAGGCAGTTTGTGCAGCATCTTCTAAAAGGCGAAAAATTGTGTGACAAGGGTAATTCAGCCACTGCTAATAGATGATGTCAGGGCTGTGGAGGAATGTGTATCAGTTTAATGCATGTCTGCTGTGCAACATGTGAATTAAAAAAGAGTCACAGAGTCAAGTGTGTGTAGCAGTAAATATGGAAGTGAAAGATGATGGTGGGGATGGATGAAAGTCAAGTCTCTATCATTATTTATAGTCTAGCAGTGTTGTTTTCTGAATGTTTTTGGAGAAAAACTTGGAAGGTAAGTATTGTATTAGCAGGGTTCCTAGACAAAGGAAGGAATGATGCATCTGACTCCATGTTCTCAGAAGGCTAATTTATTATTTTATGATACTATATTATATTAAAGAATACTATACTAAACTATACTAAAGGATACAGAAGAGATACTTACAGAATGCTAAAAAGAGAATAATGAAAACTCATGACTCTTTCCAGAGCCTTGACACAGCTTGACCTTAATTGGTCAATAAGTCAAAATAATTCACAGAAACACAATGAAACAACCACCTGTTGGTAAACAACCTCCACACACATTCCAAAGCAGCAAAACACAGGAGAAGAAAATCAGATAATTATTGTTTTCCTTTTTCTCTGAGGCTTCTCAGCTTCCAAGGAGAAGAATCCTGGGCAAAGGGATTTTTCCAGAAAATATGACAGTAACACAGGTAAGGGGGCAGCCAGGGTGGCTACTTCAGTTTGAATAACAACAGTACCCAAATGTGCAGTGTAAAATCCATTTTTGTGATCCTCATCACGCTTAGGAAATCATTTGTGTGGCTCCTCATTGTGAACCTCTTGATCATGGCGAGCAGCATTGATACGTGGCTCAGAGAATGAAGGAAGGAGAACAAAGACAGTGCTGGTAAGAAATGGATGAGCCAGGAACAGCAGGTAATGAAGAGGAACACAGCAGATAGGAGGCTTTAGATCATTTAAAGCATAATAGATGAGAAAGATAGTTCACTGTAGATAAATGTGGAATAACGATGACTATGATGAATCCTTTTCACTGCAGACTCTCTGTTTCACAAAACAGAGCTTTAAAAAAATAAAACCACCAAAACTTAGAAGCCAAAAGGCACAACTCTGTGTGCTGCTAATGGATAGTAATCAGGATGAATATCTACATGGAGAATGGTGCTGCTGCTGGGGATTGGGATCCAGGACGCTCAGGGGTGGGGTAAAACAAAAAAGGAAGAAAGAAGAATGGGAGGGAGAGTGAACCCAATGGAAAAATATAAAGGTCAACTAACTGAAAAAGGAGAAGTTTGGAATAGTACACTTGTGTATGCAGACTTTTGATGTCAAGACAAATTATTTGGTCCTGGAACTGATACCTCTCAGCTTATTGCTGGTGGTTATATTTTGAAAGCAGTTATATTACATGTGTTTAGAAGGCAAGTGTCTTGGTTTAAGACAATTTAAAGAGTGCACTCTGAAATCAGTCACCTCCCCTTAGTTTTAACCAATCCCTTTCCACCAATAAGGAGAAACAAATAGGAATAGATTAAACCGAAAAAACCAACAGTTTACTAAAAAATGAAACAGCAGCAGGCAAGAAATAACAATAAATGATCACTAGACACAAAACTGGACTGAGATAAACTGGACTGGATAAACTTTGAATGAATAGGTTAAAGTAGAATCACACTTTCTAGCTGAGGAGTGGGGATGGCAGGAACATCTAGCCTAGAGTCAGGAATTGGATTTTTTCTTAGGCTGACAATGTCAGCTTTTGACTCTCTGCATGTATGAAGAAGTGACAGCTTTGTATATCTAGATAAGACTTAGACTTGCTGATCTGTTTGTAATTCTGTCTCTTGAGCACTGGAGTCTGTGTCACAGGGCACACTATTTCATGTGAGATCTTTAAAATGAGCTGTTAAAATGTGATGTACAGAACATACACACCTTTTATTCCATATTTTATAGCCATCTTGAAGGTCAAATGAAAATCTGGTGAGTCCTTTCTGAGCTATTTCTCTGCTCCATTTCACAGTACATGTGCTTGTCTTTTTATTATGCTATTATACTGTTTTACTATGCTATTATTGGTTGAAATTAGTAAAGACATAAGAGAGAGGGTTTAGTACCCCAAATGCAATCTTTGCAGCTGGGAGTTTTACACTGATAAAAAAAGCTCCATGACCACAAATGCCTTTAGATAATAGTGGTGCTTCAATGGAAGTGTCTTTCTATCAAAGGAAAAACATCTTTATCCATCACTTAAAACCCCTTGTCAGCCTTAGCATTAGCAAATGAACCAGCACATCTCAAAAAGAAATACAGGAGGCACAGAAGTGTGAGAACTCTTGTCACAACAGGCCTTTCATTTCTCTAGTTAATATCAAAGAAACAAACAAATAGATATTAACTGGTTTTTTGTTAACAGGCAGAGGTGATAAAAGATTTTTTCATATGCTCAGGGAGGGATTGGTCTCGTGTGGTTGTTTTTAATTAATGGCCAATTACAGTCCAGCTGTGTTGGGACTCTGGGACTCTTGATTATCATTCCATTCCTTTCTAGCCTTTGATGAAATCCTTTCTTCTGTTCTTTTAGTATAGTTTTAATATATAATTTTCTTTTAATATAATATATATAATAAAATAATAAATCAACCTTCTGAAACAAGGAGTCAAGATTCTCCATGTTCTCTTCCCTCCTCCTGGGACCCCTGTGAACACCACCACACTTCATGGCATCTGAGCTGGGGCAAAACTCCCATTTCATTCCTGGATTCATAGGGGGCAATTTTTGGGAGAGGGGACAGTGACATGTGTATCAAATGTTCTTCTTCTCCCTGGCAGGACAAGCTGTATAATTACAGATGGGCCATGCTGGAGTTGCCACACACTTCCAGCAAATGACATTGGATATTAGTGATTCTGCCTCATCTGCAGGAAGCAGCTCAAAGGTGCAATTCTGCAGAATCACTGTACATTCCATATTCTTATAGTCCTAAATTGGAGTCTTTCTGACTTGGAAATTAGATCCCCAGTGCTGCAAATGGTGTCAGAGTGATTATTTGTCCCACAGCAAAACGGGAATAAACTTGGGGCAATGTGTTTTCTTTCTCATGTTGTCTGTATTTATAGGTATGCAGATTTATAGTAGCTATTTTAGTATGAGATATGGGCTAGAAGTGCTTTGGGGCCCTTAAAAAAAGGCTGATATGTGACAGAAAGGGAAGGCTGAGGGATATGGAAAGGGACACTTCCAAAGACAACGATGCAGTTGTGGGAGACAGAAGCTAGATAAGACAAAACTCTTAAAATGATGATCCACCAAAATCAAAAAGGTGTCAAGGGAGAGGAATATTAATGTGGGTTGTCTGGGGCAAAAGGTGATCTGTTATGGGCCTTAGGAAAGATGCCCCAGTGCAGGATGCACTGTCCAGGACCACAGGGAAGGAAAGGGAAGATACAGGAACAGGTAGTGAGAGAATAAAAGGTAGAAAATTGACTGCTGCTGTCAGACACTATTGCAGCAGAATTTTCATTGGGCTGGAGCTGTGTAAGTGTCAGCAGGAACCTTTAACCACAGTGCTGGGTGCAGGAGGATGAGCAAATGCACCAACTTTGAACTGCAGTCCTAATGTCTTTGTTCAGTAAAGTTTGCTTTCTGGATGGTTAAAATAAAAGGAAAAAAAAAAGACTTTTTATTTTCCACTCCACCTTTAAACTCTAAAAGAATAGCACCTTTTATATTGCACTATAAACTGTGGAAGTACCATCTCCTACCCTTTTCCTGAGTCTTTTCATGTCAGAGCCCTCTCCTGTGAACGGACTCTTCTCTAAAGAAAGGAGAGCTGTGCATCACCTGCTGGTCTTACCTCTGTCATTGGCCATAGTGGGCTCCTTCTCCTGAAATGATCCCTGGATCTTTCAGCCACCTGCCTTCTGGTGGGCAATGTCATGTCAAGAAGAAAGGCAGTGTGTGAGACAGAAAGAGCAGGGCTAAAATAAGCAGCAAGGTCTGACTTCCGCCTTAGTCCCTGAATTCTGTTTGTATCTCCCAGAGGTTCTGCCTTCCCATCACCACTGCTGGCAGTGCCTGCTACCCTTGGAAAGAATACAGAGTGAAATCAGGAGGTGTTCTGTCAGTGCAGTTCTTGCTCACTTCTCCCACAGGATGTGGTTTCACTGATGGAGACACAGGAGAGGCTTCATTGTCACAGACATATTTTATTAAAAATCCTTTGCTAGGATTTTTGTCTCCTGAGAAGCCTCAGAGGAAAAGAAAAACAATAACTATCTGCTGCTGTGGAATGCAACCAGGTGCATCTTTGATTGGTCGCATGTGGTTGTTTTTAATTAATGACCAATCACAGTCCAGCTGTGTTGGGACTCTGGTCAGTCACAAGATTTTGTTATCATTCCATTCCTTTCCTTTCAAGCCTTCTGATGAGAACCTGCATTGCTCTGCTCTCCTGTGGTGTCAGCTCCTTTGCATGCACAGAATTTGGCTTTTATTCTCCACTGTTTGCTGTGGTGGTCTTTGAAACCAAGGGATTTCTCAGAACTGCTTAAGACAAGGCCTAAGGTCCATGTTCAGCATCTCTGTGAATGTCAAAACCCTTAAGTATGCTTTTCTGGTTCTTAGAGAGTGTAATTTTTCAAGATGCATTCAAGGAGTTGGAGGACACTCCTGTCTTTAATAGAGCAGCACTTTTGAGATGTGAGGTTCAGGACATTTCTTATGAAATACAAAAATTCTGCCTTAAAGCAGCAGCTGGATGCAGGACATTCAGTCGTACACACAGCTGCAGATGTGCTACTGATTTTTGAGTAGATGGGTTTATTAATACATGCCTTAGAAAGAAAAATTGTGTGGGATGATTATTTGGGAGAGTTGGCTGGATGAAGATAAAAAAAAAAGTTGGGATGTGTTGTATTTTTGGGGTTCCCCTGATGGAGGAGGAATGGTGCATCTGACTCCATGTTCTTAGAAGGCTAATTTATTATTTTATGATCTATATTATATTAAAGAATGCCAAACTAAACTATATTAAACTATGCTAAGGAATACAGAAAGGATACTTACAGAAGGCTAAAAAGATAATAATGTAAACTTGTGACTCTCTTCAGAGTCCTGACACAGTTTGACCTTGATTGGTCATTAAGTCAAAACAATTCACATGAAACTAATAAAACAATTTACCAACAACCTGTTGGTAAACAATGTCCAAACACATTCCAAAGCAGCAAAACACAGGAGAAGCAAATCAGATAATTATTGTTTTCTTTTTCCTCTGAGTCTTCTCAGCTTCCCAGTAGAAAATCCTGGGCAAAGGGATTTTTCAGAAAATATGACTACTACAGGGATGGGAAAATGGAAAGGAGTTAACTCAGCTGGTGCTTCCCATTCCTGTTTGTCTCCACTACCCTGCATGGACTGATCACACTCTGCTCACAACTGCTTCCACCTGGAAGTGAAAAGAGCAGAACCACTTTTTCTGGCATTTGCAAACCACTTGTCCGACTTACAGGCCCTTAGGTTTTTATAATTTCTATAAATACAGTACTTGTATTTTTATTTTTCATAATGTTTGTAATTTTTTGTAAAATTTGTAATTTTATTTTTTCCTTTTTTTCCCTTCAGTATTACACTGTTTCCTTTCCTTTTCACTTTAACCTGTTGAGTGAATGATCTAGTTCATTCTCTAACAAATCCTCAATGATGAAAACTGTTATGTTCTTTAGACCTTTCTATCATGATACATCAATCTCTCTTTGCAATTCTTTTTGTTTTGTTCTTTTTGTTTCCCCACAGCTTTACATCCTTGGAAATGCATTCTTACTCAGGCCTATTTCAGTTAATATAAAAATTAGGTTTTGCCTGACATTTGTTTCAAATAATTTACCTAAGGAGCAGAAATAATACCTGGAGCTAATTTTGCTAATTTCACTGATATTACCAAGGGCTGCATATAAATCACTGTGTACATTTCATTTTCTTGACCACTAATTTTGCTGTTCTCTCTGGAAGTGCTGACTGGGGCTGGAGAAATCATTATCCCAGACTTTCATGAGACACACTCTGTTATTTTTACTTGTAACAGGATCTATGATAAATTGAGTTCATTAACTTCAAGCCAGTCCCCAGCTCTTGATTTCTAACCAGTTTTTATTTTGCTCAGAGATCACTGGCTGCTAAAGCATAACATCAGTCTTCAATCAGAAATGAAATTAATCTCTTTTTAGAGCTGAGAGGCAAAGGGCCTTTTCTGAAGCCTGTCTGAAGGAGGTTTAGTTTTTATGCTCATGCTCTTCATAACCTGCCTTCCATCAGAGGCTGCCGTCTCCAGAGTCCTGCCAGCAGAGCAGTTTGTGCCAGAGCTCCCTACCCCACCACAGGCAGGGTCATTAGGGTTTCTCCAAGCAATCTGAAGGGCTGATACTTTGGCTTTTCCTGAAGTCAGGGGAGGAAAAGCTCCCAAGATTCACCCAGCAATGGTAGGAGTGGCAGCAGCCTCCAAGCCCCACAGTGGTGAGCGTGCAGTCACCAGAGGCAGCTGCTCTCTGTGTTTGTCCTTGGCAAGTGATGGGCAGCAGAAGGGCTGAGCAGAAATGGCCCCAGTCTAAGACCAGATTTGTGCTGTGACATCCTTGCCATCCATTCTGGGGTCAGTCTGAAAAGCCAAAGAGGCAAAGATGTGTGTGTTGCACTGAACACCCATGTGGTTTGGTGCAGGTGGTGGAGAAGACTCCACAGCTTTGGGAAACTCTGCAGTATTTAGGTGAAAATTACTCATTAGCTGGAAGGTTCAATGTGGCTCCTCATGCTGTTTTGAGGGCAGTGCTGCTCTACACCAGTGCTGATCCAGTGCTTTTCTCTCCAGGGGAGGCAGATCCATCCCAAAGAGCCTGGAGCCACATCTGGGGAGCCTGTCTTGGCCAACTGCATCCAAGTGCAGTGTGTCACTACAGGCTGACTTTGGCTGCAATCTGCAACAATTAACTAACATCATCCTCTTTGCTGATGACACCTGCAAGGATCATAGTCTGAAGGGAAAAGTTTTCTCAGGACTTTCTTTATCAAGAAGGATGGTCCTGGCTGACCATCACATGAGGGAAGCCCTCTGACAGTTACACTGTAAGGATAAATAAGATTTAATACTTCATTCAGTAGGATTTAAGATGACTTTGTAAGATGCAGGATTGTAAGAGCTGAAATGAGAGATCCAGGGGCTCTCCAAAATGCAGTTTATTCCATCCAAGAGGTTACAGCAGCCCAGGGAGGTGGGTGACAGAGCTGTGCCTACAGCTGTCAGCTCCAGCTGCAGGCAGGCCTGCAGACCCTGAGTTTAGGTTACAATGCATTATATACTTTCCTTTGCTGAGCAACTTAATAGAACCAATCTGTACCTTAACTTTTATCTATAGCCTATCACAACTACTGTTATTACCATATTCATGTTACTATTCTGTAATCACTAAAAGTTAGTACATTACAGTTTAAGCTAGAAGATGTTTTTCAGTTTTCTTGCTGTGGAAAATTCTGAGCCCTTTTTTCTACTTGCAACATTTGCTGACTTGTTTGCCTGTGCTCTCTTCCTGCTTGGTAAAAACATTTTATTGTTTAGGATGGGTTTATCCTTTGCTCTAAAACATAAAACCTCTTCTAACTAGTATATCCTTGGCCTCCTTGGTTATCCAGTAAGACTGGCTCAGCAATTATTTTCTTCTATATCAAAACTTGCTTCCATTTCTATTCCTTCTTCAGATTCTACATTCAAAAATCTTTCTGCTAAGCGTACACACCTGTGAGACTTTCTTGTCAAACTTCCATCCTTCCCAACACAGGATGAGTTTTCGTGCTCCTGAGGCAGGGAGGAGATAACCAGCTGCTGCTGGTCATGCAAGTGGAGAGGACGTGCTCAGGAGTGAGCAGCTGTTTCTGATTTATTGACTAACAAGACACCCTTGATGCCAAGCACACGAGGCTGAGCTGAATTTCTTGTAGCTGAGCTTGGCCTGGCAGGTTTTCCCAGCCTCATTTCCCTTGGGGTGCTCCTGCCCTTCTGGCACAGGAGAGCTGGGATGCTGCTGGGCTCTGTCTCTGCCTGTTTGCTGATCTGCTGAAAGGTGATGTGAGAGACAGGGGCTGGCAGCTCTGTGACTCCAGCCAAATCCAATTCATTCAGGATTTGTGCTGCACTCCTTGCTGTTGCAATTTAGCAGGGCTCTGTCGAATTAGTAGTAAATTTAGCTTTTTAGCCGCTGAAAAGCACTGCTCCAGTAAGGTGCAAATGAAGCTGGCAGTCTGACAACTTGGTCTGCAGCCCAATCACTAGTCCTTGGAAACCAAATAACCACTGTAAATTTCTGTTCTAATAATGGCTGAGACAAAATATCTGCATGCTATGCCTCTTTAATATTACTATGTGTATCAATAAATAAATGGAAGTGGACATTTTCAGTATCTTGGATTGAATTGGTTTTCTTTTCCTTAACTGAGCTGTATGATTTTTGCCTTAGGTCTTGGAGAAGGCTTTGCTGACCTTGGAGGATGTGAAAGGCCAATAAAATGTGGTTGTGTGAGATGTGTTCTGTCTTCCTGAAGAGCAGAAAATGCATCTGAAGGAGGTAAGCCTGAGGAATGGTCTTGGTTTAAGGCAATTTGAAGATGTGGAAACTCTAAAATGAGTTTCCAGCCCTTAGTTATAACTAATCCCTTTCCACCATTATTATGGCATGATTATCCCAGAGCAAAAAGGTTTGGATTCCTTTTCCTGTGTAACTCTTTAGAGAAAGGGCACAGCCAGAAGTTCTCATCAAGGAAACATAATCAGTTTCACAAATTATTAGATGCCTTCTATTGACACACACTTAAACCTTGCTGTTATTTTCTTCTCTCTTGTGTGTGGGAATCAGAAAAGTCTTATTTATTAATGTTTCAGACATGACATAGCTGTGACCAGATGAAATCAGGAGAGACTGTTAGGCTTTCATAATTTATAGAACAGAATTATTTAGACCATTTGCTAGGAAAAAGGTTTGTATTTTTCACTGCCCCGGCAAGTTAAAAGGTCTTTGTATCCTAGAGAGCTGTAAGATCCTGAGGAGATGGATGAGTTTTACTAAACCTGTGGTGAAGGGCAAGGGACATTTCCTTAATAAAGACTAAAAAAAATTTTTTTGTTAAATTTCAGTCAGGTATTATCCGGGGAACTTAGAAGAATATTGTTAAATTAACTGCACACTAGGTTCTTTGTGTTAAAAACTTATAAAAATTCAATATTTTATTCCTGTTTTTAGTGTTATGGATTAGCAGTGTAAAAAAAAACGTTGTGGCTATAACAAGGCCTGGTAATTATCTGCAAAAACTGGTGGGGAATAGGAAAGCTTAAAATCTGAGCGAGGCTCAAAATGATCTGGGAGAACTTGGGTCACAGTCATTTCTATCACTGGTGCTCAACTTCCAGCCTTCCTACTGGCAACTGGGAATCTTTCTACCCTGATTTACCCTGGAAAGTGTGATCCATTTAGAGCTCAGCTTTCAGCTGGGTCGTACAGCCTAATTAAAAGAGATGAGGGGATAAAGACACAGCATGGGGATGCCAAAATTGGGCATTTTTTCAACAGCAAACCACTTTCTCTTTGAAAATAGAGTGCTCAAACTTCACAGTGCCTAAATCCCAGCCTCTCACTCACTGGGTGTGAGGAGAAAGCTCTTATAGTTGCAGAAAAAAACTTCCAAAAGCTTTTTGAAGGTGTGCACTGTCAAGCCATACCAATAAACAGAAACAACTCTGTCTTGTGACTACTGAAGCCAGGAACAACTTGTTCCAGGTCCTGGGGAGATTCCCTGTGCCTTGCAGGATGAGGTACCCATGCAGAAGTACCACAGTACCTGTGAAAGCAGAAATGCTTTCTCCCAGGAATTGCTGGAGGTGGCCCCAGCAGTGTGAAGTGGTAAAATAGGGGAAGGCTTTTCCTCCCTTGAGGATGAGAGTGGTAAATACGTGGTTTGTGAGTTGTATTCCAGCACAAGAACACTCAGGCAGACAGCCAGAGTACAAAGTGTCTTTCTGCTTGTGTTGTTTTGTGTAAATTAAGGGCAAGGAGTGCTGCATTGCACTTAGAGCAGCATGGCTTACAATTTAATGTTCTTTTGTTTGGTCGATTGATTTTGTGACTTTGATACACAGATTCTGGTTTCTGAATTATCCATGGGAAAAAATTCTCAGAAAAGGCCTCTTTCCTTGAAATAGGTTTGGCTCTCACAGTATGCATTATTTCTTTATCTCCTGTCAAGGAAAATGTCACTAAATTATTCAGAGGCTGCAGGGAAATCCAGTGGCATCTTCAATGCCTTTTTGTTTTGTTTTTCTTTAAAGCACTGTAAGAAGAGGGACACATCACAGTAGCTGCTTGGGACTCCATGAGGGGAATCTGCATTTTCTTTTCCTCATTAACTTGTGTCTTACATAAATCAGGGATGTCACAAATTGCTCACAGAATGTGGTGATCCTTCTCTTCCTCTCCTGCTTGAGGAGAAGATGAGCTGCTGGATGTCTGTCATGTTAAAACACCCCACGTGGTAGCAGCCTGAGTGCTGTGAGCTATTTCAGTGTACCTGCACATGGCCATGGATGGGTAAATGAAGGTAATGTAGAATGTAATCATGTCCCCTAAAGAGTTGCAACTGGACCAACTACTAAAGATTAGGAGCAGGCCTGATGATAACAGGCAGCACCTGTAGCCAATGAGAACAGTGTTACAAAAGAGTGGATTGGTGGGAACTGCAGTCAGATGGCTGCTGCAGGGACTAAGAACAGTCAGTGCTTAGAGGAACTGCTTACAGAAAACATTGAGAAGGTATGGAACTCTGGTGCTATGAAAATCCTAGCACCATAATGATAAGAGAACTGTTGATATATAAGACAACAAGTGGTGACCCCTGACGTGATTTGGCAGAAAAAGGATTTAAATACTACGCTATATTGCCCCATGGATTCGGGATGACCCCTGGATTCAGGACTAAACCGAATAACCCTGTGGATTCGGGGAAACAGGATTTGACATGTAACCCCGTGGATTCAGGGAAACAGTATTTGAATACCAAAGTATTAGCAAAATATATCAATTTCAGCTATTAGTGTTAATTAAATATAAAGATAAGCACTTTTTAAACTATAAAACTGAAATAACATTTAGAAATATATATATATCTGTACTCTAGTATGCTGTTTGAACACTTGTATAACTCTTAGTTCTAAATGAAATGTACAAACATGTCATAATGTTAATTTTTTTGAATATGTACTTCTAGAAAAGCTGCAACTCTGTGGTTAAAAGGAAAAAGGGGAATTTTAGGGGGATACAGTATTGGTAAATGAAGGGGGTATAGAATGTAATCAGGTCCCCTAAAGAGTTGCAGCTGGGTTAATTACTAAAGATTAGTAGCAGGCCTGATGTTAACAGGCCACACCTGTAGCCAATAAGAAGAGTGTTATAAAAGAGTGGATTGGTGGGAACTGGAGTCAGTTGGCTGCTGCAGGGACCAAGAACGGTCAGTGCTTAGAGGAGCTACTTACAGAAAACACCGAGGAGGTATGGAACTCTGGTGCTATGAAAATCCTTGCCCTTGCACCATAATGATAATAGAGCTCTCGATTTTTAAGACAACAATGGAGGATGTCAAATACCTCTTCTTAGGGTCCTTGCAGCTTTTTTATTCATTGCTATCAGTAGTGTGGGGAAACTTTGGAAAAAATGCTCCAAAGAAGTGTAAGCCAAGGTAGGAGGTGCAGCAGGAAAGAAACTCAAAATATTAAATTTGTGTTTTACACTAAGCTACACCATGGTACCTTATTGTGGGTTTATCACATAAAGCGACATTTAATCTAGAGGGAGAATCATTGAGCTGGTTTTCATGGGAGGACTTTTTGTCTGTTCTGAAATATGGATGGCTGTAAAGTGGTGGGTCCCACTCTCTGAAAATAAATGCACTCCTTAGGTAGGTTTGTGTTGTGGGTTGTTCAGGGCACTGAGTGCCCTGAATAATCTCTGAGGAGTGTTTTCTCTGACTCTGATGTCACCTGGGAGCTGCAGCAGATGAGGCCATGGCAGTGGCTAGGAGGAGACATTGCAGTGGATTGAACTGTGGGCCATTTTCCTTGCTGTCCATATCCAACAGTAATGGCTTCTATCAGATGAAAATGTAAGCAAAGATAATGCCCTCCACCCTGCAATTATTAGAGTTTAATTACTGACACATCAAGGTTAACACCATTCCTGTTTTTCGTGTTGTGTTGTTTCATTAATTGAATTGAACAGCAGAGTAGTATGTGAGGCTCTGGATATATTCTTAAAAATCCTGGGCTCCTTCTGCCCTGCAAAAGTACCAAGTCTCCGTCCGAGTTCTGACTGCTCCAGTGGATTTTGGTACTTCTCACAAAGACTCCCTGGACAATGTAATCTTTCTGTTTATCCAATCTTGATGAAATACAAGAGGAGTGCAAGCTTCCCCCCATTGTGGCTTATCATTATGCCACAAATCAGGAAAGGCCAATTTTGAATGCAAATTTTGTCTTTCTGAAAGGATTGCCTGGATGAAATGTGCTGAGTGGAGCTGCCTGCATTCTGAATGCTCAGAATGTGCTGGGTTTGGTAAAAAGCTATAATTTTCTGTTACAATAATACAGCTGTGGGGAATTATGTGGTAGCTAAATTCATATGATTTTCCCAAGAATTAGAAACAGTTCTACTCAGCCCCAAAGACAAAGAGGAATAAGGAGGTGATGGCATCCAGCAGGATGATCATAGAGCAGATTGTTTTGGAATGTTACTGAGAAGTCATCAAAGCTGTGAAGTGCTGGACCTGGCTCCTTAGTCCCAGTTCTTCACTGTCAGGAGAACACAGCAGAAGGAAGAGCTGGAGGGTGGCAGATCACAAATAATTTGAAGATAAGAAAAAATAAAAAGATAGCTTTATTTTTACTTTTATATGCCGAAGGGTGAAAATGAAAAAAAAAAAGGTTAAAAATACAAATTTCAGGAAAATATCTGCTGAAATGCATTTTGTGTTTTTTTTTGTAATCCAGCTCTGAGGAACCCATTGAAGTTAGTGGGACTACACATCTTAAGAAAATGCTTAAATACTTTAATGCTTTGCTGTATTTGTGATATGGACAGAAATTCCATAGCTAGAAAATTGCAAAAAAGGAAAAGTGGGATGAGGCTGGGATGAGCAGCAGAGCAGGCAGGGCTGAAACCTGCCATTCCTTTTGAAAAAGGAAAGCAATGAAGTGGCTGAGGCTGCTTTGTTGGAATTAGAGGAAAAAAATGATCTTACACCACATCCTGTACGTTAATTAGCAGCAATAAAAATAATTGTTGCCTCCAGCTTGAAACTGTGGCTAATTGCACTTAAGTGCTCATTGCAAACTAACATAATTAGACCTTCAGTGTGTTTCATAAATACATGGCTTAAATTATGCAGGGAGGGAGGAAGTGTCCTTTGCAGCTCTTTGCTTCTTCCTTTCCCTCTGCTTCCACAGCTGTTTCTCAGCTTTCCTCCTTAGATGGTCCTCCTGTGTGTGCTGGAACTGATTGGGGAGGCAATTTCTTACTGAGACAGACTTTTATACTGGTTTTGCCCCTGGTGACAGGCAGGTTTGATAAGATTCAGCTTGGCAGAGGATTTCAGGAACTTCAGCCTCGCTGAAGCTGTGCTTTCGTGTCTCTGATCCCCAGCACAGATCCCAAATGCCTAGTTTAAATAATAAGCTTTTGTAAAATGAGGGAAGAAGGCATTAAAAAGGAGAAAAAACCCCAAGCCAACAAGCCCAAAGATTCTCTGCCTTTCTAAAAATGCAATTTCCTTATAAAACAACAGGTAATTATTTAGGTGATGTATATTCCTGTGTCTGCAACAGATTTGTGTTGATTTTTCCCCCCCCACTGACATATAGAGGATAGAAACACATTTTGCATTTCATTTATTTTGGACAGAAGTTGCAGTGATGCTCCCTATTGCTATTTGAGGATAAAATATCATCCACCCATTCTTCATCCTTTCTCTCATGTGCTAATTTATATGCAAGCAGCTCCTGAAAATAGTTCCATTTTGCCTTTTCCCTATTTTTGTCTCTCTTCCACCTTTATTTTCATCGAGTCATGAGACTAAAAATGCAGACCCGAGGCTGGGAAGCAGGCACAGAGCTGCTCTGATGGCTGGCTGGCAGCTGGAGGGTGTGCAGGCTCTGTCACACTGCTGCCAGCTCACAGGAGCTGTGGGATGTCACCTGCAGCTTCCCCTGGTCCCTGCCTGTCATCAGCTCTGCAGGAGCTGGAGGTGACAGATCTGGGAGGGGTTGTGGCTAAAGGAATGCCTGCCTGGGGAGAAAGGATGGAGAAAGGAGAGCTAATTGATGGGGATGGAGAAAGGAGAGCTAATTGAGCATGAAAACAGCCATGGAAGAGACAAATGGTTGGAGGAGGAGGGAATGGTTGGAGAGGAAAAGGCTGTTCAGCAAAATAAGCAAACAAAGGGAATGCCCCAGGCTGTGATTCCACCAGACTGAGCAAAATAAAAGCGAGCCTGGTTAGTAGGTGGTAGGAGGCAGTGGGGATCCCAGGGTTTAGCATGGCTGGCATTCCCTTGCATTTATGTGTGTGACATCTTAATGACTGACTCTGTCACAACAGAGATTTCCCACCTTGAGCCTCAGCAGTTCCCTTCTGGTAGCTGCCATAATATTGTGCTGATTGATTTCTAATGGTTTTATTGCTCGGCCTCACCTCCTGTCCTGACACCCTGTGTGGTGCTGCTGTGGACTCTTGAACTCATGCTGCACATTGAGCTGAAGTGATTTCTGCCACATTTAGTGCTTGTGGCTGTGCTCTGGGATGAGAGGGACAGGTCAGTGCTGTCTCAGAAGGTTTTACCTTTGTGCAAAGCCTTTCAACCTGAAAGAAGACTGATTGTGTTACTGAGTAATGATAAAGTAAGGACTGAAACTGAGATCTGGTTTTTGTGCCCCTTATTTGGGAAACTCTGTTTCAATTTCTCTTAGCCAATTTTATGGCTAAACTTAAAGATTAAAGAGGGAACATCCTTCACAGACTTTTTAAACAGCATATCCATAAACGAAAAGACTGAAAGCCATTCAAGTAAAAAGGAACCTCAGGAGTTCTTTACTCCAAGCTCCAGCTAAAAGCAAGGTCAGCTGGTCAGAGAAGTCAGGCTACTCAGGGAATCATTGATTTGGACCTTAAAAATGTCTTGTAGTGGAGGCTGCATTTCCCTAGGTAACCTCTGTCCCTGCTTGACTGCCCCAAGACAATAATGTTTTTCCTTGTGTGCAGGTGTATCCCTTCCTGTTTCCATTTCTATCTGTGAGTTGCTCCTCATCCCCCTCACAGTGCTGTGAAGAGCTTGGCACTGTGCTTTTTGTAATGTTGTCAGAGATGTTTCTTCCTCCAAATCCAACTCTCCAAGCCCAGGAGCCTCAGTCTGTGCTCACAGGGTGATGCTGCAGGCACCAACCACGGGGTGACCCCACACTGCCCTTGTTCCAGCGGTGCCTTGTGCCACTTTTCAATCTGTGTGGTGTCCTCTGCATCCAATATAAAGTACAGGCTTGGTGTGCAGTGTAAAGAGCTAAAGCTGAGGTGCATGATGTGGATTGCTCTCCCCTTGAGCCCAAATTCACCCATTTTCACCAGGAAGGCCATCAGGCTGTTCATGAATTGTGTTTTCTCAGTAAACACAACCGTGCTAAATTGAAGTGAAGAAACCAAAGCGTTGCTCTGTTCTTTGTGCAGGAAAGGGAGGTGGTCAGAGCACCAAGCCTGCCAGAGTCCAATGAATGTTTGGACAGTTCTCTCAAGCACATGGTGGAGTCTTGGGGCTGGTCTTGTGTAGTGTAGGAACCCAGAACATCCCTCTGGCTGTCCAGGATGGCCAAAACCCCTGCCAGGGTGCTCAGAAGCCCTGGCATGGAGCCCAAAACACCTGTGGTTTTGATTATGACCCATGGAGCAAATTACCAACCTTATATGAAGATCAGCAGGCCACAACAGTTTAGGTAGAATAACAGTGAAGTTATCACGGGGTGGAAAAGTAGATTTTGGGGTTTCTGGAATGGGGGTTCAGGGTGCAAGATGGAGGGAAATGGGCATGTCCAGGCTTTCTCCTTCTCCTTTTTGGCCTCCATGTTCTGCTGTGATGTTGGCACTTTTGGATTGGTTTAGAGTAGACGCTCACTGTCTAACATAGGTGATAGGTATTGGGAAGTAATTGCAAACACTATATGAAGTTTTTAGTATGAAGATATAACACCTGCCCCAGGGGCAGGCAGAGTGCCTGGACTGTCCTGCTGAGCTGACCTCACCAGGCAGGAGAAAATTTTTTATAGATAAGATACAGTAAACAACCTTTGGACCGAGAAATGAAGAGCTCAGACTCATTCTTCAAGCTCTGTCCTGGGAAAAGACACTTTTAACATTCTCGGGGTCACAGTGACCAAAAGATCCTGAGAGTGGAAGACCATGACCTTTGTGGGTTCCTTCTAACTCACAATATTCCACGGTTCCATGATTGCTACATCTCCAGTGCCACTTTTGAATGCATTAAATTCCAAATGCCATGATTCCTCGTGGAATTTCAAGCTGAGCAGTGATTAGTTTTTTTTTGGCAGGCTGACCTCTAGTGTCTCAGTAAGACAAACTCAAGAGAAGAGGAACAGCAGAGGAATGAAGCCCAAAATATGTCTGCACTGACTGGCATTTTATGAGCCTACAAGCTCTTTTAATAATAAAAGAGCAAGTGTTGCTATGGTATCTTGAGGTGCATTTTCACTGCTATGGCCACATAAGGATTCCACTATATTTTTTAATCTTTGTTTTAATTACTGAGTTCAATTTTTGAAATTGCAGGGACCTCTTTCATTTTTTGATCCTGTGGTGTTCTGTGAGATTGAAATATTAATTGAAACAAGAGCTGTCTTGCTCTTTCTTGAGAAGAAATCAAATAATCTCTGAAGCCCTAGCTATATGCAAGATTTGATTAAAAGTCTCATGGAGGTCACCAACACAGCCAGTGCTGAAACACAGTTATTTTTCATACACGAAAAGCATGAGCTCAGCCTTAGCAGCCAGGCAGAGATATCTGTTATGCATGGTGGGTTTCTCTGTCTGCCCATGTAAAAATCCAAAACACTGGCAGGTTTTTATTGCTTCAGGTCAGACTCCACAGTGCACCATGGTTCAGCCCTGGGGGCTCCTGGCCACTTTTGAATTCCTGCTGATTTGACATTATTCTCCATGTACTCTCAGTTGCTATCTGGGGTGGTGGAGAAGGTGTTTGACTGTTCTGCTGATGCAAAGGTGTTTGTTTATTGAGCAGAATGAGAAGTACTCCAGTTCTTCCTATGGTATTCCAGGGAAAGCTGTTTGTCCCCTCATCTGAACGTGTTCATGTACGTTATGGAGTTATTTCTATTTTTATGAAAATACATGATTCCAGCTGTGGGTAGAGAGTATAAGTTTTTGAAACAAGAATGAGATCTTCTCCAGAACTTATTTAAAAAGCAGCAAAAATCACTGGCTCACATAATATCCCCAGGCAAACAAATACCTTGTGTTACTCTAAACCAGTAATTGCTGCTGTTGGGAAGCTCTTGCAGAAGGCTTCTTTCCCATGCAGTGCATTATTCCCATCCCACACCAGCTCAAACAGCCTGATTTTTTCATCTTCTGGCAATGGTGCTGGACATTTATTTATTTTACAGGAAAGCTGCTGAGTAAAATCAGTCTTGCCTGAAGGGCTGTATACTGAGCCCATGTCTCGAAATATCTGCTTTATTTTTACTGCACAGAACTTCAGTGGCTGGTGTTTTCAGAGATGCTATTTTGACTTGTTTATGTTGTTTTCCTTAGGCATAAAAGTGAGAGTTAGTTTAAGAAACAAATGAGCATGCATTTTTTTTCACAGAGAAAATAAAATGTAAGGCCAGACAATTGAGGAGTTCTAGAAATGTGGAGGTAAACCTGTTTATGTCCTTGGAGCATCTCATTCCATGGCAATATGCCTGATATTTTGTAGCATGATTGTAAAATATGTGTTACTGTCATATTAAGGGTTTTGAAGTGTGCTCCTCACTCAGGCATAACATCTCTGTTATTTTGGCATGTCTGATTTTTCTCAAAATCATTACATTTTGTACGATTTTTTTTTTGTGCTGTAGTACAATAGTACAAATCTCTGTAAAAGAAAACATTTTACCCTTCTAAATTCACTCCATGTCTGTGCTGTTAAAACTGACTATGGCAACCCTCAAATTTTCTTTCTTTTAAGCAGGTTTTAACTTTTTTGGCTTCATGGTTCTGAGGTTATGTAGAAATCAGATCTAATGTTCAACCTAGTTTTTAACTGGGAGGCTGAACAAAGTGGATCAGCCTCATCATCCCCGTTTCTCATGTGCAAATAAAACTTTGTCAGTGTTAATTATTTAAACTGAACCATAAAGTTTGGGGCCTGTATCAGAAATTATATAGGCTCACAAACATGGAAAAATTTTGGTGTTTTTTTTTTTTTCCTTTACTTCACCAAAGTCTACCAAATTTTTGAGAAGCAAAAAATTTGCTGCATTAGGAAAAATCCCATAAGCATTGTAGCAAATGTTACCTAAAGACAAAACTGAAAAGTCTAGAGTATTTTTTTTAATGATTTAATTTTTTTTTTGTTCTACCATACCCTGCATCAGACCCAGAGCAGCCTCTCTTTGCACAGAGGTGGTGCCTTGTGAGGCTGCAAATTTTTTTTTTTTTTGAAACAGATCTAAATCCTACCTATTTCTTTTGGTTTTAGCTTGTAGTTGATACCTTTCCTTTACTTGCTGTCTCTGAATTTTCTATAGAAAAAAAAAATTGGTTATGGTAGTGTGCTCATGCTCTTTCTTTCTCTGTCAAGATATTGGTTTCTTCAGCTGAATTTTTATGTTCCAGGCTGTGTGTGAACAGCTGTTGAATGCCTGGTAAGACTTCCATTTGCCAGGCAAATCTACTTCTAGGACTTAAAATTCAACTTCACATGAAATCTTTGCTGGTGGAAGATCAATGCTCAGTGGAGCCTGTGATATTTTGCAAAGAATGTTTTAAACTCTAGGCTGTAGCCAGAGTTATAACTGCAGAGGAATTAAAGCACAGGTTGTACCATCGTGCTATTTCAGGAGAGAGAAATTAGGCATAAAATATTTGTTTTTTAAAAAATATAGATCATACTGACAAGACTGGATGGCTCTTTCTGCCAGCCTGCTTAACAGTGAAAATTATGTAGGCTATGGCTTGAATATGGAGTGGAATATATTAACATTAATATTGTTGACTTGCTGAGATATTCTGGTACCTTGCAGTGCAAAGTCTTTGCTAAGTTTAAGGCCATAACAGTGGTTTGATATAATTTCCCTAGCCTGGTTATCCTGATAAAAGATATCAGGACATATATCTGTGTTATACAGCTTAAAATCTGGGAGTGTATGCCAATATTTTTCCTCTCTTGGTAGTAAAAAAGCCCTCACATAATGAGGTGAGATTGCACAAAGTGTTTCACAAAGAGCAAAAGGGTTGAAGCCACTCCCAACCAGGTGATAGCTCTGTTTAGAAGGTAAAAAGTATTCTTTGGTACTCCTTTGCCTTGACGAGATTGCTGGTGCTGCTCTTCATTAAAGTGTGAGCCACATGTCCCATTAGCATGGCTCTGGCTCTCTCAGGTTAAACATGATGTAGGTTGGAACTGCAGTGTTTTTCTGGCTCCTCTGTTGCTCCACAGGGGGAGCTGGCTGAATTTTTTCCCAGGTCCTTTTCACCTTTTTTTTCCACCTTTTTCTCCCCACCTTTCCCCCCCTATTTATTTTTCCTTATCCCCGTTTCTACTTTTCTTCAGGCACAAGCCTGCCATTCTTGAATTTGCCCTTCTCAAGTCCCTAGTCCTCATTTTAGAAAAAAATACTTTTAGGCAAAAAGTTTTCTTGCCGTGCTCTCGTGGGATTTGAGTTCTTGAAATACGAATGTGCTAAAATTCAGAATTTGTAGGTGCGCAAATGGTTATTTTAATTGCTGTGCAATTGCACGGGGAGTAAACACATCAGGGCCTGCAATTAGAGACTCAGTAAGCAGTTGAAAATGTTTTTCTAATTTTTCAGGTGCATTCCCAAAGGCACAGGTATGCCTGTTACAGCACATTCTTATGACTCTGAAGGGTACAGGGGAAACTGACTTTGGCATGCACGGGTAGGCTGAATATTTTAGTTCTGGAGACAACAGCAAACATGCATATTTTATGTTTGAGTACAAATTAGCCATGCAGGATACCAAATGAGTGCCTGAGGGAGGGTGCAGAGTGCTGAAATTAGAGTCTGAATGAAATGTATTTAGTATTAAACCAGTCAAATCCTGAGCTGGCTTCTCCACTGGTGTCAATCAGTCCAGCTCCATTAACTCCAGAGGAGCTGTGCCTCTGTGTCTTGTGGGGAAGAGCCCTGCTCTGAATGTTTTCACTAAACACAGCACAGTTCTGTTGAGAGAGGAAAAATGCTTTTCTACGGTATTTGGGCTGTAAATTCACTCCCAATTTCTAAATGAGCTCTGTGCCTGGTCTTTCATCAGCCCTGCTGGGGCACTGCCTGTTGTCATGGAGAGCTGCTCAAGGTCTGGTGGAAGAGGAAGGATGTGAATGGGGGCCAAGCAGGATTGGGTTGGATGCTGAGCCTCTATCCTGCCAGCTGGCATGGGGAGTGCATGTCCTTACCATGGGGGAGATCTGCTCTTGCTCTTAGAACATCCTCTGAGCTTTCCTATCCTTTAATGGCCACAGATTGTGACTTTGGACTCAGGCTGGCTTTTTCAAAATTAGCCAGATGACTTAGAAGTTTACAAGACATGTTCCTTCTTAGCAGGACTCAGGGTCCTAAATGTGCAAGATTTTTAATTATTGTTTCTCAAAGCCTTGAGTAATGAAGATACTTTGCAAAATTTTATTGATCCGAAAGAGATAGGTATTTGCAAAATATCACAGTTTCATTAGCTGAACTGAATAAAAGGAAGTCAACTTGGGCATTATTTCTGCCTGCCAGTTTTAATTACTATACAGAAGAAAGAGGAGTAAAGATGCAGGAGCACATTTGTCCTGTTTGAGTTTGATGATCTCTCAAAATAGACTGCCAAACTTCTTATGAGGAGGCAGAATGCGTCCTCACAGCAATATAAAACAACTTCTCTTTCATTAGAATGGCAGGGATTTTGGATGTTTGTGCTCTAGTGACTTAGGCTGGCCTTGGGAAAGAATTGAATTGTTAGGTTTGACAACTAATTCTTTCAGGTTTTATTTTTGCATGGTTTCTTGAAATCAAGGCAGAAATCTTTGCTCTCCAGCACACAAATTTTCACCTGGCTGTGGTTATGACTCCTGTCATGCACTGCCTGTTCCCTCACCCTCAGCAGCAGCAACTCCTTAATTATTTACCTCACATTCTTGGAGTTGTAAATACTCCCCTTTAATCAGAGGCAGACAATGAACACATTGTAGCTGCAGTGTCTCTTTTCCCATCTGAGGTTTTGGTTATTCTGGAAGTGCCAACCAAAAAATAAACCTGTGAATACAGCAGCAGCATCTTCTACAGAGGTGCATGACAGGCATATGCTCTTGCAATTAACGACATTAATTATAGAGATAAGATAATCCTGATGGTGCCAGTGAAATCAGCTGAGGATTTTTGTTCTTTTCAGTCTGACCTGCAGGCTTTGCTCTCTGCCAGAGCACCTGCAAGGCCCACTGGCAGATGGGGAAGAAGTGTGTAGTATTTAAAATAGAATAATATCTATTGGCAAACAGGGAAATGTTGTAGTATTTGAAGTATTAGAATCATAATGAATTGAAATTAACCTTTTAAGCTTCATATTTGCAGATAATTAAAGATAATTAATATTGTACATATCACCAGTTCCCACTTCTCAGAGATGGCGTGTGAACCTCCTGAGAAAGTCTAATTTTCTTTCTTGCACCTCACTTTCTACAATAGGATAGTAGAAACATCTGACTTGCCATGAAAATTTTTATTGTAAGAGTTAGTCCTTCCACTTGGCTAGAAGTCTCATTAATGCCCAGGAGTTCACTTATCTGATCCCTTACATGCTCTTTAACTTGTTCATGGAGAACTCTTTATATTTTGCATATACACATGGTCTTTATATTGACATAGGCTTAAAACATAATTTATCTCAAATAAACAGAATTCCTAGTGTAATTTATGCAATTGCATTATTGCAGGCACTTTCTATGAATACTCAATCAACATTTCTATTAATAGTCAGCACTTAGGAGATCCCAGACCTTGCCTGTCTCTTTCCACCCTCCTGGAGATTTTTAATCAGAGACTTGGATGTCCTATTGAAGGGAGGAAACATTTGGATAAAATAATCTCCCAAATCAATAAACCCTACAGATTTATTGCTCTGATTCACATGCAATGTTGTGGCAATATCTGCTAAGTAGGAAGTGTAACTCTATACAGAATCAAAATTCAACTCATTTCAGAAAGTAAAAAGGAGTTCAGTGCAGGATTCACTTAATCTTGACATTTACTGGATTATACTTCCAATAAGGAATTTTGAGTATTTAATAAATATTTTTGGGGGTTTCTTTGCTTACTAGTATTGCCCTTAGGCACTTAAATAGTCAACATCTTTAGTCTTTTACAGATACAGGTCCTACAAACAAACCTGAAAATCCATATATGGAGAACTTTTTTCCCCTCTTGTCTCTGTTGATTCTAAAAGCTTTGAGGATGTGGTATATATAATATTCTGTTGGACATAACTCAGTCCAACAGTAATTGTCTCACAAATGCGGGATAATTTCTGATAACAATGCTTCTGAAATTATTCCTAAAAAAAGAGAAAATATGAACAAAAGAGTAGTTGAGAACCTTCTTGTTTTGGAGGCATCACAATAATGACTAATGAGTGATACCAGTAAACTGGGAAATCTGTCCCACTAGAACTTTCTGCCTTTCTCAGTTTGGGAGTTTGTGTATTAAACTTAGGATTTTTCAAGTATTTCCTGAGCTTGAGTATTCTTAGAATGGACTTTCAGAACAAACAGATCCCATCTCTGCAAGAGCTGGGGCAGTTTATATGTTTTTCATGAGGAGTTGGAGCTGCTGCACTTTGAGGAGTGTGAGATCTCATCAACTCAATCAATTAGGTAATTCTGGGCAATACAGGTGCAATACAGCTCATACATTTTCTGAAAATAAACTGCCTAATTCAATGTTACATATAGAAAATCTTTTTGTGAGATGCATTTTATTTAGCAGCTCTTCGAGGCTGAATGTTGCTGTGGGGCTTTTGGGTTTATATCAAGAATAACTTTAATTCAAATATAGGAGCTAGTGCCTTTTACCTTTATAACTGCTTCTTTCATTCCCTGCTCCACCTCAGCTCTCTTCCAATGCTTGAACCAGAAATGTCCATGATAAAATCTCTGAACATTATATTTTATTCAATCTCACACACAAAAAAGTTTAGAAACCTGTGGATTTCATAATTGTCTTTTTCAAATATCTGCTCATCAGCACGTGGCAAAACTGATTTTTTTCCTATCATGAGACTAATTGTTTTAATCCATGTGGTGTCTTGACTGTCTTTTTCTCAATGACAGAACTAAAGACAATATAATAGTAATATCTAATAAAAAGTGTTTTAAGTTTAAGCCTTTATTCAGCATCCTCTACTTATTAGAAGCAAGTTTTGATTTTCTTAAACACTTATGAGCGTATTTAACCTTAATTAGCTGCTGAGAAAGTAGGAAAATTAAAACAGGACCTTATATATGCAATAAACATCATTTCAGCACCAAAATCCCAGTGCCCAGAAAGGTGTGTGGATCCTGGGTGAGGTGTGGGGGATTGGAAGGACCTTACAGAGCCACAAGGAAAAAGAATAAGCTGGAAAAAAGAAAAAGAATAAGCTGAAAAATCTGTAGTACAAAAACCTTGGTGGTGTAAAAAGCAAGATGGTGAAGGCACCCTTTGGAGGAAAATAAAGCCAGCATTGGTGTTCCATTTGAGAATATAACCCAGTCAGGAAATAGCTATGTTCCACAGCCATTTTGCTCTCCACACTAATTTTCCTATTTTTGGTGTTGTTAGAGCTGCCTACATAGGATGCTTCCAATTTTCACTTTAATGCGGATATTTTTATTTTGTATTACTGGCTCTTGTTTTTCCTTTCCTTGCTTGGGTGCATTTACAGGTGAAAGATCTCTCTTGGTGTGAGGCTGCTCTTGCATCCCAGCTGGGAGTTAGGAGCTGGATTTATTTTCCTGAGCCATACATCACTGGTATGTTTTGCTCCTTGGAGGGATATCACAGGCTGTGGAGAAATGGAAAGGCACCCACAGACATAAAGGAAGAAAAAGGGGAGAGAAGCAGCTGTAAATGCAGGGTTGTTGAATGGCAGAGTATTCTGGGAGCAGGGTGGTTTAATGTTTTACTAATATAAGGCTGATAAAGACCCAGAAGTTGGTCATTTCAAGATCTTCACATTCAAAGAGCCTTAGGTAAGTTTACTTTAATTTGCTCCATGCCTGTACACAGAGCAGGAATAAAACCAGAGTAACTCTTCTTTCAGTGTGCCATTTAATATGGATCCTGGATGTCAGGGGAATTAAGAGTAAAATCTTTTTCTGGCTTCCAGAACCAAGGCAGCGCTGTTCCGTGGCATCAGCAAAACCCCAGTTTCGATGACAGCCCCCTCAAGGCCATTGTTCGGGGCTAAAGGGAAAACCAGAAAATACCCTTTTCTCTTGTAGGTAATAATAATTACTAATAGTAATAATAGTAAGAATTAGTGCTCTTGGTCTTTTCAGTTGGTTCCCGTTTGGGGGGATGAAGGCTCTCTTGCACTTCCTTGGCTCTTGCTGCTCCAGTTTTGCCACTCTTGTAGAAAAGAAGTATTCATTCCCTTTCTCTTGGAAATCCCATTCAGCATTTTCAAGCCCTTTCTCCTGATCAAGCAACCACAATGCAAATGCAACAGCTGAATATGTTGAATACTCAGTATATTGAATGAATATGAATAACAGCAATGTTAACTGATGAAAATTATTTGTCGTGTCCTTCCCTAGTCACCCACAGGGGTAGTAACAACTTGATTGTCAGAGTTGGTGAGCACCCAGAGCACTTGTTCCATGTCCCTGTGCCCATAAAGGGCACAGAAATAACACTACAAATCAAGGTGGTGTATTCTGATCCTGTATATGGAACATATTTTGAATAATATATTTTTTGGAGGGGGGAGGCTCTCATTGGTTTTTTTTAGTCTGTAAAACTTGGGTGCTGGTTCAATGTCCCTTCTGGCAGCTTGCATGTGGGCCATAAACACAGCCAAGGATGGACCTGCTGCAGATCACTGATTAAAGGCTGACTTTTCATGTTGTTCAATGTGTGATCAGATTAAAGGCCTTAGTTCAGAAAACAGAGTGGGGTTTTTTTCCCCTAATTAAGGAAGTCATTTTAATATAAAATTGTAGGGGGATAGAATATGAGAAAATAAAGATAGTGTAGCAAGTAATCTCAGCCCTAAGGAGCTGCAGCTGGGCCAATTATCAATATTAGGAACAGGCCTGACTTTAGCAGGCCCCAGCTGTAACCAGTGAGACGAAGAGGCTATAAAAGAGTGGAGTGGCTGGGTGAGAAGGGAATTGGAGTCAGTGGTTGTTTTGTGGAGCAGAAAGTGGCAGTGGTCTGAGGAGATGCCCAGGAGAAACACCAGGAAGGTCGGGAACTTTTGTGATAAGGAGGCAGCAGTATGGAACCCCTGCAATGAGATGACAACATAAAATTGGTACATTAGCCTTATAAATAGTTTAAGATTGTCAGAATTTGGAGTTATTTTGGAGTATATTGAGTTTAACTTCTTTTAAAGAGCAAAGTTTTATTGTGGTGTAGATTCAGTAAGCCTAAAACTGTATTCTGAGTTAACAACCCAGAGACTGCTGCATTTCTGGCCTGCAAAGGCTCATAAACTCTTCAGCAAATTTAATAGGGGCTCTATCTTACAGCTTTTTAACAATAAAATGTTTTAAATAAACTCTATGAAAATATTTGTAGGGCTTCTCCTGCTAATCCTTATGGCTGCTGTCATCTTGAAGTTACTTAGGGTTTTATGCAGTGGAGTCTTGAATCATCCAAGAATAGAGAGTGCACAACAGCTCTGGGCAGCCCCTGCCGCTTCTGGATTTTTTTTTTTTTTTCTCAGAATGGAGAAGCTTAAGTGCAGTTTCAGTTTTGTTAAATTAGGTACAGGCTTTTATGTAATTCAATAGGTACTGAGTTCTGGGCTGTTTACATTACAAACCCTGCCTTTGTCAAGTTCTTTATCAGGCACTGGGACTGAACACAGTCCTTCAGAAAACTGAAAGCAAATCTCTGTTGAATGCCATTAACTCCTGATGATTTGTCTTAGCAGCTGAAGATGCTAGTTTTTTTTCCCAAATTCTTCTATATTATTAAGGTGCTTTTTTAAAAATTCAGTTCCCTTATAAATCAGAAAGGTCTGCTCAGAAAGAGAAATCTTTCCTTTTAAGGTGTCAGATTTGATCAATGCCATGTTCCTTGGGTTACTCTTTTATTTGAAATTTCACACTATCATGGTGCATTATCAAACAAAAACTGCATCTCCTACTTAAAAAGTTGACTGTTGTGGGTGTTTATACCCTTTGATGTTTGCTTGTACATTTTTATTATGCACCACATATCCTTCTGGAGCTATAACCTTATTCTGATTGTCTGAAATTTAAAGCAGGGGTCCTAGGATGTTCCTCTGAATAAATCAGATGATCCATGCTCTAGGTAGCATCTTCTTAGGGTGGAGCATTGTAGAAAACTCGGGATGGCCATACTGAAAGCTTCCAGCGCAGCCAAAGACTGGATTGGAAGCCTCTCAGTCTCAATCATGCTCTTTGTATTTGCAAAACCAGATTTGACTTGTCTTCCCTAGCACTTAATCC
The DNA here is from genome assembly GCF_035770615.1 of Melospiza melodia melodia. NCBI lineage: Eukaryota > Metazoa > Chordata > Aves > Passeriformes > Passerellidae > Melospiza > Melospiza melodia. The sequence goes on along the minus strand of NC_086196.1, from coordinate 107,264,568 downwards.
AATATCCAGGTCAATTTAAGATGCCCATGGGCAAAAATCTTCAAGAAGTGGTTGTGTGGTTTGCATGAAGTTTTAATCTGCTTATTTTTTCTAAAGTCTATGTTGATACCTTTTGTATGAAAACTGAGTAAGTGGAAAGATTTTCTGGCTGGATCTGGAGTCATGCTTAACCAGGCACATACACAAATGAGAAAATGGATCTTTCTTTGTGTGTTCGTACGTGTGGATGGATGAATATAGTGCAACTTTAATTACAATTTTGGTACTAAATTTGTAACATAACAGTGAATTTATCTGTGCTCTCAAGCATGTCTTGAGTGAGTGGTCTATAAGTAGCTACATTTTCAGCTGTGGGGATTTTTAAAAAATTCTTTTTCTTATATGTTTCTTGATTTCTAACTCTAACTGCAACTGTTACTCTTGGCAAGCTTACTAAAAAAAAAAATCAGTTCAGCAGAAATTCAAGCTCCCTCTTTTGCTAATATCTTTCATAAAACCTCCAAAGGTTTTAAATATTCTCATGGTCATCTCCCTTTTTGTGTCAGCACAGGGATGCTTTAATTGCATCCTTTTTCAAAAAAGCACTCTCCCCTTCAGTCAAAGAATCTGTATTCAGGAGATGGAAGAGATACTGAGGAGAACATGGAATTTGAAAGCCCCACAATCTTTGCCCAAGGAAGGGATCCTTAGGGAAAGGGGGATATTCCTCTTTGTCAATCCAAGAACAGAGAAGAACTTGCAGGCCATTAGGAGGGAAGATGAGAAAATGAATCTCTGCATTGCTTGATATAATTTTTCAGGATTTTCACAATTCTCTTGTACAAACAAAAAGAATCTCTAAGGTTTAGTTGGAGCACACCATGGGTAGGTTTTCTGTCTAGGTACAGAAATACACACATTAAGGAGGGTGTTTAATACTGAAAGGTCACATATCTGGAAATAGTTTGGTTTAAATATATATATGTATAAAAACTGATTCATTGCTGCATAATTCTAGTTTTGAAGTCAGTTGATTTCAGTGTGTTTTGGGACTGAAGTAATACAAGAGTGAATCAGTTCTATAATTATTTTGGGAAAAATGATATGCTAGTAGTTCTGGAGAATTTTTTTTTCTGTGCAAATCATTACTGCTTAAGGAGGGAAACCATACCTTTCTTCATATGTCTAAATTAATTTTGTCTTGCATATGCAGATATGTTTCTTTTTAGGTTTGATTAGGGAAAGTTTTTTTTCCTTTTTTAAATGGCAGATGTCTCAGATGAGTAAGAGAATCAGGCATGCTGTTATGAGCAAGAATCCTAAAAAGTCAGAATATTGTAAGAAAGAGGATCTGAAAGTGTGGAAAAAAAAAAGCTTGATTATCAACATTTCTAAATTTAACTTATTAAAAAAAAGAAGATATTTTCCACCTTTGGCAACTGAAGCTGCTAATCAAAAAGAAATAATCAAGTACTTAGCATTTTCTTAGTAACAAAGAAGAGAGGGTACCATTTTGGGTGTAAGTTAATAAAACATAATGTTGGCTGATAGGGAGAAATTTTAGTAGCTACCTTAATTGCTATGGAAACATTGGCCTTAAGGCAACTGGCAGGGTATTTGTTGAGGTTGTAGGTTCAAAATATTTTTTTTGCTTGTCAGTCTTCATTAAGGTGTAAAAATTACAGTAATAAATGTGTTATATGCAGTTCTTTAATTAGCTGAGAAATACATACTGATAACTGTGTGGTAACCTAGCTGTCAAAAAATCTTAGAGGTCTGAAATATTATTTAGTGTTTTTGTTTAAATTGTCTGAGATGGATAGACAAAAACTTAAAGAAAAAAATGTTGCAAAGAGAAATACTGGAACGCTAATGGAGTCTTGTCAGCTAAATATTATTACTGAGTATTCACACAAAAATGTAAAATCTTGTTTTATTGATTAATACCTTGTCAAACTGTATGAAAAGACAGATGATTCAGGAAAAAATAGGGAAGAATCCATGATTAATTGCTACTAGAATATATTTGTGATTAATGTAAATCTACCAAGTACCACAATCTGTTTGCCACAGGGTTTCAAAGGTGCATCTCTGCTTGCAGGAAGCACTCAATTGTGGTCAAACTTAGAATTCATGTCAGAATTCATGTCACCTGTGGCTTCCCAGACTTCAACAGGTCTGGAAAAAAATCTGCCAATATTGTTTTATTCACAGGCAGAGAAGGAGCATTCTGCTGGAGCTCCAGCCTGAAAAGGCACAAGAAATTAGGAAATTATGTTCTCAGCATACACAGAACACTGGTAGGAGTGTGGCACTAAGGATAGTGGTGGAAGACTAGAGAAAAATTATTTTCCCCTGACAAAAGGAGGCATATAATAAAATAGGAAATGTGGAAATTAAAGGGGTAACAGTTTCAGATGAAGAAATCTGAGAGTAGAAGGGTGCTGTGGACCTGTTTTATCTGGAGATGTTCTGAGAACTATTGATAATGGACCAAAAAATCACCTTGATTTTTTGGATGTGAAGAGTCAGATGAACTAGTCCTACACAATGCTGTCAGCCTTTATGGAAGGATTTTTTACACAGTAAGAAAATAGATTATTAAAACCTGACCTTGTTAGTCTCTGCCTGTGCGAAGATTTATTCAATCTTCCAACCTGCAGAATCATGAGATTCTGCAGCTAGTAAATCAAGCAATGATTTTAATATTAAGAACCTAGAGTGGAGCAAAAAGTAGTGGTATTATCTCACAAGCCCTATCTATGGCAATGCATTATTTTCATGTTTTATTAGATGCAGTTGCTGCTTATCTCCCTAACTTCAAGTTTTCTAGCTGACAAATTTACTTTAGTGATTTCTTCTAGAATTTTGTGTTTCCTTTTTATTGTTGATGGGTCACAGTTCATTGATGATTGTTGATGACTGTGATGTATTAACCCATGGCAGATAACTTTTCAGTTTTCCTTCCTTTAAAGCATAAACTTATAATTGTATGTGCATATGTAAAACACTGGAAATAAAACTTGGAAAGCCAGGTGGGCTGCTACCCAAAAATCATTAACCACTGACATGGTGGCTTTTGAATGACTATGTTCTACTTTGGGATTTTATTACTAATATAGGCCATTTCATCATCTCTTCACAATTGGGAAAACCAGAAAACAGTCTTGGTGGAAAGATTTAGGTGAGATGAAGATATAATTAATGAACACAGATATTGGTAATGGCACTGTGGGTGGTGTAACTTATTTAAGCTTTATTCTCACCAGTACTTCAATGATGTGCCTAGTTCTGAGAATGCTCTTCAGCATTTCCCTTCTGGCTGTTTGAGTCTTGGCTTGGTTTTATGAAAATTAATGATCTGTTCTACTTTAACAGCCTGAATGGGAAATTGCAGGATGGCCTGTTTGTACAGCTCTATTGTGAGAGCATTGGAGCTGGATCATAAAGAGCTTGTAGCTAAACCATCATTTGTGGGGAAACATCCAATGGTAAACTTGGAAATGGCCCAAATCCAATAAAAATGATTAATATGTTTTCTCCATGCATTGTCCTTGGTATAAAAGTATTATGATCTGCTGTAAAACCTGCCATTTCAGGTGTGCTTTGGGCAGAAAAGAGAATTAGGGAGCAGAGGGAAGGACGTGTGTGGACATTTTTGGGGTCCCGAGGATGAGGGAGGAATGATTGAATCTGACTCCATATTCTTAGAAGGCTAATTTATTATATTATGATGTTATATTATATTAAAGAATACTATACTAAAACTATACTAAAGAATAGAGAAAGGATGCAGGCAGAAGGCTTAGCAAGAATGAATAATGAAAACTTGTGACTCTCCTCAGAGAGTCTGACACAACTGGACAGTGATTGGTTATTAAGTTAAAACAATTTACATGAGATCAATCAAACAATGACCAGTTGGTAAACAATCTCCAGACCACATTCCAAAGCAGCAAAAAACAGGAGAAGCAATCAATTATTGTTTTCATTTCTCTCTGAGGCTTCTCAGCTTCCCAGGAGAAGAAATCCTGTCCAAGGGATTTTTCAGACTATATGGCAGTGACAGACATGGAATAACCACATAAAGTTGTTTGGGTGCACAGTTTAAAGGGGTGATTTGCAGGACCTTATGCAGGGCCTGCTCAGCAGGAGAGGTGATAGGAGAGGATGGAGGAAATGGTTTCCCTCCTGTGCTGGGATGGGAATGAGACTTTGGTGCCATTCTGGTGTCCCCACCTCAGGCAGGACAAAGCTGAGGAGGTGTGAGGAAAAAAAGGCACTGAAACTTGTGTTAGGGATAGAACTGCTGCTGCACAAGGAGGCACTGAGAAGGCTGGTTAAACACACCTGTTTTAAAGGTGGGAAGGGGTAGGACTGAGATTTGTAACCTCTAGGGGTTGGTGAATACAGCATTTGTAAAAGAGGGTGCCCATGCACTCCCTGTGCAGTGTATATGAGCCTAGCTGGGATGGATACCTGTAAAAGTCTGTCCATGGTAGAACAGACCTGTGCCTGGGATAATTTATTTCACTGCTTGCACAGGTTTTCCCTCCTAGAGTGATGGCCTTGAGCTATTTATGTGGCCTTCAGTCTCTCTTTTGCTGTGGGTCAGTGAAAGGCTAAGCTGTGCAACTTCTTTACCAGGAGACTGCAGGAAAATTACAGGAAAGGGGTTTTCTTATGAACCCCAATTTTGAAGTTGCTCTGACATTTATTTGCCTTACATGACTATGATCTATTCTTTCTGCTTGGTCAGAAGTGCACAAGAAGGACAGTTGCAGGTGGAAGGTTGAATAAATCATTGATTCTCAACAAAATAAGAAGAAATTTGCAAAGAATATTTTTTCCTTTCTTCTCAGGTGCTGCAGCCTCTTGCTCCCTGGACACTGCCCTCAAATGAAAGAGGGTTAACTTTCTTCCAACCCTTTGGACACATCTTCCACCCCTTTTCCATGGCAGCCAAGGTGTTCTCCAGGGACTACTGATTGCTGTAATTTCCACATTTTCATGGTTCTGTATATTTAAAGGGAATATAAATTAATATGAGGTGAGATAAAATTGAGATGAAGTATTGGAATAGGAATCCCAATATTACCAGTTAGATTGTGCCTGGGCCAGTCTGACCCTCGCTGCTGGGCCAAAGGCAGCAACTGTGGTGTGTCACCCCAGAGATACCTTGGCTTGCTGGTGGTTGCAGCTGGGCACTGAACAAGTCCAGGCTTGTTAGGAACTCTGTTTACCTCAGGAGGAGAGCTTCAGGTGATGGTGAAGAGAAAAAGAGATGGATTCTGCTGGAGGGTTTAAATCCAGAGGTTTATTCCATGGTTACAGAGGTCTGAATGCAAGCAACTGCTCCAACAGAACCGGCCGCGTGGTCTGATCACCTTTTTAAGCTCAGGGACAGGGGGAGGGGAGGTACAGGTGAGCCACCAACCAGGTGAGAGGGGCAGGGTCTCAGGGGAAGATGACACCCAGACAGGCCAATGACCCCTGGGCCTGAGGGGCATCCTTTGAACTTGACCAACCACACGACGCCTTGCTGGAATGTTAAGCCTGATTGACAGGACTCACTCAGCATGGGGGCAAGGGGGAAGGGAGAGAGGTATAGGCACACCTGGGGAAGTGACCTGGAAGTCTAAAATGGGACATTACAGCACACCACAACAATAAAGAGAGAAGACTGCAAAAGCAATGGGACATTTTATGGCTAGTAAGAAGATGATCAAGTTTAAATACCCTTGTACCAGCGCTCAGTTAAATGAAAATAAAGTGAGCAGTGATGACAGGTTTGAATTTTGGGTAGCTGGTGAAATTTCACTTTTCCTAATCCAAGATTTATTAATGCCAAGACAACACTATCCTAGGGTTCCTTGTGGACTTACACCCTCACCTAGAAATGATTTTTATACTATTTAAATGTACATTTTGTAGATTTTAAGTTTGGGCTTTAGAAATCTAAATTGTGGTTACACTGTTGGAGGAGAAAAAGGAATTACAAGATATATATATATATAATGAAAAAGTAAGGAACTCAACATTGTTGAGTTCCTGTGGTCCCAACCTCCCAAATTCAAGGCATTACACTTTCTGTCTCATCTGGACTCACAGGCACTGTTATTGCTTCACAAACTGCAAGTTGATTCAGATTGACCTTAAATCACCCAGCATCCTTCTGTTAACTCTTGCCTGCCTGAATTGGTTCATACTTTCCAGGACCCCTGACAGATGAAGTCCCTACCTAGGTCAGAGCCTCTATACACTCATTTTCTCCTGGGTCTGCATTTCAGAAAGTACCTCTGTAACACCACAAGTTGTCTCAAACAGCAGAAGGATTACAAGGCAAAAGTCTTGGTGCTGAAGGAAATTAATTAACAAAGAAAACCTTTAATCACTCGGGTTATTTAACAGCATTAGGTCAGTCTGATGTATACAGTAAGCTCTCCTAAAAGATACATAGAATTTTAAAAAATTCTAATATATTCTCAGTTCCATGTTTCTCTTTCTTCTTGAAATTCAGGACTTATGCTATGTCCTCCTAAGGATTTCAGAGCAGGGTTTGTTTAAAGAGAGTACACTGTATTTTATATGTTTTCTTTCTTTCTGGATGGGGTATGTTCAGAGCATGACTGGAAAGAGCTTCAGAGTGTGATCTTCCCTCTCCAATCTTACGTTTGTTAATGAGCACTGACTTTCGATGAGGACTGACATCATTGTGGCCACTGAAGTGTCCTCATGGCTCCTGAGATCACACACATGGAAATGCATGGGATGTCTTGGTGAGAGCACTGTAGGTCCTTCACAAAATCAGGTAGATGTCACTGTTTCACTTGTGTTCTGTGTTTTCAAGGTTTTCTTGTAGATTTTTTTTCTGCTTTTATAAGAAAAAAAAAATCCTGGATGCAGTGGGCAACAACCTGAGCTTTCCCAAGTGTTTTCCTGGTCAATCTTTCCCTGTATTTGCTGTAATGGCACTGGCACTAGTCTGAAAATTGTTGATAGTTGGTTGGACTTCTGCAGCTTCTCTTACAAGTCTTCTTTTGGGGCAACCTTGTCCTGAAGGGTTATTTCTCTAATATTCATATTTACCCATCACAGCAGATGTAGCTGAAACCAGCTGCCTCAAGTCCTGGTTTGGGGCTCCAACAATTGGACCATTGTACTGTCTTGTCAGACACCCCTTTGAAAAGCTAATTGTGTCTATCCAGGTGTTTCATGCTGATATTCTTTGTCACAGAAAGTAATTCTATTTTGGCAGATCTGTATTTCCTTGTGGGGTCAGTCTCTGTAGCAATCCTGCTTCAGATTTTTCCTTTCTGTCAATACTTCTGGAAATGATGGGTTTGTAAGGAGCACTGTTGTAAATAATAAGCACAGCTTGTTAAATTACAGTCACAACATTAATAACGTCCAAGTTTAAACGAGGAAATAAATAGTTAAAGCACAGTACATAATGTATTTTTCTTACAGTAAATATTATTTTCTGTCAAATGTAAGAAAACACTCAGTAAATCTCTCCCTCCTACCTCAGTTTACCTGTTGGGGTATGTATGACAGATTGATTTAAGGGTTTATCACTCACTTCGTACCTATAAATTCACAATTGTTGGTATTGTCATAAATTTGTTAATTTCCTGTGCAGTTGCTCTTATCCTTTCTTTTTGCTTTCTTGGTTTTATATTGTTGATGGTTGTGTTAACAGTATTAAAGTACTGAGTTGGGCACTTGATTAAAGGCAGTGAGGAAAGTGGTTGAGATACTGTAGACTGGTCTTTTAAAAAGTGTAAATAATTCAAAACTTGCATGTTCCTACCTGTTAGCTGCTTTGAATGCTCAGATGAAGAGCTAAAACAAGGTAACATTTGATGTTTCTCTTTGAACGAAAGTAGAGGAATAATTTTATAACAAAACTGAGAAATTTCACTAAAAATCTAATTTTTAAGAAGTAGGAAATATTTTTTTTTGTCCCATATACAATTATACTTGATTTCTAACCCTGTTATTCTGCTTCTTCTGGAATTGCTTCAAAGCTCTTGCGGTTGACTCTAATTTCATGAAATGGGGTACTTACTTCAGTATAATACACCAGAAAGATATTTAATAATGTTTAACATTTTAAATTGTATGAAAAAAACCCCAAGGAAGCTAAAGAAACAGTTGGCCTGGCCTTTACAGTAAAAGTGTTGCAACCTGGTTTTTAAGTGGGCTGCTTGGGTCCCAATGAGGCTGAGATGGGAATGAGTTCTTTTCTGTCCTGTGCAAATTATTATTGGTTTTCATATCACCTGAAGCCTCTCATGGGGTTCATCATGACTTCCTCCCCAGGGATGTAATTCATGGGCTTGATTGGTGTAGCAGTTTATTAATCTGCCTTAAACTCTGTGCTTATATGTAATGGTTTTAGCCTGATTTATGAAGACTATTTTGTGCCAAATCCTTAGGAGGCTGCTTCTGTGGATTTGTCTGCCTTTTGTAGATTCCTTAGATAAAATTCTGGAGGCAGCACATATATCAAGTGTATTTGAGGAGGCAAATATTGCTGATCCTTGTGGAAACAAATTAGGAATGCTGTTTATATATATAAAAAGGCATATATAAAAGTTATCATGCAGTCTGCTACCTGTGTTCCAGTTAAAATCCAGGAAAATCCTTCAAGGGTCATATATTTTTGTTTTGGTGGGTTTTACCTTTTTTTTTTTTTTATTTTCAAGATTCACAGATGCCTGTGGCTCTACACGGGTTTATGATTTTGAATAATAAATGCCTGCAATAGCTGTATGTGCCTTCACAGCATTGTCCTCCAAAATTGGCATCAAATCCTTCATCCAGGGGGGGACTTGATAAATTTGCTGCTTTTCAGTAGCAAATAACCTGTTTAGAGGATGTTTATAATTTAAAAGCATTGTGCTAGTAATTTTGAAATTGCACATCAGCAGGAATAAAATACTGGATGTGAAAGCAGAAAATGCAGTTACAGAACTGCTAAGGAAAATGATTGTATTTTTTAAAGTAATACAAATGTTTGGATTTTGAATAGTTCTAAAGAACAGAAGCAGGAATGTGTTTTTAAGTGAGTTAGCAGGGATTCCAGTATGTACTGGGGATAAAATGTGAGTTGTCTACCAGTGTATTCAATAAAAATTCCCTTAGAGTGCTCAGAGCTTGCACTGAGAAAATCAGAAGAAAATCCATAGAGGAAAAAGGTCAGAAAGTTGTGACTTGTGTTTTGTGGCTATTTGAGTGCACACAGCCCTCTGCCACTTGTTTTGCTGCAGTTGAATAGAAGCTCTTTGCTCAGTTTGAGGTTTTAAAACCTCAGTTTGAGGTTTTAATTCAGACTGTGTAACCTGGGCTGGCACAGGTGAGAAAAGTCCTTTGGCTTCAGAGAGGGAGCTCAGAGGAGCTGCTCTGAATGCTCAGTTAAACATTATTTCAGATTGACTTATGGAGGGCATTGTCCCATGGCCTGAAAACTGGAATATCCAGCAACAGATCCAAAGGAAAGATAACCAGTTGATCAACTTTCAGATATGACTAAATATCTTTGGGTTTGATCTGGAAAAGAAATAGAGTGAAATTTACCAGAGGCAGCTAAATTGAGGAAAGTGGTGAGTGCTCGTGAGGGTGGACAAGTTTAATTTTACACAAGCACTTAGAAGCTGAAGAAAGGGGCAAAAATATATTTAAAAAATTATAAAGTTCAAGCAAATGAACTTTATATATCTGGAAAATAACTTAGCTAGTCAGTGGGAGGGAAAAATCAGCGAGACATCAAGGAGTGAAACTGAACAGCAATTTTCATTTTATTATGCAGATGAAAATCTGGAAGAACTCTTTTCTGAGTAACAAATTATACCTTGCTGACACCTGCATGTGACTCCTATTGATGCATCTGCATGCAACTCCCTTTAATAGCTGAGAGGAGAGGTTGTTGCAGAAAGTACAGGTGGTCTGAAATCAAGGGATGGCTGTGCCCCAATCTGTAGGCTTAACTGAACCTCTTTCCAGCCAAGGTCTGAATTATGTGTTTGGTTTGAAGCTGGCTGAAGTCCATGACCTTAAACTGAGCTTTCTGGAGTAGGGTGTTGGTTTGTTCAGTGTAGAAGAAAAGCACAGTATGCTACTCCAATCTGATCTTCCAGCAAAGCGTTTGTCCTGCACACAGCCCTTGCTGGAAAAATATAAATTCCATTCTTGAACTGGATTCATCCTAATGAAAGTGTATAAATAATTTTGCCATCACACGTCACTTTTGACCTTGGAAAAATCACTTCAATTATCCACATCTCTGCTCTCAGCATATGCTTTTAAGTTTGCCCTTCCTGTTTATTCCAGCTCAGCTGTTTCCTGTGACTTGCCTGCATGGTGGAAGCGCTGCAGACTCTGGACACTGCTGGGATTTGAATAAGAGTAATAGCAGGATGGAAAAGAAAGATGTTAGAAAAAACCCCTTGTTTTAGGTGCATGTTGGACTGTCCCTTAAAAAGATGTTCTGTTACTTGGCCTGGAGAGTGAGGCATTCAGCAGTGTCTTTTGCTGGTATCTCATTTATTCTGCTGAGAGTCACAGGAAACACCAGAGGCAGAGTTTGTGTCTGTCATAAAGCTTAGAGGGTCACTGGCACAGTGCCATCATTAACTGAGCTGCTGATTAAATGCTATGCTCATTATAACACATTTAATTTTGCGTGAATTTTTATTTATATAATTCAGTGGACACCTTTCCTTTTGTGGCTCCTCCTTTTGGGCATTTTGAGTTTTATTGAGATGGAAGCAAACACAGTTCAGCGTTCACCGAACGCCTCAGGCTGACAGAAACAAAGTGGCTGCTCACAATCTCAGTTGTTGCTCTCCAAATTACAATGTCAAATGCCAGAATGCCTTTTCAACAACTCTCCTCATTTTTTTCCCCTCATCTTGGTGACAGAGTGCAGCACAAGCAGACCTTCACCTGTAACAGCCTCATGGATCCATGGGTTGAAGTTATGTAGGGAATGGCCAATGTGTCACCTAATGAGAGACAATAGACTTAACCAGGCCAAGGCCAGCTGTTCCCTGGGTCTGGGGGGACAAGGAGGGTTATACTGATGTGCAAGGACATGGGCAGGGCTGGTAGGTGGGCAGAGAGGTGTTTAGAAGGTCTTTGAGAAGCTACACCAGATATAAATACAGGCTTGTGGTCTATCTGTGTAGAGCAAGACACCAGCTCATGGGAGGGGGGCAATATTCCACTGTGCTGATGTGACAGTGGGCTTTGGCAGATTCTTGTCCTAACTCTGTAATTCCTTGCTGATTTAGCAGGAATATTGGTCTGGAACTTCTCAGACTTTCCCACACTGATTTCTCAGAATTTACTTTTGCTCTCTTCAGCTTGTGGTTTTGTGGTCTTCTCACAGAAGGGGTCTTTGTGGCAGAATGACATGCTCTGGTTAAGGACTTTAGAGCTTGACTACATAGAGACTAAAAGTTAATATAGTTGTATCAAAAGAACCCCAACAAAACCTCCAAAATTTTTTATTGTGCTATCTTCTGTGTTATGTATTAGACTCCCGAGCAGCACTATCATTATTGTCCTCCTTTGCTTCTCCTTTACTATTATTTTGACTTAATTTGTAAGCTCTTTTGTAGGAGTGGATTAATCTTCACAGACATTCCTGAAATCTGTGTCTATATTGCTGTTAAACATTTTCTCAGAACGTGAGAATTCCTGAGTGATTCCTGACTATCCCTCATTGTTGCAACTGTTCACATCAGCTTTTCTTTGTGCTTTTACACAAGAGCCTTGCTGGCTAGGTAAGAAGGCCTCATGCCCTTCACAAGTTGGTGATGGCTTTAGTGTTTCAAGGCAAAAGAATAGCTGAGAGTTAGAAGTGAAACCAGCAGATAAGGGTAGAAGAGGGATTTGGTGCTGCTCTCACTTCAGCAACTCTTTGTTACCTGGAGCCTTCCAGCCTCAGATGCTGCGGCTCTTGTTCATTTGTCACTGTCTTTTTCCATTTCTGTCCAAAACTGCCCATGGCTGAGCACAGTTGACATTTGTCACTGTGGAGATGGGTCCCAATCAATCTTGCCCACCCAGAAAGACCACAGGGACACTTTCCTGCATTTTATCCTCTGTGGAGTTTTGGGCTGTTTGCTGGGTACTAGGGGCATCCAAGGTGGCAACCAACAAAGAAGTCTGTAACTTTGTACTTTTGATGTAAAAAACTCTTTTTGTTTTAAATTCCTGGAGTACTGCAGGTTACCTTTGAAGCTTAGAGATCAATCCTCAAAGTCCCTGCTCCCTCAGAGTTAAGAAAGGATGAAAAAGCAAACAAAGGTGTGGAGGTAACAGGGATCAGTGCAGGTTCACCCAGCAGGTCAGTGCTTGTGCTGGGACTGCAGCTGAAATCTGAGGCATTCCAGATCAGTCTGCTCTGCCTCATCTCCCTGCAGTGCTCAAGCCACCTGGGCAGTGATGGAGACACTCAGCTGCGTGGCAAATGTGCAAGTTTGCAGAGCTGATGCCTTGTGAAGGCTGACCTGGAACAGAGGCTAGATGGAGTTAAAGAATAAAGTAGGTATTTATTAGAAGACCTCAATGAATACACCTTGGGCAGCACAAGAGCTATGCCTGAGATGAACCCAAAATGGTCACAAAATGGATGACCAGTCATGAGATCTCTCACTTTTAGAAGTTCTGGTCCATTTGCATGTTGGAGTTAATTGTCCAATTACAGCTTTAGGTTATGAAGTTCCATCCTTCTTGATTTCTCTCTTCAGTCCACCATTGTTTATGATCTTGGGCCTGAAACTAGTATTGATTTTCCTTGGTCCCAAGCTAGGAAGGGAAATGTTTTGTTTACTTACTCTGTGAAGAGAGCTTACTAACACTTAACATGAAGCTCAGAACTGCGCACTAAAGCAGCACAGAATCTCAAAAATAGAAAAACTAAAACTTAAGGCACTGGTGCTGCTTTAAACTCCACAGTAATGGGGAAGGTCTGGCTGTCAGGCCCATTCTGCACTCCCTGGAGTGATTGCTCTGACTGTTCATCTTTTGATTCTGCGTCTTTTGACGTGCTGATTCTGGGCTGCTGGAGGGAAGTGCTGCAAGGTGGTGTCAGGATGCCTCTCTTCCAGACAAGGCCACAGCCAAGCAGTCTGTGCCCCATCCCTCTCCCCCAGCCTGCTGCTCCTGTCTGCCCCTGTTCCCTTCACAAAATACACAGAATACACTTGTCATTTCCACATCAATAGTGACAGCTGTAATTTCTGGTACTTTCTGGTGCGTGTGCCCAGAAGAAATGGTGCTCTGCTTTGCTGGGGGTTTGGCTGTGCTCAGAAAAACACTGCCTCAAGACATAACAGGGATACACAGGTGTGTATTCCTTTTTTCTCATTGTAGTTCAGTGCCTGTCACACATTCCTCATGATTTTTTCTTTCTTGACATGAGTAGATGGAACCCAACAAATTTCTGACCTCTCTGCACTGCAAGCATTTAAGTGTCTTTCAAGGTACAAAGTATGCTAATTCTTTTCTTTATTATAAATAAGACCTTTCAAATAGGACAGACAGGTGGTAAATATTTTTTCAAAACCTTGAAATTACTCAGTTTTTATGTTTAGTGAACAATATTCTGTGTCTACAAGCAAAGAGGAAAATTATGTTAGGAGAAACATTCTTGTGGCTGGATTTCTGCCTCTGGAAATTAGTGGATGCACCTCCTACTACCTCCATTCCTGCCATTATCATGAGCTCCTTCCTGAAGACTGAGGGGAAAACACATGAAATGTTCACAAACCTTTAATGGCAAACTGCCTTAATACTGGGAACTTTCAGGGTGAGTGAACTGCTGTCATACTTATGAACAGGAAGGATTACATCACCAGGAAAGTTGAAGTTGCACACCAAGATTCTGAAAAGCAGTTAATAGGTTAAAGAAGCAAAGCTCATATTTAGAGATTCAGGATTTTTTCTCCAGTACCATTAGAATTGCTGTTTGGATGTTGTTTAGTTCTGGAGACTTAATCCAACCCAGTGCCATCGTGGTGTCCAAGGTGGCAAAACCTTGGAGGTGATCTGGTCTGATCTGTGACCCATCAGCACAGAAATGCACCTGAAGAACAGTCCAGGTGTGTGCTTTTGAAAAGAATAATTTGGCACAGGCGCATCATCTCAATTGGAGTGTCTGCTGCCCCAGCTCCAGCACAAGGAGTACAGGAATTACCTGGTAATCCTCTATGGTGAGATGTGCTGCAAATGAAGAATTTACATTTGCCAAAAAGAAGTAAATGCTTCATATTAATTTGGACTGTTGTGTGGATTGGATTTTTCTGGAAAATATCACAAGGCAACAGGTCAAGGGTAGCCTTGATATGAGAGAATTTCTGACTATTAAGAAAACAATTGAGTTTTTTTTTTTTTTATTTATGCACTATAGAACCTAATTTTCAATTCCTTAGTTTGGACCTTCTTGCCAGATAGCTTTATTTTCCCCTGACTTGGATTATTGGCAATATATAGTATAAACAAATTAACATTTATTTTCCAAAACTTTAATCTTGTATTTTGCCATACCAAACAGCCAAGAATACACAAACAAAAGGCATGAAATAGTTTTAAGTTTAGATCTCAAATTGATTTAGTCTCCTTGATGCTTTTAGCCTTGAGTAGATTGCTTTTGAAATATTACATTTAATTCTGACAGTGTTGTCTGGATGCCATCCAGGGACACCTGGACAGGCTTGAGCAGTGGGAATCTCAGGAGGTTCAGTGAGATCAAGCTGCACCTGAGTTGGGGCACCTCTGGTGCCAGCACAGGCTGCAAGGTGGTGGGCTGGGGGATGATTCCATGATCTTTTTAATTCCCTTTATGATGTCTTGGAGTCCATGGGATTTGGCAAAGGGTGATGTTGAGTGTATACTCACTCATAAATAAGGTGTATGTATACACACATATAAAACATGTGCATAACCTCCAGAGACTTTTCAAGTGGAAAAATCTGGAATTACTGCTGAATGATATCTTTGCTTTGGAAAAGTCCCTTTATGATCAGCTGTAATGCAACATCATCTAACTCGCTGCCTTACACATTTACACATGAAGTACAATTATTGTTCAGATTCTTGTCTCAGAAACTCTCCAAATTGTTGCATGTATACCCTTGGTTTTTTCCCCAGTAACAAGCTCTCTTGACAATGTTCATTGGTCAGGATAAGTTTTTAATTGAAAAAGAAAACTCAAATAAATAAGTAAATAGATAAATGTGGACCAGGTTTTTCCATGGTGGTTGTTGACACAGAATTAGATCCAGGTTGCACTCAGAACCTAGTGTTAAATCACTGAACTCTGAGTAATGATAAGTTGTTATAAAATGCAGTTTAAAATTCTTATTTTCTTTTGTTTAAGGAAATGAGGCCTGTCTATATTCCAGTATATCCATTTTGTATGTGAGCATTTACAGATATGGTAGAACTTTTGCACAAATTTACAAGGTTTTGTCACAAAGATCTGCATTTTCTCTTTCATACAGACACATTCACACTTGCAAAATCAAAGCATAAATTTTAGTATATTCACTTTTGTTCTGCCCAAAAGACAAAGCTTGCATTTAATATTTATTTCACTGGAGATTAGGTGGAGCTGTTGAATTAATGTGGAGAATTGCTTATTTTCATAGCGCTAGATCAGTATGAATAAGACTTCCCACATTTTATTGTAGGTGGGAAGGGTATATCAGAAAAAAAATTATATTAATTATTGCCTGGGTTTATCAGCCATCAGGCTCCCAGTGATTCACTCAGGAATACAGGTTGAAGCTTACAAATAGTTGTAATACCCATGGGAACAGCCCTTTTGTGTTTGTTCTGATTGATTCCAGGATCTGCATTTAAACATAATTTCAATTCTCTGGGTTTTATCAGATGTTCTAATTGCAGCAAGTAAAAATATCCTTATCAGGCTAAACTTAAATCTAAATTAAATCAATTGTCAAAGCCTGACAGCCAAATTTTCTGCTGATTAATGCAGAGTTGGGTATTTCTGCCATGTTCCTGTTTGCTTTTTCTACCAAACCCTGATGTCAGGTGTGACTGACCTTACAATGTTCTTTCCTTCTCCCCTTGCACAGATTATTCCAAAGTCTTTGAAAAGTAACACAAGCCCAGTGAAGACAACTACAAGAATGGAATGTGCTGCTCTCAAGGACATAATTTCTGTGACAGAGGCTGCTCCCATCTCAGCAACTCACACAATCCATGGCCAAGGGTAAGTTTATTAGGGCAAACATTCCAGGCTCTATTTTAGCTTCTATTCTGAAGGAAAAATTAAGTTTGCTGCCTGCCAGGCACAAACTTCCTCCCACATAGCAAAAAATCTTTAGAAAGTAATGTCAAGTTTTAAGCACTCCAGGCAAAAGGTTGAAGAACTGAAAGATAAATTTCTACAAGTTTCATGAAAATCAGTGGTTTTTTAGAAACAAGTGACTCTGATTGCTGCATCCTCAGGGAAGAATGAGTAGGTGTTATATTTGTTCTTGTTGGCCGATACTTCTGGAAGTGTTGGATATTCTGTAATTGTCCAGTGGCTGCTGTGATTCCCTTTCTTCTGGGAGCAGATAAGGGGTTAAAAAGGTGTCCAATTATGTCAGATAAAATACCACAGAAGACATTGATTAAATTGGATTTGTGGCTATCAGACAGAGAGGAATTCCAGATTTGTTCTAGAGTAACAAATTCAAGTAAATTTTTACTCTGCTAGCTAAAATTAAAATAGCAGTAGAGGTAAATAAAAACACTGAATCTACTTAAGGCTCTTTTAAAAAAATTTTTTTATTGTCAAGAGACTGTTTAATCTGCTCTCCTTAGCACAGCAGTTTTTTGTCTCTTACCTCAACTTTCTCCAATATAAGTAATATATTGGGCTCATGGATGTCTAAGTGAATCAAAAATTTCTCATTTCATATGGGCAGCAGTGGAATTTGCAGGCATTTCAATTGAGCCATTTAAAAAATTTATGAACACACTTCTGCCAAGCAGAAATAAAACTGTTTTCTTTTGCGTTCTGTAACTTCACCCAAAGAACAATAAGAAAGCACAGTTTGTTTCCAGCCCATTTATTTTTGATCATGCCTAAAAAATAATAGTAATAGTCCTAACTGCAAATAGCAGATACATAAATAATACAAAAATGAGTCTCCTCCTTCATTGCACTTGATTTGTGTCCAGTAAGACAGTTATTGAAGGAGTTTGAGCAAATTAATGGTTTATATCAGTCCATTTAGATTAAATTTCTGAGACAATTGTAGGCAACTCGGGTGAAAATTAATGGCTAATTTAATTTGACCTTTTTAAAATGCAAACACTTTAAGTAACTGCCTTAAATATCTTGCATAGGATGCTTAGTTTAATAAATCTAGTTTGCTTTCTTTTATGTATTTTATTTCTCATTGGGTGCTTTCAAAGTTTTCTCCAGCCCCTTCCCTAGTGCATTGGGATTGGAAAGGAAAGCAGATGGCTGTCAGATGGCAAGGCAGCTCTGACACTAACCAAAATGAGTAGGCTTGGGTATTATTTAGCTGTCAGAAACCAGCTGCCTTCATGATTTTTGTTTCATGATTTTTTCACGGAGGTTCCAGTAGGGATCATGTTCCCCCTCACTGAACAGTGCTCTTGGCCTCTTGCTTATGGAAACCTCCTCTCCTTCTGCAGCTGTGACAATCATGGAGAATTACATTCAGAAATAGAGTCAGGTATTTTATCACAGTTTCTCAAATGAAAGATAAGCATCTTTATACTGATTTTAATTGCAGCCTCTGCTTTCCTCAGCCGAGCAGAGTGGTCACTGCACTGGGGGCTCCACAGCTCACCAGGGCTCTACCAGGGGTACTGGCATTGCCTGTCTGTGGATCTCCACCTAGGCCCCAAAATGGACAATTTCCCACCTTTGTGGAAATAAATTCTTTGCAGAATTGCTAAAGCAGTGAACCACAGTGACAGGGATTTCCTTCTAGGTAGTCCTAAGCACCTGTGAGGAGATGAATGGGAGCGGGGTGATCAATGCTAACATGGTCAGCAAATCTAACACAGTTCAGAGGTATCACCAAGGGGTAAAAAAGCAATATTGGCCTGCAAAAAGGAAACTCTTTCTATTTAAAATATATTAGAAATCACCTGAAAGGAAAAAAAAAATTAGGAAATTAAATCCCTGGACTCGATATGGAGGAACGTAAAGAGCACATTATTAGCATCACAGATGGGACAGTGTGCATACCCTGGAATGGAAAAGGAAAAGAACTGGAGCAAATGGGAGCTCCAATAATGTGTTCAAGAGATAAGATACAATATTTTATTGAAACTAAAATATATTCTTTGGAAGCACACTCGAAATTTAAACAATTCTAATTAAGTGGAAGGGGCTTCAGCAGATAAGAGAAGTGAGGCAGAAATTTTAAGAACTAATTTTCAAAGGTGCAAAGACAAGGAAGAAGTGATAGAAGGTGATTGGAGGTAATCTGCCTGTTGGAAAAAAAACTTTTAATCTGTTGGACTTTCTGTGGAGCAGAAAGAGGGCAGCTGAAGCCCTGGCACCTGCAGAGTGGTGCAAGTTTCTTTACAGGCCAAGAGGGTCCTGCCCTCCCTGGGCCAACAGGAGGTTTTCCATTTGACCTTACAAGATGTGGATTGTTTCTAGGGAAGAAATTTTTAAGTCAGATAAGCTTTATTTTGGGGTTGCTGTCTTTGAGATCACGAACACCAAGATGAATGAGTAATGGTGAATTGTTGCCCTATAATATCTGTGAGTGGGCTGAGTCATGGAGGGGCAGGCTGGGTTATTTTAATCCATATTTCATGTTGTCAGCCTCAACCTTCAGATCTCTTTCTGTTGGCTTCTCTCTGTGCTGGAAATCTATTTGTGAAGATGTTCTGCCTTCTGGCCTTGATCAATTCAGCCTGCAACAACAGTTGGGCTGGGTTTTTTCCCCCACTTGTATCTTCATTTTCCCCAGTCTAAGCAGTTTCTATTCTTGGGGTTTAAAATCTCAGGGTCATTTTCATTTGCACTAAATAAGCTCTCAACATTTTGCTGTTTGGCTCTAAGTGTCCTTGGACACCTGTTTTGTAGATACAACTTCCATTAAAGTTAGACAGAATTATAAAGATTGATTCTGTTCCATTGAATTTAATGAGATTTTGTCAATAAGTTTTCTGGGAAATTGCTCGTATTCTAAATCTGGGAGGAAAATAACCCCAAATTTTCTGTTATTGGTATTAAGCAGTTCTAAAGTTGCTGCAATTAACTATATATCTATCAATTCTTCCCTCACAGCCCTGCTTCATCAGTTTTGTTACTTGTGTTCAGTTATCAGAAAAATATTCAGCATTTCTATCTCTTAGCTTTCCTGAAGTCTTCATAGCTTTCTCCAGAAGCACATGAAGGAAATATGAAAGGTATTCTTGTGGCATTGTGGGACAAGAATTTTGTAAAAATGATCCTTTATATCACATTTGGACAGAAACCCCACCTCTGAATTTCTGCTCAGCTATTCCATGGTGATAACTGCTCACCAATTTACATTTTCTTGGTTTGACTTAAAATGATCATTAAGATAACTGTAATTTCTTTGTGGTTATACGTGGGATTTGATAATAATATTCCAATTTCTTAGCTCTCAGAAACAGCAAGAATAATAGTAACGATTGCTGATAATATGAGTTGGTTCTGTGCACCTGTCTATATTGCTTTATTTATCCAGTTGGCTTTTACTGATTAGGGAGATTTTGCAGATTCATCAGAGATGAATTATAAGTCTGCCTTTACAGACAGAAACTACAGGCTGTTAACAAGCTCAAGTTTATAGTGTGTTCATGTGTGATCCTGTTTTAAAATGTTAAATGTTTTCTGGTTTTATCTTATTGCTGTTGACAGAGTGAATTATTTAATAGTCGCCATCTAAATAAAATACTGACAATAACATAATTTAGTTTGGGTATTAGGAAAAGGTTCTTCATCAGGGGGTGGCTGGGCACTGGAACAGGCTCCTCAAAGCAGTGCTCACAGCACTGAGCCTGACAGAGTCCAAAAAGCATTTGGACAACAATCTCAGGCACTTGGGATGACTCTTGAGGATGGTCCTGTGAAGAGCCAGGAGTTAGGCTCAGTGATCCTTGTGGATCCCTTCAAAATCAGAATATTCTGTGATATAAGTCCAAACTCATCATGTTAGCAGCTTTTATTCCTTCCCCCCCCCCCCACCCCCGCTTTTCACTTCACAAAAAAATCTGTTTATTTAGTTCTGATTCCCTCATCAAAACAGTTCTGAACAGCTCTGGTTAATCAGCATCTGACAACTTTCTAGATATAACTACAGAATGATAAAGGCTGATTGAGCTGGAGTTGATTTCCATTTGGCTTTTGCCTTCTAATTGTTGAGTGTCAAAACCCTTCTACATAAAAGGCTTGCAAGGTCCTGCTGTAGGCAGGACACAACTCAGTAGAGTTCAGCAACCTCAAAAGAAATGTTACAGCTCAAGTGATCTGGAAATATTTGAAAGCTGAGAAACTCTGCTGCTTGTGACAGTATAATGAAAATTACCAAAATCCCCCAAATTTACCACATCCTGGGCAGGATTTCTCTTGAATCCCTGGTTCTAAATAAGAGGATTGAAATGTGCAGAGATTTATTTTGATGTTCTCATTGAGTACCCAAGTAGCTGATAGCCATTTATAACTCTTTGGATAATTTTTTGAAAATGCAGAAGAAATTGGTAATTAAATTTTAATTGTTTAGGAAAGGACTCCCCCTCCCAAGGAATTTATTTATAGGTCTTAGTATGGAAACAACCTTGGCTGTTACTTGTGATTTCTGTTTCTGAAGGTGTTGGCAAGATCAGGCACATTAGGCTCTGGTGGCATTTGTTGAACTTTTTAAGTAAAGAAATCCACCACTAGAGAGCTGTGTCATAAAAAAATGAGATTTTCTGGGATAATATTTAAATCTCAGAGAAGAGATAGGAATCACTGCTTTCCTCACATCAGAAAGCAAGAATTCAGCCCAACTTCCCTTGTGAGTTCCTTCACATCCAATGTTTGCTCTTGCTCTTTAAGAGAGGCTTTCACAGTAATCCCTTTGCTGCAGTTGGGAATTGAGTCCATTGCCCAGCTTCCCAAGCTGGAATGGAAAAGGTGGCTGGGACTGTTTGGACTGATATTTTATTTTTTTTGGATGTGTGATGAGTGATATGTTCCAGTAGTGTTGGGCAGAACTCAGGTCAGACACCATGCAGGATGTGAAGGCTGTCACTTTAGTGGCACTGGTGCATGTGGTGCCTATAAGGATTCTTATATGCACCAACATCTTTAGGCTGCAGGAAGACCAAAAAAATATCTGTTTGTAGAAATTGTACTTTCCATGCAAACTTTGTTCCCCAGTGGAATTTTAGCGTCACAAACAAGATGAAACATACTGGAGTCACTCAAAATGGAGCATTTATTTACAGTATGTACTTATCTGACACTGCCTTGGAAAAAAAATCCAGATGGGCCTTATTCCTAAAACCAGAAAGCAGAATACTAGAACAGCATACATTTGCACTTTCCATTTCTTCCTTTGGCACCAATGGTTTTAATCTATTTGTCTTTTTGAGCAGTCATTACTTCTGCAGATTATAAACTTAAAGTACTTTTCTCCTCTGGATGCATGTATTTACCTTGCAGTAATACCAGCAAATCTCTAAGGGGAAACAAGTCTCCAAGAGCCTTTAGAAAACCCATGGATTGTGTGTTTTGTTTGGTTTCTTACCAGTGGTAGCCTTTGTTTTAGCTGACTTCTTGAAGATGCTTGGAAGACTCATGTAAGATTCAAGGTTAGTTAGGCCAGACAGTTTCACATCTCTCAACAACTCACTGGACTTCTTAATGAACTACAGAATCTCTTATCACATGGTGGTTGCTACCAAAAGTCTCTTCAGTAATGTATAGATGCCATATGTTTTAATATTGTTTTAATATTACTTTTTTTTTTTCCTTTTTTTTCCCCTTAGAGATGCTGCAGCTAAATTCTGGCTGGAAACTCAGACACAGGAATAAAAGCAGCTACAACTCAAATGTATATCTTTCCTCCTATGGAAATGAAGTTCTTATCATCTCAGTGCCTTATTCACAAAGGCCTATATTTGTAGCACTATTTATCTTCCTGAAGGGAATTGTATGAGACCCTGGAGATGAATAATAGCTTTTCTTAATCAGCCTTTTGAAATACCATTGTCTTGTCTGTCTTTGTTAAAACACCAGCACAGTGGTGGGTGTTTTGTAGCATAATATGAAACAAGGTGCTTGCTGCTGAGAGCTTGTAATTTACACAAAGAAGAAGCAGTCAGAAAAGGGGCTGGCAAACATTGGCACTTGAAATTCAAGGGCTGAATGTTTTCCACGCTGAGGGCAAGAGTGAGGGGAAGAATGAACAAACACCAAATGGGCAAGAGTCCTCTGGTGCCTGCCAGTGCAATCTGCCAGGTGCTGCTCAGCAGGCTTTGCTAAGATTCAGACACTGCAAATTTATGTAGCTTCTCCTTGCCTGTTTATTTTGCTGTTACATTGCATTGATTTCTATCTCACTATTATGTAAAGAGTGACCTATATTTGCTCTAGGTCCCTATTTTTCTTGGTTATCCTGCTCTAGATAAATGATATCTAGAAGTTAAAATAATTTGAAACTAAAATAAAAGTAACAACTTTTTATGACACAGCTCCCATCATATATAGTACCTTTTCAGTACATGATAAAAACATGCATTTTCCACTTCAAGACTTGGTCACTTGTGAGTGACAAAGAAGTAACTCTTAGGAGGGAGGTGTGTGACATGGCATTGATGTATTTGGAGTTCAAGGTTGCTGTTTGGTCTACACTGTCCATGGTCAGTGTGTGCATATCCTGTTTGTGTTACAAACCTACGTCTCATCATCTCTTCTGTTGCATCGCCAGCTGCTTTGTGGCTTGACTTTTTGTTTTCAATTTCTTCCTACTCAATGTAGTGGTTTGAGCCTGTCTTTAATGCAATGCACCTTGTTAATTTAAAGCTCTCTTTCTTATTTAGACAGTTCATATTGGGTTCTGATTGTGTCCCTCAGCCTGCTTTCTCCTCCCATCTCCTTATGCTGATTTTACAATTATACACTCCATTCCATCATCCTAGACAGTGAGGGAATATTAAATAGAATTTGGTATTCAGTGGATGGTGAGCAGAGGTGAGTAGGCTGCTGAGGGCTCAGAGATGTGGTACTAGGGTTGAGAACCCTTGCTCTGTAATTTAATTTTTCCTTCTTTCCCAGAAAACTGGAGACAGTGGACTCACTGGTAGGGTTGCAAAATCCCAAGACATATTTTCTGCAGGCTTTGCATCCCAAAATTGTTTTAAATTGCAGCAAACACCTTTATCTTCATGTTACAGTTGCAGAGGGCAAAAAGCAGGCAGCAGGTTGGTGACAAAGGCAGTGCTGGCAGTGCCCTTCCCTCAGCAGCTCTGATGCTCCATCCACTGCTGTGCCCTTCTTCCAGAGAAGGGATCTGCCTTCCCTGGGCTCCCGTGTGCCCTGCAGAAAAGCTGGTGCAGTAAAATCAGCTGTGCACATCAAGCAGGCACCTCCTCTACCTTCATTAGCATTCCAAAAGTGCCCATTAATTGGTTTGTGATAAAAAGGAGGATAAAAGACAAATTATCTAGAATTATCACAGTATCATATAAAGCCCTTTAATTTCTTCTCTTGCCACTCCCCAGCTGTGAGTGGGTGATGTAGAGCACCCCTGTGGGTGCAAGTTGTGTCCACCTCATCTCTGCTGTTTGTTACACACAGGCAGGAGCTCAGTGCTGCTGTTTCATGTCTATTGATGCAAAATAAGGGAATATGTCACAGCATGTGGGTTTATCTGTATATTTCTCTTGTCTCTCAGCTCCTGCACCCATTGCAGCAGCAAAAGTGTTTTGAGGTTGAGCTTAATGGAGAGGGTGGGGAATTGTTCTTTATTACAAAACAAGTGATGGTGAAGGCTTTGGTGCTTTGTCTGCAGTAGATGTTTTGAAGTTCTGCTGTTCTACCCTTATATAACAAAGAGAAAAAAAAGAGAAAGTGCTGCTTATTTAGTCTGTTTGCTTTTGGGTAAAATGATAACCTTTTTTACCTTGAATCCAAAGAATTGTACTTTGAATCTAAAGTTTAAATGCATTTCAGGAGTGAATTGGCTGTTCAATAAGAAGGGTTGTTATTATTTTAAAATCAGAATTAGGATAGATTGAATTAGAATTGACTTCAGGTCAGTTTTCCAGGTATAAACATATATTGCAACAGGTGTTATGTATGACACTTCATAACTCTCAAGTCTTCTGGGGCAAACTCAGGCTTAGAATGAAGAAAAAACCCAGAGATCTGATTGACAGAAATTTTCAAAGATTTCTTCTCTCTTAGGCTACAGAGAGTAAATATTTAATCCTGATGCTAAAACTAATCCAAGGTATTGAAATCTGTGGCAGAGTTTACATTTATCAATGTCAAGGAAATATCCATCATCTGTACCCCCCAAAAAATGTTAGACCAGTAAGGACCTGCTTAGAAAGGCAGTGAAGAAAAAAGAATGAGTTGCTTTTCATGCAACATAACTACTGTAGTCTGCAGCTGCTAAATTACATCTCTTAATGTTTTTTCAGCCAAAGTTCCTATGCAGAGCAGTTCTGCTGTCCCCATGAACTACATGGAGGGATGTAGTTCAGGGTTTTGTTTCTGTGGAGGAGCCAAGCAGAGTTGGCAGATAGCTCTGGCTTGCAATTTTAAGGTTGCCCTGTGTTGCTGAGTGCACTGAACACAGGAACATCTCACCAAGAGAACTAAAACACCGATCCTCTCTTCTGTTTCATTGTGTTTCATATTTATTGCAGGACTACTGGGAGTTCCTCCAGCCCTGGGAGAGGAGGCTCCTGGCAGAGCTGACCCTAACAGAGACCTGGATCTGCTTTTCAAAGGGCTCTGTGTGTGGGGGTTCCACAGCAATTTCAAGATTTTCATGAGCATTCTTGACTGCAATGTACAGGTCATGGATGACCTTTCTTGCTGCTTGCTGTGGGAGACGGATGTAGGTGCAACATCTTTATTCCTGTTTTGCTGGGTTCTTCATAAGCATTCAGTCTTGCAGGGTGGGGAAATGTCACTGTTTGCTTCTTCTCAGAGAACACCAATGCTGGGTTTTATAAACAAAACAAAGAAAATCTTCCACCTCACTCTCCCTTCCGCTCTAGATTTCACGCCCAGTTTCATTAGGTTGTTTCACTGTCACAGACATCTTTTATGGAAAATCCTTTCCTTAGGATTTTTCCTCCTGAGAAGCCTCAGGAACAAAATGTAAACATTGATTATCTGCTGCTGTGGAATACAGCAGGTGCATCTGTGATTGGCCCATGTTGGATGTTTGTAATTAATGGCCAATCACAGTGAGCTGGCTCAGACAGAGAGCTGAGCCACAAATCTTTGTTATCATTCTTTCCTATTCTATTCTTAGCCAGCCTTCTGATGAAATCCTTTCTTCTATTCTTTTAGTATAGTTTTAATGTAATATATATCATAAAATAGTAAATCAAGCCTTCTGAAACATGGAGTCAGATCCTCATCTCTTCCCTCATCCAAGAACCCCTGTGAACACCGTCACAGTTTCACCAACTTAATTGCAATTTGCCCCAGTCCACAGAAAGTAAAAGAAAGCTGTTCCAGACTTTCCAGTGATGCTGTCTCTCACTTCTGGGGAGGTTGGTGTGTTCAGAGCACCTGGGGGCAGACTGTGGCCAACCTCACCTTCTTCCTGTGCTTTTGGCCTTTGAACAGGGACATGCCCACCTGATATATGGTCTCCTCAAGCCAGGTCTCGTAAGTTCTTGGAGATTTATGTCACACCCAAGATAGCTACCTTAGAAGGCATCAAATCAGCAGGATGGCTTCTATGGTAGTGTTGGAAATAGAAAAGTTTTAATAAAAGGCAAAATAACAAAGCTCTTTACAAAGAAAAACTGAGCAAAAGGTTCTTGCTCCTGGTAAAACACCTCACAAAAGCCATTAGTTCCTTGTGTTCTCTTCTTTTCCTAGTAAATTGCTCAGGTGAGACTTTTTGGCTCTTGTCCACTTGGCTATCCTTAAGTTTGAGGTGAAGTCCCCCAAGTCCTATGAGGTGTCTTTTTACCTAATTGAGGAGAGAAACTTCTGGGCTTTTTTCCTTTTTTAGGAGACAAAGGATAATTTTGTCACTCTGTCAACAGGGGGCACATTCCTATACCCACCCTAAAAGATGCCCACACAAAACTTGGGCATTCTTTGTATGCAGATGGAATGCAAAGCAACAACATTCATGGAAGGATTGTCTCCTGCTTTTGTGCCAGGTTTTTAGATAGGAAGGTTCTAGAGTGAGTATTTTGACATTCATTGCTACTCTACTAAGCTCAATTTGTACTTAGATTTTGTGTGCTCCACATTGTGGGGCACCAGCCTGGAAAGCAGGCTGCTGGAATTTGGGTGAAACAAAATAATCAGTCAAATTGACAGAGTTGGACATCTGTTTTGGAGAGGCAGCACTATTTCCAAAGCACTTGTCCAGCCATAGAGGAAATGTTTGGCATTGCCTCTGTCCTAAGGCTGTCATAATGATGAAGCTGCCAGTGACTTAAGTGACTGTCCCCTGTCTGAATGTGGCTGTGCAAGGGGTTAATGCTGCTGTGCTGTAAGAGACTGGGAGTGGGATGCTGTTCAGTGTTGTAGGAAATACAGCCCTCTCAGAAAGTTTGGCACTAACTATAGGTTTACACCTGTCTGTGTTTTGCACACAGCATCTGAACACAGAAAATAATGTTTCATTTAGAGCTCTGTTTGCTGCTATGTTTAATATGTTTATTTTGGCTGGTAGAATTTAGTTTTTTACATTAACATCACTGAGGGGATCACATGAGGCTGTTTACATGAAATATGAGGCATTCTGATGTTTTGCCTCAAAATATTTTGAAAAACTGTCCAAGTGTGCAAGTTTCAACTGTCCTTCACACGCTTGTCCCTCGCCCATTTTGCAGCAATATGTTTTGGTAGCCACAGCTGCATTGCAGGGGTCACTCAGAGAGCTCAGAGAGATAAATGCTTTTAGGATTTTTCTGCAGCCCATTAGGCATGGGCCCTCTGTCTTCACTGTCAAATGTGGCTGTCTTTCTGTCTATTTTTTTTTTCCTGAAAAGACATTTCTGTGGGCACTGCAAGGAAAATTACTGTCCCTGCTGATGTTTAAAACCTGTCTGATTGCATCACAAAGCCATAATTGAGTACAGGATGTCATTCAGTGCTTGTAGTGCGTCTTTTTCTTTGGAAATTACATTCTTCAAGAGGGGTCTGATGACAAGGAGAAGCTCATGGAGTTCATTACTCTGCTGCATCACAAGTTTTCTGTCCTCTGCCACACTGGGTAGAGGCAGACTTATCTTACTGTTGATGGTTAAGATTCAGAAGGGTACAAGCAGATTTTTCTTCTAAGCATGGAGGTCTGTGTTTTATGGTTTGGCAAACCTGTTCTGTGGAGAATGCAGTGAATGTTTAAACTCCTTTCTCTTTAATCTCTGAATAGAAACCTATAGCCGATGCTACAGAGTGATTTCCATTCTATTTCCATTCCCTATTAATATTTGCATGATGTTCATGATGTCTCCCACCTTCAATAGATTCCTGGGCAATATGACTGCTTAAGAAGGGTTGAAGCTGGTTGACAAAACCAATTGTCCAGGATTTCCCTGGAATGCCTTCCTCCATTTTTGAGCCCATTTTAAGACAGAGAAATCATCAAAGCCGCCTATGCACTAAATTAAGGTTATTAGTAGGCATGCACTGATATTTGAGGTTAGATATATAAGGTAAATAGTTAACTAAAAAGAAACATTTTAAAATAAACACCTTATTGATATTGCCTCTTCTAACTTGGATGATTTTTTTTTTTCCATCTCTAAGGCTATTGTATGCTTTTGCACATCAGTGTGAATCAGTGCAGCATCATGTCCTGTTACATCTTAGGAAATGTGAAATTCCCCTTTGAAATCTAATTTCATCATAGTTATTGGCTGTGATTGCTTTCCACTGTATATCATGTTCTCTCACTGGGCATGGTCACTTTCCTCCCAAGTTATTGCTCTGCAATCTGATTTTAATCTAACTCTCCCAACAAAGAAGAATTAAAAAAAATAATTAAATGTAGCAGCTACTAAAACTAATTAGAACCCAAATTTATTAAATTCCTGCCCTGATCATTCTCACTTTTGATAATTCCCTAAGGAGAAGATCACTTACATAAGGGAGAATGAGAAAAAATATCTTTATATGAAAAATTAGTATGTAGGGAAAAAAATCCTTGGAGTTGAGAATAGTGTGGGAGCATCAATTCTTTCTTCTCTGCTCTGTTGCCAGTTTGGAGTTTTGTCTTCGTGCCTTTCTGGGGGAACAGTGTCTTTTATTCAGGCAGCTCACCTTGTTCTGCCTGTCACTGATTCTGAAGCTCTCAGAAATACAAAGATTGGGGGTTATCCAACTCTTTTATTCCTTCCAGAGGTGATAATATCCACTGCTGAAATGCAGCAGGCTCTGTAGTGTGTCTGATCTCACTCACCAGAAGCCCGCTGTGCCTCCCTGCTGTTGTGCTTCCCCGAAACCTCAGGGAGAGGGGTTTTTCTCTGCTGAGTCTCTCTGATGGGAGATATTTCCCTAAACTATGATATTTTTAGACCTGCTGCTGCAAAAATGTGCTCACCTCCTGATGTCTGATGGGTTTGAGCTGGGGGAACATATGGTCTCCCAGTGAAGGCATGGGGTTTCCCTGACCTGAGAGCAGCCCAAACTGCAATTCCCATCAACAAACAATTCCCAGGTGCCGAGCCAAAATCCAACAGTTAGCTAATCCTGGTTAGTCCACTTAGTTGAAAAGAACCCTTAATTAGTCTAAATGTATGTTCCTGACTCAATACTCTGATATTCTGTACACCCATTATAATTTTCCCCTCCTCTTTCCCCCTCCCAATTTAATTTGCTGTCGCCTCCTATAGTGGATGACACTTCTGTAGATCCTAAAAGAGCTTTGATGCTTATGTGCTAAAGCATTTTGCAAATTAAGGAACTAAAGCGCTTTTGTATGTAGGAGTCATGTTTAACAAACAAGATATTAAAGTAACTTGCAGCTGATGACACATCACCATAATTGCTGGGATAGATTCTGCAGAAGTAGGCAAGAATTGGCCCTTGAAATAATCATATGTTTTTCACTTAATTACAGTAGCAATTTCAGGATCCAAGGACAATTCTTTTTTAGCAGTAAAATATTTATTGACTTTCAGCTTCAGGTGAACATGTGCATTTATGGTGACATTGTCTTTTTGTAGGCAGAAATCCCAGCAAAAGTGCTCCATGCTGAGATGTGCAAAGCTTTTATAATAATTTTTGTTTCAGTTTGTTTTGAACTGCTTTTACAATACCAATGATAACACTGTACAAAAAATGTTTCAAATATAAAATAGTATTGAAGTGAAACATCCAAATATTAAAACAAACCATTGGGGGATATTTTTGCAGACCAAAGTCCTATTTTTGCAGGATACAGGATACTGAGTGTTTATCTCCATATCATGCGATTAAAAAAAAATTCTTTTGAAAAGTCTCTGACAAATGGCTGCTCAGCACCCCAGACCAGAAGCATATGTTTCTTTTGTTCATTTTGAAAGCTGGGTTTTAGCTAGGAAAACATCCAGTGGGATGCATTAGGCTTTCACACATCAGGTAGCTCATTTCCAATCTGACCCTAGTTGTTGGTGTTCAGTGTCTAAAATTATGGCTCTGAGCAAAGCTCCTCTCAGGTCATAATTTCACTTGCTCTACTGTTGCTTCATAGAGTAACATCTGCTCCTTTTTTGGTAAATTTTCACTTTATTTTCCTTCTTCTTAAAGAAGATAAAATTCTCCAGAGTTTTGCATCTTTAAATTTTCTTTTAAGCTTTCTAACAAAAACCTGCTTAACTTCTGAAAGCCTGTCTCTATAAGAATACTTCATTCATGACATTGAGATAGAACAGTTTTCAGGAATAATCAACAAAAGTGAGGAATTTTATTTATTTCTGCACTATCTTCTTTCTTCTGGAGCCTTCTCAGACATGTTACTCCACACAGCACTTTGCTGACACAAGGATATTTGTTGTGATTTAGGAGCATTTGTGCCTCTCTCTGAACTGAGCCAATGACCTCAGGTTTTCAAAATAATAAGTACTACAAAAACCTTTGCAAGGCAAAAATACTATGCAGGGATGAATGTCCAGGAATGGTCACTTAATGCAAACAGATTTTTTTCCCTTAGAAAGAAATCTAAATCAGTACAGCAATATTTTATAAGTAAACAAGAAATTTCTATCATAGTAAGCAGGTATGACACCTTTAATACAAAGGGTGTATACCCTTTAATATTGGGTCCCTGTGGGGTAGGGTGGAATTGGGGGATGTATAAGTTCCCTTCCAGCCCAAACCATGGCTCTATGATTGATATTTGGTTTTCTGTGAAAACCCAGCAACCCAAATCCTATTATTTAAAGGCAGTAGAACAAATTCATTGAGAGGACAAAATAGCCTTTAACCCTTAATCTTGCCATAGCCTAATCATTCACTTGCCTTGGTCTCTGGAGAAGCGTGTCCTGATTTTTGGAGATGTGAGCTGGCATCAGCTTTTCAGAGGCTCTTTTTGCACCTGTTGCCTGAATAAATTCCCATTGAATTAGAGGGAAGATGTTGCTGTAGTGTATCTGCCAAGAGATATAATTTCCTGGCAGGACTTCCTGCCTGCCTGCTTACTCCCTATGGAAATGTGTTTTGGGTTCAAAATCCGTGGTTGGTCATGGTTTAGGGGCAGCACCAAAAGCCTGATTCAGTCAGGAGGAGACAGCTCACCATGAGGGGATTTTCATAAATTTATTTCTCCAGGCTGCACAAGCATCTTGTCGCTCCTCCTCTGGCCCCTCAATCCCTCCCTCATCAAAAATTAAAATATTCAGGCCAAGAGCCTCGTGGGTCTGGGCACGTTCAAAGCAATGAATCTCAGCACAGAAGGGGTAAAGTGACAAATGTTCCCCTGGCAATGCCCTCACAGTGCCTGGTGCAGAAGCAAAATTTGTCTTATTGTTACTGTCACATCCAGTGCTGTCAAGCTGTACACTTACTGAAAAAAATAATTAGTTCAAAGGGAAATTTCTTTCATGTGGATAAGGCTAATGAAAAGGTTACTGTTTATGGCCTCATTTATGAACAGTTTCATCATAGGCATGGTTTTGACTGCTTGTGTTTAATATCTAGAGGTCTTTTCAAGAATTCCTTGAAAGAAAAGAAAACAAACAACAACAAAAAAATGGGTTTAATCACTTCTATCCTTAATTTTTTATAAAATAAAATGCCATTCCGTCACAGAATCTAG
Source organism: Melospiza melodia melodia (assembly GCF_035770615.1). Taxonomy (NCBI): domain Eukaryota; kingdom Metazoa; phylum Chordata; class Aves; order Passeriformes; family Passerellidae; genus Melospiza; species Melospiza melodia. The sequence continues at coordinate 107,233,108 of NC_086196.1, read as the reverse complement.
CAGGGACTGCACTGGATATCTTTAGCTTAATTCAATATTTAGAGTGAAAGGTTTTCTTTTGGCAATTTAGATAAAGTGAAAAATATTAGATTAAGTGGAAAAGAATCTGTGACTAGTCTAAGAGTTTTAGCTTGATTTATATTTACATGGAAAATATTGTTTATGGACAGCCCAGGAGGTATCTATGTTCCAGTGTCTTTTCTTTGCTGGTAGCCAGTATTGGATGCTTATGACAATAATTGAGGGACTAAAAAGTGCAGAGTTATATTTTTTCTACTTTACATTCTCAATCTGAAGTGCAGAAAGTTATATATAAATTTTAATAGCCCTTGCTGGACTTCCTGATAGAGTTTTGAGGTAATATATTTTAATTTCCACATTTTCTCATTTATCCCTTTATAATTCCAACATCTTGTGGCACTGAATCTCACAATATAATTATGTCTTTTCTGAAATAAAAGTCAGGATAAAACATCAGCACAAAAGCATGTGGCTATAGAGTAGAATGAATATATTTTAGGCTAGAAACTAAAAGAACAGTCCCAGTAGTTCCAGTCAGACATTTAGGGGAAGCCTGAAAAGGAACATGAGAAGTTTGTCAGATCAATTATAAAATAAATTTTCAGATGACTGAACTTAATAATTCAGATGTTTTCCTACAGTAAGTTCCTTTTTCCCCTCTAACTTTTAAACTAGTGATGGTACATTGAAAAAACTGTGAAAAATTAGGGAGAACAGCTCCCGTCAACATTAGTTACAGCAGTTAAAAGGCAAGGTACTGTTAGGAAAAAGGCATTAAAAAACATTTGTAACTTTTAAAAGAAGGACTGATCTGCTGTTGCCATTAAGAGTCTCACATTTTGGAATGCACAATTAGTCCTGCAAGCTAAATGTAGGAAACATCCTTTTGGCACGCTGGAAAATTGCCAGTGGAGTTTTAGTGAGTTCTCTTTGGTTGTGGACACAAGAACAGAGTCATGAAATACCCGAGGACATGTTTATTTCCTGCCTCATCAGGATGATTGCTCTGCTGTATTTAGCCTTTCATTTGCCTAGTTTGTACACACTTCCCACAAACTCTGTAATTAATTGGCAGGCAAGACTACACCCTGGCTGGAAGTAATTGCAGATTACTCTTAATTGTAAGAGCACACTTTGGGTGGATCGTTTAAGACACATATACAGATTAGAGGCAAATATAAGCAATAATTAACCTGTGAATGTAAACAGTGCCTTGGTCTGGAAGGTGTGTGCAGAATTCATTTGCTTGTCCAAATCTCCATGCACTCCTACGTTTAGGCTGGAAAGGCTCTGAGGAGGGGGAGAATTTTGTCAGAGGATATTTCATTAATAATGAAGTGACCACAACCTCGAGGCATTCCTCACCTGACAGGCACCCAGCCCAATTCCACCCTTCCCAGCCACACTCTGTCTCCTCTTCTTGCCAGCTGGAATAAATCAAAAGCTGCAGTGAGTCAGCAGAGCGCAGTGAACATTTCTTTGTAGGTTTGCAGTGACTGCTGAGCAGCCTGAGCCTGCAAAAAGCAGCCAGCCTCTCGTCAGGGAGATGGATTGTTATGTAGATATAATGAGATTCTGATTTAAACTGGTATAAATCAAGGCAGAATCAGCCCCTGTAAAGCTGACTGGTTGAAATTGTTGATTTTCGTGTTCTGGTTCTTTACATGCTTTCCTGCAGCATCCCCTGAGGTGGGTGTGTGTTGTCCATTCAGAATGTTTATTTATTGGTTTATGGAATGGCCTCCTGCGTCCTCAGAAATTTGTTTTGATTAAAATTCCTTGATAACTTCCTTCTATTTCAAGCTCTGAGTAGGGCTAGAAATTATTCATGCCGCACATTAGTTTTGCTATTTCTGCAAGCATGACCACATAGTGCTTTAGTATTTTCATGTTTTTCCAAGTTTGATTTCCCCCAGAAATTGCTTACAGAAATAATGGAAACTTCATCTAAGTAATCATGTAGTAAATATTTAAATGACACGAACCTGAAGAGCATCATGCTGTCAAATAGCTTTAAAGGTGTATCTATCCAACCTCAGCAAAAATATAGTGTGTGTAATATTCCAGTTCTTGTGTGTGAAATTTGGCTGAGGTAAATTGGTATATTTTGGCTGAGTTCTTTCTATAAAACTACTATGTTTTCTTGGAAGTGCCTGGTAATACATTCAGCTTCTGATTGAGTAAAAACTTGTGTGGGTTTTTATGACTTATCTGTTGAATATCAATCAAAATCAGAATTATGGAAAAATCATGGACTATAAGAGTCTATTACATCTTGGGTACATTTTCACAGCTTGTTGTATAAAATTAATTTAAGCTTTATTTTGGATATTTTTCTGTGATATAATGGGTACTTTATAGAAAGGACTTTTTAAGACTTGCAGTTTTTGTATTCTGGTTTAAGAGAAAAGATGAAAATTTTTAAGAATGCAGCTTAAGGGACAAAAAGTGTGCATTCTGACTGGAAATAAAACCAGGACACACACACAAAAAAGGATCATATATTGTGACCTTAAAAATTCCCCAAAAAGAGTTTCCTTTGAAGAGTTTCGGAAGTAACTTTATCTCCACTATCAACACTGAAACTGATTCTTGTTTAAAAAAATAAAAATATTGTAGCTTTCCTTTCTTTGGTTCCAAGAAAATTTAAAAAGTGACCAGAATTATCTATAGCCTTCTAACTGTAATTAGTATGTGATTTTTATTTATTATTATAGTGTGTGTATTAGTCACTAAATTAGTCATTAAATTTGAAAATGTTAAGACTATGGACTCTTATTCACAAAGTGAATTTTAAAATTTGTATTCAATTTCAGGCTGCTGTAATTAGATTATAAAAAATTGTGAGTCATTGCATTAAACACTGGGATTGCCTTTGACAAGGTGCCCAGTAAAAGCTGTTTTGTTAGCAAATTTAATGACAAAATATCTGAAAATCTATAGTGATGCATAGATGGACCATATGAAGACAGAAAGATAAATCACCTGAATTACTCGCTGGACTAAATGTAATAATTATCTATTTATTAACTGGCTTTTACTGTCTTTTGCTCTGTTATAAAAAGCTCAATTCTAATCACATTTATGGATGTTTTGTCAGTTATACTATAATTTTACTGCAGCTGTTAATTTGGGTAAATCCAGTAAAATATATTTTACCCAAACACATTTTCTGTCCGAGCTGGCTGTAAAACACTGGTACCATTTTGAGTATTTGAGACCCGAGATACAAAATCCAGGCTAAATTGTGTGAATCAAATTATTTCAGTTCTCTGCTCTTTGTGCATCTCTCTTTAAATATAGTAGCATATAAATACACTTAATTAAAAACATTCAGTACCCAAAATGTACATAGTGCTTGATGGAGCTTGAAACTAAAGTGTTGTTACCTAAATAAAATCACATGAGAGATGGAAGGCCAGAACAGGCTTGCTTTGAACCCAGAGCTGCAGGAGCAGCAAACCCCACCTGGTAATTTATTATCTGTTTGGTAACCTTTCATGACTGGAGTCTTTTTTACCCCCTTGTTTCACACTTTCTGGAGGAAGGACAGCTGCCCTGTTATGATCTGTACACGTCATTACACCTGAGTGCTTTATTTGAGGTGTTCTCTTGCCTTTATTTCACATGGAAGTGCCATGGCTTGTGTGGTTTATGTGTTATATTCACATATGCTCACTTGTGTGATTCATGTGTTATGGACCGCTTCTCCAACACAGGATATTTAATGTGCTGCAAAATTCACTGGAGACAGTTTGTCTCTTGGTATCTGTTTATCTCTTGATAGACTGGCTTTCTAAATGTAGGAATAATGTGTAGCTACACGCCTTGCCCTGGGTTAAAAATGTATTCAGTAACCAGCAATGTTGTAGTGTGGTGTTTGTGAGGGTCCCCAGGATGAGGTGAGAGATGAGAATTTGACTCCATGTTCTCAGAAGGCTGATATATTATTTTATATTAATATAACATAACATGACACACAACACACCACAACACATAACACAACATATAACATATATTATATAATATATAATGTTATATATTATATAATATACAATATATTATATAATAGATAATGTTATATATAATATATAACATGTATATTATATGTAATATATAATATATATAATACATAATATGTATTATATAAAATATATTATATATACTATATAATATATAATATACAATATATAATATTACATTACACATTCTATTATTATATTTTATTTATTATATTTATTATATTATAGGCATGATATACTAAAATTATACTAAAGGAAGAGAAAGGATACATCAGAAGGCTAGAAAACAATGATAATGAAAGCTTATGACTGGCTCCTCAGTCTGACACAGCTGATGGTGATTGGTCATTAATTAAAAACAATTCACATGGAACCAATCTAAGATGCACCTGTTGGTAAGCGATGACCAGACCACATTCCCAAGTGATCAGATAAATATTGCTTTTGTCTTCTCTGAGGCCTCTCAGCTTGCCAGGAGAAAATCCTGGGCAAAGAGGATTTTTCAGAAAATATCATGGTGACATTGGTGAGTTAGAACCTTCCTGCAAGTTTCCCAAGCTGGCAGTGATGGGGGTTGGTGTGCAAATTAAGGTGCTTGGGTATCCTATTTACAGTTCTGCTCCTCACTGGCATTGGGGGATTGAGAATGTTCCTCACTGCCGGTTTTTCACTTTATCTTTTCCTTCCTTTCTCTCATTATTTTCCTGTCCAGGCAGGGAACTGGTGTGTATTACATTTAGGCAGTATCATTTCAGCTGTCTTTGGTTGTGTATTCTCTGGCACACATGAAAGGCACAAATAATCATCTCAACTCCCTGTTGCACATGTTTTAGCATTCAGAAATAGGCAGATTATTTTACAGTGTTATTTCAATTTTTTTTGTCTTAGTTTTAGGATGCATAATACATTCTATCAGGTTCACTTTAAGAATTGCTCCAAAACAAGATAAGATGGGACTCCTGGCTGCAGGGCCAGGACTCAATAAAATAGTGTTCAAAACTATGTCAGCAGGAAATGAAAAGCACTCTTAGTTTACTCAGGCCATTTGTGTCAATGAGAAATGAATCAATCAATTGACAGCAAAGCTGGCACAAGTCCTGCCCCTGTATCAAGTAGTCTTATATTAATTTTAAAAAATATTTAAAGAAAATGACCAACCTTATTCATACTGCTCAGACATAAAACATAGCAAGCTTACAGGCTTAGCTCTGAGAAGCTTGGAAGAGAGACACAATTTTTTCTTCTCTTTTGTTTTCCTCTCCTGTTTTACTGAGGGTACTTTATCTTTCATAAATGACAATAAAGCAATACTGCCTCCCACAGCATTATAAATTATTTCAAAAATTCATGGGTTTGCTTGTAGTGTTAGGAGAGGAGGATTTTATCTGATGATCTAACTTCAAAATCTTTGTTTCCCTCTGAGTTGGCACCAGCACTGTTGGTATTTTCAGTATGCACAGTTCCAGGGAAATATTACCATATTTTCATAGCTTCAGAGATTCTGATAAGCAGGTCTTTTGTGGACTGCCCAACACAGCATGATCTGCACTCCACAGATGTCAGTCTTTCTGTGCTTCCCATTTCAAATTCAGCAGCAAAACTGGTGGCATGAAAATTGCAAGCAGGGTAAAAATGTTTCTGTAGAAATATATTTCCTGGTCAGACTCCATGTAAAATAAAAACCAGAAAATATATGAGCATAATTCAGAGGATTACATGGCTTTTGAGGAATTTTTATTGTGTGGATTTCATTTGCTGTTCATGCTTTTTGCCCCTCCAAGCAGGAGTTGCATACAGATTTTTTTCCTTAGACTTCTTTGCATTTCAAAAAATTGGGCTGGTAATTTTCTTTCATTTTTAATGAAAAAGTTGTCAGGGAAGACTGGTTGATGTGAAGGGAATGAAAATTATGGGTCATATTCAAGTATTCAGGAAAGCTGAAGTTCATAAGCACAGGGTCAGCACATGTGTGCTCTTTGATGTTCCTGTGATGCCTGAATCTGCCTGGTCAAATCAGGCTGTTCCTGGATCAGGTGAGCAGATGTTTAGTTACACCTATTTACCTCTGCCAGCTTGCATAAAAAAATTTATTGGATAATGGTCAATGGGAGAAAAAAAAAAGTGGTTTAAGCAATCAATTATAATTTAGTATATAAAGATTTTGCAGTGAAGTTTATATTTTCATTTAGTGCTTGTCAAGTGTAACATAGTATTTTTTTTTAAGAATAACACTGATTTTTATCTCTTTAGCAATGCTCTGACCTTGGTTTCCCAAGGACAGTGCTGCAGATCTAAGGAGCAACTTTTTTATCCATTCCATTTCCATTTTGAATTGCTCTTTACTATGCAGAATACAGGTTTAATCTTTAAAACTAAATGATTCAGGCATAGGCATGTGTATAATGTTCCATTTCTGATGATGGGATGATGTGTTTCCTGGTGGATATTCTGCAGACAGTATGGGGAAATCTGGTGGGATTTCTGCTCTACTACTTCCATTGGCCCCTGGTGATTTTTTTTTTTGGGAGGGTGTGAGTCTGTCTGTTTCTTTTAGTTTAAAAAAAAGATATGCTTTAGCATCTTTAAAATAAGATGCCATTCAGATTTTCATCCAATGTCCACGCAAAACAGAAAGAATTTTTCAGTTACACCTCTAAATGGCTGTAGGTGAAATTTGAATAAGATTATTTCACGTAAAATTCATGTGAAATCCTGCCCTGGTTGGGCATAATAACAAAATTGCCCCATTCAGCAGGGCTAGGCTTTAAGTAAAAATTGATATCATATTTTCATTCTTCACCTATCTCTTCCTTCTCCTCCCTCTTCAAAAACTTAACACGTTAAAATTTTTGATAAAACATGGCGATATAAAACAATTGATAAATATGTGTTGAATACACCTTTTTATGTCACCTAGGACAATAAGAGAGCTGTGTCACTTGTAGCCAATGAACTCCAAATCCTTTGTATGATAAGATGCATAATTAGTAAAAAGTTTTGATAGCTGACATGCTTGATCTGTGGAACACCACTGAGCAGCCAGGCTTGTGCAACTCTGAAATAAATAATCTGTGTCTCTCTCGTGTAATCGTTGGCTTGGTGCTTGCTGGCTAACAAATCCAAGTTTTGTAGTCAACACTAATAAGATGAAAACATGAAAACAAAAGCCCCTGAGGAGCTTTTGTTGGTCAAGAACCTTGGTTTCTTTTCTTCAATTGACAAATGTGCAGCTGATAGCAAAGTTCAGGACCTGGGTCACCAGTGGATTTCTCTACTTGGTGGTAATTGAATTCGGTTGATGTTCATGTTGGCTTGAAGTGTCTTGAATCTCCAAATGTATCTTCCCAAAGAGATGTCCTGGGATTCAGCAGTGTTTTCAGCACTGAAATTTCCTGGGAAATTTCTCCTCTCAACTCCTTATAAAATAATTGAAGGGCAAAACCATTGAAAATCATATATATGACTACCAGTTTACCATTCAGTATATGATTGCATATATGAGCATAAATAATGTGTTTTATGTCAGTCAACGGTCTCCTCATTCTTAATGTCTTTTTTTGTTGGTCTGTTTTGAGAGTCCTCCATTTCTATAAGGTTTTTTGTTTGTAATTTCTGTAATTTCAGATTTTTGCCTCCTTGTCCTTGAGCTTTACATAAAAGGAGAAAAGAATAGTACAAAGATTGCAGCTGGGCAGCAATTTTGAAGTGTCTCCCTTTTCCAAGGATACCAGAGCCATCCATTTAATTGTCTGCTATTGATTTTCATTCTCATCCACATGCAGGATATGAAGATTTTCATCACAATCCTCTCTTTTAAATTGCTGATTTTAGAAAACTGCTTTGCCTTCTAATCTTTCTGTGTTAATCTATGTGGAAAGTAATTTTGACATCAGCCTTTTCAGTCTGTTTCACTCTTTTTTGCTAAGTGTGTAAGATTAGAAGAATATTTCATCTCTAGCTGAACTACTTCAGTATTTATTTCGAGCTAAGAAGTGTTAGTTTTCCTCACCAAATGACATGGTTAAAAACAGGCATGAAAGACTGGATGGAGGCTTCTGGGAATGAGTTACGGATGTGACTTTTTCATTTCACTTGGCATTCACTGTAGATAACCAGTGAGATTAAGTTTTATGCACTAGTGATATTGCTGACTTGAATTATGAAGGGATATGATAAACTAGGGAACTTGAGCTGTAGCTGTGGACACGAGGAAAAATACAACATAGATGGAAGATGTGCAAAGGCTCTGCAACCAACAGGATCAGGGAGAGCAGATGGAATTTAAAAGCTGTGGCAGAGGAAAGAAAACAAATCTTTCTGTCTGGATTCTTCTTAAAATTCTTGTGACGTATTGAATTAGTGGTGTGAAATAGAAGTCTCTGGCAGTTGGGTGCCTAAATTACACATTTAGGTTAATTTGTTTGCTCTGGTTTGTTACCTTTTTTTTTTTTTTTTTTTTTTTTTTTTTTTAACACAGTGCTGAAGATGGGAACAAGAAGTAAAGTGATGGGGGAGGGAGGCTGCAAAAATTACCTTGTGATAATTCCCTATATAGGGCTGTTTTAATGGGATGACCAAAATTAATTATATTTGTATTTTCAGGCTTTAGATGAAAAGCTTGTAGCAGCTTATATCTGGATATAAAATTAATCTTCTATTTCATCTTTTAAACTGGAAGAAGCTAGGTCAGATTTTGAAGTGTTATGTGACCCCTGTTCCCTCTCCCCCAAAACCCAACCAAGCAAACCCTCCCTCAGTCAGACCCTTTTTCTTCACCTCCATCCAAACACTTTTCTCCCCTACTTTTCCCTTTGAGTACCAGGACCCTGCAAGCAGCACAGGCGTTTTCCTTTCACAGTTCTCTCTCCTCAGACACTAAAGGGGCTTCCAAGGTCCCATTGAAGTGTCACCTGAGTAGAAAGAAGAATTGGACCTGTTTTTTGTCTAAATTAAACCACAAGGGAGAAGGGCTAATGAACTGTGCAGGGATAAATAATGGTTGCCAAAAGGATGGTTTTGTAATGCTAGCACTTGAGTTAAGTGTTTTGAAAGGCTTGAAAATGCAGAAAACCATGTATTCAAAATGTATGAGTGAAACCAAGTCTTTTCCTGGCATAATGATAGCTGTGTGGGAACCTCTGTACATCACCACTGAGCTGTGAGGAGCCTGCACTGAGTCACATCAGAAATTACTTGGAAAAAGGGATGAAAAGGTGGCTTTGTTCATCAGTGTGCACTGTGTATACAATCCTAGTAACTAACCAAATCATCGTGACTAAAAAACCTTCTGAAGAGGCACCGTGGGCCATTTCATTCCTCATAGAAAGCAAAATTTTGGGGATTATTAGACCCTGTCTAAGGGAACATTTGGTACAGTGTATGATTTGTATTAACTTGTTACCATCTCAGTCTTTGTGAGTCATGTTATTCATCCCCCATGACTAAGCAGCATATTTTTGAGATTTTTCTTCTCTAATTTATAAATATGGTGTATAAATATTTATATGCTGAAGAGAAAGTTAAAAAGTAGCTACTGATGCCTAAAATCCATTGTGAGGAAAGATACCTGAATTGGAAAATTCCTTTCTGAAACAAGATAAAAGTATCAGCTAGGTAAGAGAAACAAAAAACAATCATTTATTGCTCCCTGAGGGAAATCTTTAAATGGAACTGGATACTTTTTGACAGACATTTGTGCTGATATATCTGTGAATTATTTTGACTCAACATGGAAACTACTGGACGACTTTCTGTGGCTGTTGGTATACTCAGCAGCTCAACCAGACCATTATAATTGGGCCCTTCTACCTCTAAAATCTAGAAGGAAAAGCTTGCTCTCATTAGGCCATGAAAGTTCCTGTCAGTCTCAGTGTAACTGGCACTGTGCCATATGAATTGGTCACAATATGCATGTAAATATTATGTAAATGTGCTGTTTTGATGGGAAATATTCTTTATGGCATGCCAGAGGTTTAAAATTCTTGACCTTCACAGGTGATTTCCTAGGAAACCTTGTAAATTTTTCTGGTATATTTACTTCCTAAGAATACTGAGGAGGCTTGATTTTTTTTTTCCTCCAAAAGACAGAAATGCAGCATTAATTTGCTGCAATTTTGGAGAATATTCTCCATATTGAAGTTTTCTCAGTAAGGCTGAGTTGTGGAAGCAAAGCCAGAAACTGCACTAGAGAAAAACTTAGGGGAAGTGAAATACAGCACAGAGAAGGAAATATAAGCCACACTACAAATATGACACTCATTAAAATGTTCTTCTTACAATTTATGCTGGAAATAAAGGCTGTTGCTGTAAAGAATTTTAGTGGCAGAAACAGAGTGCTTTAAAGAACATCTTTTGTGAGTGTTGACATTGTCATCTTTGATCATTGTGAAGCTTTAAATGTGTTTGGAATGGAGTGTGTTAGCAGGACCATGGTCTGGAGATCCTATTTGAATCAGAGACCACTTCAGGAGACAGAGTTGATGTGTCTGAGGGGGAAAAAAATGGAAGGATGTTGATGGTAATATTTATTGTTGAGCTTACCTCGATTTTATAAACTCCTTTTTAAGTAGTTGAAATTTAACATCTTCTGGAGTAGCATTGCTGGAGTGTGTTTAGTTCCTTCTGCAGGCTTCAACAATGTCTGTAGATAGTAACAAGATATAAATCTGTGGGGAAAAAAATTGTACAGAGTCTACAGGGAATGAGAGCCTTCTGAGAGGAAGGGAAGAGAAATAACTAAGCAGAGGGAGGCTTCAGAACAGCTCCCTGCATGATTCAGAGATGCCTTGTGCTGTTACAGGTACTTTCTGTGTCATAATTTACAACTGAAGTTACCACTCTGTGTATGTGGCAGCAGTTGTCTGTGCCTCCACTACTTCCATCCCACCAGGGCCCTTCAAACACATGCTAAATAGAATGAGAATTTCCTGGCTGAAGGGTGATGGAATTGCAAGTGATTTGAGGATTATTGTTTCTTCATAAATCCACCTCAAACCTGCCTCCCTACTCCCCTGGCAGAGATGGAAGAACAGCCTGTTACCTTGTAAAATACAGATTAAAATCAGCAGCACTCAGGAAAGAATTGGGATGATGAAATATGCAGCTTCAGGAGCAGGATTTCCTGCCACTCTGCTCAACCTTTATTTGTTGATTCCTCTGGACTTTGCCAAAGTAATTAATGGAGAGAGCGGTTTATAAACTAAAGAAGGAATTTCTGGGTTAGGAGTATCAATGAGGCACAAAGTGAACAACTAGGCCTTGGGCAGTTGGGGTTTGTTACTTACTGGCATTTAATTTGGTATGCCTGTTCTGCTGCTAATTAAACAGCTGATGGACTGGTTCATATTTGGGCATGGTCACATTAAACAGTGAGCCTTAGCCCTACAATGCAATAACGTTCCCAAGTTGTGGTTTAGCCAAAAAAGAGGTGTTCATATGTGGCATTCACAGTCTCTGAAAAAATCCCTTCACCCAGCATTTTTCTCCTGGGAAGCTGAGAGGCTTCGTAGAAAAGGAAAGCAGGAAAACAATTCTTATTTCATTTGCTTTTTCTGTGTTGTGCTCATGTGGAATGTGTTTGGAGATTGTTTACCCACAGGTGATTGTTTCATTGGATTCTGGTGTGAGTTGTTTTGACTCATTGGCCAGTTGGGGCCAAGCTGTGTGAGACTCTGGAAAGAGTTGTGAGTTTTCATTATTATTATCTTTTTAACCTTCTGTAAGTATTCTTTCTGTATTCTTTAGTATAGTATAGTATTCTTTAATATAATATAGAATTATAAAGTAATAAATTAGCCTTCTGAGAACATGGAGTCAGATGCATCATTCCTGCCTTTGTTGGGGCATCCCTGCAAATACAATATTCGTAGATAATGCTGGGTTTGATTTTGGTTTACATTTTTGCAGTTCAGGTGTGTTTGGCAATAGATTATCATCACTTGCTTTTGCACCTTTGTCAGCTTTTGCAGCAGAACAACTTTACCTAAGGCTTTCTAGGGGTTTATGTTTAATTATGAGTTTTGAAAGCATCACTGTCACATCAAAAAGATGCCCTGGAAGATGCCCTTTATTCTCTTATTTGGGTGTTTGGAGGTAGAGGGATATATGACATTACACCAGTAGTAAAAGCAGAAAGCATTTGTTGGTGTTGATGCCCTGCCTTGACTTTCTGGCAGCAACCCATAATCATATATTCATGTGAGAAAAGTGTGAAATTTTGTGAGATCATGAATATTTATCGGAGCACAGAGGGATCCATGGCCAAGCTCCACTTTTCTGCATGCTGGCTGTGTAAAATCATAAAATATCCTGAGTTGGAAGGCTCCCAAAAGGATTATTAAAGCCCAGCTCCTGGCCCTGCACAGGACAACCCCAGGGATAACTCTGTGGATCTGAGAGAATGTTCTCCATTGCTCCACATGCCCTGGCCAGGAAAACCAGCATCTGCTTGCAGGTGGGCATGGGCAGAGATGAAAGATAATTACTGGATTTCCAAAGTTTGATGGCATACATTGGTTTGGAAGAAGGTGCTTTGCTGCATGGCATCAGGAAGGGAATCACCACCAGTCTGGCATCATAGGAATTGCTGTTAGGTCTTGAGGCACTGATTATATAGAGCGGTCTTGTTGAATAGCATTTTTTTTTTTTTGACTTAGAGATAGCGTAATTGAGAGGTATTTTAAAAATTTTTATTTTATTTTTAGTCTTATGAGAAGGGTGAGATAATATAGATGTTATAATTTATGCTTTCACAGTCAGAAGTTAATAATAACTATTTATTAATTAAAAAATACTATAAGTGTTTCTTGGTTTATTAGTTTTTTGTCATGCTATATTGTAGCTGTTTTCAAGCCAATCATATAAAACTATTTTTGTAGGTTTCATGACAATGTATCTTTTATAGCTTTATTTTTTTTAAAGTATCCTAGTCTTATTTGCAAGGCCATCCTTTGAAAGTTTTTTCTAGCTCCATTTCTTTCTCAACAATATCTGTCCTATTCCATGGCTTATTTCTAAGTCAGCATTTCTTATCTCAATGTTTGCATTCAGATGCATACAGTGTGTGGGCCTTCTGTCAGGCCCTGAGAACTCTCTACAAGTCCCTTTCCCACACTGTCTGATTACCAGATAGTTCCAAATTAGAGTGGTTATTAGAGCCTGTGAACGTATTAGGCAGTGAAGAGACACCTCTTTGTGTGACTTGTGTTATTTCTTACAAGGGGACAAGGCCAGGGGGTTCCTAAGAGAATGCTTAACCTGGTCTGAAGCATGAAGGAATTACATAAAAAGAGGAATAATTACCTTCTTCTGTGTGATTTCCTGCCAAGTGGTTCCAGATGAGTTAATAATGTTGCAGGCTAACCAGAGAATGTCCCTTCTATCTTGTCTGCCTTCCTGGGTGGACAATGGGATGAGTTTATGCTGTAGGGATTATGAAAAGGGTCAAAAAGAATTCACTCATTTCATAAACTCTTGGAGCTAAATCCAGTGATCAAAAGTGCAGTGTTAGCATAGTAGAAGGCATAGAATGACTTTTTAAAGGCCCATTTGATGTATTTTTGGCACTACTACATTTCTAGTTGAGAAATCTTTGAAGCTCTTGAAGCATTAGAGCTGTCAGCTGGACTAAATGACTGGTTAATACTTTTACAGAGCAGTGCTTTATCATAGTGATGGCTTTCCTCCTTCCTCTTAATGACAAGCAATTTGAGTTTCTGTAATAGTTTGCTCATATTCTATGCTATTTTGGAGTTTTCTTTTTTTTTTTTTTTGTTTTGTTTTGGTGATGTCCTCTGAGTTGAATGTTGAAATTTGCTATTTAAAAACGATCTTTCTCAGAGTGTTAGTGTAAGTTGTCAGTGAGATCAGTGGATTGTTTTATAGAAATATTTGTATCCTGATTGTTCTGGCTTGGAAACAAAAGCCCTCATGTTTCAACCATTGTTCACAGTTTTTAAAATTAATTCTGCCTATAGAGAGAATTTAAAAAAAAATGTTTTTGGAAGTCAGACCATTATTTTCAATATGTTGAAAATATTGATCAAACAATGACTAAAAAAGGGGTCCATAATCTCCAGTTTTCAGAAATTAGAAGGCAATAAGGCACACAAAACTTTTTAGTGACCAATATTCATCCCTATTCAGGCAGAATATTTTTTAAATAATTCAAAGGGATGTTCACAATCAGATCATGTATGTTCTGTTCTGGAAAATAAACTCAATACCTATAGCTTTCAAGAAAAAAATTATAAGAAGATTTAGAAAATGGGACAGATTCTGACTGTCAGAGTAATTATTAGGAATTTAAAATTATGATAAAATAAGGAACTCTGAACTAAGGATTCAAGGTTTGAACGAAGGATCCAAGATTTGAACAGAATGAGACTGCTCTTCAGTAGCATTTACATAAACATCAACATATACAGGAATAAAATAAATAGAAATATTATCAAGTCTTTAAAATGTTTTCATCTGGTAGGAGTGCCGGCAGCTAAGGTGCATTTAGCAGTGAAACCCATATAAATATGTTGATGGTGGTTGGCAAATTCCCTGCATAACCAAATTGTCAAAAGATAACTGTGATGAATTTATTTTTATAATTTAGATTTTTTTCCTGAATTTTGGAAAAAACCTCCAAACCAAACCCAAACAAATCAACCTACAAACATTTGCTATGATGAGCAGCAAAACAAATATTTAACTTTGTGTTAGTACACCTGAATAGAAATAGCTCAGTGTAAATCTTCTTGTGTAGTGGCAGTATATATATACCATGGCAGATATATTTCAGATTCTTTTTTTTCCCTTGGATATGCAAAGCTTCTCCCCAGATCTACAGTAAACATAAAAACATCCGCTCTGACCAATTCTGCCAAATAGAAATCCCATTGTTTTTGTCTGTATTACTGTGGATCAGATTTTAAGTACAGTAAAAAGCCCAAGAAGTTTGTGGGTTCACTAAATTTTAATGTTTTCTGAGAAACTCAGGGAAATACCTGCTGAAAGCCAAATATTAAAATTTCTTAGAGAGAAGTGAAAACTTCTTATTGCTTATTTCCTATTCCAGTAGCACTAAAGAATAAAGGATTTGCAGTTAGGCCTCCAGCCAGAAAAGACCATAAACACATGTTCAGACACATGAATAGTCTCATCAAAGTCAAAACATTTAATTTTCATCCTCAAAACATGTGGGCTTTTATAACTGGCACTTGCAGACTAGACTGATGAATTAGCAGCAGATTTACAATTTAATAAAACCCTCTTACTTTCCATATTCACATGAATAGGAGTTTGTTAGTATTTCACACAGTCTGAAAACTTTGGCCACATCCTCCACAAGTGAGACATCTCTTTGTTGAAATGAAAGCAGAAAACCTGGCCTGTTTATGGGAACATGTAGACAGCTGCCCAATCTGGGTTTGGATTGCTTTGTTTTCTTCCCTGCTTGTCTTTGAACTGAATAGCTGTGCCATGTGTCTGTACTCAAGAATGTAATAACCAAGTTGTTGCATTTTCAAGCCTTCTTTGAATCTACAATTTAAGCCATTTAACTCACTTTTTGGCTCTTTGGGGGGCAAAATAGCTGAGGTCACCTTTGGCAACTCCCATTCTGAATTGTCCCCCTGCCCATGTGCAATATTCTACATGCTGGTGACAACTTCCTCCAGAGAGGCTTTTTCTAGTTAGTTCATGATTTATTTGAAGTCTCCAGGCTCCCAAAATAGGATAAAACACTTCATAAATATGATTGCAGCATTAGAAGGGTCAAGACTTTGTAACTGGGTAACTAAAATTTAAAAATTAAGTAACTTGCATTTCAATAATTAATGAGTCAGCTCTTCCTGACTTTCCTATTTCCCATTTAATTTTAAGGCAGGCAGGTTGTTGTGGTTCTGCAAGTTTTGGATACAGAAAGGTGTGGAACACCTGTTACTGCTTTTCTTATAAGGATTTGTAAAAAAACTGTCTTCTTTTTAAAATTCTTTTTCTAATTTCTGTGATGCCTGTTTCTCCTGCACCTTCTTTCCTTCTCTCTGTCCTGCTGCCACTCCTGGAAGCTCCAGGATGCCCAACCTCTGAGTTCTGCAAAATGAGCCGTGGACTTGTCTGTTCTCCCTCTGAATTTTGTTGTTTGCTGCCAGTTTCTTTTTCCTCTTATATGCTGCTGTTAAAAAAAAAAAAATCCTGGCTTAGCAGTCCTCCTCTTAGAGTCTCCACACTGGGGCAGAACACTCCCACATATCCTAAAATGAACTGTGTGTCCTCATCTCCGGGACAATCAATGCCTCTCCCTTGTGTGTGTGCTCTTATCCTCAGCATATGGAAAGGTCACCAGGAAAGGCTTGACCCACAATGCCAAAGTAGGTGCTTGTCAATCCTGTGATGAACTTCAGCTCTACAGAAAGAGATTTCAGTTAGCAGCAGCAGAAAGAAAAAAGGCCATGGAGGTGGAATGCTAAGTGGAATTAGTATTATTAAAATCTTGTAATTGAAAAGCAGTTCCAAGCTGTCAAACTGTTTGATATTCTCTAGGAGGATGCTCAAGTTGGTCAATTAAGATTTGGGGGATTTTAACACTCTGCTTGGAAGAAGGAGGGGGAAGAAATCCATGGTTGGGAAAAATTGGAAGTATTTAACACTGTTAGAAACCTGGCGACTCTCGCAGTCTGCTCAGGAGCTCAATGAAATGATCCAAAGGAGATGCCAGCTTGTGCAGACATTATCTCTGACTGCACTGCAAGAGCAGGCTCTGTTTTCAGCCTTTGTGTGAAGAAACCCAGTGGGTAGGAGAGGGTTTGGGACGCCAGAGGTGTTTCCCAAGGGATTCCTTCTGCCGTGCGAGCCGCGCTCAGGCTCTGCAGCCTGCCTGTCCCTCAGGCTCTCTGCTGTCCATAGCATCGGTGATTGCAATTCCTGACAAATCCATGTTACCGATTCCCTTCCCTCTGGAACGGAGCTCGTGTGGGCTTGACCCGTCCTTCCAGCGGCCCTTCGGAGGGAGCGGTTCCAGCAGATGTCACTGTGGGCCCTCGAGTCACAGCCGCCCCAGCGTGAGCTGCTGCTCGCCTTGCTGTGCCACAGACACACTGACAGACACAGACACACCTGCTTTGAACGCCTTGGCAGTGACGGGACCGAGCTCCAGCCGGGCTGATCCCGGCTGTGTGCAGGGCCCTGGGGCTCAGCTCCATCCCGGCTGTGTGAGCTCCCATCCCGGCTGTGTGCAGGGCCCTGGGGCTCTGCTCCATCCCGGCTGTGTGCAGGGCCCTGGGGCTCTGCTCCATCCCGGCTGTGTGAACTCCCATCCCGGCTGTGTGCAGGGCCCTGGGGCTCTGCTCCATCCCGGCTGTGTGAGCTCCCATCCCGGCTGTGTGCAGGGCCCTGGGGCTCAGCTCCATCCCGGCTGTGTGCAGGGCCTTGGGGTTCAGCTCCATCCCGGCTGTGTGAGCTCCCATCCCGGCTGTGTGCAGGGCCCTGGGGCTCAGCTCCATCCCGGCTGTGTGCAGGGCCCTGGGGCTCTGCTCCATCCCGGCTGTGTGAGCTCCCATCCCGGCTGCGTGCAGGGCTCTGGGGCTCAGTTCCATCCCGGCTGTGTGAGCTCCCATCCCGGCTGTGTGCAGGGCCTTGGGGTTCAGCTCCATCCCGGCTGTGTGAGCTCCCATCCCGGCTGTGTGCAGGGCCTTGGGGTTCAGCTCCATCCCGGCTGTGTGAGCTCCCATCCCGGCTGTGTGCAGGGCTCTGGGGTTCAGCTCCATCCCTGCTGTGTGCAGGGCCTTGGGGCTCAGCTCCATCCCGGCTGTGTGCAGGGCCCTGGGGCTCAGCTCCATCCCAGCCAAATCCCCGAGGCCCGGGGGGGCAGCCCAGGCTGATGGGCACCAGGAGGGTGATGGAAGGGTGATGGGCATCCCTGTGTGATGTGAGAGAGCTATAGGGTTAGGAGCTGTCCCTGAGTGACAGCGATGCTACAGCAGAGAAACAACAGCTTTACGTAGCAAAGCCTTGGGCTCCACCGATAGAGAACTTAAAATCCTCACTACAATCCTTAAGAGTTTTCTAAATATTGTGTTTGGGCGGTACTGAAATGAATATTTTATTTGATTGGCTTATGCTGAGGATTTTCCTGGCACGTTGCATTCTGCATATATTGGAAGCAGAATAAACCTGGCAGTGTTTTGTAGGCTTTGAGTTTTCCTAAATAAGATAAGAATTCATAGCATGTGAGGCAAAACAAAAGAGCAGACAAGGGTAGAGCTGGAAGCAACAGAGGAGTTACAGGCTGTAACAGGAGTAACAGGCTGTGGAGATGGGGAAGGAAGGAGGAGGAGTAGAAAACAGATGTCAAGAAGCTCTGATGAAGAGCACAAAGGATACCAAAATATCCTGGTACTGGAAATGCTAAATGCGGCTTTCACTAATACTTTTTAAAATGCAGGCCTGGACAGCAAGGCTTTTTAAATTCAGACCTTTCTAAACCTCTCAGCTGATTTCTTTACAGTGCTATTCTTCATGGCCTTACACTTCTATGGGCTGGCAGCAGCCTTGTCAGCTCTCATCCCCTCTTGCCCCAAACTCCACCCGTCCAGAACACATCAGTGCTGTATTGAGATCAGATCTGCTGTCAAGGAGAAGTTTCATTTTGGTATGTGAGGGAATTTAGCATGGTCCATGCAAGATATTTCTGTTTATGGTGAGAACAGAGATCAGAAGAAAAACTGGGAAGTTCTCTTTCTTACTTGAATGGCTTAGTTCTGGTGATTTATCATATTTACAGTTGTACAGCTTATATGGCCATGAGTATGCTACTCCTCCACAGCATTGTTTTCTTTTAATTATATTGATTTCAGATCGCAAAATCAGGCAACAAGCGTTGGTAGAAAGGGAAATCCTCTTCCTGGACTTGATAGATAAGAAAAAGCAGAAGAATTATTCAAGTATCTGGTCTCCTTGGGCTTCTGAACCTACACATAACTCCTCAGGAGTCTCAGAATGTGATTATTACAAGGCTTGAGTCAATATTCAGTCAGAGCCCTCCAATTTTCCTTTATAAATTTCTATAATAGACTGATTTTTATCCACTCTATCCTCGTGTTAATACAAAAGTGAGAGAGCTCTGGTCCAAGGAAAAGCTCTGGCCTTTATGGAGTTTTCAGCTAAGAATTTTTTTCATTTGTTGGACCTCAAAGTGATGCATTTGAAGGAGGCTTTATTGCTCCTATGAATGCCAAGGAGAAGGCACTTGTTTGAAGGAACGAGTTTGAAGGTTTAAGGTGAAGAACTTTGGTGCAAATGTGATAACTTTACAATAAATAAGTTGGCCTAGACAAGCTTGTTATAACAACTCAAAAAATGAGACCCAGAGGGAAGTAGTGTTATTTTAATACACCCTTGGCTGCAGATGTGCTCCTGGGGTGTCAAGTAAAAACATCTGGGTGGCTAATGAGAATATTTTCAGTTTCTCAGGCCAGAATGTATTTTTACCTTCTGGAGGTTTAGATCACTGAAAGTTCAAGCAACAACTAAATAAACACTCTTAGAAGTCAGTGACAGAGGAAATCACATATTATATGTTACTCACAACTGTCTATGCACTGCTTGTATCTAACTGTTAACATGTCACAAAAAATATAATTGGGATTTATAATAGTTCAGCTGGACATAGAATGTGTACTTGCACATTATGCACAGATACTTTCAGCATGACCTCAGTTTCTGCATACATTTCTTTTTGTTGCTTTTGCTAGGTGTGTGTTGAGATCGCTCATGCTGTAGCCCTTGGTCCAGTCAGGACGGGACCAGATGTGAAGAACGTGCTCTACTCTGCAGCCGGGAGCCATGGTCTGTCCTGGAGCCTTTGGCAGAAGGTGCCTGGCGAGACCCGAGGCCGACCATTGGGATTTTGGAGTCGGAGCTACAGGGGGTCTGAAGATAACTATACTCCAACAGAAAAGGAAATCTTGGCCGCCTATGAAGGAGTCCAAGCCGCCTCAGAGGTGATTGGTACAGAGGCACAACTCCTTCTGGCACCCCGACTACCGGTGCTGGGATGGATGTTCAGAGGAAAGGTTCCCTCTACCCACCATGCCACCAATGCTACTTGGAGTAAGTGGATTGCCCTCATTACGCAGCGCGCTCGAATTGGGAAGTTAAATCGCCCTGAGATCCTGGAAATAATTACAAATTGGCCCAAAGGTGAAAGCTTTAGTGTCGCGGATGAGGAACAAGAGCCAGTGACCCGGGTTGAGGAAGCTCCGCCATACAATCAGTTACCAGCAGAAGAAACGCGTTACGCTCTATTCACCGATGGTTCTTGTCGCGTCATAGGGATGAAACGGAGGTGGAAAGCAGCTGTATGGAGTCCCACTCGACGGGTTGCAGAGGCTACTGAAGGAGAAGGCGAATCCAGTCAATTTGCTGAAATCAAAGCTATTCAACTGGCCCTAGGTATTGCAGAGAGAGAGAAGTGGCCAAGGCTCTATTTGTATACCGATTCTTGGATGGTAGCCAACGCTCTATGGGGATGGCTGAAGAGATGGAAAGAGGCGAACTGGCAGCGCAGAGGAAAACCAATTTGGGCTGCGGAAGAGTGGAAAGATATCGCTACTCGGTTAGAGAAGTTACCTGTGAAGGTTCGCCATGTAGATGCCCATGTCCCCAGAAGTAGAGCTAATGAAGAGCAGCAAAACAACCAGCAAGTCCATCAGGCTGCAAAGATAGGGGAGTTGAAGATAGATCTCGACTGGGAGCATAAGGGAGAGTTATTCTTAGCACGATGGGCCCATGATGCTTCAGGCCACCAGGGTAGAGATGCCACCTATAAGTGGGCACGAGACCGAGGGGTGGATCTAACCATGGACAGTATCTCTCAGGTTATTCGTGACTGTGAGACGTGTGCTGCCATTAAGCAGGCCAAGCGGGTGAAGCCCCTCTGGTATGGGGGGCGGTGGTCTAAGTACAAATACGGGGAGGCCTGGCAGATTGATTACATCACACTGCCTCAAACCCGCCAGGGCAAGCGCTATGTACTAACCATGGTAGAGGCCACCACGGGATGGTTGGAAACCTACCCTGTGTCTCATGCCACAGCCCGTAACACTATCTTGGGCCTTGAAAAGCAGGTCCTTTGGACCTGCAAGTTCCAACAAAGTTCCAAAGTTCAAGCAACAACTAAATAAACACTCTTAGAAGTCAGTGACAGAGGAAATCACATATTATATGTTACTCACAACTGTCTATGCACTGCTTGTATCTAACTGTTAACATGTCACAAAAAATATAATTGGGATTTATAATAGTTCAGCTGGACATAGAATGTGTACTTGCACGTTATGCACAGATACTTTCAGCATGACCTCAGTTTCTGCATACATTTCTTTTTGTTGCTTTTGCTAGGTGTGTGTTGAGGAAGAAATCTGTATAATGCATGGCTGAAGACAAGGAGTTAAGTTTGCAGCTCCATCCTGGAGCCTGGAAGAGGATCACCTCTGCTGGGAAAATTTCTTTATTTGGCAGAGAGATGTGCAGAGACAGGTAAGGGTTGTGTTTGCAGGTATGGCTGTCGTACCTGAAGGTATGAAAATCCTTCATAACCTCCAGGGAAGGGCTGGAGTTAAAGCTGTCTGACAGCAGAATTTATGTGTGCACAGGCTGCAGGTGGAATTGAGTTAGGAAGGTGAAATGATTTCCTGATTTGCTTTCCTCTGTTCCTCTGTCATGCAGCCCCACCAGGCTGTGGTCTCACAAGGGCCATAGCTGAGTCTGAAGAAATCCATGAAAGCACAGTATGAGTTGGTGCATAGAGGTCTATAAAGGTTTAAATTCAATTTAAGGATTCCAAGTGACCCATTTGTGTCAGCTTTACCTTGAAGATCGTAGCCTTTAATGACTCTTTACGGTGATTATCAGTAAAAGCACAAGAACAGAAAGCTTGTTGTGCTTTAGCAGTATAAGACACTAGATGCTCTTAAAGTTTTCTTTTACCTTTTGAAACATTGACAAATTTGATTTGCCTCCCCCTGAAACCACCTTTGAGATGAGTGAAAGACAGAATCAGGCTTTTGGAACCTATGGCCTGTTCTGCACCTTCTACCTCAGCCCCTTAATGACTACAGGAACATATTGAATGTTACCCCAGACCCTCAGCTGCTCTGGATCAGCAAAGCTGATGTGCCTCTAATGGAGAAAGGGTGTCTGGCAGCAGCAGCTAGAAATGGGACTCAGGGTATTTACTTAGGCCACACCTTTATCTTAATTGTCTCATTCATGCTGTTGGAAGTGGGCTATGTACAAGGTGAAGAAGTAATCATAACACCTGAATTTCCTGAGATTTGAGTGCTTGATTTCTCAGCTGGTGTTGCTTTGATGTTTTTTCAACGCTGCCAACCTCATCCAGCTATTTGATGGCTCCCACTCCCAGTATCTCATATCCTTTTGCCATTGCTGGACTTGGCTTGCTCTAGAAGAGATCAGGCCTTCTGCAAGGTGCCAGATTTTCCTTTTTAAAAGCACTGGTTTATGCTGATTTAGACAGTGAAATTCTAGGCACTTTTTCATAGAGAGCTTATGCCACAGGTTCTGAGACAGAAAGCCCTTGAGTAAACTACAATCCTAGCTTGGAGCAAGAGGCAATAGACCTGTCAGTAACACAGTGGCATGGGAAATGCTGCTGTAATTAAAGTTCACTCAGCTTTTCCTTTATAAATCTCTGTAATAGAGGCTTTGTGTGTTAGTGCAGCCATTTCAATTTATGTTGTTTTGAAACTAGGTAATCAGATTGTCAACTTCAGTGGGATCATTTCTCCATGAACGTATTTAGCAAAAGTATGCCTAAAATCATCAAAACCAACTCTTCTGTGTGGTGCTGTAAAAATAACAAAAATGGTTTTTAAGCCTGCCAGCCAAGGTTATTTGGGAAGCCTGTAAGCTCAGGTGCAAGATTAGGGAGACTTACAAAATTATAAAAAAAAATTTGTAATACTCATTTCTTGTAGGTGAGCAAGATTTTGCCTAAATTTAATAGGTTTTTGATAGCTCATAAGCTTTTTAAAAATACATCTACTGGTTATTATGTTGCAAAATACATAAATAGCTTTATATAGGAGGTTTAAACAATACTGTGTTTTTTTCCTATTAAAAAAATCTATAAATACTGGATTTTAAATACCTTTTGGTACATGGAGTGGCCTAAGATCCCATTGAAGTCAGATACTGGGTGCAATTAAATGTAAAGATTTTAAACTGTTTAATCCCAGCATTATTATTCATTTTTTCAAAGGTTAGCAAAAACCCAAAGCATATATACCGTGCCTTCATGTGAATGTTTATTTAAATTGTTTGTAGAATAAAAACCCACAGAGAAATGAAAATCTGTTCAGTTTGCAGTAACAGAAGTGGCAAAATTGACACATGAGTCTTTAAAAAGGAGTAATTCTTCTGTCTGGAGGGCTGACCCATTGAATTAGAATATAAAGACTTCACAGTGGTTCAGAATTTTGCCTCTGGTAAGAAGTAGAGAAATATTACTCCCTTTTTTTTTTTTTTTTTTTTTAATTTCCCTCTTTTTTCTGCCTTTTAAAATTTTTTTTTCTCATCTGCTTAATACAGTCTGAGATTGTCCTACCTAATTTTAGGTGACATTGATTAACTCATTCTGAATTAGCTGTAAACTTCTTCCAGATGTAATTTACAAGTACAGAGCTCTGCCATTGTGTCCAACTTCAGACAAAGAAGTTAGGATTCTCTTGTTTGGCCACCAGCATGGTAAATACCAGATTCTTGACTTAGGTTATTTCATTTCAGTCAAAAAGGATTGTTTGGATGTAAAGGATTTTCAGCAAGGCTTGAAAATCCTTTGCAGCTCAGACATTGCAGCACAGTGCCCAGACAGAATAAGGAGATAACCAGTTCTCACTTGGACTCTGCAGGAAGTGTCTATGGCTCTGCAACACGGAGTTTGGGAAATATTATTAAGATCTGGTATCTGTAGACTCATGGCAAGCCACTGGTCCTTATTCATCTCCTCAGAAAGTGGGAATAAGTACAATCCCTTTTAAACCCTAACCAAATTTTGATTCTGGAGATAGTTACACAGGGAGCAGATAGTTTCATGATACCTTCTGCTGGACACAAGGGGCATGAATGGATGGAAGGGAAAAGAAAGTTACTGATGAAACTGGTGGAAGAAAGGGAAACTGGATTTATATCTTCTTTCAGTTCCTCTCTCATAAATATAAACCACTACTCCTCTGAGGGTTGCTATCATTACCTGCTAAGTGGGCAGCACTGCTGGCAAAATTAGGAAACAAAAACATGTTTACTTTACCAACAAAGTTAATGATAACTTTTTAAACTTTGATGTAAATGGATAAGCAAGAGCTCACCTCGGCACCTCCTCTGAGCATGGGCTATCCTTGCATAAAAGCAGGTTAACAGGGTGGGTGAAACACTGGAAAAATCATTTTTACTACTCAGCTGCCTGCAGTTCTTTACATTCTGCATTACTCATGTGCCAGTGTGTAGGGACCTCAAGGAGGGACCTACTCACCCTGTCACTTTGTCCTCTGATTCTCTCCTCCTTCAGGGTGGCCTTGGCTTTCCCCAGAGTGAGCTGGTGGTTTCAAATTGGGTGCATTGGCTTCAGTAATCTGACCTTGGACCAGCTTGGATGGCATTATTAGCACGAGGCAGAACTCTGGTGAGGAAAGGATGCATTGAACATTTCACATGGCAGAATGTGCAAGACAGGCTGGAAATTCAGTGTCTTGTGCTTGTTAAATAGCACCACATTTTCAGCACTTCAGCCACACATGGGGCATGGCCATGCTTTATTCCCCCAGCAGTCAAGACTTTTTGTTATGATAGTAACCCAAACAGGCAGAATTTGTTGGTTTTTGAAAGTGCCTTTGACTTCTTGTGTGTTCTCTCAAGACACATCTTATCACTGAAACCAAAGGAAATATTCTGAAAAAACTTTAAGCAGTAATGTCATAAATTTTCTGTTTGCAAGTTTGTTGGTAAGGTTTTCACCAAATTTATTGTAGTAGTAGTAGCTATAATAGCCTTGTAGTTGAACAATGCTACTGCTATTTTCTGCTACTGCTTTTTTCTTTGATTGTTTATATAAACAGATTAAGTAAATAAAAACATTCTTATTACCATTAAATCTGTAAAAGCTCTCACTGAATTTTGTGATCACCTTCATATTTGATAAATCTTGTTGTTAAACATAGATATGAAAATGAGTTCCTTGGTAATAGTAGATTTTAATCACACAAAGACTCTTCACAAAGAGATTTGCTTTTAATTTAAAAGAAATTGAAGCATCAGCTCTTTAAGGTTCTGCATTGTACTCCTCTTCCATCACCCAAGACTCAAGCTATAACAGTAGTAGGTGTGGTTAAAAGATACTGACTGCTTCTTTTTAATATCTGAAAGGGTTTTAATTAATAGTTCCACTGGATAAACAGGCTGTATTTTAGACCTGAATTCCCTCACCTTTTACAGATAAAGGATGAATTTAGAAAATTTAGGTTTTAGAAAATATATTAAAAATACATTGCATATATTTTATTTATTGGTAGTGTCTGTAGTCCTATATGAATCCACTGTATGTGGATTTTTTTTACTTACTGTTGATTAAAGATGCTAAAAAAGGACTCTTGGGAATACCAATGAAAGGGGGAATTGTACTTGTTTATGATTGAGGGTGAGGCTGTGCAAAGCTGATCCAACAGAGGTTTTTAATTACATTTTTTTTCCAGGTTTCAGAGCATGTCTTTGATATTTACTGTGTAAATAGTTTATTTTACTACTGCAAGTGTATTATTCTCCATCACCCCTCTTCCTTTTGTCATAAAGATCAATATTTCCCCCACTGGAAATCCCATATAACCTCGGTGATTTCTGTGGCTTTTATGAAAGTGCACTGTTAAAGTAGTATTTGCACTTAGTAACTGTAGGTTTGGGACAACCTGTAAGGAAAAAAATATTCCATTTCTCCATGAGACCATTTGTGTTTTGTTCAAGATCAGTGGGAATCTGCCATGTTGGTGTCCCAGGGAGAAAATCAGCTGCTACTGGAAGTTCAATAACAGGTAAAACTGCTAATTTTGAATGCTTGCAACCCACTTATTAAAAAGTGCAATTTTAAGGGTAGCAAAAACAGTAATTACTCTGTTTGAATGGCTTTAGATATCTCAGTCTGAACATTTCTTTCAAAGATTCTTTGACTTTTTAGCCAGAAAAGAGCTGATGCAATTAGTGGGAATATTATTTGAAAACACATTTATGTGTCAAACCATATGAGCAGAATTTGAATGAAATGAGTTCAAGTGTGATGGTGTATCCTGTGGTGTTCTTCAAAAAATATTAACCACCTTTACCCTGTACAAGTGCAAATTATTATTCCAGAGTATATTATTACACTGTATTGCTCCTGTAGCTATAGCAGTACTCAGTGTACTGAAAACGACTGGGAAAATACTTTTCTACACAGTAAGAATAGCACTGTGGTCTTAATTAAGTGATTCATTTCAGTAGAATATGGACTTTAACTTGATAATAGTCCCTATCAGCAACATAAATGCTAATTTATAGGTGGGAAATTATAGGAAATAAGCATCCAGGCAAAGTGGGAAAGCATGAGCCAGTCCCAGTGTTCAGTGCCACTGACATTACTGCTATTGCACCTAACAATTCACGTGGAAATAAGAACATAATAAGTAAGAGATGGCAGTGGCAGATGGACCCCATCTGGAGTAAAAGACTTAGAGCAGCTCTGAGAGTGTAAAAAGGCTTTTTTTTTTTTTTTTTTTTTTGCTTACTCTTGAATTAAACACCTTTTAGTCCAGAGTAGCCTGAAACTACTTTCTTGTACAATCTTACTGACTTCTGGTGGTCCCAATATTGGCCACACACCTGAGATCAGCACAAGTGTCCAAACCAGATCCCTCTTCACCTTTCTGTAGTGGTAAAGGAGCAGCAAACTAAGGCTCCAGCTTGGGAGAACATGGGTGGGGTGGGGATAGAAAGGAACCAAAAAGTGTTACAGGAGCAGGAGTGGAAAATTGAGTTCATATCATGTACACATCAGGGAGAGGTGTTAAGTTGCACAAGGAGCTGAAACTCTTCCATTTCTGGACGTCTCTGGCTGACTTTGAGAGCACAGAACAGGTTTTGAATCTGGTATCTGCCAAGTAAACAAACTTCCAAGTTGTCTTTGGGGCCAAATGGAGCCAGGGTGGCTGAGGCATTGGGGTCTGGAGCAGGTCTCCTCAGGCAATCTGCAGGGAAGGAATAACTGTGCACAGGGAATGGAAACCACTGCTGTTGTGGAGAGCTTTTTTATTTTGGGCATGTTTTCTGCTGCTTATCAGAAAATGACTGGATTATCTTTACTCCCTTATAATTTGAATAGTACCTGATTGCAGTGCTTGTACAGCATATTCAGTAATGGATTCTGGAGAGTGCTTATGAAATAGTTTATTATGCAGTAATCAGTTAAACACTTCCCTTGTTACCAAAATTCTCTGAAGTTGTTGGGATAAATAAGACCCCCTAACACTGTGTTTTAATCTTGGTAAGGCCTTATTTTATTCTTGTCCAGGAGCTGTGTGGCCCACAAAATTATGGCCTCCACACAGATGCTGATATAAACCTTTTTCACTTATTTATACATTTTTAGCAGTCAAAGAAATGAATGCTCATTGGCTCTAAATTTTGTATTTAACTTAATTAGTATTCTATTCTCTATTGGTTATTGATTTCTCACTTTTCATACTAATTAGTTAGGAAAGTTATATAATTTGCAACACCCTGGCTAAACTCCACAACAGATCTTCAGGTGTTACAAATGTGTGCAGGTATGAAAACATTCTCTGCAGGTATGAAAATTAGAAAAGCAAATCAAACAGGTATCTTTAGTTAATAACTATGTAAAATGATTTAATTTCTATTTAGGTACTAAATCCTCAGCATTGTTAAGCTTGGCATGCCACTGTGACTATTTATATTTATTTTATATATTGATGTATCTTGCTCTTTGGAGCTAGACCTCCTTAGAAGTGTATGAACACCATGTTAAACTTGGAAGGGAAATGTGATACCAGGAGTAGTAATCACATCTTGTTTCATGATTCAGGCAAAAATAATTCTGCTCTGTATAACAGTGAGAACTTTGATTGTAGCTGAATTTTCTATGGTTCTTTGAATGCTTAAAAGAAATGGTGTATTATTATGTTTGCATCTTTACTTTAGGGAACAATAGGTCTGTTGAAATTTGTGAACTGCCCTTCAAGTCCATTTGTAGGGTATTAAGTCAGCTGGGAGATTTCTCTCTTTGCCCCCAATTAATGGTTTATGCTTGACCTTTAAAATGAAAGTTGTTTTTTTGATGTAAACAAACCCAAAGTCACTGAAGAGGTAGCTGTAAACATTGAAGAAGTTGAAATAAGTGAGATGCAGGTAACTTTTTAGATAGCAGCTATTTTTGTTAAAGTCTTATTAAAGACTAGAATTTGACACAATTAGATTTTTCTATCTGTCTGCATCTAGTTGGGAGATTTGCTTGTTTTTTTCCTTAGTAACTGAAGCCACAAATTGTAACACAGTATGAAATAAGTTTTTGAAACCAATAATTAAAGTGCATTATATTTTTTCTAATAAAAGAAATAATGACAGAGTCTAAAACACTCACTTCCTAAGAAAGGGTCTAAGCTAAGACCTTTTGCTGGTGCAGGTTGGCTTGACAAAAATAAATCCCATGAATATCAGACAAGCCAGGACAAAGTCTAAAGTTTTCAGGAATAAAATAAGCATCTTCAAGACTTGCATATCAGGTGTGTAACTGGGATATAAATTGTCATTAAGTAATTGGCTTGTAGGGGTCTCATTTTAGTAAAAGGTGACACAGGGTAGCAGTGACTCCTTAATAAGGCTCCTGTGCTCCTCCACAGGAGTGTTTATTTTCACCTTCTGAATTTGATGAGATGAGGGAAGAGTAAATTTGTCTGAAAAATACCTGATATTGGGACCTGAGATCTCAGGGAACACAAAGTTCCAAGTCAGAAACACACTGCTGATTTTATTTGAGCTTCCTGTGGCCATGTGCTGGCCAAAACTCTGGAGCGCCAAATCTCCATGAATTTGGCTAAGATTTTAGCAGGCCTGTCAGAGCATCAGTGATGCTCATATCTAGAGATGTTCCCTTATTAAGGATTCTCATTCTGCCTTGTATATTTTGACTGCCTCTAAGCTCTATTTATGGTGTACTATAAATGTTTTCACATCAATTTGTCAGCCAGGAGCAGTAAAATCAACGAACTCTGATTGCTATCAGTTCCCCATAAAAGCTTTTTTTTTTTTTTTTTTACTTTTGCTCTTAATTGCAATGATGTGAGGATTGAGTCTTCTTTACAACCCTGTAGTAACAGATTATTTATGTCATCTTTCACATTATTTATATGAATGAAGGCTTCTTTAATAAGAACTTCTATGAAAAGCTCTAAGTCAAACCCCAAAGGCCAGAAATTACTTTTAAATACTTTTGCATTTCAAATTACTTCCTACTTGTCAGTAAATATAACCAAGCCATATTTCAAACATTACCAAGCAACTTTAAAATTTTATCCTGCTTTCTTGCCCAATTGAAGCTATGCTTGTTTTAAATGTATCTATGATGAGTTTCACAGTCTTGTTATGGAAAGGTTTAATTTTCTTTTGAATATTTTCCAGGCACTTAATTTAAAAATGGAAACAGAATTCTAGCTATTTCATGTGGAGTTGTGGCCCTGATCAGGACTCTTTTTTTTTTTTTGTAGTAATTAAACTGGGGATTTAATTAAACTATAAATGGAGTTAAAGAGTATTTATTACAGAAATTTGTGCCACAGTTGTTGGCAGCTTTTTGGTGCTAGCAGTGCTCCTTTGCTCACTTCCTGTTGAAGCTGGGCTTTTGCCAGGCCTGTCTGTTCCCAGGGATGGGTTGGACATCCTCCTCCTCAATGGCATTTCCCTCCATCAAAATATGAGTAGCTTTGGCCACTGAACCCACAATAAGCAATGAATAGATGTGGAGCTGGTGCAGATAAATTGTTTTCATTGCCAATTTACCTGATTTGATCAGAATATGTTGGAAGCTTCTAAGTAGCAAATTCAAATTTTGAAGATTTATTTTCTAGCAGAAAACAACTTGTAGGAGGTCTTGATTATTTTTTTGTCTTGTAATTGTGGAAGTCCTTCTTTTTCTTAATGCTTGCTCAGGTTGCCCAGAATCATGTTAGAATAAATGCAGTTTGTGCAAGAATGTGTGTGTTGGATGAACATATTGTAATATCTGGAATGATTTTACTGTTCTGAATGCAGTGGGATTTCATGTAAGGTCCTTGATCAGCAGCCAGTGGAGTTCTCAAAGTTTCTGGGTTGGGTAGTCCTATATGTTTATTTATAGTGTATGGAGTTTTTTGAGGAGGGATGGATGGCTTTTTGTTTGGATTTTTTTTTTTTGATGGAAGGGAGAAGAATCCATGCAAGAGGCTCCAGCTTCTCTCATGTGTTGAGACTGGAAAAGGAGAGGTGTGACTTGTAATAGATTGTCCCACTCACTGACTAATAAATGGACTCATTAAGGGAATGAGAGAAAAATAGGATTAAACTACTGCAGGCCCAGTGCTTGCCTGACCACAAGTATGAGATGGCTGAAGGTGGTTTATAAAGAAGTTAGAAGCACATCAGAGGGTACAGGGTCTGGAGGGTTAAAGGCTGCTATAAATTCTCATTTACCTGCATTTCACTAAAGCTGACAAACAGCAGTGAAGTTTATTCACTTCTGGGGGAACTTCTTGGGTTGTTTCCCACCAGATTGTCAAGACCTAGACAGACTTGTGACAGATCAGCCAACTTGTCTAACAGTTTATGAGGAGACCTAGAGCAAAGCCCATTGAACAGTTCTGACAGAAACAGCCATCTTACAACTAACAGACTGCAGGGCAGGCTTTTGGAGAGTGATGCTTTTCTATGCCCTGTCTACCCTTGTTTCATAATAAGTTATTGCTGCCTTGTGTATGTTTTTTCTACCCTGTCCAACTCTGTGATGACTGAAACCAGGGATAAAGCACTGAAACGTGGCTGAGCCAGCTGAGGTTGAACTGAAGAACTTTTAGGAACATGGTGTGCCTCAGCACAGCCCTTGCTTCCATCTGAGAATTGGGCCAACAGTAATGAGGCAGTTAAGTGACTAATTATGAAGATTAAGGACCTGCTGGGATTTTCAAAATGATTATGAGTTCTATTCCTAGCTTTAAGCACCTTTATAAATCAGGCCCTGCTCCTGAAATTTGCATCTAGATGCCTAAGTGCCATGGGAATCCATGGAATCTGAATATAAGCATGGATAACAATGCAGGCCCACTCTTAGATTCTTGTTATTTTTTATTTTTATTGCCAAGGTTGCTATAAAATTTATGCATCTTTATTGCTATTAACTTATGCATTTATTGCTATTAAAATTATGCATCTTAAACATACAAATGAATCCATGCAAGGTGCTGATCTGAGCTGTTTTAGGTGACATGAAGCATCCAACTCATGTGCTTTGAGTAGCTCATAAATATGTTAAGGAAAATTTAATTGCTTGATTTTGGCCTCTTGATTCATACTAGTTGGTTATAAACAAAATGGGCTGGTTATTAAAAAAACAGCTGGAACACAGTTGCTCTTTTTACCCTGGGTGTTGACTCTTTCCATGGAAGACAGCAGGCATTCCCTTGGAAAGGTGGATTTTTGCATTGTCTGGGTGTTCTTCCATAAGAGATGATTCTTTTTGAGGGGCCCTCAGCTGGTGTGCAAAAATACTGAAGAATTTTACTTGTGCATCATAATGAGAGGAGAAAGTGGTTTTTGGGCTTTTTCTATGATATGAAAATACCCTTGGTATGTCAGGCAGGCTTTATTAAAAGAAGTGAG
Organism: Melospiza melodia melodia; assembly: GCF_035770615.1. Taxonomy (NCBI): domain Eukaryota; kingdom Metazoa; phylum Chordata; class Aves; order Passeriformes; family Passerellidae; genus Melospiza; species Melospiza melodia. Next base: position 107,201,111 of record NC_086196.1, on the reverse strand, counting down.
ACAATCAAAAGAAACCAGAAGATTGCTTTGCAAAGTTCTTATAACATTGAGTGAAACATTTTGCCTAAAATTGATGACTAAAGGAATTTTATATGATAGTCATGTTATAATGGGAGCCTGAAGAGAGAGAGTTACAGCTGTAGTGCTGAAATCCATGGCACAGGAAGCACAGAGAGGGAAATCAGTCAAACTCTTGCTTTGTGTCATAAGTCAGTAAGTAAATAACCTCGGAAATCATTGAATCTCAAGAAGAAGAATTGAATACCAACTAGAGGAATGTTGTGTAATAGCAGATAGTGCTGGCAGCAAATCACCAGGCAGTTGTTAAGGAAAGCATCTATCTTAGGTGTGTCCCTGATATATGGGAAACTGTCCTTTTCTGGCACTGTAGGTGTCTTGGGCAACACATTTTGCCAGCACAAATGTCTCTGTGGCTTAAGGAAATGATTCATTAATGTTGCTTAACTCTAAAAAAGAGTCAGTTCAACTTTGGAAAATTTTATATTAAGCGGTCTCTCTGACATTCCTACCTTTTTAAAAAATAACCTTGTAACATTTTGGGAATTCCAGAGACAAAGTTTTGTCACAGGATAAGTGCAATTCCTGTCAGTAAATCTGTAATCCATGGGAATGGTTACTGGGAGACATGAATGATACAGAGTTTAATAAGTGGAATATAATGAATGCCAATGCACATGGATTTGTGGAAAATAGACCTTAACAATTTAGACATCCCTGTCTTGAGACTCTATATTTAATTGATAAAGGCATTGATTTAAAGTCTGCCATACAAGTTGTCAGAGTCCAATATCCTCAGACCAGATTCTTTTAAATATTCCATGAATGAAGAGTGTAATGCTTAATGTCAAACTTGCTTATTTAAAGATATTTAACGTTCCATGCAACTTTTGGTTTAGCAGAGTGGTACAAAATATATCGAAAACACAATGCAAATGTAAATTGCACTTAGAAAAACGTAAAATTGCAATAAATCTGCCCATTTAAATCAAATAAAGAAATCAATCACAATACCAATGTGATTCACTTTACCTGTCTTAACATTCTTGGCATCTTCAGTTGTCAGGAAGGAGTATTTGGGCTTAAGCCAGCTTAAATCTGTTGCTCTGAAAGTATTTTGTTAGTTTTGGGTGAGCCACATCATTGCTTTTGCCATTCTGGTCTGATCACTGCTGTGGCTCCACAAAGCCAGCTGCTTTGTGCTGTGCTCTGAACTTCCTGGGCACTTCACCCTTGCCCAGCTTTGAGTGTTGCTCATTTTGAGGGATTCATTCAGAGACTCCTGTTCCACCCTGAGGGGTTTAGTCAGTCACAGATATCTGTACGGGTTTGAATTCAATAGCTTGTGGCATTTTTATTAAAAAATAGTATTTCCATGGGCCCTGCTAAATGGAATAAAGCAGGTAGATGTTATTGTCATATTTTCTGAAAAATCTCTTCACCAGGATTTTTTCTCCTGGGAAGCTGAGAAGTCCCAGAGAAAAAATATCTCATTTGCTTTTCTTTGTTTTGCTGCTTTGAAATGTATTGGAGATTGTTTATCTAACATGTGAATTGTTTTAACCTAATAACTAATCACCATCCAGCTGTGTCGGGACTCTAGAAACAGTCACGCGTTTTTCATTAGTTTGTTAAGCCTTTTGTAAAGATAATTTCTCTATTCTTTTGTATAGTTTTAGTATAGCATTCTTTAATATAATATCCTAAAATAATAAATTAGCCTTCTAAGAACACAGAGTCACATTCTCAATTCCTCCTTCATCCTGGAAACCCAGCAAATACCATAGGTAAATATGTCTCAGAATATATTTGTTAGCAGCCAATAATTTTTACACACCTGTGTTTCTCATGTGGTCCCTAAAGGGCCTGCTTTGTAACCCTAAGGTACTTTACATCTTTCTTTTACTCTGCAAGTAAAACCATCACAAATTTAGATATGCAGACAACTGCAGATTGAGAGAAGTGTGTCACTTGCAGAGAGAGCAAACTGAAAGCTCCAAGTAATGCTGAACCCCTTGGTGAGGCAGGCACAAGGAGACAATATTCACTATGGCCACACGTAAAACCAGGCTGGTGGAAAGGAGCACTGAACACACTTAAAGCATGGGCATCTCTGTCTCGTGGAAAAATGTAATGAAAGCTGAAAAAACTTTGAAGGCTGATATAAGAGTTGGATTTAAGAGCAGATGAATGCAAGACTGAAGTGGGAAAAGTCATGGTATTTGTCATGCAGGAGCAAAATGCATGAGCAACTCATCCCTGGTGTGTTCTCCAGTGCCAGAAATTGTCATCAACAGTGGTTGTGTCTCTTAAACAATACCTAGTTCAGATTAATTAGAACAAAGGTGTTTTTGCACACCACCTGAGGCCCCACACCTCTCATCAGTCAGACCTGCTGTGTGAAGGCAAATGTTTCTCTCACCCTTGGTTTGTGAAAGCAGTGGGCAAGGTAACCCTTGCAGTGTGGCTGCAGAGCTGTTTGTGCTTACCAGGGCACTACAAAACAATCAGAGTGTCCCACTCTGTCTCCTCAGGGTGTGACTGTGCTATCAAAATTTCCATGATATGTCAAATTAACTCTGTCTACAGCATGGAGATTTAATTAGGTTTTACACATGATTGTAGGGAAATCCTGGTTGTGTTGTTTCTCGGGTGGATCATGTTTCCAGCCTTGACTTCTTTCTGCTCTTTTACCACACCAGGCTCTTTTATAAGCTGTTTTATGCCCTATAGATGTAAATTTTTTATCTGTTTGAGGAGATGTGTCATGCCTTTCACAGAAAACTTATGCTCTGCTTTCCCTCCTTTTCTTTCTGTTCAATTTTCCCCCACGTAGTTGTTTGCACTAAATTATGTTCAACCAAAATATCACTTATATTTGCTACAAGTTCAGTTTGTTTTCAGTTCCTTTGTTTCCAGCTTATTTGACCAAGTGTTTTCTGAAAACCAATGCCTCCTGTTGATAATATTTACAGCTTTAACACGAAATGCTGCAAACATTTTAGAAATTTAGGATTACTTCCTTTGACCCCTCTCTTCTGGTCAGATAATGTGTGAATATTGAAGTACATTTTAGAGGGCTTTAAAATCTGCTTTTTCTTGTACACAATTGATGAGAATCTCTTTGTGTCCCTGTCACAATTATGTTCAGAATGAGTGTGTGTGTATAGATATGAGTGAAGGTTGATAATGCTTGATAACTCCTAAGTGGGGATTTATATTCATGGAAGGATTTAATCACAGGAGTATCTGCACATAAATATGCACCTGTGAGAATGGAATTTGTTAAATAAAGCAGGCAGCAATCTGTAGCTGCAGGGAGATAGCACTGCTATCTGATGAGGCTAATGGCTTCAGCACTGTGTTTTGTTAACACCTTTGTTCTTTTCTGAGCTTCTTAAGAAAGGAAAAACAAGCATCTGATCTCACATCTTTCATGAGAGGAGTGTATTGATTTACTTTTTATTTAGATTCCTTTCAGAGTTTTAGGACAGTGGATAAAATACTGGTGAAAGCAGAATCTTTCTACCTTCCTCTGTATATCTCTGCAATTTATGCTAACCAAACCATCTCATCATGACTGTATATTATTGTGCATTATATATTTATATATAAATTTATATATAAATTTATAAATGTAAACCCACATTATACTTACATAAAATGTTGCTAATTGTTGGTGACTGGCATAAGTGACTAGGAAAAGTGAAGGTAAAGAGTTTTTTATTAGTTGGTCTTTCAGTTTAGGTAATGTGGAAAGCTTATCTGCCTGCCTTCAGAGTGTGTAAGAATTACTGAACAGGCATCTTTCAAATTTCAGTAAAGTTCTATAATAAAATCCAGGTTCTGAATGGGGAAAAGGCAATAATTGGAAAAGTATAATTGAGAAGAGGCTACATGAAGTACTCATTTAGAAATATGTTGCTGTTTTCTGAACAGTGATAATGAGAAAGTTAAGGTGGGAATTATCTGCATGGAAATTCAAACTTGTTCACTACACCGGTTAAAGGAAAGAAATTTAAATTGCCGTGGACAGACTTAGTTAAGAAAGGCTGCTCCTAATTGAATTGAGCTATGCTGAAAATCAGGCTTTAATGGAAATGAGAGGTTCCACATACTTATTTGCAGCAATTTAGCTTATGGAGTTTAAATTTCAACAGAGGCAAATTACAGTGTAGATGGCCTTTAATAGATTTGAACTACAAACAGGGGAGTAGGCTTTCAGCTGGTGAATATGTGCCTGCTGAAGTTCCCTTGACATTCCCAGTGGGATCTGCAGGCTCTGCCTCCTTGCCCAGGTACATTGTGCTGCTTTTCCTGGGAGCAAACACAGAATTCCCCGTGAAGCTGAGGTCTGACTTTGTCCCTAGGGAGATTGAAATGCCATTCCAGAGCTGTGTTTCAGCGTGGAGCTTCTTCCTGATGACAACAGATGGGCACCCGAATATTGCCCAGTGGGTTGGGAACCCTTATGTAATAACACTTTTTTTGCATCTGCTCATATGAATAAGCAACCATGAAATTGGTTTGTTTAATTAAAAGCAATTCCCAGTCCTCCAAAAGAGCCACGCTTTTAGAAGTCTTTAACAGAAAGACAGCTGCATGAATTTATAAAATTTCCTGAACCCTGCAAGAGTTATGAGAAAGAATTTGTGTGTATATATTTACAGAGGTGCTAAGAGTGACAGAAAATCAGATATTTGCACTAAAATACTGCTGCTGCTAACTTCATGCATGTAGTTGACATCCTGGGTGTCAGCAGAGGATCCTGGATACAGAGAGAGAAGCAGACTTGACTAGTAGTGTGCAGTTGTAAATGTGAAGAAAAATATCAAAGTTGTTTTTTTGTTTGGTTGGTTCTTTTGTTGTTTTTGTTTTTTTGTTTTTTTTTTTTTTTTTTTTTTTAAATGGATGGAGAACATAGGAATTTAATTACATTCAGACAGTATTTGAGTATGCACAATATAAAATATAAACACCATAAAGTCAGTAGCATCACATACTTTATAGAATAATATATCCTCATACTGCTGAAGGCACTCACAACACTGCACCTTCACACAGAGGGAGGAGAAACCATGCAAGGAGAAGTTTTAGGCATCTGCTCAAGTGCTTCAATCAGTTCCTTAGTTGAGACTGCAGCTGTCAGCTGTATAATTCAAACATACATTACTGGGGCTGTAATGCCCTCCTCGTTTTTAATCATTTCCACCAAAGCAAATCCCACTCCAGGGGTTTGGCTGTTCTAACAATGTGCTTGATACAAACCTCCCTAAGATATAAAGAAGGCTGGGCAAACAATTTGGAAATTATAATAATCCAGTGGAGGTTAAGGTTGCCTTGCTCTGCTGGGACGTAATAAAATTGGAGCCTTATACATACATCTGAAATAAATTAGCTGTGGGTGGTTGCTGGAGTTTTATTACTCTAGGGTACTCTTCCTTTAAATTTGAGATACATTGGAGCTTACTATTATCTGGAAATGCATTAATTTCAGTGGCATGTATTTCTAGATTCATGTTTGCTCCAAAATTATTGGAGTTTTTGGGATAAAATGGGATCATAAGAGGTCATTTTGAAAGGCAGACAATATAATTATTATTTTAGAGTCTGTGACTACTGGTCAGGAGATACTTTGCAGTTCCCCTCTGTTTAAAATATCTGGTTTGGTGTGAAGGAGGCTACAGAAAATTACCACTTAGCTGGTTGAATGTACTGACAAAGAACTTTTAAAGGGGGGAGAGGGAAAAAATTGAGAGCAAGTCAGCACAAATGTGCTGAGAGAAGGGTGCATCTCTTATGAAAACCAGATACAAAAAGAGAAAATAAAACCTTAGGTAGAAGCAAAAATGATGAAGTGTTTGTTTTGAGGCAATATACCCTAATGAAGGGCTGTGGAGCATGGGGAGGAGCTGATGATGGAGAGGGATGGAGTGTAGGCAGGAGTCAGGGGGGCTAATGGCCTGAGAAACAGCAGAGAGGGGAAACAGAAGGCACTTAGGAGCAGAAGAGACAGGATGAGATATGAGATGGAGAACTCAGAAAGGAGTTGGTGTGGGATGGAGCTTCCTGGGAAGTGCCCAGCAGCCATGGGGAACAGGAGGCAGCAGGAGCCAAGGGGAGGTGAAGGATGGCTCAGTGCTAGGTGTGTGCTCAGGGTGTGAGTGATAAATTGCCTTCATTTGCCCAACCACCCTGCTCACAAAGGGCAGCTCAGTCCTTCCCTCTTGCTGTTACCTCTGCATTTCTCACTGTGGTGTCTCTAAGGAAAGGAAGTCACTATGGCCTCTGCAAACTCCTCAGATCCAACCAATCCATTGTAATCAGCCTAATCCACTCCCCTAAAAACTGTAACAGGCCTTTGTGGCAAATTTTCAAGGAGCCTCTTTGGTCAGAACATAGGTTTTTAGAATATAATGAGAATATTTTTGCAAGTTTACTACCATTTCTTTTTTCTTTATTTTTCTTTTTTTTTCGTGGTGCTTTTTCACCTCTAGAACAAGGCAGTTTTAGAAAAACAATAACTTGCTTATAAATCTCTTCTCAGGCTTTCTAAGCTCTTATGCATAATATGATTCCTGACAATTCTTGAGGAAGTGTTGTTTTCTCTTTCTTAATGTTCTCAGCCTGCACATGAAGCAAACGTAAGTAAATGAGCAAACCCAGCCCAAGTAGCTGGTTGTCATAAAGGTTTGTGCATCCTGCAGTTGGTGTCTGTTTGAATTTTGTGTTTCTTTTCTGACTTCATTTCCTGATTCAGAGCTGAGTATTCTAGAGCCTCAGGCACTTGGCCCAAACTACATACACACTGTTTTTTCCCATGTGCTCACTGACAAGCTTGTGTAACTCTGAGGAGGAGTACCTCCTCAGGAAGGTGCCTTGAATATAAAGTCTCAGTGCACTGAATTTAAAGAAAGCCTTGCCCTTGGAGTGCACATCAACCCTTGCTGACAGGAGCACTCCATAATGTGCAGCCACTGTAGCAGTATGGTCAGATGGGAAACAGCATTAAAGTCATAAAAGGAGTTAATAAAGAAAGCTAACAGTAGCCTTGAAGTATTTTTCACATTGCAGTATGTTAGAGACTAGAGCCTTTGTGTGTCCATTTTTGCAGAGTGAAGTGAGAACTTCTCTCCCAAGGACCAAGTTAATTGGCTGGCAGACAAAAGTGTGAGTGTGCAAGCAGGGAGACACACAAAGCATTCAGCCTCATCATGTTTATTACCCCCTGGGAGTGTAAAAGAGTTTGTCTGCATCCCATAGGAAATGGAGCAGTGCAGCAGCATTTACACAATATAATCAGCATATATTGTAAGGCAAATTCAATTCCACTTCATAAAGCTCTCACTGTGTGCTGCCATTATCAATAGGAATAGTACTTATAGGAGATGTTATCTCAAAGTAGTTTTTTATTTCCTTCAAGTGGCTGTGGGTATCCTGCATCTTGCTGATTCAGTTCTTTGTGTGAGTACTGTAAGTTTTAACTATTTTTATAAACTAAACCCTCAGGTTCTTGGAGGGAGTGAAACTGCCCATTCAGCAGTTCCCATGTGTTGGTTTGTGAGTATCCCACCTTTTTCTAAGGAGCAAAATCAGCTCTGCTCCAAGACCAGTCTCAGGTTTGGCTCTTGTCTTCTGTGTAGAGAACTTTGTATGTCCAAAATCTGGCCTGACCTTTGAGATGAAAGAGAAATCTATGAAAACCATCATGCTTGGTGTGGTTTCAAGCACTAGGAGCAATGTGCTTGGAGATTATCCCGTTTTCTTCCCTGTGGAGAATTATAACAAATTATAACAACACAGTTTAACATGGAACACTTTAAATGTGGTGTTCATCTCCATGCCAGAGTAATAAATTGTGAATCAAAATGGTTGACTAAAAGGAGAACATACACTGGCTGGATTATGGAAACTGTACATGAGCAGAAAGTGAAGAGATCATGTTGAGAAAGGAGGTCAGGTAGAGGGACTCCAGAGAAGAGAAAAACAAGGTATCCAGGGAATAGCTAAAGTCAATCAAGTGACCTTCTTGGTAATGCAGGACAAAAATCAAAGTCTTATAATTTTAGTCTGTGTACAACCTTTGGTTTTAAAGAATGAGTTGGATGTTTTAGTATTTTAGGAGTTGATCTCTTCTTGCCTTCCAAGGAGATGTCAATATAAAAATGCCGCTGGAACCTGAAGCTTTAGGTCATACATCATTAATTTGCAGTTGATTTCAGTGGCAGGTGTGTGAGGATTGTAGGGCTTTTCTTTTTCCCAGAGATCTTGGGCACCAGTCACTTCAAATGACATCAATAAAAATGACCAAGGACTGGTTTCCCTGAGAAGTGAATTATATATATATATTTTTTTTTTGGTATCACATGGTTTTGTACTCTGGAACAAAATAAATAATAGAATAACCTTTTTATTTACATGATAAGGTAAAGGCTGAGGCTTAAAATATAATGGCATATTTACTGAGCATAGTTTAACAAAATAATATTTAGCTTTATTTTTTTATGTTTATTTTTTTTTTTTAAAACATCCTTTTTTAGCCACACGGACAGCAGTACTGAATTTTGTGCCAGGACATACATTTTGAAGAAGATTGCACAGGGTTGTTTGACCCTTTAACAGAATAGTTAATTTCTTTATAATGAAACTCAGAAAAAGAGAAAGGAAGAAGAAATAAATAGGTGGGGAAGATGTAGACAGTGGTGCCTGCGTGGCTTCTGAACCTTCAATTACTCCTTCCACTTTATTCTGTTGTTCTGGAGTTACACCTTTCAAAATATACATTCTATTTCTTCGCCACTATAAATCCTAAGTGCTCAGCTGCAGGTCTGTTTATAACAAACCTTATTTTTACAGTGGAGATTAAATGTTTTCCTTGAGGGATAATTTCTGCATTTTATCCATGCTGAAATCCACGAGAGACAACCCCATACCAGCAGTGCAGCTGGAGCAAATCAATACTTTAAAAAATCTGTCTGGGTTTATCATTCAATATCTGTGGTAGGTTTTTTGCTATTTATATGTACTTATAATAGGTAAAAGTATTAATGATTAAAAGGCTTGGTATGTGTGGAAAAGCCTTGAAATCTTCTCAAATACATGCAGAGTATTTTTATCCAACATATTTGCAGAATGATTTTTCATCTCACTATTCAAAAAATAGGTTAGGTGTGCATGTGTGTCTGGAGATGAAGAGTTTGTATTCTCAAGTATCATGACAGCAAAGAAGATTTTGGCTATCCTTGTTTGTGATAGGAGAGGGTGGTTGTGATTTTCCCAGATGTCACTGTAATAGTGCTGGGAAAGAGTTGGAGCTGGGAACTGTGTCCAGATACCTCCAGCTGAGTATCCCTGCCTTGGATGCAAAGCCCATCTCTCTCTCCAATGGAAAGGTTTTGTTGCTGTTGTTGGTTTTGTTGTTGTTTATTTTTGTTTCAAAATTATTATAGTATGATTTCAGATGGGCACAGTTTGAGAGGAGTTTTACTGTTCCCTCCTGCTATTTGAAAAATACCCGGTGAGCATTGTCCTGGTTTTAGGAGGAGTCCTGATCTTGAGGAACTCTGGCACTTCCAGAGCAGCTTCAGATCTTGTCTTGAACTGAAGGAATCTTTGTTACTGAAGGAAATAAATGTGATTTGTGTCATAACAGAATGACAGTATTAAAGGAAAACATTCTCCAAGCAGTTTTGCATAAAGTGGTGAAGAACTGAGCTCTTGGCCTGACATCATTTGAGGTTCTAGAGAGATGTGCTTGCTTTTATTCCTCACTTTTCTGGGGGTCTATATCTGGTTTTCTGCAGCTACATTTGACATATTTAAACAACTTTGTTCAGAAATTATTTCACCTGTCCTGCTCCTTTGTATTTGAACAGGAATCAAAGCACCCAGATACCAGAAAATGAAAGATATTTACCAGTGGCAGGATTTTATTTCTTCACAGAAACTGTGGAAAAATGAGGTAATTCCTATGGTGGCTTCTGGAGCTGCCTTTGGAGCGTGTCACACTGATGTAATGATGAAATGATTGGATTATCTTGTCCACCTGGACATGCTTTGGCTTTGATTCTCCATCAGTTCTGTGTGAAATCAAGCTGCTTGCCAGTCCCACTCAGTGAGGGGCTGTCACAGATGCCTGTTCATTATCAAAAGTAAATGGTATTTTCTTGTGGCCATATGTTCTTTGGGATTTTCCTCTGCAACTCTCCAGAAACCTGCCTGTCACCCTTAGGGATGGTATAGGCACAGAACTTGAACACTGGAGCTTGTAAAGGGACTGAAAAACTAATAAAGGTATGACTAAATAAGTCCCTACCCTAAAAGGAAAAGGACTTGCATATTGATAACTCTGAAATGAAATGATCAAAAATTCATGATGGTGCATTGTGGATTAAATGCATGTATTCATGACTAAACCAAATGTGAAATTGGAGTTTAGAATATTCTGCTACCAATAGAAGCAGAATTTTTCCCTCCATCTGTTTTACTGGTAGCAGAAACTTATTCTGGTGTCTGTACTGCACTGGAAATTATTTTAAAGTTTTTATTAATATTTTGTTATCAAAATGCTCAGATTAATTAAAAAAACTATGCAATGACAGTAAATAATGCCAAAAGGAAAGGTAATTTGTGGTTGCAGTGTAAAGGTAGTGTAGTGTAAAGGACAGGATCTGTTTTACCAGGTATGAATCTCCCTTACATCCTTGTGTGTGGGAGCAAGTATTGGAATTTACCCAACAGGCAGAGTAGATGACATGGAGTTGAATGTTTTGTGGAACTTTTTAATTTCAAGTGAGTTCCAATGGAGTTTTGACAGTTACCTTGAGTGCTCTGCATGCAAAACTCTTAGGTCATGAAAATGCATGGTAAAATGAGAATACCCAGCCAGAAATGGCAAGAATTTGATGCTTTACAACAGAACACTGAACAAAAAAATGCACAATTTGGTCATGGTTTTTTGAAGGCCTGAAGTAAGCACATGCTTTGGGGCCCCTGAGACATTCACTGATGTTTCAATGAAATACACTGAAGTGTAACACATTTCATTGTGACCAGGATCCTGGCTGGCCTCAGTCTGCAAGCCAACAAAACACCTCTGAACACATTAAATAATCTGTTAAAATAATTTGGTGTTAATTAAAACATACTGAGTGGCCCAGTGACATTTAGAAAAATATGAATGGATGCCAGTGATGCATTTTGCGAATTCTAGCCTGAGAAAGTGGGAGATTTTAGCTCACTCTGTAATTCATTCATTAAAAGTGGCCCCTTCTGGTGTTTAACCCTGCATGGGCAGCTTAGAGCAGACTGGAGAGTGTCTGACCTAAGGCAATCACAAAGGGAATTTGGGGAGGCAGGAGGCAATTACCTGTACTGGAATTTGGCCAGGAGATGGCAGCTAACACGGCAGTGCTCATTAAACCCTGTGAGTAATGAAGAGCCATCTTTTACTGCCAGGCTGGAATGAATGTGGTTGATCTTGGAATGACTTGGCAGGATTCACTTTTCCTGGGAACAGTGAAATGACTGACACTGTCAGGAGCTAGGAAGTACTCTCTGGATAAAGCATTTCTTTTGTCTAGTGGGCTTCTCTCAGGCAAATTCATTTTCCTCTGCAAAAGATATGGTTAGAGGATCAAGAAGCCCATAAAGAGCATCCTTTTTACTTCATTACTCTCTCTTTGTTGCCAAAAACATGTTGGGCATTGCAAGATGTTTCTGATAACTGCCAAAAAGGACATTTGCAGGTTATCACTTTCTTTTTCAGTATATTCCAAATGGTCATACTTTGTGTTTCATGACAGAATCTGTGTATTTGATGATAGAATGTATTTATCAAAATTCTTCCACAATTTCTATAAATATCCTATTATTATCTTATAATTTTTATTTTCAGTGTGAAATAATGATTTTCAAATACTTAATCAAGATTATGAACCCTGTATTTAAGCATAAGTATTTAACTTAGAGGTTAATGTGGTTTCTTTTTGGTTCTTCTGTCTCCTTTAGCTGAAAATTCTTTCAAAAAAAATGTAAAACTCTTGCCTGGAGTATAAAGTAGATCTATACTAATTTTTTGTTTGTTTTTAAGTAGAGATGAAATAGAATTATTTCAAAGGCTTACATTTCTCAGAGGAACATTGGGACCCAAGTGATTTCAAGGAATTCTTTAGGAGATTGTGAGAAATCTAAATTAGCACTGTCTGTATGTTGTGCCTACCCAGAAACTGTCAGAACAACCAGCAAAGTTTGCCTGAGGAGGCAATATGGTTTTATTCATGACATAAAGATCACAAATCTTGGTTTTGATACCACTTTAACTTCCCACTCTGTATCTGTTTTCTTTCGGTTTTTTCTGCTGTTTTTGTTTAATTAGGCTGCCAGACCTTTGGTCAGGGACTGTTTTACTGTTTTTATACACTGTAATTATAATAAGAGCATGTGAGATTGTCACCACTGTGTAGAATTAATTTCAAGTGCTTTAAACACATTTGAAATTACCAATTTCACCAAGATTCTCATTCAGCAAGGCACTTGACTGTGGGGTTCTCTTTTAGCATATGAATGCCACTCTTGATTATTTTAAGGGTTGAATTCAAACACCTGCTGAAGTGCTTTGTAGTGAAATATATTCTAGAGTAAATCTGCTCAGAAATGCACTTATAAGCAGAGTTTAATTCATTCTAGTTCTGTCATACTGCTGAGACAGACTGACATGCTTGTGGGGAGGAGCTCAAAGCTCTGGTTCACGTGAAAAGGGGAGATTTCCTCAACCTTTAGTGTTTGATTTGTCTGTCAGCAGCCCAGGAAAACTGGGACCCTCGTGCCCAACCATTCTGCCAGTGTCCCATTACAGGGATCCTTCAGTGAACAGTCCTGCTGGGTCAGAGGTGGCTCAACTGAATTGTTCAGGGATACACACCACCAGCATAAGGGAGACCCCTCAATGTCTCTTCCTACTTTCTGACCCCTCAGCAGGTCACCCACTTTATTTGTGTTGTGTTCCCTGCGGCTGGTGACTGCCACTGCCTGGGAAGGACTTACACTGACAGTTCATGGAATAACATTCCTTATCAACATAAAATTGTGACAGGTTAAGGTTCAGGGACTGACAGTGAAAGTATCTGACTGCAAAAACATGTTCAAAACAATTCAGAGATGCTCTAATTCCCAGGAAAAGTATCCAGTGTGCAGAGTACATTCCTTACCCACAGGGGAAGAGGATGGGTTCAGCCTGTTGACTGATCCCAGTAGTTATAGTGGAGTCTTCCCTAACTCACTCCTATTCTCAGCTTACTTTGTGCTATTTCTTTATGTTTAGGTGGAGCTCAAGAGACTCTTAGTCATGCATGCCTTTGTTTATGATTGGTGTAAAATCCTCTCACTTTGCTCAGAGGTGTAATCAGTAAAGCAAAGAGCATGTGCCCTGTGAGGGGTGGTCACACTCGGGGATGAGGAATTTTGGGAAGGGGATGTGTGTTAATACAGTTGTGTTGTGGTGAACTGAGCTCATCCAAGGAGGTGATTTTGGGAAGGGGTTGTGTGTTAATACAATTGTGTTGTAAGCAACTGAGCTCATCCAAGAAGGGGGATTTTGGGAAGGGGATGTGTGTTTGTAGGGGATACAGTATGGGTAAATGAAGATGGTGTAGAATGTAATCTTATCCCCTAAAGAGCTGCAGCTGGGTTAATTACTAAAGTTTAGGAGCAGGCCTGATGTTAACAGGCCACACCTATAGCCAATCAGAACAGGGTTATAAGAGAGTGGATTGGTGGGAGCTGGAGTCAGTTGGCTGTTGGGAGGACAAGGAGGAGTCAGTGCCTGGAGTAGCTGCTTGCAAGAAACATCAAGGAGGTATGAAACTCTAGCAATATGGAATCTTTGCAATATATTGACAATAGAACTCTTGCAACACATGACAGTGTTTGTTAGTACAGTTGTACTATGGTGAACTGAGCTCACCCAAAGAGGGTGATTTTGGGAAGGCGATGTGTGTTGGTACAAGTGTGTTATGGTGAACTGAGTTCACCCAACGAGGGTGATTTTGGGAAGGGGATGTGTGTTAATACAATTGTTTTGTAATGAACTGACCTCATCCAATGAGGTGATTTTGGGAAGGGGATGTGTGTTAGTACAATTGTGTTATGGTGAGCTAAGCTCACCTGAGGAGGGTGATTTTGGGAAGGGGATGTGTGTTTGTAGGGGCATACAGTTTGGGTAAATGAAGGTGGTATAGATTGTAATCTTACCCCCTAAAGAGTTGCAACTGAGTTAATTACTAAAGATTACGAGCAGGCCTGATGTTAACAGGCCACACCTGTAGCCAATTAGAACAGTGTTATAAAAGAGCGGATTGGTGGGAGCTGGAGTCAGTTGGCTGCTGTGAGGACAAGGAGGAGTCAGTGCCTGGAGGAGCTGCCTACAAGGAACGTCAAGGAGGTATGAAACTGCAGCAATACAGAATCTTTGCAATATATGACAACACGTGTTAGTGCAGTTGTCTTATGGTGAACTAAGCTCATGCAAGGAGGATGATGATTTTGGGAAGGGGATGTGTGTTCTTACAATTGTGTTGTGGTGAACTGAATTCCATCCTGGAGCAGGCTTGGAGCACACCAACAGCATTCCATCCAGGGAGCAGCAGCTGCATTTTACCCTGTAAATCCTCTACTGTTACAGCTTCTGTTAGGATGTGAATATAACTTCTCAGTGTCCTCTAATTTGACCCCCAGCCATTTTTCCACAGACTTGAGAAATCTATATAAAAATGAATCGGGATCATTGCCCTTGAAAGTTGGAGAACTTTTTCTCTTGTGTAAATGCATGGCAGATGCATTTAGTTAGTCTATGAGAGATGTATTTTGTTGCAGTGAAATTTCACTAGCCCAGAGAAGACCTCCAAGTGATACGATAAGGCAGTCTTGCTGTGTTTTGATCTATTAGACTGTCAGCTGTTTGCACCCAGTGTTTGAATGCTGAGGTTTTTACATATTTAAATGCAGGTAGGAGAGCTAGTTAATAAGAAAAAAAAAGTGAAATCTTTGATCACTTTCCCAGACCATTTAGCCAGTTATGGCATAAAATATTTTAAATTTAAATGTTCCCCCCCCACCCCCCTGCCTTCCTTCTATCTATTTTATTTTTATTTTAAGTTGCTCAGAGCACAAGTCTTATGAGAAAGTAGCTGAGTGTACCAGGGGTTCTTAAACCTACAAAAAAGAGGCTCAAAGGGGACATTATCACTCTCTAGTGACCTGAAAGGCTCTGGGGGACCTTATCACTTTGCCACTGCCTGAAATGAGTTTTGTAGCAAGGCAGATGTTGGTCTCATCTCCCAAATAATAAGCAAAATGGCATCAGGTTATTCTGGGGGAGGTTTTGATTGGATATTAGGAAATATTTCTTCACTGAGAGTGTTGTCAAGCATTGTAACAGGCTGCCCAGGGAAGTAGTTGAGTTACCATCCCTGGTGGCATTTCAAACACACATAGATGTGGCACTCAGGGTGGTTTAATGGTGAACTTGGCAGTTCTGGGTTAACAGTTGGACTCAATGATCTCAGAGATCATTTCCAACCTGAGTTATTCTTGATTTACCTGGAATAAAGCTCCATTCTACACAACTTTATTTAGATGCAGAATGCTATCAGGAAGATGTGTTAAATTTTATTGCAGCATTTCGTAAATGCATGCTGCTTATTCAAGAAAACCCATTTCAGTGGGCTAAGTGAAAATAAATAAAAAGATATGCATTATTTACAGGCCATAATGTGAGTAAGAAGGCTGCATGCACAAATAGCAGATGAAAACCCAGCAGATGTTGCAAGGAAAATTACTGTTGAGGAAAAGAGCTTGTCTTCAGGCCCACATGCTGTATATATACACACTATGTAAAAATCAAAGGTAAATCTGTTTTACACAAGAATTGTCAATGCCAGATTTTACTATGAGGACTGGAAACCCCTGCATTGGCTTCCTTCAGCAGTAGGACTGCATCTTGATTGCCATCTTCTTTCTTTATGTAAATAGGAGGAAGAGATTAACCTATGTAATTAGGAGATTGCTTTTGCTTGATTTTCCTAACTTGTATTTCCACCAGACCTAGAAAATAATCAGCAGCTTGCAAGATGTGCATAATACTGGCATGATGGAGTCAGCCAGGCAAACTCTTCCTCACACCCATGAATTGCACAGGTTGATAGGTTGCCGACCAAAACTGCTCTATCCCTCCCCTCATCATCTGAGCAGGAGAGGAAAAATGTAATGAAGGGCTCAGGGGTTGTGATAGGACAAAGAAAGATCCCTCACTGGCTGGTCTCATGGGCAAAACAGATTTGACTTGGGGAAGGTAGTTGGGTTTTTTACCAATCTTAATCAGAGCAGGAGAATAAGAATTGAAACAAATCCTAAAAACACCTTTCACCCTATCCCTCCCTCCTTTTTGGGCTCTACCTCCTCCCCCTCACTGGTACAGAGAGATAGGGAATGGGCGTTAAAATCAGTTTATAACACGTTGTTTCTGCTGCTGCTTTCTCCTCAAGGAGAGGGCTCATTTCCCTGCTCCAGTGTGTGCCCCTACCACAGGAGACAGTCCTCAAATTTCTCCAGTGTACTTCCCACAAGTTGCAGTTCTTCATGAACTGCTCAAGCACGAGTCCATTTTCCTTGGTTTAATTCTGTTCAGTTATATTTTTCTTCTTGATGGGTAGTTAAGCAGCTCAAAAAATCTCCCTCCCAAAATATCTACTCTGACAGAGATAATACATTCTACATCCAAGAGATGTTATGCCATTGTCAGGTATCCCAAGTTAATTAGGGAGGACAAAGCAGGGCATAAGAAGCTTCCTGAGAAGTCAAAGGCCAGGACTCAGGGAGAAAAGAATGGAGCTGTTCTGCAAAAGAAATCAAGATGGGAGCAAGGGTGACAACTCTGAATGCAGGGAAAGCCTTCTAAAGGGACATCTCCTGGCAGTCTAATCCCAGGTTGTACAGTGTCATAGTAGAGCGGCCTTGAAGGCAGTCTCCAAGTATTTGAGTTTTCTTAAGCTTTTCTGACTGTACAAGAACTTCCTCCATCAGCAGAAGGTGGCCAAGAACCTTGCAGACACAAATCACAAGACAAGGGGAGTGATTCTCACGACGACTCCATTGTTCAAGATGCAGATTTTGTATTATTGTCTGGTTTAGTCTTTCTGTGAGAAGTTACAGGGCACAAAATTAAGAATATGGGATAAAAATACTAAAAATACATAATGAAATTTTAGGATTTTTATTCTACCCATTTTACTCTTGATTTGTATCTGTGCACCATGGTCTTAAAGCTTATACAAGGATCCTCCTGAGGAAGACATGAGCTCTTGATAGTTCCATGTTTTTCTCATTAAATTACGATTTGTGAGTGGACCTCTATTTTTCAATAAGAAAGTTCAAAACAGGCACCTCATGGAATCATAGAGTGGATCATTAAATTCCAACCCCAAAATCTGCCTCCAGCTCTTCAGCTTTAAAAATGCAGAACATTTTAAATGGAGACAGTTTCATTTAATCAGCATTGCAAAACAAAGCAAGCTTTCCACAAGGTGCCGTATATTGACTTGCCTCCTTTTTTTGACATTGGATTTAGTGTTGAAGTGTCAGAGATTCCCCTGGGACTGAAATTCTGTTTTCCACATAACTCTAAGTGGATCTGCTTCACTTGCTGTACTGGTTTGATTTCTTAATTTTTAATGCAATTACTCTTGATTTATATCGCTAAATGAGAAGGTGTTTTTCAAACCAACAAACATGAGCCACCTGGGTGTTCCTAATTGCCAAAATTAGTTGTTCACATATGCCTGCTTTTTATGTGATGGAATTATTTTATTTAAAGCCCAAGTTTCCATTCAAGAGGAGAAGGAGCAGGAGTTCCTATTTGCAGTGCTGGTGCCAGCTGAAGTGATTTATCTGTGCACTGCTGGGCCATGTTGTGTGGGTTTTCTAACTCTGCTCAGAAAACAGGGCTTTCCCTGGTGTCTTTAAAAATCAGAATATTTCTGCTCTTCTTTCCAATGTCCAGTGTCAACCCCAGCACAGCACTCTCAGAGTATTTGTGTTATGGATAATTCTTACTCAACTCTGTCTTGCTTGAACTGGTACTTTGTTATTTTTCCCTTTATGGGACAGGTCCATGCCCCAGTGAAGACACAAGTGACTGGAAGAAACCTCTTGAACTTTTTCCTTTGCAAGGTTCAGTATGTTCATGTTAGTCCAGCATGTCTGGGAGGCAAGAGTTTCAAATGAGACATTTCTAGAGAAAAAATATTTTAATTTTTGCATCTTTCAGTGAGCATTGTGCATACATTTGGAATGGCTCTGTGTGGAAGACGAGAAGTAAATCTGAGTCCTATGAGGACATTCTGAGTGTTCATTAATATTTTATTCTTACAAAATGAGGGCCTAATTAAAACAATGTTTGAGGGTCTCTTCACTGTCTTCCATTGTCTTCAGTTTTGTAATTACACCCTGAATGAATATAAAATTAGATAGGGGTTCTTTGTCCCACTTGGGTTATGTTCCTGAGAAACACCAAGTAGAAGGAGCTTCTTTCTTGCTAGTCCTTGCATTTCTGTTTTTTTTCGCTGCCATTAACAACTTTTTGATGACACAAATAGTGCAGCCAAGTATTTGTAAATTCACCATTGGAAAAGGGCTTATTTTACACAGAAATTTCACACTGTTTCCTTTCTGTATAGGTACATTTAATAAACAGACTATTTGTACGTTTTTATTGATGCTGTTGAATCACTGAATTGGTCAAAAGGATGAGCCCAGCTTCTGTTGAGGTTGGTAGTAGTAGTGATCTAGTGAGATATATATATATATATATATATATATATGGTGATATAGTTACATAGAAAGAGATATACTTTCCCTCTTCCTTTTGTATATAACTTGTCTGTTGAGACTTGCTAATATTCCCATTGAATAGCATCAATGAATAGCTATTTCTGGACAAATTAAATGTTAATAAGTCCTTGTTATAGGTGTCAAGAAAAGTAGCACTAATTGAATAATACATGATGGTTCACTGATAAGAATCAATGACCCAGTCTATAAAGCCTAAAAAATTCACATTGAGGTACTTGCTTAGGATAAATTGCCATGGAATCCATGTTACAAACCCAGCCTTGCAGGCTTGTAAGGTTCTGCTTTAGTTGCTTAAAGGATAATTTTTTGCAGATTCTCTCTCATGATTTTAGAGTTTGTTTTCTTTTAAAAAATAAATACCTATTTTAAAAGGTGTTACCTATCCAATTCCATTGAAAACACAGGAGAATAATTACCTTATTTACCAAAGTCCTTGAGAAAAAAAATGGGATGTGAAATGTGTTTCTTAGTGAATTTTTTAATGAGGAGGGCTATCTTCATTAAGCTAGGGAGAAAGGCTTGGATAAGATGGATGCAGAGTTTTCTTTGTAGTGTTTAAATCTATTCTTTTCCTCATACTGCAGAGGAAAATGCAGTATTCAGAGATGAATGCATGATATGGAATGAGTCAGCTCTCATTTCTCAGAGAAGAGAGAATGTGCCTGTCATGTTTGTATCTTGATTATAATATTCCAT
The DNA here is from genome assembly GCF_035770615.1 of Melospiza melodia melodia. Lineage (NCBI taxonomy): Eukaryota > Metazoa > Chordata > Aves > Passeriformes > Passerellidae > Melospiza > Melospiza melodia. The sequence goes on along the minus strand of NC_086196.1, from coordinate 107,181,491 downwards.
GAATCTGAGGGGAGAAGCATGCAGAATAGTTTTATTAGTTTGCATATATGTGACAAATAGCCCAGTTTTGGAAAGCTACTTAGCATGCCTTGTAAAATGCTATTTTATTGGCTGATAGTTTGATACTATTCTGGGTTTTTTTCCAATTTCTTGCTTGTAAAAATACAAATATTTTTAGTGTATGAGTTACAAGTTTACACACATTTTTGTACCAATGCTGGGATTTTTCTAACACCTTCTTAATAGCATGTTATGTTGTGTGATAGATTTCTAGACCTATGGAAAGGTTTGGAGAATTTGTTCTCCAAATAATTCCACAGTTTATCTCAGTTTCTGCTGAAAGAAATGAGATGTATTTGAAATTTGAAGGGGAAATCAATGCATGTTTTGAGGGATAATATGTAAAACATTTGTGAATTCTTCAATAGAAAAATATAAGTCCACCCTTTGTGCTTCATTTCAATGAAAGATCTCTGCAGAACAAAATTCCCCCTTTTTAATCTGTTTTCATCAGTGAGAGTAGGGGGATAAAGAGGGTAGAGATGAGCAGTTTTTCCCCTCCTTGTTTCTTGGAATTTTACTACTGTAAAATGCTGTCTGGGGAGGGATCAAGGTAAAGAGCTGAGCTCGGGGCTGGAAGCTGTGGGGACTGAGCACACCAGGAACAGTCAGTGTCTCTCCACAAGAACCTGTTGTCTCCATGGGGCTGGAGCTGGAGACTTCATCTGGAATCCACCAGATCAACCACATTTAAATTTACAGCATCAACCTACTGACCTTAATCCTTAAGTGCAGTTACTGGGGTAGAGCCTGTACTATATTTTCTGTACTGAACAGGGGAGATATTGCCTAACAAAAGAAAGAAATGGAAGTTTGTGATTTATGAGGTTCCCTCCAGTGTCTTCCTTGACCATGGCAATGGTCTCATATATCTGGTTACTTGGTTTATAAGACCTGTCAGCAGAACATCAGCATTTCATGCTTTCCTTCCCTGCACACAGTGAACAAAAAGCTCCTTTTTCTGGGCTCCTGTCCATGCTGCTGCTGTTATTTTGTTTTAATTGTGTGATAGGGAACAAGTTAAATTGAATCTTAAAGTTAAAAACTGTTGGGTTGACAAGAGATTTATTTAGAATGCATTTTAAAAAAACATTAGTGGGGGAGAAAGATAAGCTCGATTTGATGGATAGAAAACTCTAAATGGCCTTGAGATTTTCAGTGTTTCTGTCAGTGAGGGCTTGATGGAAGACTGCTTAGCTCTTATCAATGAGCTTTCTTGCAGTTTGAATGAAACTGCTTTTTTTTACTCCACATTGAATTCCTCATAGTAGTGGCGGCATTTTGTTCCACCAGCACCACCCACATTTTTTCCCTGTTGATCCAGTTGTTCTTCCCATAGTCCATTCCTCCTTTCTATTTAAATATGTTAATTTTTAAATTTTAAATATTAATATCTCTCCAGTATTTTTATCTTAATATTGTTAATATTGTTAATTATTTTTTAACTCTCTCTTACTGTTGACAAAATGAAGCGCCTCAGCTGCACTGATCTGTTTTGGAACTTTGGAACTTGAACATCTAAATTTTCCATGCATCTTTGAGATGTTGGTACAAGTGTGGTCTACTCAGTTACTTCAAAAGTAATGGATTAAAACCATGCAAAGAGTTGCCCTGAAACTGTTGAGCCTCCTGATAGAATAAAGCTGGATTTAAATATCTTTGTGGAACACAAGATGCTTTCACAGTAAAAAGTACCAAATTATGATGACACAAGGTGGTGGCTTCTTTGTTTTTTTTTTTTTTTACCAAATCTGTGAAAACCTCATTTTTGGAGTGTGATTACAATAATTACAATTACATGGCTTTGTGCATTTGCAGCATGAAACTCTTGGTGAACTTGGAAGAAACTGGATAAAAGCATGAAAGCATTTCCAGATACAATAGGATTTTGTTGAATATTATTAGCAACTCCTATTTTTAAATGAAGGTATATTCAGTAATGCTATGTGTGTCAAATATAAAAGCTGATTTTTTTTTATACCAGTAGAAACAAAATCTGGAAGTATTACTGGGTATTTCTGTGTGATTTGGAAGAAAAGGATCTCCTAAGAATTGCATGCACATCAATTTTTTATGCATTCAACTCTACTAAAATGAGGATAATATTTCAAGTGGGCCAGATTACTGAAGCAATTTCTGATAGGTGAATCACCACAAGTAATATTTTAACATGAGTAGAGGTTAAAATAGCATCTGAAGAACCCTGGCCTGATTTTGTAGATTTACTGATTTTTTTTTTTCAGTAATCTGCAAAGAGAAGGCCATATTGACTTTCTTTTGTCTTGGCTTTTGTGGCAACCTCTGTTCTGATCCTCTCCCACATCTGCTGAAAGTATTTTGAAAGTATTCCTGTTATTCCTTTAACCACAGTCTCCTTGTTATTTGTTATCTGTAGGGTGCTTGTGTGAATGCTTCCTGCATAATAACTTTTCACTGCATTTTGAGTGATACATCCCCATGGCAATAGTCTGTTAATTTTTCTTGGTACAGAGAAAAACATTGTATTTGGGGCAAGCAGGTTGAGCATTGGCAGGGAATGGTTGTGAAGTAGTGCTGAGTAACTGCATTTTGGTTTTGCATGCTTGAAAAAATGTTGGGAAATAATTTAAAAATCTATTTTAAATGAGCCCCAGACCTCAAGACACCAATTTGGTTTTTATTCCTGTATCTGATATGAGTTTTGATTCTCTGAGTAAGTCTGAACTACTTAAGAAGTACAGTGGTAGAAGTCCAACTGGTAAACTATCAAATTAGATTAAATTAGGTTCAATTTCCCTTGCAGGTTATTTTATGTCCATGCTGTATTTGGAGATAGAGTTGACCAGAGTAGGGATTTTTCTGCCAGGAGAAAAGTAAAGAAAATAATTTTTTGAAACCTTTCCTTCAATAGCAGTAGAACAAAACAATTTCAATGGTGGGCATACATGATTCTGACAGGCAGGCCTTAGAGGGAAAGCAGAATGATATACAGTGAAGAAGAGAAAAAAAATCATTGTTTATGGATTTTCTGGACTGTCTATTATGGTCTGAACCTTTCACAGCACAGAAATGAAGCATCCATTGCGTGCTTTGTTCTCTCACTGAAAGCCTCATGTCCTGCACTCTGATCTGACTGAAATCTTGATTTCTTCCTCCTTCTTAGAGATACTTCTGTTGGATTCCAGAGAAATATAGGAAACCAGGATGTTGTTTCAAGAGGGAGGCCATGCTAGAACTCTGGGAGGTGGTGGGGACTATGGGGACTGAGGTAGGTTTTCCTGCAGGGAAGTGGTGCAGAGGCTCTCAGATGGGCATTATGAGCTGTCCTGGGGGACCTCAATGTTTTCCTGCTCTTTGACTGCAGAAGGCTTAGTTTCCCTTCCAACAGTGCCTTTAAACTGACTTTTTATCCTCCTGAATTGCACAGTATTTTATAATTAATGGATAAAAATAGGTGAACAGCTGCAACAAAGCCCACACAGGATCTTTTTTAAATGCCCTTTTTTAGGATTATTGACTTCTGCAGGGCTGAAATCGATAGAAAATACAGTCTTGATTTCCTCTGTGCACAAACCCATGGAAATCTATAATAACCTCTAGGGAGAGAACATCAAAGTTCATGGGTTTAGCAGCTGTGGGAAGACTCATCAGCTCCAGAGCTGAGCATGCATGTTGTCAAAACAGTTTGGTACTAAACAAAAGTTAACTTTTTGAATTATTTTTGTTTGGCTTATTTGTGCAATAACTGCGCTGGCTAATCCTTATTAAACTGCAAGAAGGAAGGGAAATAATTCCTCTTTGTAAATGAATCAAAAACACTAAAGAGCACCTGCAGGAGTGCAAGGATGTATCCCTAATGGATTACTTTATGAACAATGCAAAAAATACAGCAGAGTGCCCATGTGGTGGTAACTGGTGGTTCCTTTGTGCATTTCACTAGGAAAAGGAATGCCTGAGCCTAAGGGACTTAAGATCCACATCCAAGGAAAGGACAATACAGAAAATTAGAGGGACTGCCTTGAAATAGTTTTATACCTAATTCTTTTGTCTGTCCTTTTATAGATGTTTAACTTCAGCTGAAGAATCAAATTGAAATTAGCAGGTTGAAATATGATTTCTATTTACTTAATGTTATTGAAAAGGGAAATGTGGAACTGATAAAATATTTTTCAGTACAACTTTTGATTCAACTGTAGAACTTTCAGACGCAGGAGGCTGTTGATGTCACGAACATAATATTTATGAAATGATAAAGTAAGTATTTATGTTGGATATCCATAGCCTGCTCTAATTAATGGCCAGTACTTGTGGAAGGATTTCAAACTGATATTCCTTGAAGATGATGTTTGGGAGTGCATTATTCTGCATCTTTTACTTTGTTGGTGTTGCACTGAAGGCCATCTGTAGGTGCTGGTTTGCCCAGAGGAAGGGCAGATCTTATTACCATTTACAATGCAAAAATTCCAAAGAATTTGAAAATTCTTTTTCAGTGAGTTTTTTTTTCTTATTTCTTTAATAATGAATGTGCCAAACATCCCCTGATGTGTGAGGGTGTCTTAACCTGTTTAGAAAGCCTATGGGATCTCTGTTCATAGATGTATTGAAAAAGTACTAAGAGAAGACCTTGAGCCATACAAACTGGCTATAATTCATAGTTAAATAAGAATCCTGTAATAAAAAAGCTTAAGAAATCTTTTCTTGTCAGAAACTAACTGCTTGTGACATTTATCTTCATGCTTAGTATTTGTTAGGTAGAACAGGACAAATCTCAAATGTTTCCAGTAGTCCCATACATTTTCAGGGGGTTTTATACCTGGAAGGGGATTTTTAGCTGTTATTTAAACACAGTTGCTTGTGTTTTCTCTGTGTGTTTTCATTGAACACTTAGGACAAAGAAGTGGGGTGAGTCCTGGTTGATACATGATGAATGTCTCTAAAGCTCAATAATATTTTATTTGAAAGGTCTGTATGTGACTCTTTTTGAGCTACACTGTCCTGCAGTGCTTCAAAGATCATAGAAAGATGTCAGTGTTGCTCTTGTGCATCATACTGTAATTTCTTAACTAATATCTTAAAAAAAATTAATTCTGTATTAGAACTTGCATTCATCCAGTACCCAGTTGCACAGTGGTTATATTAAACACTGCCAAAACAAATCTTCTATAATTCTGAAATTATAGAATTATATTTTATTCAGCTTCATAACACTTTCAGCTAATTTTTAAATGTAATCTTTCAATGATTCTGTCACGCAGTTGTCTAACAAGTTGCTCATGGCATGATGAAGATTATTCTTAGACAGTAAAAGACAGAACAAAGCCACCTCCATGGGATTTATATCTCCTTTTTTTGGAGATTCATTTTTGTTAGGGAAGAATATATATGAGGGTTGATGCTCTAGGAAGCTGATTCTGGAATAGTATTTTGGAAACATAGAGAGGGCACGAGAGGGAGTTGTGGGTAATGGGATACTGTGGGATTGAAGGCAAGGAATATTCCAGTATGTTCCTGAGTTTGTTAGCACTGGGAAAGGAGGGATTTTAGCAGCAATGGAAAGATGAAAGTGAGAACATTAATGGACTTGTGGATTCAGTGCAGAAGAGGCAGTGAAACCAAAGATCGTGGAATGGTTTGGTTTGAATGGTATCATTAAAGGCCATCTAGTCCAAACCTCCTGCAATGGACAGGGGTACCTTCAACTAGATCAGGTTACTCGGGGTCCCACCCAACCTCCTCTCAAATGGAAACATGGGGCATCTACAGCCCCTCTGGGCAACCTGTGCAGTGTTTGACCACCCTGTTCATGAAATATTTCTTCTTTATGTCTATTCTGAATTTGCTCTCTTTTACTTTAAGCCCCTTGTCCTGTTGCTGTAGGCCCTATTAAAATGTCTGTCACCATCTTTTAAGTCTTCTTTAAGTACAGAAAGGTCTCAATAAGGTGTCTATAAAGCCTTTGTGTCTCCAGGGTGAGCAACCCCAACTCTCTCAGCCTTTCTTCCAAGGAGAGGTGTTCCATCCCCTCAGTCATTTCTGTGTCCCTCCTCAGGACCTGCCCCAGAACTGAACACAGTAGGGTTTCAGCAGACCAAAGCAGAGGCAGACCCCCCTCCCTCACCATGCCATGCCATGCCTCCTTTTGTGCAGCCCAGGATACAGTTGTTTTTCTGGGCTGTGGATGCACACTGATGGATCATGTCCAGCTCTTCATCCACCAGTCTCCTCAAGTCCTTCACAGTAGATCTGCTTTCAACCCCTTCATCTTAGCCTGGGTGGGTAAAAGGGGTTGTCTTGTAAGTAAGCAATCAGAAAAACCTGAAGATTTTTTTTTGTGGAATTATTCACTCGTAACCTGAACTGCTGTCTAAACTCAGATGGGTACAGAAATGTGGAACACTTGAAGCAGCGTGTGACTTATAAAGACCAAATATTTTCCTTACGCCTGTTTGCATTTCTAGCACATTTCTGCCTGCTGGTTCTATTTCCATTTGATAGGAATACCAAATGAAGCATTACTGTAGTTGCAGCTCTGTGAAATGCTCTGTGTTCATTTGTGGTGCTGCATTAAACTATAAGGGCATTAATGACCAATAGGATATGAACAGGGAATTATGTAATTAAACAGAGGCTTAAAGAGACCGATCATTAGTCAAACCAGGAGATGGGAGGTACAAACTTTAGGGACATATTAACAGCATTCATATGTTATAAGCTACCACCATAGGTGACAGTGTCACCAGCAAATCTCACTTTTCTCACAGAAATTTGCCCTGCAGGTTTGGAACTGCTCTGGATAGACTCAGTTCTCTGCATTTGCTGCCAGAAGTTTTCTGTACGCTCTCATCTTCCTGTTTTTCTCTTTCTGGGGGAAGGTTGAGCTGAGAGGGGCTTTCTCTGCCATGTGGTTTCCTTTGTTCCCGGGGAGTCTGTGGCATTCAGCATTTTTCTGTCAGGTGTTTATTACTGGTATCTTGGTTGTTGCTGTTCTGTGTTTTAGTAAACTGCTATTTTTTCACTTATGTCTTCTCACATTCATCTCTCCTTATGGATGAAAGGGAAGAGGTTAAAAATACAAGGGGAAGTAACTAATTTTTGAGTGTCTGCCCCCTAAATTGTCTTAAACCAAGACAAAAGTGTAACTCCAAATTTCCACAAAGACAGACTGCAAGACTTTAATTTCCATCTCAGAATGCACAATCTCAGCTGGTGAACCAAGGAGGATGTGGTCCATCCTGTGCTGGATGCTGAAGAGGATCAGTTTTGATAATGTGAAGTAGATGCCCACTTGCCCATGTAGTGTCCCTCTCATCACATTGCATCCTGCTACTTCAGCTCTGCTTCTGTTGCCTGAGTAATCCTTTAATGTGGTCAGAGCCAAACACAGCTGGACAGGAGGCAGAGGAGACTCACAACAGTGGCTTGTGGTAACCACAGAATGGAGAGAGTAGAAAGGAATTGGCTTGAGGCCAGCACACTCTAAGGTACAGGGCACCCCTGCACCCCTGGGCAGCAGGGATTTGATGATGGGTTGGACTTGATGATCTTACAGGTCTCTTCCAACCTTGAATTTCTGTGATTCTGTGATTTGAAATCAGGGTGGAGAAAACCAAAGGCCAGAGGTCAACTTGAGCAGTTTAAACGTGGGACAAGCTAGTTCCTGACCTGGGGAAAGACTTGTGTGGAAGCAGATCTGCCTGGAATGCCTTAATCTAAAACTCAAAAAGTGAGACTGTCTGGAAAGTGAAGACTTCATTTTTGCTTTTTGAATCATAGAATCACTCAGGTTGGAAAAGACTACTAAGATCATCAAATCCAACCATTAACCCAGCACTGACCACTAAGCCATGTGCCTAAATACCTCACACCATATTTGCCTGTAAATTTTCATTGTCCTTGCAATGATCCTTCTAGAAGGCAAATTAAGTAAAATTCCTGATACTTTTTCTTCCCCATGACAGTTCCTTCTGTACCTCTCCAAGTGCTCTCAGTTGGCATGGAAACATGATGCTGAAGCTCTGACAGGTCATCTGCAGGGCCCAGTGTTTCCAGCAGGACCTGCACCTCTCCTGACTGTCTCCAGCTGATCTGTTGTCTTCTGATAAATTCTAATGGGAAACTGAGCACAAACTGGGGCAGTGTTCAGAGGCAAGGAGAAAGAGAACATTTTGAGGTCTTAAATAATGAATACAGCAGGCTGTAAAGAAAAAAGCAGGGGTAGTGGAGGAAACCATAATTGGAAATATGGAATGTTATCTGATTTTCCCACTGATTTCCTTGGCTCAATCAGTGGCAGATTCTGCCCTGTTTTCACACTTCTGTGGCAGTAGCACACTTTGAGCAACATTTGCTTTTTGATCTGCTCATGTGCCTGTGGTTATAATAATGCCCAGGTTAAGAATGAATGTCTGCTTTTTGCCTTAGAGTACATTGGCGTAATTACACTTTTTAAGAAAATGAGTTAGCAGTTATTAAGAATTGTATCGACGTGCTCTTATTGTATTTATTAGGTCAATTTGTTAGACTAGATATATTTTTCTCATCTCATTGTAGAAATATTTGTGAGTGCTGGTCTCTGCTGCTGATGAAATGACCCCCATACTTGTGCATAAGATAAATGTGTTTGTAGGTATTTGCTGTCCCTAAGCTCAGGAAAGAAAAATTATATAAAAATTATGGAGAACATGTTAAAGATTTCTCTTTACTTAGTTGTACTTTGAGCTGATGCATTCTATTTTTTTCCTGTGAAATAATAGTGAAGACCTGCTAGAGCAACCCTTTTATTCTGCTTTGCCTGGTGCCTTTTGCAATCATGTAATTTACATGAGATCTTCAGCACAATTGTGTGACATTGTTGCCCAAGTATTTCAGCATGATTTTGTTGAAGTACTTTGTCACAGGGGTTCATTTAATGGGAAGACTTGAAGGGCGTATCACTCACATCTCTTATTGCACTGAACATTTGACACAAAGCCACAAAATTGACAGTCACAGCTTCAAAGTGTCCCACAGTAGCACAAAGAGCCTCTTATTGTGTTGGACTATTGTTTTAACGTGTCAGAGTGTATTTGAGAAACAATCTGATTGCCTGTGGATAATGCTCTTGGCCTCGTTGTGCTGATTAAATGGATGTTTGGATTGCAGGGAGGTCTGTAGCTCTCTGTTCAGCCTGACCTCCTCTCCTGGCTGCAACGAGCTGGGGCCCATTAGCATTTGTTCTGCTCATTAGAGTGAGAGGTGATTGCAATCCTGAAAAACACCAAATAGCCCAGTTAGTACATGAGCTGCTTTTCTTTTCCCTTGGCCTCCACCCACTGCCACTGAGTATCCTGAGCAAATGCTGGAGACAGTTGGCAAGATTGTAGAATAATTGATCTCTGCATCTGGCACAAGCTGGCTCTTCAAGAGCAAGCGTTGCACTTTCATTTGTCCCTTTGTCACCTTTTGTCTTACATAAATATTTGTGTCTTTAGTACTGAGTCTGCCATGTAGTTGGGGGAACAAGGTGCTAAGGTGCCATAAGTGGGGTTCAGAATAACCCTGGCATAAAAAGCAGAAAAAGCTGATCATAAATATTCAGAAAAAAGAAAGTGTAAAAGACCAAACTTGCTTTACAGCTTGAAGCACATTTCCTAACTGTTCCAGCAAACATTTTTGGTGTTCTTGCTCTTTGGTGGCATGGGAGTCAATCATGACAGGGAATTAACATGACCATGCCACAAGTAACAGTGGAGACCCACCTTGGTAAACATGAATTAACTTCTTTGGTCACAGTGAAGATGTTTCAAACAAACACTAATAAATGAAATCAGGATCTCATTATGAAGTTGTGCAGTGTGCAGCAGCTTAAAAGAACGATATGTTGACTTGGCTGAGGCAGTGAGATGGGTCTGAGCTGCCTTAGCCCTTCCTTCTTTGGATGATCTTCAGGTCATCCCATTCCATGCATTCCATGCTCAATATATGCTGCTGCACGCTGCAATGCTGGGTCTCACTTTTTGCAACCCTTGGATGAAACTGGAAATGGCTGGAGATGGTACAAAAGAGCCTACATCTTAACAGGACACGCTTTGTCTTTTAAGAAGGAAAAAGTGGGCAAAAAGCGGTTTCATGAGATCAGAAACAGTTGGATAATCTGATGTTTTGTAACTGTTCTAATTGTCTTCCTGCTGCTAAGCAAATTGTCCTCTCAGACCCTGTGCTCTTTCATTTGGAGAGACTTGAGTCTCTTCATTGAAAATAGAGGTCATATCTTCAGTTTGTATATGTTGTAATTAATAGTTGTATTTGTTTTCTGACCTGGGAGCACATCCTACGTTGTCTCATAAACTTGTTGTATATATGGAAATAGATAAAAGCAACTTAGGGTGAAGAGATGGTTTCCATAGGTAATGAGGTGGATGTGCTCAGTTAAAATCTCCAGAATTATCTCTACCACAACATTATTCACTCCAATGTCTGTTCCCAAGCACCAGAGCTCCTGCTTTAGCAATGTGCTAATGCTTTATCAACCTTTGAAGCTTAAAGGTTTTAGACATAATGCTGAAAACATCTTCAGCTAAGAGGTGAACCAGAAACTTTGATATTCAAGTATATCATCCAGGTAGAGAAGATACGCTCCCTATAATTCCTGCAAGTTGAGAGAAAATGGCATTCCTTGATAAGAAATTAATATTTTCTTTAAAGAAAAATAAAAATAGGGTGAATGCAGAGCTCAGAGATAAGAAGTGAATGACTGTATTTTTGCTGCAGTGCAGCTGTGAAGAATGAGCTGTGCATTGAAGCAGTGAATACGTGAGAGCACTTAAGTTAATATTGCCTCCATCAGTAACTCTTACCCTTTAGCTGCGTGTCCTTCACTGTATTTTCCATATTTTATTGTTTGAATAGCATGCCTTTGCCACAAATGGCTGAAAGCAAGGCAATAAATGAAAGCACTCTGAGAACTGATAGTTCCTCTAGTCCTGCAATAGCCCCGTTAGTTATTGCCCGGACAGCCAGTGCTGTATTTCATTGCATAGTGATGCTCTTTCCTTCTGCCTACAGCAGCATCTCAAAGGGGGACTTTTTAAAGTGTGTGGAGTAGTAAAAGTTCTGCCTTGTTTCCTTTCTACCTCTTTAAATGCTTTTAAAAAGTTCTTTGGAGAGAAGGGGATGAAAGCCTATGATTTCTTGGAAAGGTAGCATGCCTTTTGAATTTTGATCTGTGTTAGTGGTTTTAACCCTTAGGTCTTCTGGCTGTCCGTTTAGCTTAGAAGAAATGATGGCTTAGATCTGTAGGGCACATCTCATCAGGGCGTTTGCTGTTCCTATAGCAAAGCTGTTCTCTCTCTGCAATTCATTTCCAGCCTTTTTGGTATTAGCTGGGCAATGATGTGACAATAGGGTGATGCTTGCTGTTCATTTTTAGCTGTGTTATTTAGCTGGGGATGACAGGTCCTTCTGCTGTCCCAACTAATTGCAGACATCAGAAAATACAGTGTGATGTCTGGGAGGAAGAGAGAGATCTGACTTCTGGCCCAGTTGTATGATTTATGAGCAGCTTCAGTTCTGCAGCTACAACTCTTTCATTTATTTGCATCACCTGAGTAAGATGTGCTGTAAAGCAGAATGTTGTTGATGACTTAGAGTGAACTTTTGGACTTTTCCATGGCTACGAGACTACTGAAGTGCCAGACTGCAGCCTGAGGCTTGAATCAAGGCTGGGTTTTGTTTCCCTGAGGAAGTCACTGAATCTCTCCTTGCTTCAGTGGGTGAGAATTAATTCATTCGTGTTTCAAAAATGCTTTGAGATTGTCACCTGGATGGAGTCATAGCAGTGCAGAGTGTGAACAGGATGGCTGAGCAAACCAGGGGAGCACTGAGGCATGTACAGAGCTGAACAATATCCAGGTATTGCTCAATCACATTTATGTCCCAAGGGATTGGAGTGCTGAAGTGTAAATGTGGGCTCTTTCCTTTGAAACACATGGAACAAAATGAATAATTTGTTTACTTGCAAGCTGACTGTCTCTTTGATAGTCTTCATACCCACAATTCAAATGCTGCAAATGAAATGTAGTGTTACATTATCCACATGTCGCTCCTGACTTTTATTTTTTTTGAGAAATAGAGTAAAAATAAATTGTGCTTAACATATTGTTTGCAAAGTAAGCCTCCTGGGTTAAAATTCTGAGAGGACATCTTGCTTGAATAGGAAAATATACAAATACAATTGTGTATCATTCCTTCTCATGCCCACTGCTATGCTTGTATAAATAGCACAGATCTGTTGATTCCTGCCATTTGTGGTTGGTTTAAAAGAGTGATGTCAAATGACAAACTTCTCCTAAATGTCCCCTCTTTTAATACCTATATATTCATAATTGTCTTCTAAATAGGATTTTGTTTCATAATCTGAACAGAAATATTAAATCCAGAACATTTCTGTTATTTATGCAAAATTTATGCAATTTAAATACATGGTGGGAAAGGAATTAATACTTCACAAAGTATAGGGCTTAGAAAAATTTTCCTTTTAGCATTAGCAGTAAATTTGTCAGCAGACTTTGGGTTTACTCAGGTTTTTAGATTTTTTTTTTTTCAGCAAATGCTTTTAAATGTTTGCTCTCTTGATTGTTGGTGAATATTCAGTGTTTGAGCTCTGTGCCTACAGACTATTGATCAGAAGCATTTTATAATGCTTTTCCTGCTCCTTGATTAGACAAACATGTAAGCACTCTGGCTCAAATAACTGTGTGGGTGAAGCTGAAGCTTGGTTGCTAGGAGCACTTGAGTTTTTAAAATTTTACCAAAGCCTTTGGTCAGGAAAACAAGATCAGCCAAACATTTTCTGAGAACCAAACAAAAGGACTCGAGGGGATGAAAAAGAACTTAAAATAGCCAAAGAAATAGTGGTGGATATCCTTTTGTTTAGCATTTTCCTTGTTGTATTCAAGCTAGAGAATAAGGTCACAGATTGTGTAGATTCAAATGATCACATCTCTAAATAGCAGTAGCATTAAAAATGATTGCCTGGACTGGGAGAACCAGTTCTGTTGAGACTCATCCTTTACCTGTGACCCATAAAAATTCCCTGGGTTTGATCCCCCCAGTGCCAGTGGGGATATGGGCAGTGTGTTCTCTGTGCCAGAGCCTGCAGCTAACTGGAGTCTGGGTGCTCCAGATAGCAACTGAGACACCTGTAAAAAGAAGGATATGGTCTCCCTTTCCAACAAAGCCATGAGATCCCTGCCATGCTAGAGACTGGGAATAAGGAATAGAATAAAACTGTTAACTAGAGGAAGAAATGCTGGGCTGGGAAAGACCCTAGTGTAAAATAAAGATCTTTAGAGCTACAGAAAACACTGTTCCAACTCTGTTCCAGGCCCTTTGAACTTGCCAGCTTTATCTCACAGGCTCCCTGTGGTTCCTGCAGGGTGTCAGGGAGGAGAGCAGGAATTGTGCTTTCCATCCATCAGGCTGTTGGGAAATGTCATGCTGTCAGGCTCTGGTGGTGGGAGCCAGCACAGCCTCTGGAGTTGGGGAGTGCGAGACGGCGTCTGCTCCCTCCGTGGCGCTGCTCTAGACACGACCTCAGCCACGGGCATCAGCTCAGGCTCACACAGAGCACGGCAGCAGAAGGGTGGGTGCCAATAAAATACCTCTGAGTAAAATACTTCTCACATTCAGTGGTGCAGCACTGAATGTCAGAGGGAAAGTTAGCCTAGCCCAGGTTTTACATATTTAACTGTTTCTAGGCCCGTGCTGCTTGTGTGTCTTCACCGGGGTTCATGAGGTGGTTTGTACTGGGACTAATGGAAACTGAATTTTTTATTGCATTTATTGCAGATATTCATAAACTGTTTGAAATCTGTGAGAGTGTTTGTTCTTATGCCCTGTCAAACACTGAGGTTTGCAAAATACGTGATCTTCTTTGAGGTCTTCCCTTTCATGGGGAAGTGAAAACAAAGATTTGGTGAAACTAAAATGAGAATTTTACTCCTGAAATTGGGACTACCAATTTCAAAGTGTTGGGCTACTCAAAAATTTAAAGCAGATAAACCACAAACAAATTGCAGATAAAAGGCTTTTCTAAATTAAAATCTTAATACAATTCTTTTTGTAGTGTGCTGAGCAGCCCAGATGACCAATATGACTCTCCTTTTGTTGCTTTCCATGTAGTGAGCTTCTTTGTTGGCAGGCCTGATAATTTTGGGACTATTTTGAAAGTACCTATTCATGTGAACTCTCTTGGAAAAAAGAAGAAAAAAATGGGAATACTGTGCTGCCAGTTCCCTGTAGTGAACAGAGAGCAAGAAGTCTGACAGAGCTGGACAAATTGAGCTGCCCTGCAGAATAACAAGGAGGTGGGCAGATTCCTTTTTGTCCACTTGATTCACTGCTACCCTGGCTTCTCTTTCATTTGTTCAGCTGCACTTGCTCTCCAGCATGTCTGGGCTGCAGCCATTTCTCACCTCTGTTTGTTTGCCAATATGAGGTGTGTGGACATGATATTCCTCTTGCTCAAGCTGAGTCTTGCACTGAAAACTTTTCTTTTGTGTAGCAGAATATACAGGGTGCTTTCAAGGCCCTTCAGCCAGACAGATGCAGTGATGGAAGACTTCAAGGCACACAGAGCACAAGAGGACACAGGCTGAAATTCTGCTCTTAGCCTCGAGCTTTGCTTTTACATGTTCTTGTCAGCTGTTTTTTTTTTGCTGCCTTTCAGTTTTGAAGTTGCTGATATAAAATGATCTAATATGATGTTCTCTCTGTAGTGGCAAAAATTTCCAGACTTACCACAGAGAAAGAAGCGTGGACAAAACTAAAAACACCAAGAAAACCCCCAAACCAAAACCACAGAACCCAACCAACAAATCAAACAAAACCCCAAATCTCTGAGATTTTGGGGTTTCCCAAAATGTCAGTTGTGGAGGGGGTTCATTCCTTATAAAGATGGCCAGTTCTGGTTCACTGGGAGGGAGAGGCCTCTGGGCCTCCTCCAGTGGCCCACCTGGGAGAAGGGTTGAAAATGGAGGTGAGTCAGTTCTGTGAAATGAAGGCCAGCTTATTTTAAACCTGGCAGCAGCAAGCATCAACATAGCTAATGGGAGCTTTGGACAGGGCTTTTATGGGAATGTGAGGGTGATTATTTTTCCTTTGACTTGTAAATAAGCTTGCACGGTCCTCTGACTTACAACACAGCTATTCCTGGTTCTCACTTGTTACATCTCATTATATCTTGTACCTTATATTACATTTCTTGAACTTTTAACCTTTTGAAGAATATAACTAATGTGCTTCTGGCAAGCATTTGTGTATCATTATTGTCATATTTCAAAGTAAGCTCATTTCTCTTCTCATTGTTTCTTCAAATCTTTTTTTCCTATGAAATGAGAATATTAGGCTAAATTCCTAAAGGATGTAACCTAGATACTGAGGGCACACATTTATCCACTGTTTGTCTATTCAAAGCTCTAATCCCAAATATAAATACTCATCTGCTGGTTATTTGCATGCATGAAAGATGGTGGGTGTATACACAAGGTTTTTATTTTTTCCTTTTGCTTTCCCTGCTTTTGCTGGGGAAGAGCTCTGAATTACCATGGAGGAGAAAAGGAATGCTTTTGTCTCAGCAAAAACAATAGCAACTGGAACCATCTTAATTAATTTAGAACAATTATACGCTGATTTCATATATTCTTTATATATTATACACTGATTTTTCTATATTATATAATAAATAGCATAAGAGAGCATAAGATTATAAATGTAAAAGGTGTAGCAGTAATGTATGTTAAAATCTGATTATTAGAGATTCCTCTGCCTGAATTTAGGTGCAAACAAGACTTTTTGGCCAAAAACTAATAGTACAGATTTTATTTAACAGGAATTGTGAGGTGGAGAGAGAAAGAGGGAGATATAAAAGTTCCCATCAGGTGGCTTAGTTCACAGTCCGAATTCCAGGAGTCCAGAGGCACATTCAGGAGGGTGGGCTTCAGTGGTCACAGGTGAGCAATTTCTTTAAGGCTTCAACTCTGTAGCGTGGGGAAGAACAAAAATCGAAGAGGGATTTTACAACCTCTTCTGTTCCAGTCATTACCTTTGTTTTGATGTCTCAGCTTCTAAGAGAGGTGACCTTTGCAAATGAAGAAATAAGGCACATACACAAGAGGAGAAGCAGTAAAAGATTTATGGTGGTACATGTCTTTTCAAAGCTTTAAAGGTTTCTTCATTCATTATCTTCTCAAGTTTCTCCTTCCAAGGGACAGACAGTAAAAGTGGGGCTTGTTTCTCTCTTTAAATTTAATAGCAGCTGGAGACTGCATGGTAAAATACATGCTTGCAATAACAAGGTAACAATACCAAGGAGCTCATTGAGGCAGGGCTTGTGTCACATGTGAAAACCACATTGTAACTGGCAAATAAGACCTTTTGTACAAGGCATAAGAGTATTTATTTAAAAACAAAATAAGTAAAGAGGGAAAAAAGCAGCTGAGGGTGTTGTGTAACTTGTGCAATAGAGAAATTCTTGGACAGTACTGAATCTTCATGGTAACATTTGCACTATAACCATAGGGTTGTGTTCTACGTGTGAGAGACTTTGCTTATTCCATGTGATAAAGGCCTTGCTCACCTGGATGATGTTTTGGCGTTGGCCACTTCATTTGGTGTCCACACTCCTAAATATTCCTATTTCTGGATGTTGTGGATTCAACTGGCAGTTTCTGACTCCGCTCTGTTGGTGTTAGACTCGATAGACTTGGCATTGAGAGGCAACCTGGCGTGGGGACAGAACACAAATTAGTGGAAATTCAAACTGAGATGCTTGTGGGATGTCTTAAAAAATATATTCTGAAAGAGAGCACAATGTGCTATTCTGGCTCTGAATATTTGTGTTCTTTGTGCGATTTAGACTCTGGTAAATGGTAAGTGGTAATGGACTGGGAAGTGGGCGGTGTTATTTCTAATGAGATGTCAGTGCTAAAACGCTGTGTGCATTAGTGGAAAGAAGTGGTATCCAGCTGATGAGCTCTGCTGATGCTTTTTCATCTCATTAAGCCTTGATTAAGTAATATGCATGTTACTTCATAAATACATGGTAATTAGTGCTTGACCTCACATGTGGCTGGCTGGGGCAATACAGGAAGTTGTATTTACTTAATTCCTTTTTCTCCCATCTCTTTTCCCCCACAGAGCCACGTTGTTCTCTAGCATTTCCACTCCAGAATACTAGTGGTCCTCTCCTCTCCCATGTAGTTTCTTGCCCTTTTGATGAGATGTGTGAGTGTACCCCAAGCTATTCACTATCCACCAATTCCTCCATCTGCCAGGAATATTTTCTGCTTGTCTTGGATATCATTTCTCTCTTCAAAGGCCTCTATGAATTCTCTGTGTGTCCAATTATAATATAGATACATTTCTCCACAATGGTGTGCTTTTATAGTGGGATAAACAATTCCAGATGGCTGTTTTGTGTCAAAATCCCAGCTGGAATCAGGTGATCCTTACCTTGACATAAATGAAGTTAATGTATTGCTTTCTCAACTGCAGTTGATCTCAGCCAGCTATGTTAGGATGATATCTATATAGCTGTTTTTCTTTCTGCATGTCTTAGCTAAATCAGGTTTGTAGTTGTGCTATCAAATAGTTATCTTTTTCTTTGGCAACAGAAATATAGTCTTTAACAGTAGAAGAACTCCATCAGGTGGAGTGAGGGTGGTAAAAGTAGAATCTTGTGTTCCTAAGGAAGGAGTAGAAAGTATCCCATTGGATTGTGTGTTGAAGGCTGGCTGGATTGGGGTATTTATTTCTTCCCTTTTCTTTCCCCCACCACTCCCAAGCTGAATCTGGTTTTGTGACAGTTTTCTTGTCACTTCTGTTTCTATACATATTTGTTCAGATATCCTGACAGGTGTCATGCATGAGGACAGAATTTACATGGATCTTTCTGGAGAAGCTACATACCAAGAACCTTTAGTAGACATTTGGCTGTCATCTCCATTATCCCTAAAAAAGTGTTCAAAAAAGTCTCCTCTGTGTCTGGCTGTGTTTAAATTTTATAAACACAATTTTACCCTCTTTGTGTGAGAAATTCCTTTTTCAGGTTTGCAACCTGCTAATCTCTGGTTAGAACGGTAAAATACTGTGACAGTACACTTCATGTTTATAAAAATAATAATAATGATTCATAGGGAGAATAAAACCCTCAAAACCCCCAAACCAACTATACTTTACCATATTAAGCAAATATAAAATATAAAGATTGGGGTTAGGGGAATATAAAATAAGATGTTTGCATAATGCAATTGTTAATGGGACTTAATTTTTATCATGGGAAGTCCTTGCTGCTTCAAAATCACATAAAAGATATAGAAAATCAAGCAGAAAACACCTGTTGGAATTCTTCCCTAATACCTCCGTGCAATATTAAAATAATAACTTAAAATATGACATTTTTAAACAAACCAAAGTAATTCATTTAGAGTTCAGTTATTTGCTAAGAAGCCAGTTTTAGAAAATTTAACTTTTTTGCAGATTGCAGATTCTTACCTAAGGGAAAAAAAGATGCATGAGATCTCTTGCTGGTGATGTAAAGAATGTGAGTGAGAGCTGGCAGGTGGCTTACAGATATCATTCTGAAATATCTTATCCTGCCAAAAAACAATGATGTGTTTCATTAGCACTTTGCAGATGGCGTGCAAAATGATCTTCACTGAGGAAGTTCTTCCTCCCCTCTTTTTTTATTTTTTTTTTTTTGACAGCCTATTTTTGAGAGTTGATTTTGAAAACATGGCTTGTGGTGGCTGTTCAGGATACACCCAGATGTAGCTGGGGATGTGTTTTCCTTGTGGTTCTGTGTGGGAATAGCCCTGTAGCTT
Organism: Melospiza melodia melodia; assembly: GCF_035770615.1. Lineage (NCBI taxonomy): Eukaryota > Metazoa > Chordata > Aves > Passeriformes > Passerellidae > Melospiza > Melospiza melodia. The sequence continues at coordinate 107,162,592 of NC_086196.1, read as the reverse complement.
TGGGGCCCTGCTCCATGTGCGCAGTGTGTTGATATAACCCAAGCAAGAATAACACATATTCAGATCATGTTAGACTAATACAGGAGTTGCTAACTTGTAAAGAGAGGAAGTCAAGACAAGGAAATTGAATAATTTCACTTTGATTCCTCTGAATTTAGTGAGTTGTCAGATATTTCTAAGCATGCAATGCATTTGTAGTCCAAATGTTCCTTTCAGCACAAATGTTCACACCTGCACTTTCCTGCTGGACTTAATTTTCATCTCTGCTTTTCTTGGTTTTTTTTTCACCCAGTTATTGGCAAAGGCAACAAGCAAAGAATAGACTCCAATGACCTCTTGTTGTTAGGATGTTGCTGCTCCTGGAGGCCACAGGTGAGCACATGCAGCTGCCTTAGAGACTGTGAGGAAGCAGGAAATTGGTGCTTTGTTGTCTCAGGGCCTGACTTTGTTTGCTTATTTTGCTGCTGAGGAGAATACACAGTTTTGAGTGAAGGTGCCATAAAGGACAGAGGGAAGACAAATGGAAAGGTGCTAATTCCGAAAACCACAGCAAATAAATGCTGGTGAGAAAGGTCATAAGCCCAGTTAGGACTGAAAACAGTCCTAGGTAATAGGAAATGGAAGATTTTGGGGAAGAGGTAATGAAATACTTTAAAAGTGAAGGAGGAAAATGAGTTTTTATTACTTTTGTGAGAGAGGATGGAGCCCAGAGAGGAATACAAAGTGAAAAAGCTGGTGTAGTTGAAGGAATTGGGTAGGAATAGGATACCTCCTGCCATGTTTGAAATGGCTATGAACCATAATTTTTATTTTTAAAAGCCAAATTAAACAATATAACAGTGAGCAATATGGAAGTGGGAGTCTAAAAGTGAATTTTAACAGCATGACAGTAGCCAGACAGGAGTGTTTTTCACTAAAAAGATATTCACAAGCGAGCTCTACAGAACCTGGATGTGCACTCAGAATTGAAGATGAGGCAGGGTTTTATCATGCTAAACAAACAGTGAAATGTGAGTTATAATGATGAGAAAAAGAGAAATGGCCTGGGAGAAGGAGGGATTTGGAATTCTTTTTAAGTTTACTTGTGCTTCCCTTCATGGAAAACAATCACTGAGGCTGGTCAAGATATGAATTTCCTAGGAGACAAATACAAGGTATACACAGGTCCTTGGGGTGGTGGCAAGGTGAAGATAGCTGCATTTCTTATCTTGTGTTATCCTGGGGTGTCCTAGAAGTGTTAATCCCTTGCAAAAACAAAAGGAGTTAGATGGATTTGCTCAGGGATAATCTGAGTAAAGAGAATGAGAAAATAAAATCACAGAAACCAGAAAAGCTGATATAGAGATGAAACACATGAAAGTGGGAGAGTGAATTTTATACAGACAAGTGATAGAAGAAGGGTGGGGGGTATGGTTTTGAGGCTAGGAAGGCACTGGAACAGATTGCCCAGAGAAGCTGTGGATGCTCCATCCCTAGAAGTGTTCAAAGCCAGGCTGGATGGAGCTTTGAGCAATCTGGATCCCAGGAAGGGCCCACCTGATCCATTTGTGCTCTGGTTAAACATAGATACCTACATACATACAACAGCAGGAAAACAGTCCACAGCCATGGCAACGTGGGATTTAATTAAAGGGAAAGGAGAGGTTTTCTTAATGAACTGACTGCTGAGAGGATAAACCTGTAGCAGACACCTGATCTTGGTTTTTTTTCCTTCAGAAATTCTGAGGAGGCAAAAAAGGGATTATGAGTATCATCTGGGGTTGCCAGATTAGGAGATGAAGAAAAGAAGTGTTAACTAGGCAAATAGCAGTAGGTGAGACTAAAGAAGAAATAGTTATCATGGTGGTGGAGGAGTTTGGTGGTGCTGGTGCCCAGGAATTAGTGCTTTTCACAGTGAGAGAGCCTGAGAGAACCTTGCTGATATTCAGATAAAGAGAGCAGTATTGGGTAAAGCTTTTTGAAACTGTTAGTTGTCTGCTACTAAATGTATTGTATTATAGACCTCAAAAACCTGCAGCTATGTTTGCTCCTTGTGATCCTCTTCCACACTATCCTTATTTTCTGTCATTTCAGCAGTGATGAAATTGATTTTAGAAACAAGGTTTTGAAAAGAGAGCTGAATTAAGGTGGATAATGTGACTCAGGTCAATGTGTGCTTACAGAGCCCCCCAGTGCCTGAGCACTACCAGTGGCAAAACCACAGGGAAAAAGCTGGCAGACAGCAAAGAGCAGGCCACCCAGTCTTGGGAGACTTGGAGAACCTTGGCAAGAGCCACCTGAAAAGCTGTGTTGGGACAGCATACATCAGGAGAGGAGGGGTGGTTCTTCAGGAAAGTGGGATTCAGATTACAGAGCCTGTTTCCAGCAGCAGGTTCAGCAAGCCAGATTGATCCACTTCCATCCAGCCCAGTGTGCTGTCAGAGTGCTGTATTTCAACACTCCTTTGTAGCCACAGTTATTTCTACTCCCAAGATGAGGTCAGCTGCATTTATTGCTAACTGAGAGTGACACAAACACTTGCATTTGGAATAATTCTTTCTTTTTGAATGGTAAAGTCTATTGTGCACAACTTTTGTGCTGTTATTCCTAGTGAGGATGAATATGCTTCAGTTGACTTTGGCATTTAGTGCCATTTTCAGAGAGCTGTCAGAACAGCACACCCAGAGAGAAATCTTCTCTCAGTTCTTCTCTTATACTCAGGTATTCCATAATACCTCATGTCATTCCTGTCGATAAAAATCAGCTCCTCTTCAGCCAGATGGTACCTGTTGCTTATCCTCTCCCATGAATTCAAATGGACAGTTTTGGTGATTTCTAGTCTGACTCCAAGACGACATTTAAATGGGATCTGCACTGCTATTTACAATGGATTTACTTTGAGTTGTGAGTAGAATTAATGAGGGGCCTGAAAATTGCCAAGGATCTACAGGAAAGGCTTAAATGAATTTGAGTAATACACTCTTGAGATTTACCCACTGTTTTTTCCACCAGTCTGTGGTACATAGCTGTAACAGAGTAATAAACCATGCACTTCTCAATGTTCTTTGAGTTGCATTAAATATGTTGAGCTACTGCAGTTGAACAGAGGAGGAATATATATTTCTGCAATTCTAGTCCCTGCTTGCAGGTGATCCATTTACAGGGGGTTGTCAGTGCCCTGAAGTCAGGATGAGGCTGCTCTGATTGTTTTTTCTTTCCTTTGAGCAGTCCTAGCTCCCTTCTGTATTACTCCATAGTTAATGGAAAGGGACTCCTTTGGCTTCTGTGGAGCTTTTCTGGATATGAATGGCTGAAAGAGCAAACTCTTACATACATAAACCATGTTATGCCTGGGATCCTTGGAATTTCTTTTGTGTTGTCAAATCTGTCAATCTTTGTGGTGTCTTCTTTTCACCTGGCAAGAGCCATTCCAGGTACCCTTTTTGTGTGTTCTGATGTCATGCCACAAATGCATGTTTCATTATTTACTCCTGTATTACCCCACTTTTTCTTAGTGCTTGGTTATAATGTCCAACAACACCAGTCAGGATTTAAACTCCAAAGAATGGAAGTAAAGGTTTGAGGACAGCCCTTACACAGCAAATGGGAGAAAATTCTCTCCATAAGCCAGATTTGACAAGCAGTCAAGGAATACAGGAATGAAATGACAATTGCCACAAGCTAGATGGAGAGAAACCTTGAAAGAAATATCAATAGGAAATGGAAAAATATTCTTCAGCCTTAGAAACCAAAAGGAGCAATGACTGACTAGTTTGCTGTATGATGAAGGAGAGGGAAGCATAATCCAAGCATAGGTAGGAGTTTAACTGAATGGTTTGTGCTGGGATTGAGCAGTCCTAGGATGGTGACCATTGAGCAAAGGCAAGCAGCTGTGAGGTTTGGAAACAGAAATTACCACTTTCTAGATGAGAACACAAAGAACTTAATCCTATCAAGTCAGGAGACCAGCTAATTTCCATCACACAATGCTGAAAGAGTTGGCACATGAAACTGCAGGACTGTGGCTGAGCATCTTTAATAAACCTTTGGGGAGGATGGATATGACTATGGAATAGCAAATGCAGTACCTTTATTTAGGAAGGGAGCAGAAGTGATGTGGGAAAGGACAGGCCATTAATCTCACCTCAGCTGCATGCAGGGCTTAGAACAAAGTCTGAAGGAAGGACTAATTAAGACACATGAGAAAATGGGCAATGGGATAAAGAGTGGCATGGCTTTACCATAAGTAAGCTAAAGGAAAGGCAGGCGCACTATTGTTTTGTCTTAAAGGAAAGTGCTCAAAAATTTGAAAAAGGGCTTCCAAGCTTCTGATCTTTGGGGAATATTCTTAAATATCCCTCCTTAGTGGCTCAGACTTTACAGTGGCTTTGCTCAGCATTTCCCTCTAGACTTCCCTTAAGTTTCCTGCTGAATAAAATGATCTTCAGCAGTCATTTAAAATATAGTTGTGGTTTCTTCCCTGCACACCAGAACCAAAAGCTAGATGTCATGCTGAGCCTTACTTTGATGTTTCAATAATTTACATGATTGTTTCTGCAGTATTTTATCTTTAATGCTCATTATTGATTTGTGCCTACAGATAAATGTCCTTGTTTTGAAAATAAGGGACAGCATGTACTGACCCAGCCAGAACATCAAAGAGAAATTTAATGGGGTGTAATTTTGCTTCTAAACAAAACTGAAACAATCAACATTTTTAAATGCTTTTAGAGCAGTCTTCAATCTACATTGTTATGAACAATGAGTTGGCCAAGTAAACAAAGTGAGATCATTTTTATGTGAATATTATGCAATTTAATTGCAGTATCTTAGAATTGCATAGAATATCTTCACGCTTGTGGTACTTTTATGATTCTTGTACAGTGCAGAGAAGCACCAGGGGAAGCTGGGTTGTGTCAGGTGAAGTGCTGACTCAGCCTGCTTCCACTCTCCAGTTCAGCTCAGATCTTTGCCACTTTGACTGGAGCATGGGTGAGGGTGGTGGATGTCACATCAAATCAGAGCTGACTTTTCTGTTTCTTTAAATTGCTAGACCTGCGTGCAACAAACATGCTGATAGAGATATGCAAAGTGGAAGAACTAAATGCTCTTTGAAAAGTGCTGCAATCAGCAATATATGCTAAAAATGTGTTTGCTTTAAATGTCACTTTACACTTTTTACTCTGTAAATGTGATCCCTGTGCATTTTGAGCTGCTTAGGATATTGCTTCTTCAGAGAATTTTAAGTGCATGATGCTCAGAGCCATTAAAGTTTCTGATCCTGAAGGCATCTCTGATTAGCAGACCACCAGGAAACAGTATGGGTGTTGCTTGTAGGTAGGGGAAAATATCATCAGTGACATTTACTGTCTTCCTCATGAAATAGCAAGATTTCCTGGGAGGCTCCCATAAGGATTCAAAGTGGTGCTCAAATAGGTATTTGGTAGGCCTGGTTTTTACACGTACCTCCTCTCTCTGGAGATGAAGTTTGTCAGAAAATGTTGGACACCAAGGAACAGGAGCAGAGCAATGATCTAAACAACTAAGGCAATGATCTGTGTGCCCCTTGCTTAAAAAAAACACTGCCATGAGGGAGAGAGGAACATGAAGTAAATATTGGCTTGTTCTCAGTGGAAGGCTACAGTCATACAGAAATTAGATGGTAATTTAAGCTTTCCAATCATGTAGAATAATGGAAAATCTAGTAACAAATTCCTAGCAACAGGAAAGTTGCAATCTACACATAGTAGGGCATTTTTCACTTTTTTGAGCTTCGGTGAACTGGTGGCAAATGTGTTTATTTTGTATTGTCCCTTACAGCCTCCTGAAATGTATTTCTGCCGTTCCTGAACTCAGATTTTCAGGTCCATCTGTCTTGCTGAGAACATTTCTTGTTATCAAATGCCTGCAGCAAAGCAAAAAAGGAATCTCCCCAATTTAGCCTGTAATAATTTCTGTCCATGGTACATCTTTGTTACATTTCTCCTGTCTTTTAGACTCTCTGCTCTTACAGGCCTCATTCTGCTTCTCTTGAGATTGAAATTTGCTGGTGAAGTAAAAGAATTAAAAACCACTAGGATATTCCCTTATATTCCAATATTAGAAGAGGACAGAATCCATACCACTACATGTATGGGAGAGCTTTAGGAAACAATTATTTTTCCATACCTAGCACAGCTGACTGTGTGCTTCCAAATATTAATCTCCTACTCCTTTTTTTCCTTTAGGTGGGCATATTTAGAAAATTTACATCCTGCTAAAGTTAGTACATTCCAATTTAACTAGCCTATGGATATGTGTAATCACTCAGTTTGCATTCATTGATTTTTTTATTGTCTTCCTATTAAGGTTTAATTGTATTAACTCAGAAGTCAATCTCAACACTTTCATTAAATTCAGATGTATGAAGAGCTCTGAGATTGGTGTAAATTTTGAGTCAGTGTTTGCTTGCCACCTTCAGTTTTACAGCCCTTTTATTAAGTCTAGACTTTATTGTCTTTTGATGCACGATGTTTTCTAAACCAGACTGAGAGCCGGGTGAAAATTTGTGACTGAATGAACTTTGTAGATATTCTTGCTTCATATGTGAAGCAAGTTTTGCCTCGAGCTAAATTCTGACCAGACTTTAAAAAAAAATAGAATAGTAGCTAATGCTGTCTGTCATTACAATTTACATGCTGACAACCTGAATATTGCTAGCTGGCATTCCAAATTCATTCTGACTTTAGAGATATTACTGATTTCAGCAATATTTAAAGAGAAGTATATAAATTGTTGAAGATGAAAAAGGGATGAAGATAGAATATCACCTTTTGTAGTATTTTGACCCTGGCACCCACAGGGTTTCTTGCTCACTTCACTCCCTCTCCCATCCTATCCCTGCAAGATGTGGGAGAGAATAGGGAGATTGAGAGTGAGAAAAATCATTGGACAAGATAAAAAAGATTTTATAGGAGAAGGAAAGAGGGGAAAATCCCAAGGCTGTTTAGTCAGGCAGGGAGGAAAACACCTTAGTCAGAAAGGGTAAGTATTCTATACCTATTGGGTGTCTATTGTCAAGGGCAGCCTTAAAAAGCAGATATTTATGTAGTTCACATCTGTGACACTTTTGTCTCTTCAAGCATCCTCCTGTCATGTCAGAAAACACAGACTAGATTCCTAAACCCAGTGAGCAGTAAAAAGTGCCATTGCACATTTTGTTTTTACGTTGTGATTTTACTTTCTGAGCTACTACTAACTTACTGTAGGCAGCATTTCAGATGTGCACACTTAAACCATTGAGGCCTCCTCAACAAAACATGCTCTGATTCACTTCATGGTGAACCTAATTAAGTCTCTTTCTGCTCTGCTGTGAGACAGCTGGGAGAAAGTTTGAGGTCTGTAGAATTTAAAATATCCCAAACCTCCATGAAACACTGTTAAAAATACCCCTATATCCCACAAACAGATGTACTTGATATTCTGGGTCTGTAATCAGGCATTAGCATCATATCCAGCATGACTTTACAGAAGATCTTCAGCTAAAAAATAAAGGAGCATTTAAATAATCCACATGATTAATTTACAATTCAGTGCTAGATTGAGTTTTATTAAATTACAGCTTTGCATACAGTCTACAAACCAAATAAGCCATCAAATTTAAGCAGTGAGAGAGATACAAGGATGAAAGTCAATTGTTAATTCCCTGGTTGGTGCAGGATCTCATTGATGTGTCTGCCTGGGTGTGGCAATCCAGTGGTTTGAGATTCAAGCAAATTATCTGAAGTCACTATTGGAAGGACTTTTATAAATAATTCTCATTGTCAGTCAGAGAGCAACTCACCCTTCCTATTCAGGAGGCTGGGGACAGTTGTCTTATCATCCATGTTGGCATTACCACATGTGAAATTCTCAGTAAAGTAGGGTTTGTTTTTTTTTTTTTTTTTTAATGCTTTGTCCATGGTGCTGATGTTACTGGTCAGTATTATGTCCTAATCCATCACAATGAAATCAAGGGTTTTTTGCTAAGATACTGAATGCTCTGTCACTCAGAAATCTTTACCCATGGTATTATTGGCCACTTGACTGACTGTAGGCCCAGCATCAGTGGAGGAATGGTGACGACTTGTTGGATCCCCAGGGTCCCAATGGCTATACTGAAACCAAATCACCTCACAGGATGTGCTGAATAAAATTATGCGATTCCATTCTGAAAACCTTGTTACACCCTCCTTGAGGTTTCCTAAGTGGATGGTAGAGCCAAAGAATTGTAAATTCAGAGCAGCCCCATGAACTTGTCAAAGAAGTTGAACAAAATTCTTTCATGTGCTATAATGAAAATTCTTTATCTGCTTCATGGCTAACAAAACAGAGAATGTTTGCTTACTCACAGGCATTAATTCTATTGAGTTACTATAAATGAAACCTGAGGGGGAAGTTTTTATTATTGTAGTAAAGAGGATAATCAGGAAGCAGCAAGTGAGGAAAGTTTGAGAAGTGCCAAATTGCTCTAAAAATGGCATAACCTGTTGCCAAAAGACTGATTCCTCAGAGATGAATCACATTCAGAGCATGCCAGTTTCTCAAAGCTGAAACTATTATTGGCCACATGAACTGCATTTAAGAAAAAAAACAAAAACAACTCAGAACTGGTTATAAACAGTCAGTAAATGTCTGCAGAAACTAGTCTGGACTTCTCTTTGGTTCTCTGCTTGTTTACAAAATGTAAGAAGTTCAGTGAAGCATGATTCACTCCCTGCTCATCCCTTGGCACTCCTTAGGGAACAGCAGGGGCCTAAAATAATGCCAATAAAAACTTGACTTACAGCCCTTCAGTCCAATTTCTCGTGGGCTCACACAGTATTAACATGCATGCAGCCTTGTGCTTTATTGAATCTGTCTTCAAATGGATTCCAGAGCCCTGTCCCTTACAGGAAAGGAGCAGGTCAAAAGGTTCCTCAACAGCAACTATTAATATTCTGTATTCTGTGAATCTAAATAATTTGCAAAAATCCTTCCAGGCTCATTGATAAGTTTTCTAAATCATGACAAACTTCCCTGAAGTGAAAGAAAATAAGTTTGTAACATTTAAATATGTTCAAGAGACTGTTCTTGGTAGTTCTTGACCAATCAGTCTGGCATCTGCCCTGGACTAAAGAGTCTGTTACTATTGACTTGAAAGCATTGATAATTTAATGGAAATGTAATTAAACTTTGATAAGGCTCACATTAATTCTGCACAGTTTTCTCATTAGGAATAAAAATAACACAAAATCAAATGGTTCTACAACCTATGGATGAAAAATATCTAAGTGGTGTGCCCCAAACCTGACCTGGAAAGATGAAGACATGACTCCTGTCTGAAATCTTTCCTTTCTTTCCAGAATTAGCTTAGCAAAGGGTGTGTAACAGGGCTGAAGTTTAAAGCAGTGCAAGTATCAGGAATGTGACAATTGCTGGAGATGGCTGATGGGAATAATCTGATTTGGTTTGGCATGCTAAAAAGAGCAAAGAAAACTGTCTTTTAATGGGGAATTCTTCTGTGGAGGCAATGACAGTTAGAATGGAGAATTCTCTTCTGGCAAGTGACATTGGAGAAATCTTGAAACTCTTGTGGTTTTTCACCACCCAGGGGAGAAATGAGGATGATGTTGTGACCACGAGACTTGAACAAAGAGTTGACACTCTAGGGCTATTTAGTCAGGCAGGGAGGAAAGCACCTTAGTCAGAAGGCTGGGAGCTGAAGGTGACAAAATCAGAGGTGAAATAAAACACATGAACAGGGATTATAATTAACGTTAGCTTGACATGCTTGGTGGTTGTCTGAGCACCCTCTGGGATTTTAAAAAGGAAGAATGGTTTGCTCCTGGGAGTGCACAAGATGATCCAAGCAGAAACCATTTCAAGAGTCCCATGGGTTCCCTTATGCATGAAGCCAGTCACAGACCACAGCAGCCTGTCCTCACATCATGATCTGTGGTTAGCAACCTCAAAAAATAATTAAAAAACCCCCAAAACTGAAAAATAAACAAAATAACCAAAACATCCTATGGTTATATTGCTTTATACAACAGAGTTGGGTTGAAGCACACTTTTGTGATTGTCCCAGGAAGCAGAACAAGCTGTAGCATAGCAGAAAACATTCAAAACGCACTACACATGAAAAAGAAAGCTTCCAGCTCTTGATTAGCCTCAGAAATCTTATCAATGGTGCATTATCAAAAGGTGAAAGTACAGCAAGAGGGCTTGCCTAATTTACATTCTTATAATGGGTTCAATTTAGAAGGTTAATATACAGTATTAATCCCTGCCAGGCACATTGTCCTATCAGAGAGCATTACCAAATGTTACAGGGGAATGCTCGTGAGAGGAAGGTCAAGAATTTATCATCCTCTCATTAAATAATTTGAATGGAAATCAAAGAACAAGGAAGAGGTAGAAATGCAGAAAGCAGAAGCTGCAATGGCAGTAAGATTAAAACTTGCTCTATAAGAAGGATTACTGTTAAATTTTCACAGCAAATGGCAAGCTTGTGTGTTTTGTTGGTCCTGAAAACCCTGAGCTGCTTTCTCCAGTGTGATGACCTTTCCACTGTAATTTTCTTTAGAGTAAATTGATAATAAGAAAATAAAAGTGAAGATAATCCAGATAATCCTGCCCTGATGTGCTCTGCCCAGTCACTGTCTTGTAGGTGCTCAAGATTCTGTTTGCAAATGAGACAAAAAAGTGCTTTTATTTAATGAAAAGTCATGAGCTATTTAGGTTTAAATCAAGACTTGCAGAAAATTCGATGATTTCAGAACTTTGCATTGTGTGAATAATTATGTTTTCCTATGAAAATATGAAATTATTGCTCGGTTAAGTGTTGCTTCTTAATTCAAGGAGAAGTTTTCCTTTTTAAACTTTATTGCAAATGATGTTTTCTACATTTATTCTTGTCTTCCCCTTTCTCCCCATTGATCTCCCCTTCCTTTTTACTATGTCATTAGGAGAGTTGGGTATATTTTGTCTGATATGGACTTAGATAATCTAAGAAAAGAGAAGGTACCTTAATATTTGAATCCTATGGTAACCAAAATAAACAGATGAATTTCATCTGTGGAAACGTAGACTTTCAGTGGTGTTTTGAGATTAAAAAATAGTAAATCCCTTTCCTTTGGAAATCAGGATGTGTTCATTTTCCATATAAGCTGCCCTAGGTTTGAACACATATACTGATTATGGCCTTAAATTGATAATGCAACTGTGCCTAAAATATAGGCCAAGTTCTGGCAATTCTGCCAACAAACTCAGCTGCAGATAAATTACATTATTTTATAAATTCTTCTTTGAATAGACTTCGATTCTATTTAAAGGAAAATAATGCCTCTTTTCTTCTGCACAGCCTCAGAGGGAGCTGGGGGTGACAATGTTCTATTAAGTGAGCTAATGGAGCAGCTCTCTCTGCTAAACTTGTGTAACTCTGGAAATGCCATGTGCTGCTTGCTTCTTCCCTAATCATTTTAGCAAGTCAAGAAAGGTGCCTCCCTCTTTTTAGGATGTTTTTCTACATCACAATCTTGATGCCTCACTTGCTGCTAATTGCAGTGATTTCAAATATGTTGACACTAAAGCTTGGTGGGTGCTGAAAGAATTCTGCAAGTATTTCCTTGGCTTGGTGTCACATTTGCTTTGGCAGCATTCACTTTCCTTTGAGATTTTCTTTCACTAGCAGACTTTTAATGACATAAATGGGTGCAACGGGTCCAATAGAAAGCAATGTATTTTGGATAAATACTCCAAACTTCCAGGAAGTAAACTTCAAAATCAAAATGGTAAATATTATTGCTGCAAAAGTAGCTTAGGCAGAGTGCTGGACCTGTTGGTGTGGATGAAATAGCTTGTGAGCTTTCAACAGCACATCTGGGAGTTCAGGGAAAGTGCCAGTTTACACCAGCAAGAAGCTTGACTGCTAAGCCATATCCTTGAAACATCTGGGCATCATTACTTGAGATGTGCACACTTTGTCCTTGGGGAAATGAAGAATTTAAGTGCCAAAATAAATGTACCGTGCTGCAGTTTAAAATACACACTGAACTGCTTTACCATCCTCATCTCTCTTTCCTTTTGAAAGTTGCACGGCCCTGCAATGATCAGTTCATTAGTGAACTTCTGTGAAAAATAGTTTTCAAAGGATTCCCATCACTTTGTGTCTTCCAAAATCTTCTGATGTTTCCCATGCAGGATTTTTACTGGCAGCCCTACACACTGGAGGAGGTAAAAGTAGGAAAATACACTAATGGGTTTGAAAGGAAAGAAAGATATAGGTGAGGTGACAACAGGACAGGAAGGAAATAATCCTCATTTCTAAACATCCTTTGTTTTAAAGAGGAATGGGAATAGATGGATTTGTAGTTTTTGACTGGTAAATTTCACACTTTTACATCTATACCATGAAATATTGGTGAATTAGAATGTTATAAAATTGTGAAACCTGCTCTTTTAACTGCCTTTCAACCCCTGATCTCCATTAAGCCAAGCACAGGAACAAGGCTAAGCATGGTAAATAAAATTCCTTTTTTTTCTTCCAATTCATCTTTAATATATATTGCAATGTTAGGACGAAATGAGAATATTCATTTTCTGCAGCATTTCATCTTACACTGCTCTTTAGGTTCAATTTACTGAGCCCTGCTTTGATGAAGTAGAAAGAAATCAAAGGATAAAAATATGCTGATAGACAACCTCAGAGAAATTGTATTTCAAGCTTAAGGAAAGAGAAAACTGCTTTCTTATGGGTGCAAAATGTAAGATGTTTACAAAACTCTATAAAGAATTAGAGGCAGAAGGAGAAGTTACATTCTTTTGGAATAGGATGGTTGGCATTTAATGTTTCTTTAGATGCTTCCCTTTGCCTCAATCCCTGCTATTTAAAGTTTCCGTGTGGTATTAGCCAAAAATCTTAGATCAGTTTATTGCCAGTGTATACAGCTTTCCCCAAAGTATCATAAAAACTCAAACCACATGTAATGTTTGCAAGCAATTTAGTGTTGCTTTGTGTGTACTCAGTGCTTACAAGATGCAGTTAATTGTTTTAATCATTTATTTAGCATTACCTGATTAAACATGCAGACATATCACCATAGTTAAGCTGGTTCTGCTTTGAACTTGACTCAGATCAGCAGTTTTTACCGTGCTTGTAGGAAACTATCATTCTGGCATTAAATGGTGTGAAAACCAGTCTGTGGTTCCTTTAGAGAACTCTCAAACTAAGAATGTTTCTATTCTTTTTATTTTTTTCTCCTCTTCTCTAAGTGAGGTGCAAAATTTTAGCCAGAGCCTTTTGTTCTGGAGATCATACCTTTAAAATATACAAGACAGACAGAGTGTGGCAGAGGGGAAGAACTGTTATAAGTAATTTAAGAGAAACCGGACCTCAAAGATGTTAACTTTTCCCAAGATCAGACAAGAGGCCAGAACTCTGAATTAAGGAATGGACCTTAAGGACAAGATGTTCCTTCTGGATCTCTTTCCTTAAATATTGGAAGGAAAATGTTTGTGATCTTCAGATTTGACATAGCAGAGATAGTTCTTCCTTCACAAATCTCCATGGAAACTCACAGTACAGGTTGGAATGGAGCAAAGCAAAGGTAGTGCAGCTCTGGGCTGTCTCACCATGGCAAAGGATTTTCTGAGTGATAACATTTCCTTAAAAGTGGGTTAGGAACTGTGAGTAAAGGAAGTGTTTTTGTCAAGGACCAAAGCCAGAGCTTTGGCTGTTAGTGAAATGTTGGAGCAGAACCCTCTGTTCTAGGGTTATCAGATTGTAAAAGTGAAAAGTAGGACAAATCCAGAAGAAAAATCACTCCCAGAACAACCCAAATTTGCTTACCTCACCTGTTGAGTAGAACTGCTACTGCATATGTCATTTATTCTGTATTTTTCTGCAGAAAAAGCAGAGGAAGTCTTGATGGATACACTTTTTAAATGGGTACAGTGTTTCCTATACAGAATGAAAGTTTTGAATGATAAAGGAAGTCTGGCAAATTTTCAATTTTTTTCAAGTTCTGGGATTTAAGGAACAGGCTCAGCCTATTTGGGTGCAGGGGCACAGAGAAGAAATGTTGAAGTTCTTTAATGTCTAAGATTTCAAGAAGGCATTGAGCATTGTGGTACTTTTTAAAAGAGACTGATGTTGGTTTTGTCTGCCTATGCATATCTTGATTTAAATGATAATTTTTAGGTCCCAGAAAATACAGACTGAGGCCTTATCTATTCCGAACTGAGTGCTGAAACTTAATTTGTTTTGAGTTGATGGTGATGCATTGTCAGTTTTACCATGACTCAAAAAAAATATAAACTGTAGTTTTTTTTCATTGTTATACTACTACCCTTATATTCTGACCATAATTGGCTGATGAAATTTTGCTTTAATTAGCACATTTTGATTTAATTTTTGTGGCTTATTTTAAGATATTTACATTTCTTATTTGCTTATGTCTCTTTGCTTTCTATAAATTTACAGTTATGCTCTTTTAATGAGAAACAACATTAACTATAAATGACAATTTACTTTCTTATAGGCTCTTTTTGTATTTTAAGTTATGCCTAAAAGTGCTCAGATTAGCAGTTCTGAATTTCCGCTCAAAAATAGACTTGATATTTTTGCAATGGTCTTGATTCTGTCATTATCTGTGTGTTAACTGCTTAATATTCCTGAATTTTAGATCCATACCTCCAAGTGTTGTTTTTTTGAGGAATGGAGTCTTTGTACACAACAGAGCATGCACAAAATTTGACCTCTTATATAGGAAAGGTCTTTTTAATAAGTCATGAAATGTGACATTTTCAGGTGGAAATCGTGGTTTGCTTTTATTGAGAATGCTTTTGGGAACACAGCATTATTAAGTGATAAATGTGTCAGGAAAAAAAATCAGAATCTTGACTCTTAGTGGCCAAACCTGTGGGCATTTGCCAGAAGTGTTTTCCAGCCTGTACATAAACTTTCTCCTGTCTCCTCTCTTTGGTCTTCCTGTCTCTTGAGACCTCTTACTCACTCTACATTTACTCATTTCCAACAGAGAAGATTCCATTTGGAGGAGCCTCTTATTTTACTCCATGGGTTTAAAAACCCCCTTTGTGAAAATCTTCTCCTTTCCTTTACAGCTGGGTTAGTGTGGTTTTGTTTAGCGTTGCAGCTGTTCATATTTCTCTTTATGGGACATTTCTTTGGCTTTGTTTTTCTCTCTCATGTTGTTTTTGTGGGAATTTGCCCAGAGTGGGAGTTGGAACAAATTAATTTTCCTGAAATGTAATTCTGGGAGGGCTGCACCAGATGAGAGAGAATATGAGCGGGTCTCCATTACTGTGTTTATAGCTACCTGTCTCTATTGATCACTAACTAATCTTCTTGGAAGTATCATTTCAATTTTCCTTTTTCAGTGTGGGCTAAGCAGTGTTGCCAACACACATTTTTCTCTGTCAGACATCACAGTTAAGTATGTGGCAGACAAAAAGTTTGAAAGCCATCTCCTCAGATTGCTGTTTAAAAAAGACTTTTGAATGACTCCATTGGAGGTGTCATGCTTGCTGGCACTGAAATATTAGAATTTTTGAAAGGAAGGGAGTTGGATATATTCTACCAACCTGTGCTGAGCACTTAAGTTTTACCTGTTTTCACATCAGGATGTTTAAGTCAGAAAAAAATAGGCAAATGTATAGAGAGACTTGAGATTTGAAAATGGCATGTGAACTGACTGTATTAAATGCCTAAAAGCAAAGGGCAGCATCTTAAAAATCAGTAGGAGAAAGAGTTTGGGTCCATGTTTTGCCAGAAACAGTGGTGGGACTTGCTCTGCTCTGAACGTCTCTCCTGGTTTTGGTCCATGGGACATTTATTTCTATGTTTCTAGTGGTACAGGGAAATGCTGTCTGAGCATCTTTGGTGGAAGTTCAGTGGCCTCCCTTGCAGGAATGTCCATCCCAATCCTCACAAAAGTAGAGGCACTTACTGGGACATGGTTTATCACTGAAAAGGAGAGCTGAGCTCTCAAGTGCTCTGGTGTCCACAGCCAGTTTGTTTGCACTGATTTATCAAGATTTTAGCAAGCCTGGTGGGGTTGTGTTCCAAAGATGAGTTATGGCACATAAAATTCTGTAGGAAGCATGAGAAGGAAAAGGTACTTCACCCAAGAAGGTGTTTGGGAGGGACTTCAAGAGCTGTGGGAGCAAGACATTGCACTGAAATTTGTCTTGGAGGCTGCAGCAGGCTCCAGACAGTGCAGCTCTCTCTTTTCATATGTTGAAATCTCAGAAAATCCTCAGTCCTTCCTCATGTTCCCCCTGCTGTTAGAGCTTTCTGTGAGTGGTTTTTGTGGGATCACCAACCTGGATTTGCAAGGCTCTGTGGGGAAAGAGTAAAGGTGTCAGGTAGGCATGCAGGAGACATACCTGTGCCTCAGGACTTCCTACAGACAGAGATGCCCCTTCTGCTCTGCTCTCTCTGTGAGTAAAATAAAGCAAAATACAAACTTTGATGCCACTGGGAGCCTCCAGACAGTGAAATGAGAATTCTTTGGTAAATAGCAGTAAATGTTACTTCAGTAGTAGCATTTCAAGAGGATGGTGCATGTTCTGCGCTCAAAGTAAGAACTTTGGTTAATTTGGATGTCTGTCACTCCCGCACCTTCCTTCAGCTGGTATTTTGGTGAGAAGTGCATGTGCAGCACCTGTGGTCCAGATGAGAGGTGCCAGGTTCCAAACCAAATTCCCCAGCTGCCTTCCAATAAATAAAAATTACAATGTAGAGGTAAAAGAAATGCTAGAAGTCTTTCCAGATATCTCATTCATACATACATACATACATTTATATCTCAGGGTGGCATATGTAAGAACAAAGTAAGTCACAGGCTGGAAAAATCTGCCCTCAAAAACAAAGGAAATAATGCTGCAGGTGAAAGAAAAAAGCTAAAACTTGTAGAGACAAAACAAATAACTTTTCAAGATATTAGGAGTTATAATAGATGCAGAGGTTATTTCAAAAGGAGAGGTCCACCTGTAAATTTGGAAATAAAAATTTGTAATAGCTAGTTTCTTTCCTAGTGCAAGAATGAAAGAGGGAGATGAGTGGCAAGAGATCAAAGGGCACTTAGAGGATGTATAGACTGGATGAGGGACAGGCAGGCAAGACAGAAAGCAGTATCAAAGGACACTAATGATGAAGAAGCTCTGCTTGCTATCTGCCATAAAGAAACACAGTGAGTCAGCAGAAGTTCAGAGGGTATTAAAAGGAAAAATCTAAAAGGAGATCACATTAGAAGCAAGCTCCGTGTATTTCTTGCCCATCAGGGGACGTATTAATAAAGGGACATGGGCAACATTCGTGCACAAGTTTTTAAAGTGCAGGGGCCTTTGGCTTTCAAGCTATGGATTTAAAAGCCTTGAAGAGAGCAGTCTGAAAAAAGACAAAGCAGCCAGCACATTAATTGACAGTCCCATTACAGGGCTTGGTGGAGCCTTGTCTGGAGTGCTTTGAGTTCTGTTCTGTTCCCAGCTAATGCCCTGTTGTCATTAAATACAAATGGTGCATGTGTTTATTTTGTGTTCTTTCGTGTTCCTCTGAGGCAATGACAGAAATATTACTCTTGTCTACTTATGGGTAGTAAAGCTACTTCCCACAAGTCTATTGATGAGCTAGAGGATGTGCCAGGGAAAAGGAGCTTCAAACTGTACTCTGGAAACATAATTAAGGATATCAAAGACATGATTAGAATAATTAGGAAATTGCTCAGTGTAATATTTAGCAATTTGTGATTGTCATCCATTGGCCACAAAAGACTTCCTGCATAGGAAGGCAGCTTCCTTCTTGCTGTTTTTGAGAGGCTTTTTTGTGTTTGGGTCAGTGAGTGACATGTGCAGGGCTGTGCTGCAAATCCAGCAGAAAGCTGGGAGCCCAACCCACACCTGAGACTGGAAAGGGAGAAGAGAAATTACCCATTTTGGAGAAATCACAGTTAAAATTTTGTGTGTAGTCTAGAAGGAACATTGTAGGGGAGAATTAATGATTACCTCTGGAATAGGGAAAGGAAAAAAACATGAGGATTCTTCCCTGAAAGAAAGATTCTGGTGTCTTTACATTAATCTCCACCTCCATCTGCAGGCCATGCAGGCACTATGGGGTGTCAGGGGAGAGGACACATTCAGGAATCTCATTGCACAGTTCCTTGAAATCAAATGTGTTTTCTAAAGCTTTGGGAGATCGATGGGAGAGGTGTTTCTGCAAACATATGTAAAAATCCATGTACAGGGTTTTCTCTTTTCGGTGTGTTTATGTCACAAATTGTCACAGAGCAGGCAGTGACAGCAGTTTGGGGAACTTACACTGCAGGGTGCTGGATCAGTTCATGTAGCTGAGGATCTGCTTGTCTCTCTGGTACTAAATCCCCCTGAATCTTTTCAGATTTGCTTCAATGAGCAAAACTTGCTCCTCGTGTGGCTATTTGTGGAATAGGTGTGGTTAATCAAGGGCGCTTTCTGCTCAGTCCCACATCTTTGTACTGCTGCTTCTCTGTATACACCCTGAGGAATTTCTCCAATATGCTGAATATAATCATTGGACCTTCTGTCTTTATTGCTTTCTGTTCAATTTCTCGTAGCTGCCTTGCTTTTTGCTGCTACCCCAGATTTCTACTTGCTCTCTATTCCTTGTTGAATACAATATGGAATGAAAACAGTTTAAACAAGACCTAGAAATACAGAACTTCTTTAGCAATTATTCTGCTCTTTTATCTCTCTCAATTTTAATGCAATTGGGTTCCCTCCTTTTATCCCTGATCAGTGTTCTGCTGCTCTTACATCTCATTTTCCGTATCTGCTTAAATGAATTGCTTTCTGATTTCCTGATTGCACTGTGTCTTTTCTCTAGTAAATTCTGAAACTATTTCAGTGAACTTTCCTATTACAATATTGTATTCCATCTTACCATCTCTTTTCGTAGTCATGAGAGAAAATTCCTCCTCAGTTTCCTGTATCAAGGCTAAGATTATATCTCTATCATCCAAGTCTCCCATACCTAGGATTCTTGGCAAGTTGAAAGTACCAAAACTGCCAAATTGCACAGAACCATTTTCATTTAATGATTCAGATTTATAAAAGCATATGCTGAAACTGAGAAATTTTTAGTAACTTGAAGACTTAATTTATTTTTCTGTTGAAATGTGTTGTCCTGTTTGTTGATCCAAGTTGTGTGGTGATTCTTGAAATATGGCAGGATGCACTTTGCATGTTACTTGATTTTTAAGGGAATTAAACTTTCTGAATGAATTGTTTCAGTTTGGATGGAAATTTAATTTTAAGGTCTTGAAATTTTAGCACAATTTTAGCACCATGAGACACAGCAGTAATGAGAATGAAGACAAAAACTTGAAAGATATTAACATGTCCAGTCTAATCACTGATGATGCCCTCGGTCCATTTCTGCTGGTCAGAACCATGTGTGGAAGAAAGATCAGTCAAGCAATAGAAAATCACTCCAGTTGTTTTAACAGGGAAATATTTATTGCTGCCATGAGAAAGGAAAACTTGACACGTGAAATTAGAAAATTACATTCAGCCAGGTTCTGTGTTGGAAGGCCAAAAGGAAATGGGGATAGGCCAGGTGACACTGCCTGAGGATCCAGCCTTGGAATGAGGCAACATAAAGGGAAAAAATGAACACACTGCAGCTAAAGAAGAGGTTGATAAAGTGAGAACAGAGGGAAAGTAATAGTGCCAGTGCTACAAAAGAGATTTAATAGGGGTTTGAAACTGAACTGCACAGTTATTGATAGCACATCATCAGCCCAAGGCACTTTTTCATTATGGCCCAGCTGGTTAGAGGAAAGAGCATGAAGGGATTTAGGAAGGCATTTTTAGCAGTGGCCCATGGAAAACAGGGCTAATGCAGCATTTCCTAAACAAACAATGGCTTTTGAGGTACAAGAAAAAAAGAGTTGGAATGGAAGAATCTTCCCCTAGATAAGATGCATTTCAAACCAAACTAAACACTGAGATATGATGATAATAAGCCACACATTTATCCAAGGTATAAATCTGAACCCTTTGGGTAAATTTTGCTCCTTTCCTTTTATGTTTAATTTCCCTGCTTAGCCTTTATTCCCACATTTTTACTTAGATCACAAACAGCTGGTGTAGGAAAGGTATATATAAGTATTAGTAGAAACAACCAAGGTCATAAAAATTATTTAAAATTTAGGAAAAAACCCCAACCACATGTGCCTTGAAACTGGAGAAAAGTTATGTCTTAGCCAGTTGTGTCTTCTTTTCTATTTGTAAGAGCTATTCAATCATGTGACTCCCAGGCCAGAAAGAATAAATGGGTTTATCTTGGTGGAAGCCTCACAGATTGATATGTTAGAGCTTTAGTGACTGAGCACTGGGGTATTCATTTAGAGTATCACTGTTTTCCATCTTTTCCAGAGCTTCTCCTGGAGAAACAAACCTCTTAGCAGTGAAGAGACTTTTACCTTTTTAAAATCATTGAACAGGGAGATTTTCCTCCCTTCTTGGTTTTAGTCTCAAAGTTAAACATTTAAGAGTTCACAGCTTTAGGAAGTGACATTGCAAACTGGATTATTTCAAATTCTTGAAGCTGGATGATGTCAAAGTGCACTGATAGTCCAGACCACCTCCACCTGTTAGTCCAGTTTGAATGGAATTTGCTAGGTCCTAGATTGAAGCATCTTTTCTACCTGGTTTCCAAAATGCTGATTGGTTTACAGTTGATTCTTGTACCTTAATAGAATATTGCAGTTTGTAAGATTGGTCACTGATAAATCAAAGAGAATTGTTTGCATTCATATCATTATTTGAATGTGAAGTTTCAGACTCTTATTCTCCATCCTCAGAAAATTTTCAGTCTTGCATCTTAACAGTAAAGAAAGTAGAACTGCCCAAACATAAAAAAATCCCCAACCAAACCACCCCAAAACTAATCAATCAGAGTTCAATTTAAAGGCCATTTATTAACTATTTATGGAACGAAAGCAAACAGAGATGTGTAAGAAATTTCGAGAGACTAGTTTGCTAATCTGGTAGGAAATTTCATTCCTAAAGCTCTACTCTTTTGGAGAAAAATAGGATTGTAGGCCTCATTTTCAGCTGATTTGGGTGCAGCCCTAACTCTGGAATATCTGTAAGTTGCTAATAAATAATTCTGTACCGATCTACTACATATGTTTGCAGAGAGTAGAATTTTGTGTGCCCAGTAATTTGTCATTACACAGTGAGGAAAGAGAGGGCTCTATAGACTCTGTAGTAACTGCAATGGTTGTAATTATGCTAAATCCATAAATATATCAAATAAACTGATGTTCCTCCTTTTCACTGTATTCAGTGTAAAAGGGAACATGACCTTCTGGTGATTAGAGTAACAAGTGCTCTAACAACCCCAATATGTGTTTAATGCGTCATGCAAACTTTGTGATCATGTATATTCTGGAGTTGGATGAAAATACTGCAAAACAGTATGGCAAGGACCTATGTTTAACATTAGATGAAAGGAAATAATGGAAGGAAAGAGAAAAGGCTGGCATTTTATAGCTACCTGGCTTTGGAGTGTATGATTGCTTGTTATTTTTACCTCTGAATCACCTCATCACTGACTGACCTCTTTCAGGTCACAACATGATATCCACGTGACAGTAGCTAACATCAGTTTTGTCCTTATAGTGAATAATTTACAAGTTAGAAGTGTAATTTCATTGAATATCAGACAAGTCCTCTATTGGTTTTGGGATAGAGGTTAAAAAACTTGCCTGGCACCTATAGCAATGTCTTATTCCATGAAAAAGTTCACCCTGACCTGAGTAACTCCTGTCTTCTGAATAATATTCTGTCCATCTTATGTTGCCTGTAAGTGGATGTTTTTGACTTGTCATGTTCTTCTGTTGGCCAATTTGTTGTAAATAATCTCCTACATTTTTAGCATGGGACCAGTAATTATTCAGGGCTTTATGAAATCCAGTTCTTTTTACTGTAACATCCATAAAGCTGATTCCAGAATATCTATTTATGCCAATGAAAATTTTAATACTTTAGAGCACTTATGCCAATTGTACATTAATTGTTAATATCATTTACTAGAACATAGTTGTTGTTCTGCAGATGACCCTGCTCACTGAAGTGCTAGAATGTGCGGATTTTCTTTGGAATAGTAGATACTGCCAAGAATTCCCTTTTTTCTTGACTATTCCTACTACCCTGCACTGTGAGCCCATCTGTCCTGTTGGATCTTGTAGATCTATTGTTAAAACCACCACTGTATGTCCAGTGGGGATTAAATATATTTGCACATACTCGAGTAGTGTTGCTGACACCCAAAGAATCCTGGTGACCTTTGGCATGACAGAAGTTTGTTAAGTACTGCTTGTCCTGCACATAGCATGTGTGAAGACCCTCACATTTTATCTTTGTATGCAAGTATTTGAGGCCTTAAGAAAACTCCTTTTCCTCCTTGTTTCCTTTTCCTCCTTGTTTCCTTTTCCTCCTTGTTTCCTTTTCCTCCTTGTTTCCTTTTCCTCCTTGTTTCCTTTTCCTCCTTGTTTCCTTTTCCTCCTTGTTTCCTTTTCCTCCTTGTTTCCTTTTCCTCCTTGTTTCCTTTTCCTCCTTGTTTCCTTTTCCTCCTTGTTTCCTTTTCCTCCTTGTTTCCTTTTCCTCCTTGTTTCCTTTTCCTCCTTGTTTCCTTTTCCTCCTTGTTTCCTTTTCCTCCTTGTTTCCTTTTCCTCCTTGTTTTTATTTTTTCCCTTTTTTTCCCTTTTTTTTCTTTTTATTATTTTTTCTTTTTTCCCCTTTTTGCTTATTTTTTTCCTTTTTTCCCTCTTTTTCTTTTTCCCCCTTTTTTTCCTTTCCTCTTCCCTTTCCTTTTTCTTCTTTTCTTTTCCCTATTATAGGCCCTTTCTCTGCTCTTGCAATCACAGATTCCCTTCTTCTGATATCCTTCCTTGGAGAGAGGAAGAAATGACTTTCAGAAGACAAGCCAGCTGACAAGAGGTGGGATTTTAAAAGTCACAGGCAAGGCTGTTGGAAAGAAGAGTGCCTTGGTGAGGGCAGAGGGAGCAATGACTGATCTTTGTGGGAATCCAGTGCACTTTGTAGTGGCTTTGGATTAATGCAGCCAAATCTATACTGGTTCTCATGATCCATTCTGCTGCCTGAGGAATACTCCACTATTATGAGTCTTGCACATAGACCAACTGAGCTGCAAATCAGCTTTTTTCCTCTAAAGTAACACCAAGAATGACACATAATGACAGGCAGAGCAGCAGAACAAAAATTTCATGCTTGCTCGGTTTCCCTCGTGCCCTGCTGTTCTTCACAGGGTTTGGATGCTCTTTCCTTCTGCTCTGCACATCCACTTTTGCAAACAGGCAACATCTCCCTTCAGGGACATGCAGGGAAGGGCTGGCAATTCCTGCCTGCCTCTTTTGTCACCCAGCAAGGTCTCTGCTGTACTGAGCCCCTGTGCAGTTTGACAGGAATAGGTGAGAGACAGCCTCTTTTCTCTAAGAGATGAATGAAGTCATGCTGTGTTTCCCTCGTTGTGTTTTCATCCCAAGAGATTATACAGAATGCTTTCCACAACCCTTTCATGTTCTGGAATTTTAGGATCAATGGGTCTCTGGCTATTTCTAAAACAGTTTGAACAAGAGCAGACTCAAAAATTGTCCATGAAATAAAAATAGATGTGAATGATTGTAATTTGGAATAATCTGCTGGGATTCAGAGAAGAGCTAGGAATGTGAACACACAAGCTGAAGAGGAAAAGACTTTGTTGGTTTTCTTATAAAGAAGATTGTAGAAAGGATTCCTGCTACAACTGTATATGCATTCACACAGGGAGTTCCACCTGTCTTTCCCAACCTCTTGCCTGTATCCTTATCTACTGATTTTCCACAGTATTTTTCACTACATCAATCAAATGGGTTTTAGTTTTGTTTCTGAAATGACTTTTAATGTGTTCTAGTAAGGTTATAATCTCTTATCTTGCTTTATGCATTTTTGTGCACTTTTGCCTTCTCCAAGCTTTTACTAAGCCATAGTCTGCAGTCTCCAAACCCAAGCTTGACTGTAGGTCAGTTTTTAAAAGGTGATACTTCCCATCACAGCCAGCAGGGAGATAATCCTGGTGCTGCCACAGGGACCCAGCACCATCCTGTCCTTGCTCTCCTTTCCTGCCATGTCCCCAGTGCTGGTGGCACAAAGCTGGCCCAACTTTCATGTGTTCCTTCATGCAAGCAGCTGTTGAAGTCATGCCAGGAGGCATTATAAAATAATAATGAATAATAATGATCCCAGGAGCAGTGTGTCCCTCCATAACCTCAGCTGGAGGGCAGGATGAATTGCAGTACATTCTAGTTGGGAGTTTAAAGTCAGTGGAGGATATGAGACAGCACCACTCCATGCAGGTGCCTCCCATATGGATGCCTGCAGAGCTGTGGCTCTGCTGACTCACCTGTTTTACAGGGGCCTTGCCTGCCAAGAGCACTCCCTGATAAACTGGATTTGTGCTCTGTAGTCAAGGTGTGGGAAGAAAGCAAGCACATGTCTCTCTGATGCTAATGGAAAATCTTTGATTGGAAAGAAATTGGCATAGGCAGAGAAGGTTTTCAGGACACCCCTGAGGGCAATTACTGGCTGGACTCACCAATATCTAAAGATATCTGGAAGTGTAGAGAGCTTCTACCAATCATGCATTGAGGCAGCACCTTCACAGTCAGTGAAAGTACTTGAGAATTAGGATAAGTGGGTGTATGAAGCCATTCCTCCAAGTCTCTGCCACCAAAACAATCTGTTTTACTTCATGTCCATTGATGGGACTGTGTGTAACATTCTCCTCTGTTCCTGAGTCTGTATAAGTCTCTGTTATGAGTCCTTGCAGCATTTCTTGGATCAGACAAATACCACATGTCTTTATTCTGTGCTGTCAGTGAGGCAGTCAGACCCCACCCATCTGTCAGCTCACTATGAATTTTGTTTAGGTTTTGGCTGCTGGCATCATGCATAGGACTCCCACTGGCAGCACAGCAGAGCTATTTCCAAATTAAAAAGAATTTCACGTGTTCCTGAAGGAATTTCAGACGTTCCTGTAGCAAGAAGTAACATCTCTTATAATGCAATAAATGGCTTTTCCCCTACTGATACTCTTCCTTTCTCACATGGGAGAAGTATGAAAGGAAAACATTTTTCTTATTTTAGGAATTTGCTAATCATTGTGGAATCATAGAAAAGAGGTGTGGAAGAGACTAGTGAAATCTAATGAAGACTGAAATGCATGACAGCATCATGCAATAAGGAACCATATGATCATTTCAGCTAGCTGGTGCATGCTGCTGAAATGTAGTTATTGTTATCTCTGTCATCTGTTTCACAGCTCTTCCTATCTCCTCACCTTTAATTATCATTCTGTTGGGGTTCTGCCTAAGAAAGCAGAGCCATCTGGGGAAATCAGCATTGCTTCACTCAGGCTCGGCTGGAATTAAAATGATCTGCTGTGAAGACGAAGAAGAAGGAAAAAAAATCCAAAATATCTTGTCTAGGGAATTAACCAGAACTGTTGACCAGCTCCTACAGTTCAGTATAAGAAAGAAATTTTATTTAATTAGATACCGGAATGTACTCTAACATGACAAAAAAAAAAAAAAAAGGAAGGTAGGTGAAAGCTTGCTCCTATTTTTATGTAGCAGACATGCTGTCACAAAATCACAGTGCATGTGTGCTTTAATGAAAGCCAATGAATCGTTCCTACTTATAAAGATGACAGGATGAGGCCAGCAGCTGTTAAAATCAGTGAAATATATTAATTGTCATTCCTAAATCATGACCTCATATTCCCAGGCCTGCAGAAATGGAGGATGTGCAGTAAATTAGTCCCACAGCCTTTTACCTCTGAGCCTGGACCCTGCTGAGGCCACCAGTTGAAATGAATCTGTGTCTCCATCTGAAGCAAGTCCCCTCAGAGTATTTACTGCCGTCACAAAAGTGCTTTGGCATTGGGACAATTTGACCTGATTAATTGGCACTGTTCAAAGAGAGCAGGGGACAGCCAGAGCAGAGAGAGAGCTCTTGTGGTGTCTGGGAGTCTGCACTGCTCAACTCATGTTGCTGCTGTCAGGTCTAGACTTCCAAAGCACAAGGGAAGTTAATATTAACAAAAAAATTCCTGTGGGTAAGGAGAAGGATGAACAACAAATAGCAACACCCAGTCCTTCTAAAAAAATCATGTATCAAACACTGTTGTCTTAAGTGAGGCTTGCTGCTTATCATTTTAATTTGTCTCATAAAATAATCAGTCCAAGAATACATTGGCTAAATTATTGAGTAATGTGAGAATTAAAGTCACCTCAGGAAACAGCCTTAAATGAATAATTCTCTGAGCACTGGAGCAAACGAGGCCTGATGTTTTATGAATTTGTCTCCACTTCTTTGACAGGATAGGATTTATTAAAAAGGGAGTTTTTCCTGTTAGGACGTTTCTGTCATTTGCCTGCTGTGCAGATCCTGTGGTACTTGGTAATGACTTGGTTTGGTGTGACCCTTGGTGAGGACTGCACAGTGTCTTTCTTCTAGCCAGGCTCAGCCATGAAACATCTGCACAGCTGGGGTAAACAGGAATCAGAGCCTTTACTCAGTCCTGCTTTCTTTATTTTAATTTTTTTTTAATGAGCTCTATTGCACATAATAGTTCTGGCTGCAGTGAGGCAGAAAAGTAAAAGAAAAGTAAAGACCTGGGTGGGAGAAAAACCCGGACTCTCCATCATAAAGGCAGTGTGGGTGCCTCTTGCGGATTATTTAGCCACAAGAACTTGAGTACAGCCCTTCTGTCAAATTTAGGTGAACACGCTCAAAAAATGGTAACTGACAGATTTTGTCACTGCATGGTAAGATAAATAACCTATAAAAGCAGATCAGCCATTGTGCAGGAGCTGGAGGAAAGTCATATCTCCCTGCTTTTAGTGAGTTGGGGCATAGCAAGGAAAATCTGCCAATTTCTGGAAAACAAATATAAGACTCATTAAGTCAGTCTCATTAAATCTTACAATCATGGCTTCTGTGCAGTGCAAGCAAGGAAAGTGTTTTAACTGATAAAAAGCCCCTAAGGTACTATCAGCAGGACCATAAGGTAAGACTTTTTATTTGTTTCTTTCTTGCCTGTCACTTGATGCAGAGCTGGAATGAGACTGCAGTGTTTCACTGCACAAGAAGGTCATAAAAATGTCTGAAATTGTCAGGAAATGTGTGGATATGGAAAGAGTGTTTTCACCCATCAGATTTTGTAGCAGCTGAGCAGAACTCCTAAGAAAGGAATGACTTTCCTCTGCCAAAACCACTGGCTAGATGGTTGCCCTCAGTAGGAGTTCCTGGCAGATGAAAACAGCAGAGGGAAGAAAAATCCACTGAAATGATATTCCTAAAGTTTGACAGCAATACAAAAATATTCCATCCAAATATATGTAGGCATTTTTCCTTTTCTGCATTCACTGTCTGACTGTTTTGATGTGGTTTGGTTTGAGTTTCAAAGTTATTTTATATTTTATGGAAGTGTGCCTTTCTAAAAAGACATGTATTTTTTCATAATTAAATAGGTATTTATTGCATGCATTATCTGAAATGAGGCAGCATATAGCAGTGAGTTCATTGAGCACAGGCATCCAGAGGGACTTGGATGTTTAGGAAAGATGCTCCATTCCCTGAGCAGCTCAAAATCCATCCCCACATCAGACATAGCCTGGCCTGAGTGGAGGAAGGGCAGTGTATGGGAGTCAGGGAGGGGAGTACAATTAAGAGTCAATGATGAAACATAAAAGCTTGTGATTAAGAAGCTGAAGAATGAATGAATGAATGAATGTTATTGGAGCTGAATATTATTATGAATGTTACTAGACCTTGTGTCTGCAGCTTTCCTGAGCCTGCTTTGCCAATCACTCAGGCATCTTCTTCCTATTGTTGCCCAGAGAATTTAAGGATGCCCCATCCCTGGAAGGGTTCAAGGCCAGGTTGAGTGGGGCCCTGAGCAACCTGGTCTAACCAGAACTGACAAGTCTGGCTGGCCTTGGAGGAAGAGAGGCTTTAAACCTTGCAACTCAGTACCTTGGGGGATGTTTCTAGGAAGTCTCCAGGAGTCCAAGGCCTGTCAGAGCTGTTGGTCCTGGCAGCTTTGGTCTGGGAGAAATCCCGTGATAGAAATTTTTGGAGACAGAGTCCCACTTGGGGCCACGTTCTCCTGACAACTAGTATCAGCCCTTTTCTGTAGGCAAGAAAAGCCAGAAACACAATTTATTGGGAACAATTTAGTTTCCTAGGAATGCAAGGCCAGCCAGAGCCATCAGTCCTGGCAGATTTGGTGTTGGAGCAATCCTCTGATGTTTGCAGTTTTAGGAGGTGGAATGTCACTTGTGGCAACAGATGACTGTGTATGTTGGCCCTTTTCCATAGCATGGAAAGCCTGGCAACCCATGTCTTGAGGGGGGTTAAGAGGCAGGCCCTGGGAGTCCAAGCCAGGCCACAGCCATAGGTCCTGGCAGCTTTGGTTCAGGAGGAATCCTCCAACATTCAGGATTTTAGGAGGCGGAATACCAACTTTGATCCTCGATGCCTGACTGCCAATATCGGCCCTTTTCCATAGGAATGTGGTGTGGGTTTAGGCTTCTCGGGGAATTTTTCCCTTTATCATTGCTTAGATGTTGGGAGTGTGAGGCACTGCCTCATTTGGGGGGCATTTTTATTCCTACTTGTTGGAGCAGGGCTCCCAAAAATAGGTGGCAGAGATTAAGCCACACGTGGAAGAATAGACTTACACACTCAATCAGAACAGAATCTGAAAAATATAAAAGATAAACTTCAGGCATCATAAGGAGTGGGTAATAGTCTGAATTGCTGCTGCTTGTAGGAGTTTGCCGAAGCCTCCTGAAAGGGGGAGAACCCCCTTTTCTCGATCCACCTAGAGATGTTCTGAGCTGGCATGGAGCGTGTCCTGGCCACAGGTACACCAGGAGGGAAAAACAGTGCCAGGCTGGCTTAAAACTTCCAAAAATGTGCCAAATTCTGTTGGATTACTGCTCTTTTCTGTTGTATATATACATACATACATATATATATATATATGTATATATTTGTGTGTGTATATATATATACACACACACATATATATGTATGTCCATATATATGTATTTTCTATATATGAGAGAAGCCATATATATATATATATCTCCAAATATATATAAATTTTCTAGTAAAGACCTATTATTCCTTTTTCAGCATTTTTTGCCTGTAAGTCCTGTAATTTCCAAGTTAGTAAAAATCTTAAGGGAAGAGTCTTCTTTCTAATCCAGCAAGGTTCCCACCTCTCTTGGCAGACATTTGTCTTTTAAACCAAGGCAGAAGGAACACCCTGCAACCCAATATCTCAGGGGCAGTTGATAGGCAGCACCCAGGAGTCCAAGGCCATCCAGAGCCATTGGTGTTGGCAGCTTTGGTGTGGGAGCAATCCTGTGTCATTCCCAGTTTTCAGAGGCAGAATCTTGCTTTCACTCCTGGCTATTTGGCTTCTGTCAAATTACAAAAGCCCTCCACATTTTGGAGCCACAGTGAACCAGGTGAGTGAGAAATCATCTATTAAAAACTGCATGTATAAGTAAAGCATCAAAATCTGCTCAGGAAAGTAGCACACGAGCCTTGTTGGATTTATTCTTTTTGTTTGGCTGGATTGTTGTGAGATTTTGGATTTTTATAGTGATTGGTATGTTATGATATGATTTTGTTTGGTTTTGGATTTTTCTCCTTTTTTTTTTTTTTTTTTTTTTCCAACACAACCAACAGGCTGTCTTAAACAGAGCTATTCCCAAATCATCTGTGGTTTGGCAACAGATAGGGTTGACAAGTTAAATTATTCTTGACTCTTTTCACAGAGTGCCCAACCACAACACTCAAATGTTTGTTTATTTGGTTGTTTGAAAGTGACACTGTGATGTAAAGCAAAGTCCATATGCAACCATTTACCAGTTCTACCGTTGGATTTAATAAATGCTGTTTTAGCTTTTATTCCCCTACTGCCTGATTTTTGGGAATTGTCCACCACTGTGAAATTGGAAAGTTCAAGAGAAGAAACTATGAAAGGGAATATCTAATTTCTTTACTCTAGCTGCTGTTTCATGGCCTCAATTAATCTACACTTGCAAGGCCTTCAATTTATGGAAAATTATTGGAGTGGCAATGTGAACTCCGCATAGCCAAAAGCTGGATTTTAATAAATGTGGGCTATTTAGTACGTACACACAGGATGGCCTTTGAAATCCATCAAGGCTTGTCCAGCCTGCTCTGAATAATTTTAAGAAATCAGTGCATAATTAATCAAAAATGCTATCAGATCTTTTTTCCTGTGGGCTATCATCCTTATTTCCAGTAAATGTGAGGTTGAAGTTTTTCCTCCTCCTTTACACTGGCTCTGCTTGCACACTAGTGGGATTTATCTCTGCAATATAGAAATGGATAAAAGAAAACAGATGTCCAGTAGTACATCTCAACTAAAAATACAATGATTTACATAATGTGTGTAATTGTAGGAAGTCTCAGGAAGGTATTTTGAGCTCTGTGCCTTGGCTTAGATACTGATTTCTGTTTGCTGAATCAAAATGGCAGCCTGAGGAAAAAACCTATCTGAAGGATTTCATCCAGGATATTGTCCTTATGTACTTGTACGTGTAGAGAAACAGAATCCACTTGTCACAGTGAAGGAGAAAACTTTATTTACTGAGATTTATTTCAAAAAGGCAGCTATTTTAGCCACAATTCATGCTTAAAACCTCTGCCTGTGGAACGGCTTGTACCAATATCAGCAGGCAAACTCAACATCTGTCAATCTTTCACTTCCATTATCTTTTTTCCCCCATTGTTTTGATGTGCAGTTCAGGTTGTTAGTCTTGCTGAGTCATGTCTCAATTGCTAGAGGAACCTATCTAGTTGTGGAAATTCTGGAAGTGAGACAAAGGGATCTCTGATGCTGCTGGGTTCTGCCGTTCTTGGTGCTGTGCAGAGCCTGGCCGGGTGTCCCCCCTTGCTGGCAGGTCTGGCACCCAGCTTTGCCCTGCCTGCTCCTAAATGTCCACGTAATTATTGGAGAAAGGCTTCTGCTCTTCTCCTCAGACTCAGTGGCAAGTGGCTGTGCTCAACAAAAATGATGTTTTTGTCTCCTTAAACTCCATTTAACTTTCCTACCTCAGACCTTGCCCCTTGTTTGGCATCGTTTCAACCCCACTTCTCCTGTTCTGCTGCCTCAGGCCATCCGTGGCTGAGGATCTTTTCCATATTCACAACACACACCTGTTACTGAGTGCTTGTATTTGCCCCTACTTGATGTTATCTTCTGGTTTAATCAGTTTTTTTTAATAGGTGGCAGAGGGAAAGGTAAACTCTGCTTATAGATCGGTGATAGTTTGAGGCAGAATTTGCCTTTTCTTCTGTGTGAAGTCATCTCCAGATGGTTAAATAAGGAATGCCCCGCATGAAACTGCTCTCCAAATTGTAAAATTGCTTGTTTGCAATTTGCCAGGTACCTGCAAACCATCTCTTTACCTTTAATAACCATATTTTACAAGTGGGAAAGGGAATTTTGTGCTGCTGGTTTTGACCAAGAACTGTAATTTGATTTAAATGAATTTGCTTTCCCTCCAGCTTCTCTGACTTCTCTCCCATGCTTTGTTCAGCCTGCATTGTCTTTCTTGCTGGTTATAAACCCTGATCCATAGTATGCCCAAAACCAACACTGGCAAAGAGTATCATGTCAGCTGCACCACTAAATAAAAGAAACCTTAATATTTTATGTTTTCAGTTAAAATTTAGTGGTTGAAATGCCAGCCTTGTAGCTCATTAAACTCTTGAAGAGTTTAGAGTTTATAGGAAAAAGTTTATAACGTTCTCTTGATTAAAAATGAACTATTTCAGCCTTGGAAATGACTCTGTAATTAAAAAGTAAATCATATTATATGTTCACCATGGTGAACTGATAATTGGAAATTATTATTTTATTCCTTTTAATATCAATAAAATGGTGTAGCATTTGTGAGTAGGAAATAAAAAATAACCTTAAAATTCTTTTCAATGATAAGCCCTGTAATGCCTGTAAGCACAGGAATTACTTCTGTGTCTATTGTGGCTTAATGCTTTTATTACCTGGAATGTCATATAGAAATAAAAAATTATTTTCCACCACATTTTAAATATTATTCTGCAATAAACCTTGGCTGTACCATTAAATCTTCTGGAGCTATTAGCTGCCTTTAAAGCACCAGAATTTATATTTGGCCATACTGCAGCTGTCAGTTCAAGCCCAGGACATCTGGGGGTTGGTCTGAGCTCCAGAATGGAGTGGATTTGTCTCTTTCCTCAGGAATAGATATTGTCCAGCCTGCAAATGAGGCAATGCACACAGCTGGGGTAGGACTGATAGAATTCCAGCAGTTGTTCATTCTGAAGCAATTTCAAGAGCTGTTCCAAAGCATTTAGCCTTGGGTGTCTGAGCTTGTGGGAATTCCTTTTTATACTCTCTGCTGGGAAGTCATTGTGATCAAAACCTTTGAGGGGATACAGTTGGTTTTGGGAGAAAGAGTACATTCCTACTAAAAGTCCTACCCTGCATCCTAATTTCATTTTGGAATAAAGAACAAGGTAAACCCTTGTCTAAGAGAGTCAAATTGGTGTTTTTAAAACTTTCTGTAATTATCAGACACCAAAAGGATAAAGGGAATTGCACACAATAAATTGGGTTTTGTTTCAACTTTCTCCTTATTCAAGCTTGCCCAGGTAGGTTATTCGTTCCTTCAGTTTGAATTTTGCCATTAGATTTTGACAGAAGTAAATGGAAAATTTTAGTGTCTCTCAAATCCAAACCAGCTTCTCACTCTTGTGAATTTGGTGAAAAGAATTTATTCCAGAAGCTCCTCTGGGCTCATGAAAAAAAAAAAAAATCTGAATCCTGACTTGCAAGTGAGGATGACTACTACTATTACTACTACTATTATTATTAATATTTATTTATTTATTTATTTATTTATTTATTTATTTATTTATTTATTTTACAGATGAAAAGGCTGATAGAACACACTTGGAAGTGGAAAACTGAACTCTCAGGTATTGGCCAACTGATGATATTCGTTGACAATTCTTGTGCCTGTCTGTTTTAGTATTGTTTGGAAATAAAGAAAATCCAGCATTGCTGCTGTCTGGCTGTGAGATTTCACTTTCCAGCTACATTGATTTTATTACTAAATTAATTTAGTGCCAGTGTCCCTTTCAGTGATCACATAAACCTGCACAAGGGACACTTGGCATTTCTCTACTGGTTACTCAAGAATTTTGCTGCAGAAGTTTTGCTCTCTAGCTGCTGTATTTCATATGCTTCCTTGTTTTTATACCAAGACACTTATATCAAATTTGAGCACTTTTTGAGAAAGTGAATTGATGGGTTTAGGTACTAATGATAAAGTAGATGCTTTGATCTCATAATTTAAATATTCACAGCCTTTTCATGCTTGGAGTTTTAATCATAGGTCAGCAGTGACATACTTGCTGATACATGATTAAGAATTCTGGGCAGACAATTCTGGATTTAAATTAATTCATATAAAAACACTTTTAAAATAATCTCCTTAAAAGCTACTGGGTTTGCTGTTGCAAAGAGACCCAAGGGCTTTAAGGGTGATTTATGTGTGCACAATACACTCTTCACACAGAAACTTCCCCTATAATAGAAACAAATCTTATGACAGCTGTAGTCTTTTAGGAGTGAAGACCTTTTCTTGCATAAAGCATAAATTTTAAAAGCTGAGTAGCTTTTTATGTGGTTTATTTGTGGATTTTTTTACTAGCTAAAAATGCAAGATGCTGCATAAATATTTGTTCAAGTTTAGTTGCAAAGAGACAGAGCAATGTGTCAGGTACAGTATTTTATTGATGGAACAATCTGATTGAGGCCTATAGGGAAACTCAGATGATGGAGAGAATTATTTGAATGCTGGCATCATTTCCAAAGGGATTTCAAGCACTTCCAGCCATGGCTATATAACACGGCATGTGCATAGCAGTTACCTCTGGGCATGATTTCTCTTTCAGTTTGGGTATTCTCAGTGGGATTTCTGCCTTCTTGTGAGATGTTCAGCAGTGTGTGAAATTTCTAGGTTCTCTCTTCAGCAAATCTGGAAGTCTGGGAGATCCATGTGTGTTTCAGCTGTAAGGACTAGGAGTTTCA
Source organism: Melospiza melodia melodia (assembly GCF_035770615.1). Taxonomy (NCBI): domain Eukaryota; kingdom Metazoa; phylum Chordata; class Aves; order Passeriformes; family Passerellidae; genus Melospiza; species Melospiza melodia. The sequence continues at coordinate 107,128,361 of NC_086196.1, read as the reverse complement.
TCTCTCACATGAGCTTTCTGCTTTGTTTAACATTTCATTCTCCCATATACAGTAGATTTGTGTCTGGTATTTAAACCTAAAATTATTTCATTGGGAGAAATAAAAGGAACATGAAAGTCTTGTTGCTCTGTACAAACCACATCTGTGATGGCTCTGTTACCTTTTCTTCAGCCACTTCCTTAAAGACAGCTTCAGAAACATAGACCAAGGTTGATCTTTTCTGGTGTAAAGCTGAGGTAATGGGCTCCATCAGAATTTCAAGTCTTCTCTGCCTTGTTAGAAGGAGTTATTTTGTAAAGCAGTTTTTAAATTATATCTGTATTTTCAGATTAACGTTGTAACACAGTTTTTAATTTGCAAATAGTGTGGAAATTCAAAGAAACACCAACTGCATAGAATCTGAAATAAAACATTCCAAACCCACAGGGTTTCACTATGTCAGTTATGCCAAGATAATCTGGTGGAGTAGTCTGGACTGTTAAAATGACAAATACAGCTCTACACTAAGAGGTTCACTGCTTTTTGGAGTTACCCAGTGGTAAGTAACTTTGGAAAAAAAAATGAGTATGAAGGAATGGTAGTCCTGAAAGGTCTTTAGTCCACAAGCATGTAGGAGGATTCCTCACACATACACTTTCTATTTAGGAGTATCTCAATTATCTGAGAGGGATTGCATGCTTGAGTCTATGTTCTCTGAATTATTCTCTCTCATGCAAGTCAATTTTTATGCTCCACTCTCCTATCTCAAAGTAGATGGCAAGATATGAGAGGATTTTACATGTAATCCAAAGTCTTCCATCTGGGTCACTGGGTTCCTGATAATTGCTTCTTTTCTGGGCTGGAAATCACTACCACTGACAGGATAAACTAGTGCTGGAAAATCTCGCAGCAATTATGGAAGTATTTTCTGACATCAGACATGTTTTTTGTTCTTCCCTACAGAAAAATGCACTCTTGAGAGACACAGATGAGATTATTTACAGAATCTGCAGCTCTCCTTCTGGATTCTGCTCACTGAGAGAAAAGGTGGAGAAGCACCCACAAAGCAGCTGTGGACTAAAGAACCCATTTCACCCTTCAGAGCTCTCCTGCTGGTTTAGTGGAAAACCCGATGGATGGATGGATAAAGCTTGCACAAAGAAAAATCAGCTCTTGGCTAGGTGAGAAGGAGATTTTAACCTCAGAGTCCCAGGAGAGCAATAGCATGGAGAGTTGAACAACTCGTCCTGCAGCTTTAACTCTGTGTCTTGGTTTAAGACAATTTAAGAGGTGGACACTCTAAAATGAGTTACTTCCCCTTAGTTTCAACCAATCCCTTTCCACCAATAAGGAGAAATGAAATATGAGTAGATAAAAGTGAAAAAATGACAGTTTATTAACAAGTGAAACAGTAACAGGCAAAAAAAAAAAAAAAACCCAAAAAAAAAAAAAACAAAAAACAAAAAAAAATCAACCAGTGAATAATCAGTAGATAGAAAAAAATTGCTAAGTCCCATGAATAGTTTGAGGTCATTAGGAAACATAACTCTCTCAGCCTTTCTTCATGAGACCAAACTGACTTTTGACCTTGGAAATACCTGGGAGTTCTGGTCTTTGATTGTGACAAAATCATTAAACAGCAGTTAGCACTTGCTCGATGGACTGGTATGTCAGTCCAGCCTTTTAAAGATCACATTGGAAAAACCAGTCAAATGAATCAGCTGGTCTGGAAGAAGAAAGTGCTAAAAATCTGTGAGAGACCTTTTACAGAAACTTCTTTAAAAAAAAGTTTTACGACATAAAACTTGCAGGTGATCTGAAATAGCCGAAGCAAATGAAAGAGAAGGCTGCTGTAAGGTGAGAGAGAGTTTCTGAACCTGCCCAGTGTGAATTCCTTTCCTGTTGACTCATGTCAGATCTGTTCCTCCTTCCATCTTATTCCTTTCTATTTTAGAAGACACTGTTCCTAAAATGGAAAATGCTTTTCTTTATTCCCAACCAGTGGCAGTACTTGAGAACTTAAGAAGTATGTTAGTGGTCATTAGTGAGGTTTGGTTTTCTTTTTCCCTTAATATTTGAAGTTAAGCCTTTATAAAAACTGTGCTTAGACTGCAACTTTTCAGAAGTTTATGGCTATCCTGATTGATGCTTCCTTGAGATATATAGCAGCAAAGCCAAATAATCACAAAGAGCATGTGCTAGGTATTTCCACCCAGGGAATTTAAAATTTTCTGACTTCATTTATGATGCTGCAGTGTAACCACCTGGTGGAGTGAGTGATTGCAAGGCCTGATTAATGGTAGAGACTTTTAGACTGGGATTTGTTACTTCTGCACCTTGTATGCTGTTCTGTGGTGGAAATATTTCACAGCTTTTGCCAGCTATGTTTTTTGAAAAATCACAGCTTGTTGGAACCTTGATTCTCTTACTGGAGGATATCCCATGGTTCAGGTCTGTTTAGATGTGGCAGGGCCAATGAAAATATGTTCTCTCTAATGAGGACTGGATATATCTGGACTCTTCTGTTTGGTAAAACCTTGAAGTAAATGTGGTACCTTTGTAGCAAAACATGAGTGAAACCACATGGTGGCTCTTCTGTAGCTTGGCTTATAAAAAATTACCCTTTGTTGAATATGTGAATGTAGATGTCAAATCTCTCCCAAGGTTTGGGGATTATACAAGAGATGAGATGGGAATTGTCTTCGTCTTCCCTATTTTCAAAACTGGATAGTTTCAATGTGGCAGACAAACTTCTTGTGCCTGACCTGCTGAGTCTCAGGGAGAGGGATGCTTTGTTTCAAGCAGTGTTTCATTTAAAAAAGGTTAATTTCTTGGATGCAAAAAACAAGGCTTCCTGAAAGAAATGTGCTGTTGATCCAATTCCAGTACTTTCAAGTTTTTGGTGCCTGCTGAAGCGTAGTAATGCCTCAGAAGCAAAATAAGGGTTTTTTTTTCACAGATTTTAAAGAAGTTGTGACTTTTCTCAGTTTTACAAGAGATTCTCAGGAGTTCCAGCATTAACTCTTTTATGCTGCCATACATCCAGACTGAAAAACCACTTTGTTCCCTATGCCAATTATCTTTTTAGGGTTGAGGAGTTGCTACAGTTCATGTATACTACAAGCTCTTGATTCATGGGAATATGTTTACTTTTGCTATGCTCAGTCTGTGCAAAAAATTCTGCTCAGTCTTTCTGAATTTTAATTATTGTCTTTTGATTGAATGGTTGAATTTTGCAGTATCATAGCTGATATTAACGCATTTAAAACACATACGTCAGGAGGATCTGGTATTCCAGAGAATGTTTGAGTAAGCTGAGAAGTGAGGCAGATGTTTTACTCTTATATTTCATTGTTCAGGTCTATTCATCAGTGTAAACAATCAGTAGGGATTGTTTACCCTGATAAATAGAGAAGTGGAGCAAAATCTTCTGCCCTAGGCTTTTACTGTAACTTTGAGGCTGAGCAAAGTTTTTCCTGAAGAGCAATGCAAGGGATGTGACAAAATGTGCCTGAGGAACAATGTGGTGACAAGATCCCATCTGTGAGGAAACCAGCAGGAATCAAGGCAGGATGTTCCCCAGGGGCCCAACCAGTGCAGCTTTGCAGAGCCAGTTCAGGAAGTCTGATGACCTGGCCCTGCCTACCAAAATATCTTCTCAAAGCAGTAATCCTTATATCCCTTTTTTCATGAGAGAGACATCTACCAGAATGCTTCCAATAACCCCCACCAATAACCAAGCAACAAACTCCAAGAAATACCCTTTATACAGATTGTAATGTGGTGATGCCAACAGGCCTGCTCTAACTAAATACTCCAACAAGGGAGGCATTGGCAGAAGAATAAACATTTGCATGCTTCCCATGCAAGCCAACTCCCTAAATGCTGGGCCTTAGGTGAAATATTCCCTGAACAAGCTATTCCCAGTTATCCTGCAAGGTTTCTGAAGGGGAAATGGCCTGTTGGGTCATGGGAGGGTTTGTGCCTTGCTGATATTGCACTGCCCTATGCCTTGCTGACATTGCACTGTCATATTTTCTGGAAAAATCCCCTTGCCCAGGATTCTTCTCCTGGGAAGCTGAGAAGCCTCAGAGATAAAGGAAAACAATAATTATCTCATTTGTTTCTCCTGTGTTTTGCTGCCTTGGAATGTGTTTGGAGATTGTTTATCCAGCAGGTGCTTGTTTCATTGGTTTCATGTGAATTGTTTTGACTTCTGGGCAATCATGGTCAAGCTGTGTCAAGGCTCTGAAGAGAGTCACGAGTTTTCATTATTCTCTTTCTAGCCTTCTATCTGCATCCTTTCTCTATTTAGTATAGTTTAGTATAGTATTCTTTTATATAATATAGTATCATAAAATAATGAATTAGTCTTCTAAGAACACAGAGCCAGATTCATCATTCCTTCTCTGTCTGGAGAACCCCACAAATACCAGAGCCCTAAGCAGTGACAGCATCATCAAAGGAGGCAGAACCTACCAGAGCCAGGATCTGCAAAAGTCACTGAGCTCTCTTGGCTCTTCCCTGAAGCACCTGGCAGTGCCCCTGGGATGCTTGTCTGTGTGCAACCCTGCAGACAGAATGTGGCAGCTGCTAACATCCTCATTCTGTTTCCTTTGATCTGTCCTCACAAAGTACAGCTTGTTCAAAACAACTGGAGGAAGCAGAAGGCATCAATTCTCTCAGAATTATTTTTGGGGAAAATCAATACATTGGCTTTGGAGGTTGCTTGTGGAAATAAACCCAGCATTGCTTTGAAATTTGATACACCTCAAGAACCGTTTTGAAACTTGATTCATTTCTAATTAAAGTGAAATCTGAAGCCATGTGAGGGTTTTGATAAGTTCAGCTTTTGTTGCAAAGAGCAGTTCTACCCAAGTTCTTTTCTCTTAGGGGCTGGCTGCTATTGTACTATTTTATGTTATAGTTTCTGAATTCACCCCACACAGTCTCATTGACTTCAGTGGGAATTTTCCAAGAACAAGGAATTAAATAGTCTTCAGAATTAGTTCCCCCATGAATTCAAAATATTAGATATCCACTCAAGTTATGTTATGTGCTGTCAATTTTTCACCTGTTAAAATTCTTGGAGCAGATGCAATAAAACTTCTCCAAGCTTGATAAGAAAAGTTGCAAATACTTTGAATTCTCTGCAGAAGTCTGGGAGTTTGGGAAAGCTGCTCTGAGGTTCTCTTTCAGAAAGGAATTTTCTGTGCTAAGCCCCATATTTCACAGTTGTCAATTCTGCATGACTTTGGTGCTCTGCATTTAAATAAAGAGAAATAACACATTTTGGTGGTAAATTATGGGTAAATAATAAAGGCCAGAGAAAACAACAACAATGAAAGAAAGAAGAACCGCAATAATTTACATACATTTGGTTTCATGTATTTGTGATGAAAGAGAAAATATAAGGAATATGTAGGAGATTGAGGATGGGATTGTCATTGGTTGTGCCAAATTGCAGGAATACATCTTATAATTACCACGTTCCTTCTTATGGAAGCAAACTTTAGGCTTGAAACATTTTTAGTCTTTCTTGGCTTTTCTAGATGTATTCATCTGTCAGTGCAAGTGAAATCCTAAAGCCAGCAGGGGGACATCAAAACAGACTTCACATGTGCCCACTGGACCTTTTCCTTTCATTTTTCTAACTTGCAGGTAAAGTGATTGATTGGAAATTATTGCCGTTTGCCTTGATCCTGCCTGTGAAGACTGCTTCCTAGTATTTTCTTTTCCAGGTTTTTTCTCCTATGATTTTTTTCTGAAAAGGCACCTTCTCTCTGATCAAATCCTTTTGACAACCTATAGATGATTTTGGTATCAATTCACAGTTTTTATCGATAAAGTATATTTAATAAATTCTTACTTTCCAGGATCTATTAGAAAATAAGCTAGAGGTCCACATGTATCTGTATTAGATGCATGAACTTCCCAATTTCTTATTATGAACCCAAGAAAAGAGGATTTTGTGAGAATTTTCTGCAGTGGAGTTAAGTTTATTTAACATTTTTTGCTGAGTGCTTTATGAATAGCATACCCGTCTGAAATGGCTTTCTTTTGGCCAACTAGAAATGCATCTTTGGGATATGGTGGGTTTCTAGAAAGCATAAATTCTATGGGTGTGCCTTGGCTTTCTGTTTCAAGCTGTGTGGTGCCAAGTACATGGCAGTTTTGTTCAAGAAATAAATCAGGTACTCTGAAAATATGGTAACCAAGTGACCCTTAAAATGCTTTAAATCCATTGTTTCAATGGTTTGAATCTTGGCTTTCAGCACAGTAACAACTCTTTTTTGTTTTGTTTTGTTCTCTTTTGTTTCCCCTCTATCTTTCATGGGCAATATTGAATTTTTTTTCTCTTTCCCTAGACCAGGTGTACTGCAGATCCTTGTTTTGTCCAGGAGAAGCCCAAAGTATTAACACAGCAGCGAGGCTGAAGTTTCACATGTGGGATTCCCTCCATGGGCAGCGTGGCAGGGGAATTTCAGCTTGGAAATCCTTTAGAAGATAATTTGGCAGTATGCACTACAAAAATTCCTAATTTTATTTTGAAGCAAGCATTCCAGATCATGACTTTAGTTCTTCCTTGATCGAGCTGCTATAGACAACTTTGTTCAAGTAATTCTGAATACAAACATTGGTTTAGGCACAATTTGTTGAGTACATTTGTGAGAGAAAATCCTCCCTTATTGTAATAGGTAGAACACTGAAGTTGAAGGCATTTTTGTGATGCAATATTGTGACAGAGCTTGTGATGAACTGGGTGGTGTGTGGTGCCAACAAGTGGGGAAAGTGAAGTGCTACACTGATACTCAAAATATATTTTTAGTCTTGACTATCTCCTCTTTCTCTGTGGGATGAAATGACATGATTTATCATCTCAAGCTCTTCTGCACAGACCTGGGGAATAGATAGTGCCCCTGTGGAAGCTGAGATAAAGCCATGTGATCTTGGCAGCCAGCACATAATTAAAAATACTAAATATTGTGGAAGGTTTCAGCTGGCAATTCTCCAGGGCAACTTTTGGTCATTTGGATGTTGCTTATCCAGGACCTTACTGTCCCTAAATGTGCTTCTCATGATGGAGAAAAGAATGAAGACAGAAAAAATGTCAAGATTTGTTATGTGTAGTATCTGGCTTGCCGTTTCCAGCATTTTTAATATAAATAGTGTTATTGTTCAAGGGAAGCATAAATCCTCAATGCCCTTAATTAATTCTGGAGTGAAATACTAAATTTAGGGTGTGTGTATGTATAGAAAAAATGGATTGCTGTTATGTGTCAAGCAAGGTTGGCTTTTGTCATGCTCTGTTTTGACTATTGTTCTATAAACTTACTTCAAGGAAGATATTTCTGTGGCAGATTGATGATGAGCAGGCCTCAGGTAGGTTGACTCAGTGCTTGAACTAGGAAAGAATTGTGCCTTTGGTCACTCGATCATGACAGAGAAAATGAGACAGAGTTGCAGTCTCAGAGCACAACAGAACTTTTTTGTAATGCAAAAATGACTCCATGGAGAAGTTGGGGAATTATTTACCTACGAAAGAATGAAGCAACCTTTTTCTGAAAGGTTAATTTTCTGAACCTGGTGAATTGGAACTGTGGGTTAGAGTAGGCTTCAATATTTGCATTGGAATCATCTTGGAGCACTGTGATGAAAGCATGGGATAAATTAATGACTGTGCTTCTGAGTGAAAGCTGGTGGGTTTTTTGAACAAATCAAGTAAAAATGAATTTAGGTGGTTCTCAGATTTGGAAGGTCCAAAACAAGTTGGAAATAGTGTCTCCTCCTGATAATGTTCACCTAAACCTACTGCCTGTTGGAGGTATCAGAGTTCATCAGTTCACTTCTCACAGCTTTGTCATGCTTTGATGGTGAGAACCTGTTAGATAGTCAAAGAACATCCTAGATATGATTTAACAAGGACAGATATCTGTCTTTTGGTGAAAAAAAAAAAAAAAAAAGCTGCCAATGCAACAGAAGAAAGCCTATATTTGATGGTATGTGAAAATTTATCTCTTGTAATCCCATTTGTGACTGCTATTTCTTTTTCTCCAGCACAGGTGTGATGCATCCCAAGGGAAAGTATCACAGAATGTCTTTCTGGCTATTGAATACCTCTAAATTGAGGCTGTGCATGTTTGACCTGCACAGTAGTGCTTAAATTGTAAAAATCATGGCATGGCTGGGGAGCTGAAGGCCTCATGGTGCCAGATGTTCAGGAGGCTTCTCATCTTTGTAAGAACTTGGTGAACCCTTCAAGAACAAGAGCGTAGTGGGTCATTTATTCTGATTTAATATGATTTTTTTACACACAAGTGGCAGCTGATATGAACAGATCAGCCTGACCACTTCAGCTTTGTATTGGGAGGTGCTGGTACTTGCAGTGTCATTGCCATGTTGGTGAGGATGACTGAGAACTTGGTAACTTTTACTTTTTGGGCTCCCTGGAGACACCTCTGTTCACTGGGCTGGGGTAGAAATTAAATGGTGCCAAGTGAAAAAATATATTGAGTTTTTGGGTTTGGGTGTTTTTTTTTCAGTTTTCAACTGCCTTGATACTTGATTTAATTTGAAATCAAAGAGTAGCAGAGAATATTGACAACTTATTTTTCAAAATACTTCTGGTTAAAAAGAGATTTTGACTTACTGGTGAAGAGGATTTTGCCAAGCAACAAAAGACTGAACCAGACCAAAAAAACTCCTGCATCTCAGTTCTACCCTGTGAGTGGATCACTTCAGCAAGGACTCTTTCATGTGGCTAAAAGCAGCGTTCCTCTGTCACAACACACACTACCATGGAATTCTTGCAGCTTAAAAGCCTTTGAAAGCACTAAGAAAATGGTGTTGAAAAAAAGAAAATTATGCTGGTGTTTTGAGCTGTGGAACTTTGTTTTACTCTCTAAGTTCTTTCCAATGCTCCTGTAATTGGAGCAGGCAGGGAATAGGTGTCTGTGGTCTTTCTCTGGTCAATACCACTAATGCTGACTATAAGGATGCTGAAACATTTAGTCCTTGCTCTGATTTCCCTTTTCTCTTTGTTCTTCTTCGGGCACAAAATGCTAAACCCTCACCCAATTCTCTAAAAGCATCTGCTCATTTGTGCAGAGCTGGTTACTGTTAGAATCCAGGTTTTATTAGGTGAAAAACATAGTAAAACTTTTTAGTATGGGAAGCAAATGACTTAATGGTGAGAACTGGGTGTCTCCTAACATGCCTTGGGTTTGTATTTGAAAATACCCTTGAGGGAAGGGAAGAAATATCATTAAAAATTAAAAAGAAAAAAAGCATAAGATGAATGAGTATATGGTGCTGGTGAGCTGCTCTTTCCCTCCATGTGTGTACATAACTTGGGGTAAAAAGTGGGTCTGGACTGTGGGAAATTATGATTAAATGAAGTGTCCTTCTTGTTATTTCCAATGCCAGAATATTTCATTATTTTATTGATTTACAGTGATTAATGTTTTCTTTCTCTCTCTTTTTCCCCCTTTCTTATTTTTCTTTTAGGCTGTATTGTCAGAAGAGTGGCCAATCACAGCTCCTTATTGATTCTAACCAGGGCTGCAAGATGATTGAGTGCTGTGACTTTTTGGGCCCTGTTGTTTCTCCTTGTGCTCCGGTGGAAATATTATTAGAAGGATTCCCAATAACAACATCTCTGGATGTTCTTTTGTTCTCTGAATATATAGGGATGGAGATGGAAATGCCAGTGACCACCTGACAGCCAGCCTAAGATGAATGCTCATCATTTTATGAGACAGCAAGCAGCTACAAACATGCAATCTGCTTCTTTAGGACAAGACCAAATGATTACTTTAATCTGTAAAACTACAGACATACAGTAATAAAGAATTATTAACAAAGAAAATATTTAAAGATTTGGCCATATTATAGTTCGCTTGTGGTAAGCAGACTCCTAGAAACCTGTTTGATTAGCTGATCAATGAGAAGCTGTTATTGGGTTTTACATTGTTCTGTCACTGGGATAATGACATTGGGGATGTAATTGGCACTCTAGTTTGCTTGGTACTATACATGTTTGAATCCATAAATAGGATTTAACTTTGCTAAATATAGATTGGGATTATGGAGCAGTACTAAGACTGTTTTAGTGTTTTGCTTCAGCAGTTTAGTGAACAAGAATGGTTTTGATTTGTGCAAGTTTCTTCTCTCACTGGGGAAAAATGTGGACAAGTGAAAACATAGCTAATAGGCTGGTGAGGGAACTAAAGAGGATGCTGGAAGAAATTGTGGAATTTTAATCATGTTAATAATCAAAATAGTAGATTTTATATAGTTTGAACTGCTGTTGTAAGTAATTCATGGCTCCTGCTTACAGCTGACACCACCCATGGGTCACAGGCAGCTGAGTGTTCTATCTGCTTCCACCTCTGGTTCCAAAGCCTACTCCTCTCCCCTAAAGGATGTTTTTGTCACCGAATACCTGTGGATTTGGGGGCATTAAGCACTACTTTCTTACTGCTGAGAGACATTGTAAAGTGACAAAAGGAATTTCTCCTGGTTGGTGGCCATGTGGTTGGAAGATATTTAGGAGTGACAATCTGTGGTCAATTACAGGCATTTCTTTGGACTTGGCTCATGGGAGCTGTGTGAACTTTCTGCAGGGAAGAAAAAAAACAATCAGAAGAATAGGAAGGTTTCCCTTTCCTTTTTCCTATTCCAAAAGTAAACAGCAGCCAGAACTCAAATAATTGGATAGTAATATGTTTATGTGCTTCATGCTTACAGCTTCGTTGTATCTGGAATAATCTTTCCATGTTGCAGTCAGACAGTGGAGGCTGCTGCTTTTCCAGGGAAATCTACACTTCTGGAAAAATACTTCAAGTGCCCCAAACCTGTGCACAGCCAATGTTGTTGGTTTCTTCCTTCTGCTCTCAGTCTGTTAAGCGTTGGATGTTAATTTAAAATCCTCTGTGTGGTCACTGCTGTGTGAAGGGAGCAAGCAGAACCTGTGTGAGTCTGTTATCTTTCATGTTTCTCTGTGCACAGAAAAACCTTCCTTAGGAATTTTCTTTGTAGCTGCAGTGGAAGGATCATGAGCAAAGAGCTGCAAGGAGATGGCCATGCAGAGGTAGAGGTGTCTGGGACCTGTAAGTAGCCCAGGGGTGCAAGCCACATACAATCTAGAAAATTCTGGCATTTGGGCTTCTTTGTTTTACAGCAAGGAAAGCCCTGTTCTTCCAGTTAGATGAAGAAAAAATTAGTTGCCATGTTCCTTCTGTGGGTTTTGTGTCCTTGTGGTTTTTTTTCCTCCCCATCCCCCACTTAGATTTGTTTGCCCTGTCACTGATATTTTTACTGTGGCAGAGAATATTGGGAGATCAGGGTTGCCTAAGCTCAGATGCTGACAGTTATGTTGCAATAAAACTCTGCTAGCACCCTCGTCATCAATCACAGGCCCTAATTTGGAGGCTTAAATTACAGGTATGTCTTCTGAATTACCCTCTGCAATTAAAGTGCAATAAAAATACCTGCCACGGATTTTAACAAGCAGCCTAGTCACAGCAATGCCAACTGTTTGCTGGCTGCTGTTGGGATGTTAAATTTTTTACAGCTATTAAATATAGTGAGCAGCATGGCTGCTGCCAGTTGTTAGGAGAAACACCAGCACAGCTGTTCAGCTGGAAGTGTAGTGTTGTCTCCCTTGAGGGAAGGAGGCATTTATGACAAGGAAAGGTGTGCTGGAGACAGCAATAGCATTCCTCTGGCTGTCGGGGGCTGGCACGTCCTAGAACAGTCACAACAGCACCAGAGCTCAGTGCTAAATAGAAATTCAGCAAGCCAAAGAGAAAGTCTGCCTGGAAAATAGCCACAAAGATCATGTCCTGCCTTTAAGTCATGCTGCTGACAACCCCATGGGTGCGGGTCAAGGGGAAGATGTGGGTGAAGTAGGAAATACCAGACCTTTGCATTTTACTAAAGGGAAAAGTTGCCAGGGTTTCCAGGCACAGGGCATAGAAGTTAAGAATCAAGAATGCATTTACAGCTAGAAAGATTTGGCAAATCCAAAATCCGAGGGGCTGCTTGTGAAAATGTAAAGACTGCAGCTTTCAGTCCATCCCTTTAGGACAGATTTAACCAGCTGGTTCTGAAGTTCACTGTTTTCTGTGGAATGACTGACTCCACCCAAGAGATATGTGTTTCATTGTCTTTAACTGGATGGCCCGAATTAGTGGCTTTCTTGATAAAGGACTGTCTCCTCAAAAACCAGACAGCAACATCTTTGAAGTACAGAAAGCTGCACCCTGTTTGGTGGGGTTTTGATCCTTTTGAAATCTAATTCAATCAAATTGTGGTTTCTTTCAGATTTTGTGTCTTGAATAGACATAATCTGTTTGCTGTTCAAATAAATCTTTCAAATTTCAGCATGGTAGGGAGGTCTTTACATTATCTGACTCATGCATCTAACAGACATGTTCTGAATTGTCCCATTGACTTCTCACCATTGCTCATAGAAAGAATTCAGTCTCCCAAACTGTTAGGAGGTAAACAAAGTAAACAAAGAGAATCTAATGCTGGAGCTGGTGAAACTCCTATTCAGGATTTTAAATGGGTGCAGCTGAGTATTTAATGGGAAAATAGTCATATTATTAAGGAAGCAAACAAATATTTTTTACCATTAGAAACAGGCAGTCTTAAAAATTAGTGGCATATTGTGGGAAAAATACCAAACTGCTCTTGTCAATGTCTCATTATTCCTTACAGTTCAGAGAAAAATTGTAAAAATAATGGGTCAATATGCTGCTGTTATATTTGCATGTTATGCCTCACATCATGTGTAATGTTTTATCAAAAAATGTTTAGTTATTTGTCTGGTTATTTGACAGGAGTTTTAGAAAAGATACACATCGATAATGTGTCCTAATATTGAAATATTTTTGCTTTTTTGTTAAATCTATGCACCATAGGTCATGCTATTGAGGCATTAAGTTTCTATCTCCTGGCTGATTTGATTTATTACTAACTTTTATCTGAAGGATATAAATGAGGCTGGAATTGCATTAAGCCTTCATCTGAACTGCACATTTATTTGATACAGGATAAGGAAGAAGCAAAGCATTTTCCCATGGCACTTCCTTATTTTGTCTTGTGGAAATGCATGATTTTGTTCCTTTTGTACACACACATGCTCCTGCTGTTCTGCAAGATTGCACAAAATATTTACAAGTATCTTTTAATTAAAATAAAGGTTTGTCAGGGCACAGCATATGCAAAGAATATTTGATTTTCTGCATGTGTTACACTGCTACTGCAAATATTTTATTGTAATCAATGCTATATCTGATTAACTCTCATCTCTCACACCCTGCAATTTGTGAAGTTTGATGAAGTGATGAAGTGAAATTTTAATTACAAAGTACAAAACCAGAAGGAATTGGAGGTAACTGATGTATGGTCCAGATTTCCAATGGACTGGCTTTCCCTGCAGATGGAGTCAAGTGAATGTTTCAAGGTTGTGCATAAGTCTGATGATCACTGCATTCCTTTAAAGATCAGATTGTTGGGATGCCCCCTCAGTGACACTTTTTAGTCCATGGACAATGCAAGAGGGGCAGCAGAGATGCTTGGCTGGCCTGAGGGAGGCAGAAGGCCAATTCTTGATGGGTCTGACTGAGGAATGTTAAACTGTTGTTGGACAAAATCTTCACTGAAATTAATATTTTGATATTTTGGCTCCTCCATGGGAGATTTTTTTTTTCTCCACCAACATTACTTTGTCCCATTTCGTATATTACATTTTTCCCAGGGAAGAGGGAAATGAGGAAAAGTTTTCTCAGTGAGCAGATTAATAATTTCCTAGAGCAGCAGCAAAATCAAGAAAAAGGTGAAAACTTAATTGTGTAAACTTCAGGGAATAAATGATGTAGGGATAAGTTTGTTGAACAAGTGTCAGTGTTTACTTTTCCCACATGATGCCATAGCACTGCTACCTTCTAGTTCGTTACAAAATGGTCCCTTTTCACACGTAACAATCAACAGGATGGGAAGAAATGGCCTCAGGTTGCACCAGGGGAGGTTTAGATTGGGTGTTAGAAAATAGTTCTTCACAGGAAAGGCTGGCAAGAATTGGAACAGGCTGTCTGGGGAAGTAGTTTGGGTCATTATCTCTCAAGTCAATTAGAAGATGTGTAGATGAGGCTATCAGGTTTAATGATGGACTTGGCAGGGAAGGGTTAATGATTGGGCTTAGAAGTATTTTTCAACCTAAATGACTCTATGCTTTACAATTAAAAAAAATAATGAAGCAAGGAAACAACTTTCATTTTCTGACTAGAAAATTCTGACTGGTTTGCAATAAAATTGTGGAGGAGGTGGGCACCTTGATGTCCTGCTTTTCAAGACCAGGCTTTTTGTATCCCAGGCAGTTTGTTTTTGCCATTGTGAGTGAGATTTGCATAAATGATGTAACTCAGAAGTTAAATCCAGCTTCTTAGCAAAGTACTTAGGGTATAAATAATGAATGAACTTCAGATGCTGTGGTTTGACTACTGGCAGGTCAGTAGGACTGGAAGGGGGGGAACCAGCTTTTGAATTTGCATGATTTGTAGTTCCCTTTGTGTAATTGTGTTGTATAGGCATGGTCTTAAGTTATTTTTTAAGAATTTGCCCAGCATAAAGGATGTGGTCACTTCTAGTCCATTTGAAATTGGATTTGAAATTCTGATAAATGTTGGAGCTGGATTTGGGTGCTGAATTCATGTACTCAGCTGAGTCAGTCAGATAAATTCCCTCTGGTATCTGATCCCCACATCACTGTGCAGCTCCCTGGTGGGCACAGCTGAAGGAACTTCAGACTGGTTATTGTGCTGTGCAATCCAGCAGAATACACAGAGCTCAGCCTGGGGTTGGTGGGATGTCCCCATGGCACCGTGTGTGGGTCACCAGGAGCTGTCCCAGCCCCTCAAAGGTCATTTATCCAGCTTGTGTTGGTGCTGACTCCAGATCAGTCTGATTGCACCCACCCCTGCATGGTGCAGGTACCTCTAAACATTCACTGAACCACACGCTCAGCAATTAACTTTTTTTGAGCCAAAACCAGTTCATTGAAAAGTTCCTAAGCTTCTCAAGTGTTTTCTAATCTAAGCTAGAGGTTGTTGGCTTCCCAACTTGATTTCCCAGAGGGTTTGTCCTCAAGGAAAGCTAATGCCAAACAGCAAAAGATTTTTTTGATCAGAAACTTTGTACTTTGGAGGCTCCTTTCACATCTGTTTATATATCAGCATAAGGAGCTCACAATGTAAAAGAAAAACTGCTTTTATACTTTGCCAGGAGTAATCTTGGCGTTTGAAACTGATGGGGCTTTAGTCTTAGCTTGGATGGAATTCATTCCTGCTTTTGGTAAAAAAAAAATAGGATGTAATAAACATTTACACTGCAGCAAGATGATCAAATGCAAACATGGAGATCCATATCCTCTCTCTTTGCCAGTTGAAAGAGCTCCTCATCTTCCTTTGCCTGGAAAGCCATTCACCCTCTTTTACTTCTTATGCAGTGTGGGTGTGTGTATATATATACGTGTGTATATATATACATTGAGAGTATTTGAATTTTTTTTCACTTCATAAATTTGTTCTTTTTTTGGTTCACTGCTAAGCAGGCAGGGTTTGGTCATGATACTGCTGATGTGTTCCTGTCTTCTGTGTGTTTTGACTGGTTAACACAGGCAGGAAATGCTGTGTGAGCTCTGAAATGTTTAGAGAAGGGAGAAAAAAACATATTCGTGAGGGAACCTACTGGCCTGTGGTTTATTTTGCTTTATTTATTGGCCACGTTGATGTTTTGTCACTGCTTCAATGGCATTCTCTTTGGTGCAAAACATTTTTTTCACAGCATCCCTCAAACTGCCAGGGATGCTGTGAAAACTGTGGTGCCCTAAACTGTGGCAAAAGAGGAAGTATTTCTTCCTGGCTGGCTGCTGTGGCTCCTCTGCCTTCTTCTGTGCTTTGATGAGGCTGCTTTGCAGTTATTTCACCTCAGGGATGCTAAAGCACCTCCAGTTCTCCCACGTGTTTGTGTTGCAATTTTGTGTCAGTGATTCTCTGTGCTTAGCCATAGGGACAAAGCTGTAAAATCTGTCTTTGTGCTGGGCACTGAGCTAATTTTCCACAGGAAGAGGCACATCTGGGAATCACAGCAGCAAATCAGACTGAATTCTAACCTCTAATCTCTAACACCAGTTTGGGGAAAGGATTTGGTTTGAGTTGGGTCAGTTTTCTTTTTGCAGGGTTGTGGTGATATTTTGAAGTGATACTCTCCTTTGGGAAGGTTAAACGGGTTCCTGAGTTTGCCAAAGCAAAAAGAAGAAACAAGTGCACAGATGATGAGACTTTCATACCTGGTGCCTGTCCTTGCAGGTTGCTGTCCAGCATTTAAAAGCAGCTTTAGCAGTAGTTACTTCTGTCTTCAGGTACATTTTTGCATTTCCACAATATAATTAAGGTGGCTGATGTGCAACTCCCATTTCTCACCATCTCTGCTTTTGTAAGATAGAAGCTGATTTTCATTTGTCAATAGCTTATGTCTCTTTATGCTAAACTTTTTGACAATTCTGGGATTTATGCAAGATTCTTTTTAAGGAGTCAGATGAAGTTTATGAAGTCTGGCTGGTACAAAGAAATGTCACTAGTAATTTCTAGTAACTTCCTCTGAGTGCCTTCTATTAGGGTCTTTCATGCTTTTCCTGGTGGTATTAATTCCACCAGCAACTCACAGTCGTGTCAATGGCAAGTGACATAATTGGCATTTTTTTATTCTGTGGGCTTCAAATGTAATTTGCTGAAGACTTTGCTCTCCTTTGTGCAGCAGGTTTACTTTATCCTGCACTTGATTTGCTCTTCCTCTGCAGCTCACCTGCTTGCAGGTGAGTCTTGTTAGTTGGGAGCTGCATCTCATTTCCAAATGCAGATTTCTCACCAGCAAGCATTGCTCCTGCTCTCCCTGTGTGCTTTCTTCCCAGGAAATTTCAGGAAGGAGGGTCTGATTGGGGTGACAAAGCAGGCTGTGTGGGACCCAGCTGCCTGAATGCCTATGGGTGCAGCATGTGATGTCTGAGGCTGTATTTCTGTGTTGTGTCTGTGTGGGTTGGGAACTTTTAAGTGCAGCCTCTAGCAGAAGAAAGGTGGTTTCAAAGCTGTTGGAAAATTAGGAAGGCCATTCCGGATTACATTCTCATGGCAGTGGATATTTCATATGCTGAACATATTGATTACAGCTTGGGGCAATATGATTTAATCCTGAACACATCCTAAAAAATTCAAATACATGAGTTCTTACTCTTCTTCTCATTTTCTATATTGTTAAATGGTTTAAACAACTATTATCAGTTCTTTGATTTCAAGGCAAAGTAAATCTTTATTTTGGATTAAAAAGGCATTGAAATGAGGATTTCTTGCATCTGAATTTTTTCCTTCACAACCATGATAAGTTTCTAAACAATAGCACAGTAATTAGGTTTGCAATATGCCTTGTTGTAGACTTAAGTTCCTAACATTGGGATCTAATTTTGTATTTGATGTCAGAGAGGATGTATAAAAAGGTGTTACACTTTTTCACTGCTCTGTTATTGGAAGATGGTGAAATAAAAATCAAACCACCCTGAATGCAAGGATGATGTGCAATGGGTAATATTCCCTTTGGCCTCAAATATTTCATACAGGGATTTTTTGGATGTTGTTGAAAGTGATGCATAGTAATTAAAATGTAATGATTTTTCCCTTCCAAATGAGCATATACTTCCTATCAAAAGGCAACTGGATGATCATAGGTAAGTTAATTTTCTGCATTCAGATGTGTTATCTTCTCCCTGATTCATATGTTGCTATAGCAACAATTGGCTGCCCAAGGCCTGACTTGGCTCCCAAAGAAATGTGAAACGCCCTGGTTTATATTTTTCTGCTCTAAGTCATGGAGATGACTTCAGTAGCAATAGCTGATCTTTATACTGTGGTTTTTCATTTTTAATTTGAAGGTAAAACCGTTTGTTTCCTAAGTTGAATATATTCCTTTTCTTCTGTGTTTACAATCTGACATTATTTTTATAAGCATGACCAAATGAGATTGTTACAGAATGCAAAATACAGATGTGATTTCTAAAAGGTGATACGAAAAAGGGAAATTATTAGTCTTAATTTTTTTTTTTTTTTGTAATTTTAAGGTATGTATTTACTTTGTCAGTTTCAGATATCGAATGGCAAAAATACCATGAAACATATTGGCAAAAATAGTTTTACTATGAGTTTATAAAGTGACACTTAACAAAGTTTGATGGCAAGGTTCACTGTATTGCTTACTGGTGAGATGAAACACAAAGAAAACTTGAGTTAGAATGGGTTTAAAGCGATTTACACAGAATACAGATACATAAAAGAGTAAGGGAGGCTCTCCCATTGAGTTGTGAGGTTGAGTGGATGCCTTTGCTTTCTAAATTCCTGATGGAGCTTAACAAGTAGGTCCAATCTTGGTCTCAGATTTGGACAACAGTTTATATCTGGAGGAAGTAATTATATGGACTTATTTAATGTTAATTTAGCATACAACAAATCAGCATCTTAGTGAGGATCTGTTTGGAATAGAGGATTCTCCTGCCTTGGGTAAGGAAGGATCTCAGTTTCAGGTGAGCAGTCTGAAGCCCCAAGAGGTGCTCCAGCTCAAGGGGGTGTGCATTCAAGTTGTAATTTAGAGAGAACTCGATTTGGACCTGTCCATGTTATTCCCAGAGAGGTCTGTGTGCCTCAGAAGCACCTTGAGAGGTGTCCCAGCCCCAGGGGATGTGGGCAGGGGCAGCCCAGAGGACACTCACTCAGGCTCTTGTATCTGCAATGGAGTGGTTGGCTCGTTGTCAGGCTGCATCCAGTGGGACAGGTCTGTATGAGACCCCTTGTACCCAAACTTCCTTTGTTCCTTAAGTGAGACTTGGAAAAGCCACCATGTGCCAATTGCATGGTCTGTGTTCCACCAATATAGTCATAGAATGATTTGGGTTGGAAGATCTCAAAGATCATCTCATTCTGACCATGGGAATCTCATTCCTACCATGGGCAGGGATACCTTCCACTAGACCAGGCTGCTCAAAACCCCATCCAAAAACCCCATCCAAACTGGTGTTACACACTCCCAGGATGGGGCATCCACAGCTCTGGAACACCTTTTTCAGTGCCTCACTACTCTCACATTAAAGACTTTATTCCTAATATCCAATCGAAACCTACCCTCTTTCAGTTTAAAGTAATTCCCCCTTGTCCTGCCACTATATGCTCTTGTAAAAAGTCCCTCTATCCACAAAAAGCAAGCAGGTCACAGTCCTGAGGCAAAGAACTTCCCTTTCTTCTGTGTTTACAATTTTACATTATTTTTACAAGTGTCACCATTACAGAATGCAAAATACAGATCTGATTTCTAAAAGGTGATTCTAAAAAGGGCAATTAATAGCCTTAAATAATTTTTTTTTGGTAATTTTAAGGTATGTATTTACTTTGTCAGTCTCAGGTATTGAATAGCAAAAATGGAATGAAATATAAGAGAAATAGGAATAAGCAGGAATGAAAATAATATAAATACTCCTGACTGAGGTGGTTAAGACTTGCTCTAGTGCATTCTTGGATCAAAAAACATGTTGAGGGTCACCTGAAATTGTACTAAAAGAATAAATTAAATTTCATATGTGTATATATGTGTTCTTTCATTAATTTAAATATGTAGTGGATTTACAAAACAAGGATTGGACTCCCACTATTGTCTAAGGAAGGCATCCAGTGTAACAGTGAACGTTCTGACCTTTAAATGTGAACAAAATGTGATCTCAAGGAAAGACCTTTTGAAAGTCAAGAGTAAAATCCTTATCCCACTAAAATGCAGTATTTTCATCTGGAATGCATGAAATGAGGTGATTTTTTTTTTGCTCTTTGTAGGCCTACAGGAAGCCCTCACTGAACTGTGTAAATAAGATAACCTAAGGTATCACATACTCTGGAAAATCACAAGGTAATACACATTTTCAGAGTTTGATATTTTGTGTTCTTTATGTGTGCATTGAATTTACCAGCTTTGTAGAATTATTTTTTCCCTTCCCCCTCCAGTAAGGGAGCAGTGAATCATATGATTGATCTTGATTCTTCCTGGACTGTCCTACAGCAATAGGATTTTCTTGTTAAAACATATTTGATCATCAAGTGATACAGGAGCCAAGTGAAAATGTACCTCAGACTACTGATTTGATGTTTACATGTTCAAGTTCACAGAAAATTGCATGATCTAGGAGGTATTTCATGATCTTTTACATCTCTCATAGAAAAAAATAGGCTGAGCCTGTTGTATATTATGAAGCAAGACCTTGTATGGAGTTTTAAGTATGCATTTAACAGCGTTTCTTTTCACAGCTTTTCACCAATTATTAACAGAAATAATTTAATTGAGTTCTAGAGGAGATTTTTTCCATTAACTTGTCATTATGGAGTTATAATGGATACTTTAATTAGGCAGTGTTTTGAATGGGAATATTTAACTAAATGAAAATTGGGACAAATACATTCACCATGCTCAGTGGCACTTACTAGAGGCTTATTGTGCATAGGCTGCTCAGGAACAAAAGTAAGTGAGGAAATTTGGCTGAAATATTGGGTATGGCTTTCCTAAGTTTCTCCTGAGATAAGACATTGAGATAATATGTTGGCTTTTGAATTCTGAAACCCCTCTGGTCTGCTCAAACACATCCCCCTTCCCCGCCCACAGCTGGAAGAAAATGTTTCACTGCTTTCCAGCTGAAATTCCCAGATGCTTTTTTGGCCATGAAAAGCTCTCTGGCTGATGTTTACTTCCAACCTGTAAAGAAAATGAGTATGTGAGTACTGGAATTCCAATGAAATTAAAACTTTGAGTTTGGTCAGGGGTCTTTTCACTTGATGTTACAGCTTTCCAATAAAGCAGGTGAAAAAGCTTGTTTTAATTTTTTCATGTTTTCTGTGCCGGGAATAATTTTGAAGTATCATTTAAAATTCCTAATTGGCTTTGTCTTTTTTACTTAATGTACTTTGGAACCTTGAGCAGTAAATTTATAGCTGAACTAAAATTAATTTTTCTCAGAAGTCTTTTTTATTTGTCAATATCTTGTAATATTCTTAGTATCCCATGCCCCTCTGTGAGGCTGTGAATGATAAAAAGCTTTCTTTTAGAGGGTTCTGCCTCTTTTTCTATTTCCTCTGTCATCCACTACAACAAAACAGGATGGGACCCATATGGGCTAGGGCTTAATATACCTGCAGGAGGCCGAAATAAACAATTAGGAAGGTGATATCAGATTGCAGAGGTATCCAGCTGTGGGACAGAGGTGACCTCTGGGATGAATCTGCTGGTCTGTACAGCAGCTTTTCTCTGTCAGTGGCCTTTCAGCTGGTGGTAGAGAGTGGGTTTTGGAAGTAGGAAAGCTTTTCTGGACTCAAACTTTTCTCTCTGTGCTTTTTTCCCTCTGGGCACTTTGTGTGTTCTCCTGGCTTTGTGGAAGGATCATTTATTACCCATGAGCAGATGCATAAGGATGGCAAATTAAAATCACATAGGTAATCCTAATTCTGGAATTGCATGTTTTTGCAGAGCCCAAATCTGCCAAGGTAGTATTCTGCTGAAGTAACATTTTGGTGTTTTATATAATACATTTATTTAACATTTTAGTTTTATATAACACATTTATTTAATACAAAAACAACATTTACTTTTATAAGTATTTGTATTTGATGCAAGATTTAAGGTGTTGTCACTGCACTGATGATTTATTTTCTTCAAGTGGTGACTCCCAGAGGGCCACTTGCCATACAATAAGGGGAGAAAGGGCAGGCAGCAGAACTGGGACAGACCAGACCTCCCAGGGTGTTATAATAGCCCCATTTGCTTAGCAGTTATGTGTCCAGTTGTGGTTCATTAATTTTGATGGTACCTGCTTCTTTCTCCTGTCAGCTTCCCAAGAAAAGAAATTGATTCATTCAGAGTTTTGGACTATGAGTTGTGTATTGAAAGTTTATTGCAACAATTCTGTGTCACCTCCCCCTTCCCCCTTGAACATCCTTATTTTTAGGGTATCTGTTAAGTATAAATTTCTCATCATAATTTTGTTTGTCTAAAGTGATTTTGTGGTTTTGTGTTTGTTTGGTATTTTTTTCCTGCTGGCATATTTGCTCAGAAAAAAAGATGAAATTTGCATGCTGCTCTCAGTAGGATTCTTGAACAGGAATCATTAAAAAAAGCTCTAAACTAGTGTTCAATTTCAGTTTAATTACCAGCCATAGGCTTTAGACAGGAAAAAGGACTGTTCAAGTCTTTTTGCTTCTGGCATTTCTGATTATTATATGTTTTCAATGGCTTTGTCCAGTTTAATTGTAAACCTCTTATTAGCAGTACAAGGGAAGCAAATTTTCCCAACAATATATGTTTTCCAGTGGGATCTTAAAGACATTTGGGAAAGTCAATCTGCATAGAAAATAATTCTCTCTTTGGTAGTTATGCTTTTCAGTTCATCATAAATAACAGCCGTATACAGACCTGGACTCAGGGGAGCAATATTTATGTTCTAGGCTTGAAACAGAACCTGTGAGCTAAAATACCTGGATTCTGAGTGCCAAGAATTGCATTTGAAGGGGTATTTTCTGTCTCCCTCCCAGGCTGTGCCCAGAGTGTTTCTGGTCTGGGCCTCAATTCCTGCACTCCAGTTTGGGCTGTGGCAGCACAGCCAGGGTGACTCACTGGGGTAGTTCATTTCTGGAGTCTCTCTGACACCAGAAATGGCACAATTGGAGAATAAAGAAAGGTCAGTGGCCAAACTGTGATATCAGGATGCATGACAACAGGATCTTTTTTCTCTCTTTCAAATGTAAAATGCACATGAAATGAAGTCTTGGGCTCTTTCGGGGAATGACTTTGATTTCATTCAGCTGGGACTCATCTGTCATAAACCATGAAAATACATTATCCATGCTTCTATTTTAAGTATGTCACAGTTCAGTGCTGCTAAAAAAGCAGGAGTTTTATTTTTGTTTCTTTTTTCCCAATTGTTTTACTGACATTTTTTCTTCCTTCTTTTCTTCTCTGTCTGCTGTGTGTCCTGTCATCATATTCCCCTTTCCCCCTCCCATTACTTAAGTTTCCCAAACTGGGTGATGAAAGGTGGGTTGAGGATTTTTCCAGTTACAAATTCTAATAAAAATCAAGGTGGTGCTGATCATGACCCAGGGACTGTGTTACCATCAATTAAGGGGAAAAAATGTTTAAATTAAGTATAGACTTAATGTTGGTAACTAATTATGCAGCCTTATAATATGTGCATCAGTTTGACATATGAGTTGCTTGAACATAAAAGGATTGGGGGAAAGCTTTTACATCCCTTGCATTTTTTTTTTCTTTCAATACCATCATAATTGGTGTTACCGCAAGGGGAGAATCTCTTAGCTGGAAAGGTTCTATGTTTTGCAGTTGTAAAGGAATAAACATCCCAGGACATCAGTTCTTTCCTGAATAAAGCTATATATTTACTTGTGAGGATAATTTCAGTTATTAAAATGTAATTAGTAACCAAATAGGTAAGAGCAAAACAGAAAGCTCCATAGCATAAGAGGTTTCTGACTCTTGGAAGGATGTTAATCCCATTGGGGAGTTTGGGGGAATAAAAACCCAGCAATAGTAATTATCTAATTAATAGGCATCAGAGTCTGCTTTCTGAACCTGCTTTTCAACAGATATGTTGCAGTTATTGGAGGCAGAAACATATAAGGGTGAACTTGCAAGTAGAGCAAGGCACAATTAAAACTGAAAATTGAGACTTGCAACATTAATTAGAAGATCATTAACTAGCACTCTTGATAATGTGCCTTCGTGTCTTTCCTTCCTCCTGTTCTGCCCCCTCTTGAAAATGTATGAATTCCAATTTATCATCACTTCATGAAGGAAAGTGCAATTATGTTTTGCTTCCATATGATCTCATAATGATCTGGGGATTGAAAACCCTGTTTCATTTCATTCTTAAGAAGTCCAATGTGTCCTTGTGGCTAAATGGGGATGAGAAATCAAGAAAATGGGGACTGCCTGAAAGGAAATGTTTGAGGAGGGGTTTGGGATAAGGAAGAAAATACTGAGTCTGTGTCAATATAAAGATTAGACTGGGGCTGTTTTCTCAGTAAGCATGATTTAAACATGGCTAATTTAATTTGAAAAAGGCTGAAAAAGACAGGTGAGTATGGCATCAGAATACACAACCAGCTGTCATGAATTCAGTGAAAATGCATTCTACAAGAAGGGATGTGAAAATTGAGGCATTTGCAAGACTTGGGAAATATAAGAGGGGAGATTTATTACCAGGAACTATGAATCAAAGTAATTTCTGATTCATCCACAGCTGGCAAGCACAGCACCTATTATTTCTGATAATGCACACTTTCATTTCATGGACAATGTGAGTATTTAGCTTTCAGGTGTTCAAGACACTTCATTAACAGCAACGAAGGTAAAATTGAGTAAAAAAAAATCACCTAATTTGTTGTTTTTCATTTGGTTGGCAAAAAGACAAACAAAGAGCTACTGCTTAGAATGAAAACAAGCTTTCTTCATTCTCTGAATTGTTGATAATTAAGGGAATGAATGTTCTGAGGGTGATTGTGATTCTGTGTATGTTACTGTGACTGGGATTTGAAAATATTTTGTCTTCTAAAGAAGTTTTCAAGTAAAGGTGTTTTTTGGTTTTGTGTGTTTGGTTTTTTCCTTAAGATGGGAAGAAGTTGAACATCTTATTTTGTGTGGGAGCTACTGGAGCTTTTTGTATCTTTTGGGTTTTCCATTTGTTTGTTTGCTTGGATTTTTTTAATGTTAGAAGCCTGGAGAAATTGAAAACATTCCCCATCTATTGGTGAAACATTATTAGGTACAGAATATTCTGCCTCTGACATGAACAGCTGCCACCACCAAAAATAGATTTAGGGGCTATATAGCTTCCAGTTGGATGGCTATATGGGGGCTTTGTGTCCCTCCAAAAAGGGTTTTGATCCCCTTCATGAGGGGATCTTCCTTTAGGGTACTTCTAAGTTGTTGCTTAGATGGCAAAATGTTTTGCTGTGTGGTGAGACCTTGGTTCCTTCTGAGAGTCCAAGTGATTTCTGTGTTTCAGAAGGATTTGGCTATGCCTATTCACATCTTTGAGGACTGAGGACACCAGAAGCATAAGTGGATTAGGATATTCCACCTTTCACACAGAAGAATCTCATTGCTGGACCTTGTAACTGTTGTCTTTGCCATCTACATGAAATTCTACAAGCTGCCAGCTACTAAAAGATGGCCATCAATTGTCATTTCTATTAATATGTGATTTGTGCAGACAGAAGTCATTATAATGATTCAAAGCTGTAATCAGCATGATAATGGATCCTAATTGCTAGGCTCCTTAAAAACTTTAAGACAAAAAGTCTATGCTAATACCATCTGAAAGCTAGCAGCAATTTATTATTTCTCTTTTGATCAAGCTTGTTTTTTGCAGGGGGTAAAAAAGGTGTTTTGATTATGTACTTGAAAAATAGCCTTGGTATTAGAGATTCAGGTAGACAAGAGGGACAGTAACTTTATTACTTTTCCTCTTTAGTAAATATAGACCACAGACAATCTAATAGGTGAACGTGCTTTTATTAAAAATAGGTAATCAAGCTCTTGGAAGATTTTAATTAAATAGTCTTTTTTTTTTTCTTCTTTTTTTTTTTTTTCCCTCTTAAAGCTACTAAAATATAAAGTGGGAAAAATCTGCAAATATTCTAAATTTCAGTGACCTGCTTTCAGTGCTAATCTCAGTTCCTGAAATGCTCTGAAGATGAGTCTCCTGCACATCTGTTTCTGCACAAGAAATATGTCTCATGGAGAGGTAGTCAACTATTGTGTTTGTGGGGTGCCCAGATGAAGGAGGGAATGATGAATCTGACTCCATGTTCTTAGAAGGTTAATTTATTATTTTATGATACTATATTATATTAAAGAATGATATACTAAACTATACTAAAGAATACAGAAAGGATACTTACAGAAGGCTAAAAATAATGAAGTCTCATGACTCTTTCCAGAGCTTTGACAGAGGTTGGCACTGATTGGCCAATAAGTCAAAACAATTCACATGAAACCAATGAAACAATCACCTGTTGGTAAACAATATCCAAACACATTCCAAAGCAGCAAAACACGGGAGAAGCAAATGAGAAAATTATTGTTTTCCTTTTCCTCTGAGTCTTCTCAGCTTCCCAGGAGAAGAATTCTGGACAAGGGGATTTTTTCCAGAAAAATATGACTGTGACAGTCAACAGTTACATTTCCTGGCAGGTCAAAAGCTCCACTCCAGCATAAGGATGACATTTCACATTTGCCCACATCACTGGCCCTACAAATATTCATCTGGAAAATGGAACACTGCCACATCAAGACCCTTTTTTAGCACGCTTTCATTTTTATAGATTGCTTTCTATGCATGTATTAGAACAGAAAAAGTCCCCAGCAATGCCTTGTCCAGAACACAAGGCAATCTTTTTCCTGATGGGACGGAAAGTCTGTTTGAGCTGGAGAACCAGTGCTTTTAGCACCTCCTTTGTGTTAGCTAGACAGCACTCTGAAATTGCTTCTGCTTTCCTTGCAAATATCACTTAACACTTTTCCTGAATAGCATGGGGATCTTGGCTCTGCTTGCTCTGTACCATGCCTTGAGCTCTGGCTGTCATTCAGTGAAGCACTAATGCCTTGAATAGCACATGAATTTCTAGGTAATTCACACCCCGTGACTATTTCTTTCTTTCTCTCCCTTCCTTGCTTACTTTTTTTTCTTTTTCCTCCTTTTTTTTTTTTTTTTCCTTTTTTTTTTTTAATTGGAATTGCTACCACTGGCCTTCTCTGAGGGCATGTGCAACCTGTGGAAAAAGAGGTCCCTCCCCACATTTGTCAGCCGTGCTTTAGGCTTTAATCTGCACCATTTGTTCTCTTTTCTGAGTGTGTGTTCAGATTTCTTTTATTTTTAGCTCCCTGTTTGCTGCAGCCCAAAGAGTGTAAGCGAGTAAATACTTCCCTACCTCATAAAAATGGTCTCTTGATCAGTTTTTGCATCTCTAGCAAGCAGCTGACTTCAGCTCTGCCAGGTAAGCTGATACTCACAGCTCCTTGGTTTCTGCAAGGTTTCATAAACACTATTAAGAATTTCTCAAGTTTTCTACAGGTATTGCCAGTAACACTGATCCAAATTACTCTGCCAGGTGTTTGATGGAAATAGCATTTTAAAAAACAGAGACAATTGTCTGCAGCAGGCTGTAGGCTCTCTGCTGGGCTTAATAAGCAAAGTTATGTTTGTCTGGGGGACTTTTTCAGACAACATAATAGACGAAGACAGCTTGGTTATGAGAAGCTTGGTGTATACATCAGTTTAAAAGCTTGTCACCTACTTGATGCATTAATTCAAGTCCTCTGTGCAAGCCAAAGTTCCTATTCCAGGCAGAGCATATGTTCTGTCACTTAGCACATGACATGTTTTCAGATCACTGTGGGTGCCAGGGTGCTGGCCCTGAATGCCAATGCACAGCTTTGCCCTGCAAAAGCTGGCACCAATTTATTGCCCATTCAAATAGTTCTACTGTATTGTTGGGCCCCTTTACAGCTTAAATATGAGGAAAGATGTTCAGGGTTTAGCCCACAGTTCTCCTTTACTATCCTTTAAATGTTCCCCATGAGAAATGACTTCCATTCATCCACTAGCTGAAATAATATTCATAGGAGCATAAATGTATACAGTTGTATTTCTCTGTAATAGTCATGCTGACAAGTCTCATAACTTCAGAGACAATTCACTTGCCTTACTGGTACTGAACTTGATTTTATAAAGATTAATTCATCAGGGTTAACTAGACTTTAGGCAGATAAACTGAAATAAAAATCCAAACCAATCAAACTCTCAGAAAAGAGCTGTTCATCTAAACTTTTGATCAGCAGCTGTGAGTAACAGCAGGGAACTAGAATTTGGGATCAAGGTCATACATGTATGAATGATTTACTCTTCAGTACGTCAGAATAAGGTCCAAAGTCCAATCATCAGTTATGAAAAAAAAAAATAAAATGCTGGATACTTGTACTCTGAAATTTGATGCAGTTGCCAAGTTATAGGCATATTAGATTAAATGTCTTATATAAAGTTCGGTAGGCTACAGACCTAATGAGAAAAACTAAAATCTCTGAATATCTGCAGTCATACATGTCCTGGAGCAATTGCTATGCATGTTTTACTATTGTTTTTTTTTTTTTCCGTGGTTGTCACCATTCACTTGGGAATCAGAAAAGGTACTTCATGGCTTGGGTGAAGAATTGCACACCAGCCTGCTGAATGGTAAATCGTGGGGTAAGAAGTTGTGAAAAAACCACGCAGGGTATGTGAAAGTGTTCACAGGGGTCTGAGGATGAGGGAAGAGACGAGGATGTGACTCCATGTTTCAGATGGCTTGATTTATTATTTTATGATATATATTATATTAAAACTATACTAAAAGAATAGAAGAAAGGATTTCATCTCAGAAGGCTAGATAAGAATAGAAAAAGAAGGAATGATAACAAAAGCTTCTGCCTCGGACAGAGTCCAAGCCAGCTGGGCTGTGATTGGCCATTAATTAGAAATAACCACATGAGACCAATCACAGATCCACCTGTTGCATTCCACAGCAGCAGGTAATCAATGTTTACATTTTGTTCCTGAGGCCTCCCAGTTTCTCAGGAGGAAAAATCCTAAGGAAAGGATTTTTCAGAAAATATCATGGCTACATAGAATATGTTTTATCCAGCTGTGGGAAAAGGCATGTTCTCAAACTGCTTGAAAGTGCAAGCTGTGGGCAGCCTTCAGGGAGCTTTTCCACAGCTATGTGTGGCATTCACATTCTCTGGAAATATCCCTTCACCCAAGGTTTTTCCCCTGGGAAGCTGAGTAGCCTCAGAGAAAAAGGAAAACAATTCTTATCTCATTTGCTTCTCCTGTGTTGTGCCTGTGTGGAATGTGTTTGGATATTGTTTACCACAGGTGATTGTTTCATTGGATTCTGGTGTAAGTTGTTTTCACTCGTTGGGCAATGAGGACCAAGCTGTGTCAGGACTCTGGAGAGAGTCACGAGTTTTCATTATCTTTTTAGCCTTCTGTAAGTATCCTTTCTGTATTCTTTAATATAGTAGAGTATTCTTTAATATAATATAGTATCATAAAGTAATAAATTAGCCTTCTGAGAACATGGAGGCAGATTCATCATTCCTTCCTGCCATGGAGGTGCTTGCAAATACAATAGCAATGTTCCTTGTCTGTTTTTTCTTGCAACTTTTGTGCCTCAGAGAAAGCAGTCAAGTATGAAATAGGGAAGGATTCAGTGTGATGAGTGGTAATCATTTTACTGGCTGACAAAAATCCTACTGGCATCTGAATTTAGGTATCTGTAGTGTTAACATTTCCATACTTCCCCTCTGGTTTTGTTCCTCACAGCATGTAAAGGAGAGGAAGCATCCTTCCAAATCTGAATGTAGAACATGTGATAACTGAGAAATGTGGGACCTTAACATAAGGAAAGATGAAGGTGCTACAGTGCTTTTGTATCTCAGAAAGGAGCCACAGCAAGGTTACCCAGTGATGTTTAAATGTAGACTTGTAGGAAGGCATAGAATCATCCCTGAAAAGTGTACCTGAGCTTGGATTGAGGCACAAAATAAAAGTATTAATTGCTCTTGTATATGTATTTACAGCAGGAAGGCTTGTGTGAGTCTTGGAAAACAGGGATTTGCATGCTGAGGGAGGTGAGCAGGGTGTGATGAGCATGTCTCCAGTTTTATCAGGAATGTATCTCATTTCTTCAGTTTCCTGATAACAAAATTAGCAGCCTTGTTAGCTGTATCATTTACAGGGAGCAGTTCAACATATGTTCTGATTCATGTTCACTTTGCTCAAGGTTTTTCTCTTGTCTCTATTTCAAACAAAGTACCAAATCCGCCTCAGGTTGGTAGGTGTTAGCTTTGCAGGCTGTTGCACTGAAAATCCTTACACTTGAAATTCTCCTGGAACCTCTGGCAGACAAGCACATTTCTGACTTCAGACGAAGAGGAGACGAGTGCAGAAATGAGGGAGTGGACTGAGCAATGAAAGGAAAACGAAACAATCCTCTTCTGGCTCCTTCTGCCTGGCTTGGACTCTACCTGCTTTTTTAAAGTCTTTGAGTTTGCTGTTGACATTAGAAGACATTGATTTAGCTTGGCACGATGCACTGCAGAAAATAGCTTTCCTGTCTAATTCTGCACTTGCATGGGACACTGAGAAGGTGACTTGTACTGTTAACAACTCTCCTCAGCTGCAGAAAAAAAAAAAAAACAAACAACTTTCCGGTATTTAAATATACATGTTAATCACTGATTTCTGTCAGTGTTCATTTCATTATCAGCTGAGCTTGACACACTTATGAAGGCCACACTTAATAATTTATCCCAGGAAACAAATTCTGCTCAAGGTGCAAGGAAATGTGGGAGATGCTCATTGTGTCCTAATTTAGTGTCAGATGACACCTGTAAAGGTGCAGAGGGTAAGCACTGGGAATGGGATTTGAGGATTTGTGTATCTTTGCTGTTTTAGAGGATTTGCTGCATATGAATTTCACTCTGTATTAGTTGGAGACTGTTCTGAAGGGTTTGAATGGTGGATGGAAGATATCCCAAACTCTCCAGGCACCTCTCTGATGAGTGAACCTATTCACTCAACAAAAGGAGTAGGAATTTTAGGGTGGAAATTTGAGGCAACCTCCTGAAAATAGAAGCAAAAGTCTTGGGTTTAATGTGGGCCTAGTTAATTATATTCATAGTAATACTGTCTTGTATTGCTCATGATTGTGTATTTTTTTTTGAGCTGGGAGAGAAGGCAGTTTTTTAAATCTTTGGCTGCTAATGTATCTAGACATTATTATAAGCTTAGAATAAATAAGAAGAAATGCTCTCAGAGAAACTGGTCTGCCTTCACAGTGGTGCAGTTCCACCGATTACAATAGGCTTTGTGAGAGAGAAATCAATTTAAAAACTAAAGTACTTATATTTAAAAGTGCTCTTTGATCAAGGGCCTCTGCATTGAATGTTTCTTACAATGTCTAAAATATAATAAAAAAATCCCTGTTGAAAACATTATACAGGGCTGTTGCAATAATTTGCTCAAGGCTACAGATCAGAGGAATCAAGCAACAATATTCAGTCCACTTTTTTGAAGTGTTCTGACTACAATTGTCTCTAACATGCTTGACTGATACTGCTGGAGGAGGGGAAAAATAAGTCTGAGAAGAAATCCATTGTGAGAAAATCAGTGAGCTGCTTCCATTATTGTATCCTTATACAAAAATGCAAATATAAAGTAACCATTACTTTCAGGATGCTATATTGGATTAAAACCAGAGGAAAGATAAACAGAAATTAAACAGTCTGTTGGCAGACTGAGCAAACAGTAAAGTACTGCTCCTTGCATCTTTTAAAATGAAAAAAAAAAAACAAAAACAGTTGTGCCAGTTGTATCTTTGTGTATAGGAACACAACTTTTGTGTTGTAGGTACTATTGATTCCACATCAGCACAACTGCTGAAGAACTGCAGTTTCCATTCTGCAGGATGGGTCTGACGATATTTCAGGGCTTGCTTTTTACCTAGATGGGACAAAAATCTTTCCACTTTGTGGAAAGCCTGCTGCTTTGAGCTAGCTTGATGTAATTCCCTAACGCCATCAGCTTTAGTAGCAGGACCATTTGAGAGTTTTAATGCTGCATCAGATGCTGCATCACCACCCACATTTATGGGCTGAGGTCTCCAGACCAGTATTATCTCCCATCCTAGGACTTGTTGGTTCAATCAGGGAGATAAGTTTGGTGCCAGGCAAGGGAATTTCCTTCCCAGTGAGGACAGTCTGTGGGAAGAGATAAGGGTTGCTTCAGCATTTCTAGCAGAGGTAGATTGATCTTGGGTAACTGAGAGATAAAATGGCAGATGAATTTCAAACTAGATGAGGCCCCTTGAAGGCAAAAATGTCTTGAATAAAATGATGGGCTTTGAACGGGCTGCCACTGCTCAAGAACAAGATACTGGTGTTGTCCTAAGTGACAGCATTGACTCTAGTGTCTTGTTTCAGTCAAAAAAGAAGTGAATTGAGGTTTGGAATGACTAGAAAAAAAATGGAGGGCAAACCAGAGATCAGTATTAGGCCACTGTGTGAATCTGTGGTTCAGCTGCACCTTGAATACTGGGTGGAATTCTGAATCTTCCATCTCAAGCTGGACATTTTAGAATGTAGAAGTCAAAAAGAATGTCAGATATGGTCAGAAGGCTCAGAAAAGGCTTCCATGGGATGAAAAATGAGGTGGGAAGGGATTGTAAAGGCAGGTATGATGCAATAAAAAGTTCAAGGAGTTGTGAGGGGATCGAAGGGGCTAAATAACAAATAATTATTTGGTTGTCCCTGTATAAGACACTGCAAGAGTCATTTAATGGATGGCTGGTTCTTCATACAATGTGTTATTGGATTGTGGAACTCTTTGCCACAGGATTTTAAAGCAATAGAGAGATAAATAAAAAACAAAACGCATAAAGCAAAAAACATGCATCCTACTGGACAGTGCAAGAGGCAATACTTAAAAAAGAAATCACATTAGGGACAGGATATTTAAGTGTCACTGCTGGACCCAGAAGATTATTTTGGGGTAAGGTACTAGGTGTTTTCACTATCCTCATGCAGTCACTATTGGTCATGCTGGGCTAATTCAATATTTACTATTTAAGCAGTACACTCTTATTAAAACCCTGTATTTTTAAATGGATAAATAATCTCTGAAGGCTTTTTATACAGATTCACTTATGCTTCTTTGATTTCACCAGTATTAACAGCTGCTCTCTGTAATCTGGAATATGCTGATAATAAGAGCAGAAGGGAAAGCAACTTATATTTCTTGACCTGTTGGCTCACTGGGGAATTAAAGCAGATACTGTAAAAATGCAGGGGTAAAAACGTGAGCAGCAGCATTACAAAAAGATTAAACAGGGCTTTACAGTAATTTGCTCAAGGCTGCAGATCAAAAAAATCAAGAAACAATATTCAGTACTCTTTTTTTGAAGTGCAATTGGAGTAGGGGAAAAATAAGTGTGAGAAGAAAACTATTGTGAGAAAATCAGTGAAAATTCATTATTTGGTGATTATTATTGTTTCATTTCACCTGTGCATGAGTTTTAATGCCTTTTTTTTTTTGCTCTGAATACAAGGCTTTTGGGGCTTGTGCAAGGACATCATCAACAAGGAAATCTTTGGTCTTCATTCCAGGGAGAGGCAGCAATTTCTTTCTGTTGTAGTTCCCAGACTATCCACTAATTGGGAAGACCCACTCTTGTCGTAGAGGGCCCAATTATGGAATTTTTGTCAAAGGATGTTCATCCCAACCTTAGCTCCATGGGGAAGAAGGTTGGTTTGGCACTGCTGTGGAGCACAGTACCCAAGCAGGAATGTCTTTGAATATATTCCTTAAGAAAACAGCGTTAATGTAAAATGGAAGTGGAGACTGCAAAATGGATCTCTCTGGGAGTTAGGACTGATTAGTTTAATGCAGGAAGGATAAATATGCAAGTGTTTCTTTGAGTAAATGGCTAGATTATCTTTCTCTTTGTTCCCAGAGTGTGTGTGCTCTCTAGAAATTATCTTCTTAATAAATTAAACAGCAGCAATGTTCATAGTAGAAAAAGTGAAATTAAACTGCCTATTGAAGTGCCACAGAAAAGGAATTATTTCTCTGTATACTAAACACGTTTAAATAGAGCTGCACAAAAAGAAAAGGGAATTTTTTCTTTCTCCAAAAAGTCATTTTCTTTAACATTATACTGTTTCTAATCTTATTTTTTTTTAATAAAACAACCCTGTTTGCAAGTGTTTTGCCACCAAGTGATACTGATGCTTTTTTTTCCTGAGTAGTAACTCGACTGAAAATTAATTTCCAGAATAGCAACGGATTCACAATTCATTTTGGGGTAATATGGTAAATTCCTGTTAAACAATAGGAACCCCTCAAAATGTGAGGACACTTGGTCTGTTCAGCCTGGAGGAGAGTGAGGGGAGACCCCATTGTAATCACAACCTCCTCGTGAGGGAGAGCAGAGGGGCACTGATCTCTTCTCTCTGGTGACCTGTGTGACATGATTTGAGGGAATGGCCTGGAGCTGTGTCAGGGGAGATTTAGATTGGAGATGAGGAAAAGGTTCTTCATCCAGATGGTGACTGGGCACTGGAACAGGCTCCCCAGAGCAGTGCTCACAGCACCAAGCCTGACAGAGTCCCAGAAGCGTTTGGACAATGCTCTCAGGCACATGGAGTGACTATTGAGGATGGTCCTGTGCAGGGCCACGAGTTGGACTCAATGATCCTTGTGGGTCCCTTCCAACTCAGCTTTTTCTGTGACTCTACATCATTTAAAAATTTCATTCCTTGTAGGTAAGGCTTGTAAGGAAAAACCTTCTTTACATTGTCCTAAAGTTTAATTTTATCGTGGATGCTTTCAAATTTATTTTGGAAGAGAAGGTATCTGCTGAGACAAAATGAACGTGTGTGTGAGTGTATTTTGGAATTATATTTCAGCAGACCAACCTATATTTATTGATTCTGTTGCTAAAAAGATAAAATATCCCCTTTTTCCTAGTTCCAATATTATTATTGCTACAGAATATAAGTTCAGTTATTAGAACCACACACACATTAGGCCTAAATGTTTTACATTTTCTCAAAAATTTCATTCGCCAAGAGTTATATCCCAAAGTATTGGGAATAATTTCAAGTATTTTTTATTTCTTGGATACCCCTAAGACTGTGTAAAGCATTTGAGATGAGGAAAATGTTAAACCAACACATTTTTACACACTGTGGTTTGTTCTTTAGTATAACAGTTGTCTGTAGTTGTCTGTAGTCAGTTGAAGGTAGTGGTGTCAAGAGGATGGGCAAATTTTGGTCAGGAATCAATTTCAGGAAAATTAATGTATCTTAACTTGATAGAAGAGGATAATTATCATCCTTATCTGTCAGCTACCAGTGTTTGTTAGTTTTATTGCTCTGAGTTCCTGAAAAAAATAAGTGCATGAACGTAACGATATATAACGTGTGCACCATATCTGTGCTTATAGTTATTTGGCAAATTTTAGCTGTTGTTTTTTTTTTTTTTAATTTAGAATACAATTTTGCATTAATCTGTTTGGTGGTGAAGGTGTGTGATGTCTGAAACTCTTTGACTTTTAATACCATGAAACCTTGAAACTTTGATTTTTAATGCCATGGTTTTACCACTGACATTTTTGACAGACAATGCACTGTTGATATCAAAATTCTCTTCAGTGTTACCAGAATCCCTATGAATTGCAGAAGTTTCAGATGGATTTTGATAGTTTTTTGTTATCAATTGAATGATGTGGAGGAGCATTTCACCATGGCAGAGAAGATCAATGAACAACTTTTTTTAATGAAATTTGGGTATGGCCTAAAGCAAGTCCAGCTAACCTTGGCTCAGAATTTGTTGGGAGCTGTGGAAATACATTTTTCCTACCATCACTTGACATTTTTTGGGCAATGGTTGGACTTGATGATCTCAAGAGTTTTTTCCAACCTAAATGATTCTATGTCAACAGCGTCTTAGTTTTTTATTTTATTATATTTATGTTATTTCTCTTCAGTTTAGCAAGGTTTCCATGGACTATTTGGGCACACTGGGTTGTGAATGCAGCAATCTTTTATCTTTTGGCAGTCATGGCAGAAAGCAGTTGCACTTTTGTAGCTTTCAGTTTAACACAGATTCCATTTTGGACATGATGTAGTGCACAGACTGTCAAACATTCTGATCATGGGGATGTCTTGCTGACCACTTGCTTATGGCCTCTTATTTGCTCAAGTTCAGTTATCATACTGGCAACATCAAAGAAGTGGCAAATATGCAGAGATGTACTGATGTGCACGTCATCCAGGTATTTTGTTTCATAATAATTCTTAAGAAACATAGTATTTATAAAATGTGATCCAGAAAGAGAAAAAAACCCCACCCTTTTAAAGCTCTTTGGAGTACTTTAAACATCTGATCAGGATAAATAATAGGATAAATAAGGCTATGGCAGGTGGTCAAGTGAAAATAAGTTTATGGGTATAGACCACAATTCAGTTAAAGGGTGGTTCTTTGGTTGTAGAAGTGTATTTGATTTTATTTTACAGGGAAATGCAGAAAGCAGATTGTAGCCATGGTGTTTCTCTCTTCCAAGAACATGCAGGAAATCTTTAAGATGATTGTGAAAGAGATGACAGTTCTGCTTCTTCTATGATATTGAGAGTTGACTTATAGGTACAGCTACGTGACAGTGACAGATTTTCAGCATGAACTACACTGGAGCTTTATCCAAGGTTTAACAGCAGCACTGAAGCTGCACTTTTTAATGGTGACAACCTGGACAAGTATAAAAAGGTACAGATGGAAAATGTTTCTCATCTGCTGCTCCATCAAACACCCCTTTATGAAAAGGAAGCCAGGGGAAGGAGAGGAATGTTGAGCAAAGGAGGGGAGGGAGTGAAGAGAGATGGAGAGGCCTCAGTCATTCAAGTTGCGTCTCTCATTTCTCTTGGTTCCAGCAGGTACTTCTGTGCACTGAGGGATAGACCAAAGAAGCAGAAGGTAATTTCTTTTATCATAATAAAACCCTGGAGAAAGAGCTCTGTTTGTGAACACCATTCGATGCTTTTTTACACAGACCATAAAATACAAAATAAATGTTAGTGAGGAGTCAGTCTTCCCTTTTATTGCTTTCTGACAGAAGATATATGTGTGTCCTATTTCAAGGATCATAAAATAATTAAATGTTTTGTCTCTTTCATGGTCCTTTTTATAATAACATCAGATGGATTGGGATGTAAATTTGAACCTGTGGATAAACCAGCTATGGAGATAGCAAAAAGCACCTGAGAAATAAGCATGGAATAAGCTTCTTTTCATTGAAATGGTGATTTAGTTGCCACCAATAATTTTTACCTACAGCTTCTGATGCCAGTATGCTCAAGATGTGACTCAGGATGAGGTGCAGTGATGTAACGATAAGATGTTGGAGCATAAACTTGTTGCTCTGGACTGCTCCTAAAGATCTGTCTTCTAAAGCTGCAGGGGAATAAACAAAAACTAAAACATGTTACTGGTAATGGGGTTCAAAACCACTGGTACAATCGAAATGAATCAAAGAATTGGTGCAGAATTCAACCTGGAATAAGTTGATGAAAATCATTAATTTTTACCCAAACTCTATGCCTAAGTTCTAGGGAAGTAAGGATTTTTTTTTTTTTTTTTTTTTTTTTTTTTTTTTTTTTTTGCTGTGTGAAAGATGTTAGAAAATAAATGGCTGAAGAACAGACTTTTAAGTGATAAAAACTGGAATGGGAAAAATAGAATTGGAAACTGTAGTGATGTTTCTCTTGGCATTGTTTCAGGGTGATTTTTTTTAAAATCTTTCTTTAGCAACAGTATCACACTGTGGGCGTGTATTCAGTTTGCAGCTTGTAAGATGTGACTTCTTTTTAGTATTGTTTTTAAGCTATTTCTCTGTCAAAATCACTTAGAATTCTTAACCAATGGTGCAAGTGCTTGCAAAGATCTTGGTGACCGGCACAGATATCCTTGTTTTGATATCCAGGTAAGTAATGGAAGTTGTGAACAGGTACAAGTCTTAAACACACTCCTAGGTTGAAATATCCCCTTGATTTGATTTGATTTGACATAAAATTGTTGATACTCAGCCTTGCACTGACAGCTCTTGTCATGCAGTTTTGTTCTGTGGGATCCTGGGCAGCGGCATCCATTGCCGCTAAAGACTTTGCAACATGCTTTTAAATAATTTATTTTATATATGTTTATATATAGATGTTGTCTATCTGTAGTAGACTGTAGTAAAGTTTACAGAGTGCTCACACCTCTTCTGCAAAATAGTTGTTGATCTCTAAGGGAGAAAAGGTTGGAAAAATCTGTTTATTTTACCTGGTTTGTTTATGTAATGTGATTTCTGCTGTCTTTAAAAATGCAGTATATATAGGAAATGGTGCAACTATTTCCTGTCAGATCCTAAAATGGATTGATACAGATTATTCTTGACAGATCCATATTTTCATATAATGTTTTATGATATTTTAGATGGCTAAAACACCACTTCCTCAATAATTTCTTTGAGTATCTTTGTAGCTTCAGACTTCTAATCTCAAACTTCAGTAAATCATGTTTGATGCTTTTGTTTTTAATATTGTATGAATGAAAGATTTGCCCAGTTTTTAGCAGTAAGATCTGTTGTTTTCCAGGCACCTAGCCCTCTGAGCTGAAAGATAAGGTTGAGGAGCAGAAAGAAGCCCTCCTAATCCAAAGGGAAATAGTCAGGAAATGGAAATTTGTCCACTTGGACACATGGAGGTCTATGGGGCTGGATGGGATCCACCCAGGGGTACTGAGGGATCTGACAGAAGAGCTCACCAAGCCACTTTTAATCATTTACCAGCAGGCCTGGCTAACCAGGGGGCTGAAAGTCAGCTAATGTGACACTCTTATACAGGAAGGGCTGGAAGGAGGAGCTGGGGAACTACAGGCCTGCCAGTCTGAATCTGGTATCAGGGGAGGCCATGGGTCAGATCATCCTGGGTGACACCACACAGCAAATGAAGGACAACCCAGGCATCAGCCCTAATGAGCTCATCAGCCTTCGTGAGTTCATAACAGGCAGGTCCTGCTTGACCAACCCAGTCTCCCATGCCAAGGTAACCCTCTCAGTAGATGAGGGAAAGGATGTGGATGTTGTCTAGAGTGTAATGAAGCCATTCCCACTGTTTCCCACAGCATTCTCCTGGAGAAACTGGCTTTATGTGGCTTGAGATGGGTGTATTGTTGGATGGGCAGCAAACTGCATGGATGGCCAGGAATGTTGGAGGATGGAGCTAAATCCAGCTGGTGGCCAGCCACGAGTGGTTTTCCCCAGGGATCAGTATTTGTGTCAGTCCAATATCTGTTTTTTATGTTTTACATGTTTAATATCTTCAACAACCTGAACAAGGGGATCAAGGGCACCCTCAGTCAGTTTGGAGATGACTCGAAGTAGGGCTGGGGTGTTGATCTGCTGCAGGACAGGAAGGCTCTGCAGAGGGGTCTGGACAGGCTGGATGAGGTCTGTTGTATGAGGTTCATCAAGGCCAAGTGTTGGGTCCTGCACTGGAAAAAAGGAGACCTTATCCTTATCCTGTGGAGCAGAAGTGCCAGATGTTTGAAAGATCCACAGATGTGTGCTAAGGTATAGTGGGTGCTTGGCAGTGTCACATTAATTGTTAGTCAGATTAAAGATCTGTTCCAACCTAAATGATTCCATGATTTCTATGTTTTTACTGTTCCTGGCTGGAGAGGTTTTACAGAGAAAGAACTTTTCTTCCCTATTTTATGAGAGGTTGGACACATTTACCTCCCACTCAGCAGCACTTCCAGTCCTCTCGTGGCAGCCGGCAACTGCTTTTTATTCTCAGCACACTTCTGGTGTCATTACTTCTCAATTTCTGTCTGCTGCTAACGTTAGGGATCCTCCCAAGACGTGTCATCTCTATCACTGCAAGTCAATATTCATTTATTTCCTTCAAGGTTCACAGCTCTGCCCCATGCAACACCAGGGAGAGCCTCTGAGCAGGAACAAGGACTCGAATTTGGGGAATGCAGAGAATGTCCTAAAGACAATGAGTGGTAATTTACCCAGCTGATTATCCATTGCTTTAAAACCCAATCAGCTGTTTACAATGAGCTCTTTTTGGTCATGCACTGTGAATCTAATCAAATCATACTGGAGAAACAGCATGGCAGCATGAGGGCTTCTCCCTCCATGTGTGTTTTTTTTATAGCTCACTCAGGACAAGGAGAGTAGTGAAATAAGAGTAGGGAAATGAAAAATCTTCTTTTTTCTTAATTTTTTTTTTAATCCACAGTGGTGAATAATGCAGAATCAAATGCTAAAAGTGTTTTCCTCCTAAATTTTTATTCAGTTTACTCTGTGATTTATATTATATTATTGTTGTTCATTTCCAGCAGTTCTTTCTACAGCTGCTAGCTTTGAGTTTGATTCTTCTGTGAAACCTCTTCACAGAAGGATTTTCACTTCAGATAATTTGGAAAGAAGTATTTTTTTGCAAAAGGAGATGCATTTCACCAAGGTTTACATGCTTTTTCCCCTTACAGAGCAACTTCTTAAGACCCTAGGGCACAATGCTAAGTAAGAATAAATAGGAGAAAGTGTTTCAGGATCTAACAAACAGAAGACCATGAGGGCCCAGCTGAACAACTAATTCACTCTGTTGGCAGCTTCAATTAGGAATCATTGTTAGGAATTTTCTGAGTGCTTGAAAGATATGGTTAATGGGCTACTGGCAGAAATTAGTTTTCTTTTTGGCTGTAGAAAACTCTAGGCTCTCAGTAGACTCTCTCACCTTGGTGAGTTTGATAGGACTGCTGATAAAAGCCAGCAGCTGGCTTTCAGATGCACCAAGATAGACTTGCCTATCATTCATGGAGACATAGAGCAGCTGCTACCCAGGGGCTGCAGCCAAAAGGCCTGTGTCTGCTGAATAAATAGTGCTGAGCAGTCTAAATTTGAAGATACGACTTTTATGTGGGTGCTGACAGAAGGGGTAGATGTCTCTTGAATTTTCCATATCTTTTAATGGTCCATGTTATGTTCAAAGTGCTTTTGTAGTTGGTGTTAAACCATACTACCCAAGATGCACATGTTAAGAAAGAGAAACTGTAAGTTTCTGATTCCCATCAATGGGAAATATTTCCATCTTTTTGTGATTGTACATCTTGATTTATTTTAAGGTGGCAGTTCATGTTTGTGTAACGTTGCACTTAAATTGATAGTGGGGTGTCAAAGATGGAACCTTTTCACAATGATCAGGAAGTACAGAGGTTTCTTATCACTGGGGATTCATGGCACATTGGAAAGGTAGAGGAAGCTAACAATTTATAGCAGAAATTCCAACATTCAACCTAGAGATGTGATTCATAAACCCCTCTCATTTCCTCAGTGTCCTCGTTGTCATTTTTCAAATTCTCATCTGTTGATATTAAGAGGAACTGAGGCTGACTGAAACTCATTGTGCTTCCTGGAAGGACTTTATGTGTGTAAAGCAGTAATGTCATCCTGTTCTGGGATTATTTTATTTTGAAAGAGTATTTTAGCCCTAGGGTGGGATTGAATACTGGTCCCTTAAGGAATTAATAAAGGACTATTTTGACATCAGTGCTGGAGTATGAGTTGGGTTTGGCCACCTGAATGAATTTTAAACTCTCTGTTCTAGGCAGTGAAAATCCTGTTTGGCCTTGTGGTAAAGATTTATTTTTCTGAGGTCTGCAACCACCTGCAAGCAGACCTGCAGTTGACCTGCAGGGCTGCAAGACTCCACTCCTCACAACAGAGGGAAATCTGAGAGTGGGTCTGAAGGCTGTTTGCCATGTGTAAAGTTCTGAATTTTAAATAGGTGTTTTCATCATCAACTTTAGAGAAACCTTTCTTCTTTTAGCTTCTGCTTGCAGAGGTTAAGCTTGCACACCTACATCCTGATCCAAGAGGGAAGATGGTTGTGATTCTGTAACTGTCTGGTAGGAATAATTAGGTCATTACCCATGACTGGCAGTGCTAAAAAACCAGCTGGAATTTGTACTGATTGTGAATTTTGTTGATTGTTGAATGACTGGTTGTGAGACATTTCATCCAAGGAAATAACTTGGAGCAGTGGCATTGCATATGTAGTGGGCTTATGATCCAGATAATGTTCTTCTGTAATGTCTATTAATTTTAGGACTTTTGATTATTTTCATAGTGTCAGCCAATAATGCTTGTGATAAAAATTGCTGTTTTCAGTAAAGGGTTGAAACAATTGGTACTCTGTACAAATTGATGCCTACTAACAGCAATAACAGAGGCACTTGCAGAGTTTGGGGACATTTCTTAAACCTGCCTTGTTGGGCATTTTATAAAATACAGATATCCAGGTGAAGGCTACATAGTCTTGAATGTTGGTTTTACCTGGTTGCAAAGGAGGTTGTTACAGAATAATTAAAACAGAAAAGTTTCTGCATCATTAACTTCCTTTGCAGAGGCAGGTTCTGCGAAAGTAGCACCTGATCAATTGTGAAAACATCCTTTCCCAACAACTCCTAGTCCCTTTCATTGTTGAAAATATGAAAGTGAGTGTTTAAGATGTCTTAATACCTGTGTAAGAAATAGGCATGTAATGGAACAAAGTATTCTTCTAGAAATACTTTATTTGGAAGTCTGGTTAAAAGGCAGTGTAATTTCTGATTAAAAAAAAAATAAGTGGTTACAGTTCAGCTTAGTACAAAGAACCATGATACAAGGGGAAGAAGATAAGAAAGACATGAGTGAACAAAGAGTGGAAGTCTATGAAGTAAAGAGTTTTGTGGATGACATTCTCTTTTCCAAAAAAAAAAAAAAGAGGAATTTTCCTGTTTAATGTTGGTCAAAATATATTGGACTGACAAAACTTCTTATTCACTAACCATAACTAAAATGTCAAAAGGATATCAGTTTTTCAAATGGTCAAATTTTGCTTTGTTAGTAAGAGCATGGTTATATTTGGTTGCTGACTTCTTTTCATTTTCTATTAGCATGGAAGATGAAAATGGAACCTGATTTTTGATGGTGCCACTAAGGAGACATGGGTGGC
This sequence comes from Melospiza melodia melodia, assembly GCF_035770615.1. NCBI lineage: Eukaryota > Metazoa > Chordata > Aves > Passeriformes > Passerellidae > Melospiza > Melospiza melodia. The sequence continues at coordinate 107,085,584 of NC_086196.1, read as the reverse complement.
TCAGCCACCGTGAGGCAGCAGTTACCAGCTGGTGATCTTCAGAGATCCTCTGATATGTCTCCAGGCTGGAATGGGAGAGTGTTCCCAAGGGTGCTCAGACTTTATCAGTGTCTCATGGCCTCAGCTGCCACAGCTCTCAGTGAGGAGCAGCCCCGAGACACGTGCTTTTGTCAGAAGCGCTGTCTGCACTATCTCCTCACAGCCTGTGTGGTCAAGGAACATGTGTCTGATGAGCAGGTTTATAAACAAACATGCCGTCAGTGTTCCTGCCCCCCAAGCCCACCTCAGAGGAGCTTGTGGTGTCAGGTTGGATATAACAGGTTGACATCGGTGCAGAATGGCAGAAAAGCAGACGTGCTGGTGCCCACATCCAGCACACTCTTGGTTAACATACACATCTGCAACCTGAAAAGCCCAGGTGATGGTTTAAGGACCTGCAGCATCCATAAAGCCAGTAAGGATTTCAGACATCCATAACTGTGTTTCCAGGTGGGGTTTTTTGCTGCTGAAGGCAACTGTCCATAGAGTTGAGCTCCTTTCCCCTGAAAGGAGGAAGTTTAATTCTTTGTAACTATTCTGATATATGCAAGTTATATTTTAAATTTTGCTTTCCATAAACAAATTTACCCCTTTGTATTAGAATATTCTTCTCTGAATGTTTTTACAAGTGAAATGCAGTATTTATTGCACAGTATGCACAAGAAACTGTCAGTACAGTGTAAGGGCATATTTCAAACCCTCCTGAAATAAACCATAAAACTCCCATTGATTTCACTAGGCCTTGGCAGGTTTTAATGGAAGAGGACATTAGGCAGAGCACCTGCTTGGACATTAACCATTGTGCATAAACAGGTGCTCTTCCTTGCTTCTAGCTGGTATTTAAGTCCTGGAGAATGCATATTTTTGTTGCTTATTCTTTAAGATACTGGTTCATTTTCAAATTTGGACCTTGCACTTGTCGAGTACAGATAACAATGATTATTGCTGTTGAGATATATTATTATACTGTTCCTACACAGAACCACATAATAGTCCCCTTTCTAAATTGGTATTTTATTGGCAGTGACAATGATGGGTTGATAAGAATGTAGAAATGTTGAGCAGGGAATTGCTACACTGGCTTAAAGATCTGGATCTAAGGAATATTGGTGGGGGAGAAAAAGAGTACCCAGATTTTGGAATATTAGCTTTTAGACCAAAGGAAGCAAAAGGTTGTTGCAGCTCACCTGCTGCCATTTCTGATAGCAGATCTCTTGTGATTTATGCTTCCTACATTACTTGAATGAATATATACAATGGACCAGAGCTATCTTCAACTCTCCCATTCCTAATTGAAACTGATTGCTTCTGGCCCTTCCTTGATAAGGGTGAGCTGGAGTTTGCATTGTACAGCCTTGGGCTTTCTTGAGCAAGGGGGACAGTACAATATACGCCATCAGACTCCACCGGGGCTTTTTTGGCTGGTTTTGTACATATGACCACCTGGAAGAGCTGTGCAGCTCAGCACATAGTGCTGATGTGCTTCTTTGCTTATGGCATGAAAAAGGCTAGTAAAATCCTGAGGGGTTTTTGTTAGGTTTCTTTTTCCCCCCTCCTTTTATGACTTGCATCCTCTGGGGCCCTGCTCTGCTGACAGCACCATGCTTCACCTTGCAGCTCCAGGGCCAAACCCATAGTTCAGCACAATTTTTGATTTTACTAAACCACTGCCAAGTGTGCGTAGACATCAGGTGGCACTTTCTCTATACTCCAGACAATTGCACAAAATACAGTACTTAGGAGCCCTGTAATGGACAGCTGCCAGAAAGCAGACATGGATACCTGTCTGATGAGCTCTCTCCTGAAAATGGTGCTGCTTTCACATTGCCTCCCGCTCCTCTCTGTTCCCTTACAATGCCAGCAGAATGCTGTGCTCACAGAGACATAAGCACTTCAGGCTCAAAGGGGAATATTTTAATATTAAAGGCAATGACTCCTTCTGCTACTTTTAAAATAGATCTGGGGGGGAAAAAAAAAGTTAATCCTGTTGTTTAAAATGGTGCCTGCTCCTCCCATGCTCACTGCTGAGGACCTGTGACCTACTGGTTTGCCTTGGCAGGATTTCCCCTTCCCTGCTGCTTCTCTCCCTGCAGCTGCTCATTTTGGAGCCCTCGTGGCTGTACTCGTTGTGAAAAAACACAGCTGCTCTGCATCCATTGTGAGCTCCAGCTATTGATTTAGATCCTCCAATTTTTATGTGTTGAAAGACAAAATGGTTGTTTAGAGAGGCGTTTGTGTGGAACCTGCAGTCAGCCAGGGCCTTGAGGCAGAACAGCCTCAACTTCTCTGCATGGCTGATGTGCCAGAGTGCTCAAAGTAGCTCCCAGTCTCTTGTCCTTTTTTTATTATAACAAACACAAACTAATAAGCCAGAACAAGATAACTACTTTTAGAAAGAATACACTATTATGTTGGGTCAGGCAGGTTTAAATCAAAAGGTCTGAAAACAAATCTTCCTCCATCTCCAGTGGATTCTTGAAAATCTGAACCTTTCTTCTGACTTTGCAGGGAGAGATCAGTCACCAGTCACCATCATGGACAAACCAGATGTGACTGAAGGAAACAAATTTGTTACCAATCAAACCAGAGTAGGGCAATGAGAAATAACCCCAAATCTCAAAAACACTTTCCCTCCACCCTTCCCTTATTCTCAGGCTTAATTTCACTCCTGAGTTTTCTCTCTCTTCCTCTCCAGGGATGCAGAGAAATGGGGAAAAAAGAGTTGTGGTCAGTTCATTGATGTTTTTTGCTGCTCCTTCCTTCACAGGGACAGGACTGCTCCATAGGGGTTCATTTCATGGGAGAAAGTCCTCTGCAAACTTCTCCAATGTGAGTCCTTCCCACAGGCTCCAGTTCCTCAGGAACTGCTCCATTATGAGTCCCTTTCCATGGGGTGCAGTCCTTCTGGAGCAGAGTGCTCCAGTGTGGGTTCCCTGTGTGGTTACAAGTCCTGCCACCACACTCTTCACCGTGGGCTATAGGGAAGCCTCAGCTCTGGCATCTGGAGCATCTGCCTTTAACCTTGGTGCCTTCAGAGCCGTTCCTTTCATAAATTCTCACTCCTCTCCTCTCTGGCTACAATTGCTTTTGCACAGTAATTTGCTTTCCCCTTCTTAAATATGCACTGTCACCATCCCTGATGGGCTCAGCCCTGGCCAGTGGCACATCTTTCTTGGAGCTGGCTGACATTGGCTCTGTCAGACACAGAGAAACCTTCTTGCAGCTTCTTGAAGAAACCACTTCTTGCAGCGCCTCCCCTCTCCTCTAATTCCCAAAACTCTTCCACACAAATCTGGCCAAGAGGGCTTGGGATCACTTTCAAGGATTCTTCATTCTTGGGGAAGTGTTTGGGATGTGCAGTGTTTGCTCAGGACAGTTTGAATGATGTTTTTCAGGAGCACTTCCAGGGTTTGTTTTGTGTGCTTTACTAACTTGGTTGTACCACTATGGCCTTGCATCCCTGGAAGTTCCATGATGATTTGCCCACTGTTTTTAGTGGAATGGAGCAAGACATGAATGCCTGACATGAGGAATGTTACAGCTCTATATCTACAGCTGCAATACAAACCACACTTTTTCCAATCTATCTGATTGTAGGGGTGCAGCATTTTTCAATTTATTTGAAAATTTCAGCATCACACAATAAAAATAGATGCTACAAGAAATGGAATGATATGCTGTTATCATACCAGAAATGGTATTTTGGAATTAGTCTTGCCAAATCAATTTTACTGTGACTTTTATTACAGAAGCTTAAATAATGAGGCTGGTAATAAACTGCAAGATACATTTGATTTGTTTTAAATCTGCAAGCAAAAAGAAAGAAGTGCCAATTTATATAAAATTAAGTTTTCGAGGTGTAACAGCTTTTAATGAAGGGAGCTAGTTGTCACAAGTTATTTGCTCTGTTTAGAGGTAGAATTAGAGTTACCTCTCTAAAGGTGGAGTAGGTTTCAGCATGCATATTGCCTGCCAAAAAAATGCAAATAGAACACTGTTCTTACTGGAGGATGGGATGAAGGATGGCTCAGAAGCCTTGGATTAAGTTAGAAAGTGAAGAAAGGAACTGATATTTCCATTGATATCTCCATTTTTGTATGCTGCATGTAACTGTGTTGTACTCGGGGAGAGTTGCTGACTTGTCACAGGATGTGTTTTACATTAGCAACCTTCTGCATTCCCAGGATGCAACATAAGCTGCATCCACTCTGGAATCCTGTTGTGCCCAGTAGCTGGGAGTTTATGGTGTGCAGGTTTAGCAGCTGAGGTTGTGTGTGCAGTATGAGACTGAGGGGGTGTGTTTGCAGAAAGTGTGGTTTCTGTGCACTGCTGAATTCACAGCTGGCTTTTATGCTGCGGAAATTATGGTGGAAGCGCTTTTTGGGGAATCAATGGCACGAGAAAGGAAGCTTGTCTCATGTTTAGAAGTTTGGCACTTCAGTGTCAATGCTAAAGGGCCAGCTTTTTGGATTTGGGATGGAGCATGTGTTCTGTAACTCACTGTGCTTCCAAGTTCTACGTTAGATCTGCCATAAATTGCGTGCCAGTGCACTCACTTGACGGTCTCTGCTTTGAGCTGCAGCCCAATATCAGTGAAATGCAGTCCAAGTCCTCTTGGGGAGGATGTTTGTAAATCACTGCTTGTGCAAACCCAACTACAAAAAGGAATTCCAGAAAGATGAAAGGGGTCATCATTTAGAAGATGATATCTCCTCTGTAGCTGAAGTACTACAGTCAGTTCCTTTCTTTTCCATTTCTATAGTCAATTCTTCCTTTTCTTCCTTCCTTTCTTTCCTCTACCCCATGTATTACTCTTTACCTGGGGAAAAGAAGAGTCATGGATGGCTCCCTTCACCTCTTGCTTTCCTAATAGAAGATATTAATTTTAAAAATCTGGTTCTTTGCCAAAGATAAATTCTGCTGTTTATAAAAATTTATCCTAGCAATGTGAAATAACATCATGCATGAATAAGATATGTATCCACTTCTTAATGGGGGAACAATTATTGCTCAGAGATTTCCAGTATGATCTCTTCAGATGTGCATTTGCACTGAATGCAGCTTGCATAGGATTTATTTTATTTTTGTGTAGCCCATTGTTTCACTGTAGCCCTGTAGCTGAGGTGCCACAATGACTGACATTTGCTGTTTGACCTGCAAGAAAAGACTTCTTGAAAAGCTTCAAAATGTGTGAATGCCTGGGTTTCTGTAACCTGCAGACAAAGTGGCTTCTAATCATGTCACAGGGTAGCTCCTTTGCAATAGGGAAGAATCCTGTTGAAACCAGGGCTCGGCTATCAGTCGCTTGCAGATTTTCAGAACACCTGAGAAACAATGTGGAGTACGGGTGCTTCAAAAGTAATTAGTATGTATTCAGTTAATGACTTGTCACTCTTGCTTTATTTTGGAAAAAGAAATAAAAACCCTGTTTCACATACTTTCACTTCCCAGCTCTAGTCAATCAAGAATTAGAAGCAAGCACATTTGAACTCGTAATGAACAAGATATGTACTTAGTTTTTAATTAGGAAAAGCACGTTGAGTGCACAAGTATAATTACAGTGCTTTTTTTTTTTAGTTTTTATTTTTAAATAGACCAGCAATTACTAGGAAAAAAGGTTATTGACACACAGGAACCTCATTTATAGATGTAAATTTCCAGTGATGCGAATACAAATCTAAAACTATGCATCACCAGGATCCAGTTTTATCTGTAGGCATATGTGAACTTCTGAAGGTGTTCTGATGGCTGGATCTGTGCTGGAAATTCCTGAGAGAAAGAGTGAGGTGTTGGGAGGATGTGAGAAACACAAACTGAATAAGGCATGCTGAAATTACTGAAAGATAAGCCACCCAAGATGCACATACTACTCGTGCATCAGTGTTTTGGTTTTTTTCCTGAATGACACTAAAGATGTCAGAAAGTTGCAGACTCTGTAGAAAAATATACATGTGTGCCTGTGATTCCAGCTACTAACCAATATCTTGGAATAGTGTGTTAGATGCAGGAATTTCCATGGCTCTTCTCTGTGACCCCTTTCTCATTTCCATCCCCCTTTCACTAAATTGCTGAAGACACTCTCTTTTAACTGTTCTGTCTGTGAGAGACAGGCTCTTTCCACTGTGGGGAAAAAAATAAAATTAGTTCCCTGCCTCTGGAAAGCTGATAGTCTGCAGCTTAAGTCTAAGTTGTCTTAATGGGTTTTAGACTGCCAGATAGCAGGCATTCTGCTGTATGACAACTCTGCTTTGCAAACTCTCTGCACAGACCTGATGGAAATGGATGTAAAGTTTAGTGATTGTTAAACTGTGACACTGAGAGACAGCACCCTTGAGCTAAAGTCCTCCAGATGAACTGCAACTGCACGACAGCCACAGGATAAGGAAATTTGTCATCCAGCCACTAGGATCTGACACTGCTTCTGAGTGGCAGAAGAGAAGCTAAAAACACTTTATGGATTCCTGCAGTCAGAAGCAGAATTTTCCAGTTTCGAATGAATATGGAGTCCTTTGTGTGTATGTTTTATCTTTTATTTTTCTAAATACCTGATTCCATTGATATGCAAAGAACCCTGTTAAAAAGGTCATGTTAAATACCCACACCCCTTGTAGCAAAGAGTGACAAACCCGTTGTTACAGCTTATAATATTGTTTTGTTCCTTGAGAGAAGATGACAGTGTCTTTCCTTCATTCCCCTGCTGTTTGAGAACTTCAGCAAGGATATCACAGGTGCTCCCTGCCCCTGTTGCAGTGTTGTCCTTCACTTTGTCATGCATTATGTAAAAATGTGGTAGGCTGCAAATTTCAGGAGTCTAAAGCCTAAAACAGGGATGTTTTTTACTATCCAAGTTTATACTAAGCTTAGCTGAGTACTAAGCCAGGCTTATGATCCTGAGCTGCACTGCCACTGAGATTAGCTTGGATGATTAAAGCATGGTGTCAATTATGCCAGGGTTGCAGGGCCACTCACTCACCTGATGATCCTTGTGGGTCTCTTTCACCTCAGAATATTCTGTGATTGCTTAAAACATTTGGCCTGACAGGCAGATGGGATCTGCTTGCTTTGTTCAGCAGCTCCTTTTAGAGCTGAGCAGGAACTTCACTAGCCTCAAAATCACCAATTACTCATAAACTGGCATGTTCCAGGTGTCATAGCATGCCCTAAAATGGGAAATGTGGGAGAAGTTATGCATTTCAGTAGCTTACTGGTGAACTCTGAAGACCCTTTCATAAAACCCCTTTCCTTTGGACCAGCTGGTCTGAAATGTGTAAAACTGAAGTTAGATTTCAGCATCTCTGTTCTCTATGGAAGTATAATCCATGATGTTACTGGGAAGATGAAAAAGGAGGATGTCTGGATTTTTTGGAGAGTTTTACAGTTCTAATAGTGTTCAAAGATGACTTGCATGACACTGGGAGTTCTGTCTCTGAGATAGCACCATGATAAATAAGTAAATAAGATGTTTTTGGGAGCAGAGTCCTTTGTAATGCAGACCCTTTAGAAAGCAATAGATCAGACTCCTGGCTGATATTCTCCAATATCCTTCCATGGCTTGAATATAAATATATGCATATATGTATTTAATACCTACTGCGGTTTTGCTCTGTATTTCCAGAAGGTTCTTTACTGAACTGCATCAAGATGATCTGGGAGCATTTCTGTAGAGCAGGTTGTTAGCTTAAAGGATCTTTGTGCCCTTCATGCTGCCCTTCAGGTTATAGAACAGTCCTTTTCCTTTTACATTTTGATGCATTTTGGTTTTTTTTTTTTTTCCTGTTTGAGAAGAGGTCTAAGAAATTGGGTGCTTTATCTCAAATTGAAACTATCCTAGATGAAATTTCAACACTTACTTTTATATGCTCTACATACTTTAATATGTTTCTGACTATGAAATAAAATGCATCATCTCAACAAAATAACTTCTTTTTTTACTGCTGTTTCACTCTGCAAAGCATCTCCTGTAATATGTTTAACTTCCCAGCAGCAATTCAGCTCAGTTAATACACTGCAAGTATAGCACTTGTATTAAATCTGCAAAATGACTGCTCCCCAAAAAATCACAGAGTCACAGAATAAGCTGAGTAGGAAGGAACCTACAAGGATAATTGAGTCCAAATCCTGCACAGTACCATCCCCAGGAGTCACACTGTGTGCATGAGAGCATTGTCCAAATGCTCCTGGAGCCCTGTCAGGCTTGGTGTGGTGACCACTGCCCTGGGGTGTAGCCATGATATTTTCTGAAAAATCCTTTCCTTAGGATTTTGCCTCCTGAGAAGCTGAGAGGCCTCAGGAACAAAATGCAAACATTGATTATCTGCTGCTGTGGAATGCAACAGGTGCACCTGTGATTGGTCGCATCTGGTTGTTTCTGATTAATGGCCAATCACATCCAGCTGGCTCGGACTCCCTGAGCCACAAGCCTTTGTTATCATTCCTTCTTTTTCTTTTCCTTGCTAGCCTCCTGATGAAATCCTTTCTTCTATTCTTTTAGTATAGTTTTAATATAATATATATCAGAAAATAATAAATTACGCCTTCTGAAACATGGAGTCAGATCCTCATCTCTTCCCTCATCCAAAAACCCCTGTGAACACCATCACACTGTTCTAGTGCCCAGTCACTCTCTGGTCGAAGAACCTTTTCCACATATCCAACCTAAATCTCCCCTGATTCAGCTTCAGGCTGCTCTCTCAGGTCCTCTCATGGGTCACCAGAGAGCAGAGATCAGTGTCTGCCCCTCCTCTCCCCCTCACAAGGAAGCTGTAACTGCACTGGGCTCTCCCCTCAGTCTCCTCCAGGCTGAATAGACCAAGTGCCCTCAGCTGCTCCTCACACGGCTTCCCCTCAATGCCCTTCACCATCCTCATCACCTTCCTTTGGTCACTCCCTACAGATTTATATCTTTTTTATATTCTGGCACGCAAAGCTGCCCCCAGCACTAGAGGTGAGGCTGCCCCAGTGCAGAGCAGAGGGGACAATCCCCTCCCTTGCCCAGCTGGTGCTGTCCCTGATGTCCCCAGGACAGGGTTGTCCCTCCTGGCTGCCAGGGCACTGCTGACCCATGTTCAACTTGCCATTGATGGTCACCATGATATTTTATGAAAAATCCCTTTGCCAGGATTTTTCTCCTGAGAAGCTGAGAAGTCTGAGAAAATAAATCTAAACAATGATTATCTGATTGCTTGGAATGTGATTTGGAGGTTGCTTACCAACAGGTGCATCTTTGATTGGTTGCATGTGAACTGTTTTAATTTAATGATCAATCCTAGTCCAGCTGCGTTGGACTTTCTGGTGAGTCACAGGTTGTTATTATCATTCTTGTCTAGCCTTCTGATGTCTACTTTTTCAATATAATATAATATAATATAATATAATATAATATAATATAATATAATATAATATAATATAATATAATATAATATAATATAATATAATATAATATAATATAATATAATATAATATAATATTCAGCCTTCTGGGAACTTGGAGTCAATTCTCATCTCTCACCTTGTCCTGGGGACCGTCACAACACTGCAACAATCGGCCAGTATCCCCAGGTCCTTTTCCATGGCACTGCTTTCCAACCTCTCATTCCCCAATCTGTGCACGCAACCAGGGTTGTCCAATCCCAGGTGCAGACTCTGGCACTTCCCCTGGCTGAACTTCCTGAGGTTGGTGATTGCCCAATTCTCTTGTTTGTCCAGGTCTCTCCGCAGGTCTTCTCTGCCCTTGAGAGAGCCAACATCTCCTCCTAGTTTTGTATCATGTGTGAACTTGCTCAGCATCCCTTCCAGTCAGAATCACTTATGGAGATGTTGAAGAGCACAGGGACAAGGATGGAGCCCTCTGGAGCTTCACCAGTGACAGGTAAAATGTCTGATGTCCCCACATTCACCATAACCCTTTGCTCCTGACCCGTGAGCCAGCTGCTCATCCATCGTATGATGTGTTTATCCATCTCTTGGAACACATCCTGCTGAAATCTTTTAAGCATAGCCTAATAAAATAATGTAATGAAAGGCTTTAGAAAGTTTCAAGGAAATGCTACAGAACTGCAAAATATTTACTATGATTCACTTCATTGCACTTCTTAGGTGAGCAAGGTACGAGGACAGCTGCTGTCAAAGATGCACAGCTTGAGGAGAGCACAGCCTGGTGGCACAGCAGCTGAACTGAACTTCTCCCACAGCATAATTGTCCCATCCAGGGCTGCCATCACTATCCCTCACATCTCTGCTGGAACATCCCTCTGGCTCTGCCACACCAGCAGGCAGGCAGGAGAAGGTAAGAGCAGGCTTGCTGTCATTGTGCTGCTCCCCAGGCAGTGTTTTAGGGTTCTTCACAGGCAGACTGCAGTGCCATACTTTTGGGGACTTCTGCTTCCATGGAAACGACACAGTTTTTGTGCTCTTGCTCTGAGGATGCTGCTTTGTGAAACATGATTAAAAGAATGCACTTACTTAAAAGCATAGATTTACCGCACTAAAGCTTAAAAAAAAAAGAAAATTATAGAATTCATTAAGATTATATTTAATAAGGATTCCTCTTGGCTTGTAAGGCTGTTGTGTCCTGAGGAAATGAGAATTACACCCTTTCTGCTTCTTTTCTGCCTAAAAATCTGTATGTAGAAAAGTCTCACTGGATCATCTGCCAGTCTTTAGTCCCAGATAAAAAGGCTTCTCTCTGCTTTCTCTGCCTCCCCTTCCTGGGCCTGGCACTGGAACATGGTTTGGTATTGCTGGGGTTTAAGTTGTTTTCTTTTCCTTCTCAAGGTCCTTTGAAACACATATGCCTTAACTTGTACCTTTCCAGCTTCAGCTTGGTAACTCTTGGGATTTTTCTCCTATTTTTTAAGGTCTTTTCAGATATGGCAGTAAGATTTGTAAAGATTCTGTTGAAGTCTTTGTCAATTGCACACGTTTCTTAGGCACTGCTGAAACTTGTTTATTTTCTGCAACATGCCTGTTTAGATTACATCTGGGATTTTCAGTTAATGAGGAGGAAAAAACTCAACCTTCTCCATTTTAGGGAATTCTCAGGAGACTTGTCAGATGGGAAGGTGTCTTATACCAGGGTGCTCATGGATTTGTTTCACGAAGGAGAAATGGCCCACACTGACAAGTTTGGCTCCCTACATCAAGCTGAAGACATGGAGCAGAAAATAGGAGATGGGTAATAATTAGTAGACCAAAAACTGTGCATGTCTAATATTTTCATGGTCAAGAATGCAAAATAAAGTGGGAATTAACACAGTCATAAGGCTGCTGGGGCATGGAGGAACAGCAGCAACGCAGCATTCCAGGTTTCTTGGTTTTCCCGGTGTACTTAGCCCTTAGTGCAAAGCCAGACAACTCAACCAAGACCCCCCAAACCCCAGCTTTGCTGGAAAAGCATGAAAAGGATGGAGTTTGCCCATACAGTGGTGAAAGGATTAAGAGCAATGGGCAAAATTGTGAGTAGGATCATCTTTTCAAGCCTGGAAAGTCTGCTTGGCAGTAGCATCAGTGACAGTCAGCAGCTGGCTGACACTTCTGCAAACTTGCACTGCTTCCTATTTGAATATGGAAGAATTTCTCTACATTTTTAGTAGCACTACTTAGCAGATCAGCATGAATGAAGAAACAGTATTTTTATCATCATCTTGGCTTCGCTGAAATTTTGGGTGAATAGAAAATGTATGATATTTTCTTCAGTTCACTTTCCTGTGATTCATTTATTTGGCTGCTATATATATTTTTTTTCCCTAGATGCCTGTTGTGAAATTCTAGATGTGTGACACCTGCAAGACTTGCTGTTGCAATAATTAGCATGAAATGAGGCAGAACATTTTTAGGATAACTGATTTATCAATATCTCCTTCCTTCAGTTTTAGTATCACTGAATCCAAATAAGGCTGTAAAGGCAGAGGAAATAAAGTGTGCATATTAATGATTTATTTATTTTAAAATCACAAACACTGTGTATGCTTTCTGAATATAAAACTGCACGATGGAGAAAAGAAAGGTATTTTCTCTTTTCAGCATTGGCCAGACTGAACCACACAGAAGCTTTTCAGAAGACTGATCTCTTGCTTTTAGCATCTGTGGTATTCTATAAACCTTCCAGGCACACAGAGGACACTCACTGCTCCCTCACTAGAAACTTTATAATCCTAGATTACTGTGACAGGCAAGGATTTAGATTACTATGGCAGGCAAGGATTAAGAAATTAGTTTGGCAGAATGATCTTTTTGCCTCTTTCCTAACCTCACTTGAGAGAACACAGAAGCATATGAACTTAGAGGTCTACTTTCATTTTAGTGCCAAAGGATTTGAACGTTTTCTGGAGAGCGTTGTAAGAGTTCTGGCTCAGAAAAGAAGCCTCAGTGATGGAGCCTTGTAGGAAAAGAGAAAGAAGCTTGTTGAATGCGGTTTGGTGGGGTTTTTTTCTGTTGTTGTGTTTTTTTTTTTTTTTTAAATCTTTTGCTTCCAAGGATACCATCGGTTCATTCAACCCTCCATCTGCAAACTGCTTGGCAGGATGGGGGAGATTTGCATAAACGTAGACCTGAGAGGAGGGAAGAGACAGATTTGATTCTCCCACGCAGAGAGATAAGCTCTGCCCTGAGGGAATGCTCACCCCCGCCCCAGGCGCTGCGCGAAGGGATGGAAGGCAAGATGTTGGCGTGCCTGTGGAGCGGAGGGGGTGATACTTGAGTTGGCGGTCTGGTTATCAACACCTACCTCTAAGTGGCTGCTCGTCTTCCAAGGTGTTGTTCACTGGCAGAGCTGAGGCTGCTGGGCAAGTCTGGAAGTGCCTCTGCAGCTTGCTGTTGAGTAGGAGGGATACGGGAGTATTGTAAAATGCGGGTCCACCGATGAGGGGAGAGAATAAGACTCCATCTTATCAGAAGGCTAATTTATTACTTTATGATACTATATTTTAATAATTAAATAATGCTATATTATGCTACTATACTATACTATATTATACTAAAGAATACAGAAAAGATACTTACTGAATATTAAAAAGATATTAATGAAAACTGGTGACTTTTTCTGGAGTCTCGACACAGCTTGGCACTGATTGGCCAATGAGTCAAAACAACTCACACCAGAATCCAATGGAACTATCACCTGTGGGTAAACAGTCTCCAAACACATTCCACATGTGAGCACAACACAGGAGAAGCAAATGAGGTAAGAATTGTTCTCCTTTACTCTGAGGCCTCTCTCACTGCCTTTCAGCTTCCCAGGAGGAAAACCATGGTTGAAGGAAATTTTTTCAGAGAATGTGAATGCCACACGGGAGCGCAAAATGGACTTTGTTCCCAAAAATGCAGAGATTTGGGGAAGTGGGTGGAACAATCACATGCTCCTCTTAGCAGCACAAGAGGATTTTCAAATTTTCAACTGTTGCACCAAAACCAGCGATTACCATGCTTTTAACACCCCCCCCCCCCCATGGTATTATTTTGTTCTCAGTTTTCCTCCATACAAATGATTTTGTGACTGAGTTACACGTTTAAAATATTTTTTGGCAATCTGTAAAAAACATAAGTTCTGTTTGGAAAACAAAAATGAGCTGCAAAATTGTAGACACCCCTGACTAAATGCAGACATCCTGGAATGAACAAGAGAGGGGAAAAAAACGCCACCCAAACAAATCTATTGGGAGGGAAATGTAGAGCACTGTAAATAATCTCTGACAAATACAACTGTAATAGAATAAGCTTATTCTGACTCAATCCACTAATCCATATTCATTCATGTAACAAATAGAGTTCAGAAAAGTAAATTTAATTTGTATCTTGTTGCCTGAGTGCATATGAAAAAGCTGCTAATATAAAAATTCCAATATTTTATACGTTTTCATCAGAAGTAATAACTAGTATTTCCTCTCTATTTTCTTTTAGCGTACAGAAACAAAATAATCTTTCAATACATTCCTATTTAAAGTTTTGAAGAAGTACAGATCTTCAAAGTGAATTATAATTTCTGTTCAAACCTTGGGATAAAGCATCAAATATAAATACAGGCTGAATGGATTTCATAGACAAATGCTACTGTTCAGTCTAAATGTCATTGTATCATTCCCATGTGGGTAGCTGAAAAAAAATGCCATTTTCCCAGGACAGGCTATTTTCTGCAGCCCTGCAAAGGTGGGACACACAGAACACATTTAGTTGCTCATGTCAGGCTGCCCTTCACAATGAGCATAGCTTCTCCTCTGATTAATTATCTACAAAACACCCCAAGAAGAGCAGTTTCAGAGGAAAATTACCACCACTACTTTCAGCTCCTAGTATTGTCAGATAATTACTGATGTTTGTCATTAAAATTGGGAAAATGTATGTTCCCTTTGACTCCAGTTTTCACATTTTTGTGTCTCACTTAGATTGAAATGTCAGATAGCTCCAAATGGTTTTGTAGTAATAATTAATTAAACCATAAGCAAACCAGCCAAAGCTGTGTAGCCTTTTCAGTAAAAGCAATTGTTTATTCCAGCTGTGTTCTCCAGAGCAATCTTTCAAAATTAGTATTGGAATTCTTTATTCCAGATTGCCATATATTTAATTGTCTTTCATTAGTACTCATTTCTGCTCTTTTATTTTGCCTTTCTCTTTGTTCCAATTATTTTTCATGTCAGTACTTTCTGCTTTCCAAATCGTTTAATGCAAGCTAAATTATCCAAATCGCATAAAGATTTAGAACTTCAAATTAAGCCACATAATTTATCCATTGTGAATTTTTGTCATATGACTTAAGATGTGAGAGCTGAAAGAGTCACGGATGAAATCACAAATTTCAGTCCTGGTTTCATTAATATATCGATACTAGAAATAAAATACCAGTTTATGTAGCATATAGACTGGAGTTGGCATACTTTGTGACTGATCAGGCCCTGAATCAAAAAGGCTGACCCAAGTGGTTTGCGATTTGAGCTAAGCTCAGTCTCTTAGAAATGTACCAGAAAATGTAAAAGATCAGTAGGTATGACAGGAATGAGGATTGTGGGAAATCCCTTTCCAGTAATCTGAAGAGAATCACTGCATATGAAGCTTATCAGGGTGAGGTAAAAAGGCAGTATTATACAGCAGCCTTCTTTGGATTTTGACATAGAGGTGCTGAGCCACATAAACATTGCATTTGGGATTTATCTGCCCTACCCAAGGTAGCTGAAAGTGGGATGCCTACAGCCATGTTCTTTATTTTCTATCTCTTGTTTTGTTGTTGAAAAGAGATTGCCACTTCTTCATGGCTGATGCCATCCTAGGACAGAGGTGTCTGAAACCTGCTGGATTAGATATGGTGATAATCTTTCATGCCTTTGGATATTTAACTTAAAAGTGAAGTCCTTGAAAGATGTCAGGGGAACACAGGCAGTCCTGCTTAAAATGTTAGATCACTGTAAGACAGCTTGCACAGGGCACCCAAATGTGAGAGGAATTGCTTCAGGATTGAATATGACGTAGTAGGGAGCACAGGTAACACTGATATCTAGAAAGTCAAGAGAATTTTATAGCTGGAACCTGAAAAAAAATTATAGCTGGAACCTGAGCCTATGCATTTTTAACTGGGAAGGACCAAATATTTCACAGTGAGTTTTGTTTTGGTTACTGTGCTTCATGTGTGGGTAGGTTTAAATAGTCTTGCATTGCTGCTGCTTTTGTCATCTTTAGTCCTTCTGCAAGGAAAACAAGCAACCACTTTTTGTCATGTTTATTATGCTTCTAGTGTTTCTTTTTCTTCCATCTGTGTACTATCACACACAAAAAGCTGGGAGGCATCAGATAAAGTAGTCTGCAGAGATTATCTCAGCTCACTACAAACATGCAGGGCCTGATTCCAACATCCCCTTTATGCAGCCCCTCCTCTACAATAAATAATCCACACAAAATGATGAAGAATGAAAATGCCTGTCTCATCATGTCTCATCTTGATTAGTCAGTTAAAATAGGGAACAGGCAGATTACAGGGGAAAAATTTTATGGTGTGTTTTGTTAGAATGATTGAGGGAAACAAGTGCAAGTAAAGATGCTTCCCTACCACAAATGTGTGCACATATCCATGCTTTGCTAACCTGAATGGATTAACAGAGGACTTGTAAAATGTAGGCACTACATTAAAACTGAGCCTTTAAAAGTTTGCACACAGATACTTTTGTGAACAGTGAAAGACTGGTTAAGAATTTGGTATGAGCTATTGATTTCCAGAGTGCTTTTTGTCTTAATATAGAGCTCTTATCTGAGATCAGTGAGTATATGACAATACAAATAAGTGAATTGCTCAAATCCCATTCAATTATTTTGCTGCATTTTGTTATAATAGCATTGGTTATTAGAAGTCTATTATGCACTTAGTGGGAATCATGACATGGCCAAGGGGTAATCATTACTGAGACCATGGATTCAGACCCCCAGCTTTGAATGTCATGTTTGGCAGTGTTTTGAGTTGCAAGCTTTCACTCTGCAGACTTGTTTATGCAAATTGTGTGATACGGATCAAATGATAATGAGATCAAATGATGGCCACATCCTAAATCTCATTCCATTCAAAAATGGAGCTAAGACATGGATGTCATTGGCTCCTAATCTGTGAGTCATGGAGGAGGTGACAAAGAGGCAGCAGAGACTTTAAAAACAAAAAAGTTTAATTACAGGAAGTTTTTAGCTGTGTTAGTTTACAGGTTACAGCTGAGACCAGTTAACTTTTTAAGGCTGAAAAAGGTGGGGGTAGAGCTGTTGATCTTTGCTTGATCTCCAGGGGCTCCTCTCTGCTTTTACAGCCCTGTGAAGGCTGCAGAAAGCATTGATGAAAACCAGGTTTTAAGGCGCATAAATGGGTTTTATTATTTGGACCTTGGCTGTACTACAGAGCCTCAGACCAACTGCTGAAACTATCTGGATCCTTAGCTGACACAATCTGTCATTTATAGGTGAGTATGATGGAGAGGAACTCAGCCTGATTCCAGGCTTTTGGATGTACTTGTGAGCAGGAGTATGGGATGCATTTGAGTTGCTGTGTGTTTTCTGTTGATTCACAAAGCCAGCAAATTGAGCCCTATTGAGACAACTTATTACTTTCTTGTATTGCTGTAGTCATGTTCACAGCAGCAGCATGCAAGATCTGATGTGCAGTCTGACTTAGTTAAGCTTGTATTTCAGAGCTAATTCATCTATTGATGGCAAATAGAATTTTTCCTGCTTTGATGTGCTTCAAAAAGCATTTTTCATACACCCTCCCTTAGCTGAAGAAAAAGATAATTGAGGTGGAAAGCATTTACTTTCCTTCTCTTTGTCACTGGCTGCAAGATAGGATCCTGCAGGAGCTGCCTCATCATTGGAATATTTGTTTCCCATTGAGATTTCTATTGCCCTCCACTGAAGTTGTGTTATGGGGAGAGCAGTGAGCTCTCAGTGCTTTGTTTGGTTCCACCATGTGGGACAGATTCTGCAAGCAAGGTAGACTGCTAAGGTCTCAGACCTGAGCAGTAAAGGCAGTAATGCTACACACGGCCAAAAGCTGAAAGCAATGGGATTGTTTGCGCTTTGGAAGGATCTCATTTGGTGAATTTACTGCATGGGCTCCTGTTTATTTTGTTGTCCTTTCTTGTGGTGTTGAAGCATTTTATTTCCCTGTCCAGCTTTCCTTCTCACAGTCCAATTCCTTTGTGTGGATCAGACAACTGCTGTCAGATTTCTCACTTTCTACAGTTAATGTTTTATTCTTTTAGGAGAAGGTTTCTGAGCAAGGCTGTGTGCTCCAATGGTAGAAAACAGGCAGTGACAAAGATTGCTCCAAAGTTGTAAGCCTTTGTTATAGGATTGAAGAGGTTTAGATGGTGACTGACTTGGTTTCACACAGCCCCATTGCTTTTGTTTACTTTGCAGCAGTTAAAACTTTTATTGTCTTGCCGTGATGTCAGTGTGCTTTACAGGTAAAATATTTTAAATCCAGGCTCTGGATCTAGGGCCTTTGGTTAAAATGAGCTTCAGAGGCAGTGAGAAAAGTTCTTATTTACACTCCTGGCTCTTCAATCAAGCCTGTGGTTCCCACCCAAGAAGTAAACCTGCCCTTCCTCCTCCTCATCCCACCCCACACTCTCTCCAGGGTGCCATAAAGAGGGCACTGCTGGTGTAAGGGAAAGATGAACCTGTCAATGGTGGGATGGAAAGGCTCCAGGCTGGAAAACCCCAAAGGCTTTGGTAACAACAGGAGGAAATCAGGAGATTCACAGTGTGGTCCCCAGTTCGATGTTTTCCCCAGAAACCAGTGAGTGATGCTGGAGCTTTCGCTCCACACGCATCTCCTCTTGTGGAAACCCAGGGAACTGAGAATATTCCTCTGTCTGCTCTGGGGTGCCCTGACCCCCAGGGGAGCACTGACTTTGATCCTCACTCATGGAGAAAGTTTCCTAGACTTCAAGATAGCCTAGAATCCACAGAAGTGTGAAATAGATTATAGAGAGTAGAGTAGGTGTATCACCACTTGGTGAGAAATTTAGATTTTGGGATTTTTAGTCTGTTGTGGATGGAAGCAAGATGGAGGGCACAGGGTGTCATCCTGGGTTTCTTCTTCATGCTTCTTCTTCCTTCTTCTTCATGGGTTTGGGTGATGTTTTGTAATTGGACAGAAAAGTCCACAGTGGGGGCTTTTAGGGATCAGTTATTGGGTTAAAAGGGAAAATAATCTAGGTGTCCGTTCTTACTTGGATAGTTTAGTCTTAAAAGCCCTTGTAACAAGAGATTGTTGGCCATTTTGTGCCTTGCTAATGAAAAGCTGCTGAACTCATGGGCGTGAGACTGTTTTACTGATAAGAAATAATAAACACCTGAGTCAGAACATGAACTACTGTCTCTAGTCCCTTCAATCCAGACCCAGAGAAACCGATATCCCCTCAGTTATTATCACCCTGCACCTGCCCATGGGGACTGTGACACAGGTGGCTTCCAGAGAGAAAGCAAGAGTGCTTTACACCTCCTACACGCTATGGAGATGGCTGAGCAGGGTAATTTGTGGTAAATTAATTTTTTTTTAATTGCTGAGGACCTCCAGGGACTGCGAGGAAGCATCAAAGCTGTGCTGCCCGCAGCGCTCTGGAGGGACCCGGGAGCTTGGGAGTGGTCGGAGTGGGAGGATGCTGCGCTAAATGTGTCAACAAACTGTCACAAAGGATAAAATTAGTAGGCGACAAGTGAATGTGATGCGTTGGAAAAGTGCCACTGTGGCTTCTTTTTCATGGGGATGTAATGCCTCAGAAATGTCCTGGCTTTCTCTGGAGAAAAAAAAAGCAAAGTAGCTGGTGAATCAGGGGATGAGCTGGATAAAATTGTTGAGCACACTAGGAGCTATTAAAGTAATTAAATTTTCACATGGGAAACATTCTAACGGATTAATAACTTATGAAGGAAGGAAGGTTTGTTGTACTACTTCTGACTTTTATGTTTTTCTGCTGTTCCTCTTTCTCCAGCAATGGTTAGAGGTGGATAATGGGGCGAATGATCAGATTTTGCGTCTAATGTAATTTATCCATTCTTATGGTTTTGGTAGTTGCACCATTTAAAAACTTCCCATTTGAATTCTCATTTTCACTGAGGTGTGATACTTCTATTTTCTGGAAATATTTTTGCCTCAATTGAAGTATTTGGTATAGAGAAAAAGCTGATTTATTTTCTTAAATTGAGTGTGATAGATATCAAAAGCTTAACTTTTATTAAGGAATGCTCTTTTGCTGAGAGACTAATTAAGAAATGAAACTTTTGACTGTAGAAACTGAGAATACACTGTAGCAATAATAATTAATAACATGTCAGTAGGAACACCATATTGAAGTAGAAATAATTTAAGATTAAGACATTTCAGACACGGTTAATGATTTTCATTCACTGGAAATTTTTTTTCCAAGCATCATTGTAACTTTTTGAGGGTAGTTTAAAATAATCTAATGATCTAAATGGTTTACAGTCCTGAGGTTTAGCATACATTACCACTGCTGCTTGAAGAGCTTTTCAGAGACATTGTCAGCTCTGGTTTCAATGTTATTTCAGTACAAGACAAATTTCTAATCCTTATTGTTAAGAAATGACTGTTGCGTGTTTTAAACACTTTGTTAAAGATTTTAGAAGAGGTTAGGAAGTCATCTAAGCTTTCTTGTTTGCTCAAGAGAGGTTGTAGAAACGTCTAACCCAACTGAAGGGACTAATGAATTAAAAGTGTGAGAGCTGAATGTACCGTGCGGGTGGATGCCTGGTACTCGTGCTGGTGGTAATCCCTGCTGGAACTAACTTATCCTGAAAGTGGCACGTAGCTAAGGAAGCTGACTTTGACCAGAATTTGTTTCAAGCACTCACTTTTGCTTCCCTTTAATGCATCCTAATGCTAAGATGGAGTTTGAGAAGTATCAATAGGACCCCGCTAACACGAGAGTGCCGTCTGCGCGAGCAGCGGGGCTGTTGATGAAGTGCCACGGCATTTACAACATGAAATATAAGGCAACCTTAAAGCTGACTGTACTGAACTTACTGCTGAGTATTTGCTGAGCAAATCGAGTGCTGCTGCTGCAAGATGAGCTGGTGCAACTGATCTAGAGTGAGGTTCAATTTATCTGAGCGGCGCCGCCCTGCTTGGAGCGCGCTGCTGAGGATGGGCTGTGGAGGTGGAGTGCTGTGCTCTCACAATGAGCTTGGTGTGCTGTCAGAATCCATCCAGACTTGGCTGTTAGTCAGCATTTTAAACCTGGTGCTGAGATGTCCTCACACTGCAGAGTGAGGCACAGGCCCTTCCTCTGCCCCTCTCACGGGGTCCCTGCAAAGCACCAGGCCTGTGAACAGAAGCAGTTTCAGGCCACAAACCAACAGAATTTCACTTGCAACTGTGAGAAATATCTACTCACTTCTTGTAGCTTAGGAAGGTTTATTAAACCCTATCAAAAATACAACAGAAGACTGAATAGAGAAAAAAGCTTATGGCACTGGGAACAAAAGATTTTCCTCGCCATGTGCTCAGCCCTGGTGGTATTTTCAGGGTTCCTCATGGCAGGAAGGAAATGATGAATCTGACTTCATTTGCTTAGAAGGCTATTATATTATGCTATATTATGCTATGCTACGCTATGCCAGGCAGTATTACGCTATGCCAGGATAGGCTAAGCTGTGCTAGGCTATATTACACTATGCTAGGCTATGCTATGCTACGCTACGTTATGCTATATTATGCAATGCTATGCTATGCTACATTACGCTAGGCCAGGCTATGCTACGATACGCTAGGCTATGCTACGATATGCTAGGTTATGCTATATTACACTATGCTATATTATGCTGTGCTATATTACGCTATGTTACATTATACTATGCTATATTACGCTATGCTATGGTATGCTATGCTATGCTATATTATGCTGTGCTATGCTATATTATGCTATGCTATGCTATATTACGCCCAGCCAGGCAATATTATGCACGGCCATATTAAGGCAGGCCAGGCCATATTACGCTAGGCCAGGTTATATTAAGCTAGGCCAGGCTATATTACGCTATGCTACGTTATGCTATGCTATGCTACATTATGCTATGCTATGCTACATTATGCTATGCTATGCTATATTATGCTATGCTGTGCTATATTATGCTATGCTATATTATATTATGCTATATTATGCTATGCTGTATTCTATTATGCTATACTAAATCTATACTGAAGAATAGAGAGTGGATACAGACAGAAGGCTTAACAAGATACTAATGAAAATCTTGTGACCTCCTCCAGAGTCCCAGCACAGCTGGATGGTGATTGGTCATTAAGTTAAAACAATTCACATGAAACCAATGAAACAACCACTTGTTGGATAAACAGTCTCCAACCACATTCCAAAGCAGCAAATAATATTGTTTTCATTTTTCTCTGAGGCTTCTAAGCTTCCCAGGAGAAGAAATCCTTGCGAAGGGATTTTTCTGGAAAATATGACAGTGACAAGCCCCCTCCCATGGAGATTTCCCCTTTTTAACCCTTTAACTCCTCCCAAAGCTCTGTCCATCAACCCCTTCTTTGCTGTCCAGTGGTGGAGATCTCTCCCTCAAATTCTGATTGGAGCTCAGATGTCACCATAGGGACAAGCCAGCCCTCCCAGATGTCCCAACTCCAGCTGTCCCTTGATGACCATGTGAGGGGGTAAAATATAACTATAAATCTATAAAACTTTTCTTAACCTATATACATGATATTTGTCTATTAATTCTGAGATTCAATCATTGCATTACTCATCTATCACACAAAGAAGAGTTGTGCAGCCTGTTTAAAAAAAAAATTGCAAATGTTCATGGCAAATGTCCCTTCTTGATTAAATTTACAAAAAATGTGTGTTTCATCAGTAGCTCTGCATTTGAGCTATGCTGGATGGAGACAGGGGCATCAAGGGGATCTCCTCAGTATTGACAAATATACAGGACATTTGGTAGGTCACAGCAGAGACTTCTAAAATCAGTCATCTGTCTGTATGAAGAGTGGACACTAACCCTGAATTTAAAAAAGTAGTTTTAAATGAACAAACTAGAGTTTTTTCAGTATAGGCTTCAAGTTGTCAATGATATTTCTATTCCAATTCAGGTTTTCAAGTCCTACTGCTTTGGATACACATTTTTAGCTTTTCCAAACCAGCTGAGCAAACCCTTAGGGTTGAAGTAGGTTGCACAGAGAGGTGACATATTTCTTTGATAATATGGCAGTGCAGCATTTCTTAATATATACTGAAATGATTAATGTCTTCTGTCAAACCCAGCAGTAGTAGCTGGAATTGTTCACTCTTCTCCATTTCTTCCTACTATGTGGAGAAGTACCTGATCTAGAGTGATTGTATCCACGCATTAATTTTCTTTTTTTACATTCATGAAATAACAATGGCAATAGTTGATAGCTGGATGAGGTAAATGTTTAGGATCACTGTTGGATTACTGAGGACAGTGTTTTAAGGAGCTGATGTCCCATATGTCAAATTTCCTGTGGCTCTTTTGGCACTTTGGGGCTGACTAGAGGAGCAGCTAAAGCAGGACAGTGCCTTGGGGAGGAGATTTTTGAACGGTGCAAGGCTTGAAGCAGATCCCTCTGTGTGTACTCAAGCTGTGCTGTGGCACAGGAGCACACAGGCCTCTGACACAGGGCTAGAATTAGAGCAAAAGACTTTAAGGCATCTGTAATTGACCCAGAGATGGAAACAGGTGTTGGTTGGAAACAAATTCTCTGGTTTTCTTCCTCAGACCAAGACTGGAAAGACCTCGCTGGCTGGGTCTCCTTTCTGCGGTTATTTCTGGATGCAGGTAGAAGTGAAATGGGAATAGTTTAGCATCCTGCTGTGGAGCACCAGTGGAGAGCACCAGCCCCTCTAAGCCAGGGGGATGATCACTTTGTGCAGGCTGATTTTCTGGGCTTTGTCACTTTGCAGACACTGAAATACCAAATTATTTGATACTGACCTCCATTCATGTTTTCACAATCAGTTTTTTACCAACACAGAGCTGTTTTTATGAATTACACGCACTTCTTTTCTGTGTGTATCTTGTGCTGCCAGTTTTCCAAGACTGAACACAGACCTGCTGGTTTTCCCTCTGCCCTGCAATGCTGTGACTGTTTGGTGAAATATCAACATTTTGAACATAATATCCTTTTGTCCTAAATGGAGCCACTTCTCTCCCATTTTATTTAATCTCTAGGGCAGCTGTTCTGGTGAGAACCCTTCTAAGACTGTTAAACAGCAAAAATATGCTTACAAGAGCTGTTGCCCCACATTTTCATGTAATTTCAGCTGGCAGGTGCTAACTACTGTAGCTGTCTTGTGAGGGCTGTGGTGACAAAGATAAACCTCAGGCTAATTTTCTGAACAGAATCAGTCAGCTTGAGGAAGTCTTGTTTGGAAATTAGATAATGATGATCTTAGCTGTAACATTTCAAATTATGTAGTAAATAAAGAGCTGGATGCTTCCTCATATAGTTAGCTCTTAATTATCATCTCCAGTGGCAGTGACTGGATAGGTTGATGTTTATGATGGATATAGAGGTTGTTCCAAAATTTCTTTAGGCAAGAGTCTGGAAAATCCACATTTGCTTACACCGTGTAGAATAACATCTGGGTTTCTGTCATTCTTGACAATAGGCACCAACTGTATTTTATAATGACATGAATATCCAAGGAGACAGTAGGTATTGATCCATAAATTGCAAGTTTGGGGTTTTTTTTTGGTATTTGTCTTCAGAATTAGAGGTTTTCTATGTTAAAAATAGGTAGTTGTGTTGGGAAGAAGGCAAGAGCCAGGCAGACAGGATCCACACAGCCAGGTGGGAGACTTCAAGCTGGTCTCATTGCATGTGTTGAGCAGTGCCTAATGGTTTAAATTAGCAGTTCTCTGCTTCTTGGTGTTTGTGCTTGTGACTGATAACATCAAGGGTCTCCACTTGAAACCTCTCTGGGTCTTGGGCAAAGCTTCCCAAACAGCCAATAGTTCAGAAAAGTTTGTATAAGTGAAATCAAAGTTTCATAGGAGCAGGTTTGAACCCATAATCCAGAATGTGGCTCCCAGCATGGGAATGCTGAGAAATTGGGGGAGGCAGATTGGAGGCCCATTCACTGTCATCCTTACTCTTCTCATCTCTAGGGCTGAATAGGGAAAATTGCTTTATTGTGGCTGAGGGACCACATTGCTTCAGGCCTCAGTGTTCAGAATTCACACACTGGCTCTGCTGGGAATCAGCCAGAATTTCAAACCCCAGCCCCCTGATGAGATCAGCCAGAAAACACTGGGAGAAAGCAGAAATTCTGTGTAGGACTGTGACAAAAGATTTCCTGTACACTTGGCTATAATTGTGTGGCAAGCCTGGGCTGCAGGTTGTCATAACTAGGGCATTTTGCAACATAATTTTGTCAGGAAGCATAGTTTGCAGCAAATATGTCACCAACTTTTGGGGCCTAAAATAGGTAATTTAATCCTATTAAGTTTCTTTTCCTCATTTACAGCAGCTCTAGCATCAAGCAAAACTGTGATTCTGTGCCATTAAAGTTTCCCTGATGCAATCTCTGCCAAAGACTACATGGACAGTGCCATTAAGGCTTCCTGAGAGACTGCTTTGAGCAGCAGAAAATGTGCTATATTTTCTGGATGTCCTCATAAGGCTGAATGTGAAATCAGACTTAGTGTCTCAAAGCAAAGCACGCGTTTAATGAGCCAATAAATAACCAGACATGAGATGTGATACTGACTGTGGAGAAATATAGATCATGTGCTTTTCATAGAATCACTGGGGTTGGAAAAGGTTTTGAGATCACTGGGTGATCTCACCCACTTCCCTGGGCTACCCACTTTTGTGCATAGGACTATAGAATATTTACTCTGCTGCATTCTCCCTCTGAGCTGATTGCAGATCAGCTATTAAATGAAAATGAGCAAATGGTGCTTTTTGGTTTGATCACCTAAAAGGTTCCTTCCTAAGAAGTCTTGACTTTCACCTCAGTAACTCCTTCTGTGTATGGTCTGTATATGGTACACTACAGTAAAATATAAAATAAATTTTCTTCAACTTACATATTTTCCTTTCATCTTTTTTTTTTAATTACCCAGATAATTTTGTTTCCAAGGGTGAAGTCCCTGCAGTCAAATACATTAAAAAGTCCCAGCCTGTCTGGAAGTGCTATTTTTTTATTATGTCTAATTTTTTTTTTTTCCTCTGCAGGCTGTTGGAGGGCTCTGAAATATGTTCTAAAAGACTTAGGAAAGACTTTTAGCTTAAAATCCAGCCTGCAATGTGGAAAAAAAGTTTTAATTGGCCCCACTGTAATGGTCAGTGAATGAGGCACCAATCTCAGTGTTAAGAGGGAAAGTTCTAAGCTTCATTTTGTAGGTGGCTTCATTTCAGCAGAGTTTCAGCTTCCAGAAGAGTTGCTTTTTTCATCCCTGTCTGAACTGAAGCTTGTGTGATGGGCCATTGTTAATAACTAGAGGGGAGGCAATCTCATGTGGATAGGTCAGGGAAGCATTTTTTAGCTCTGGATGGCTTTTAAAATTTTTTGCTGCTTTTCAGAGGTGGATTGACTTCTCTGTCTATGGCTGTGGTGGCACCAAATATCTGAAGAGTTTGGTTTGACTCTCTGAAAAGCTGTAATGCCTTTGCTGGCCTGACTCTTTCTTGAGGTGTAGCATTTCACATTGAGGGTTTTGTTGTGGCAGTCTGTCCTTTTGAAGTGATGCTAGAAATTATCTACAAGAAAGAGAGAACTGCAAAAGAAGGGGGTTTTATCTCAAGATGAAATCTGGGCTAGCAATGAAGTTGGTAATGAACACTCCTAATATTCCTGGTCCAGTGGCCTGAGACTTCTCTGGAATACCTGGTTTTGAGAAGGAGATTGCTTATGTAATTTTAATCAAGTGAATGTTTAGAATTTGCTGTGCCTTGTGCCTGGTATAAAGCAATGACACTGAAGAGGTACCAGTTCTGCTGCCATATTTATTTTCCCTGCTGCATCTGCAGGCACAGTGTAAGGTTTGTTTCTTTGGTACTTTGATTTACTTCAACTGCTTTCTCAATAGAGCTTATGGTTAAAGAGATTCAAGATGGCCTTGGATTTTAAAAGCAGCTGGGACCATGCTGGACCCAAAAGCGGTGATGATTTTCTTTTTCTTTTTCTTTTTCTTTTTCTTTTTCTTTTTCTTTTTCTTTTTCTTTTTCTTTTTCTTTTTCTTTTTCTTTTTCTTTTTCTTTTTCTTTTTCTTTTTCTTTTTCTTTTTCTTTTTCTTTTTCTTTTTCTTTTTCTTTTTCTTTTTCTTTTTCTTTTTCTTTCTTCTCAAAATGTATAATGAGCCAGACTAAATAATTCCAGTCAATGACTTCTTGAGGGCCTTGTGTGTGCAGAACTACAAGTTTGCTAAGTTTAGGTTTGTCTTAGCAAAGTTTGTTAAGTGCCTTGCTTTATCTGGATGCGTTAAAGTTTGCTAAGTCAGTGCTTTGGGAAGTGCTTTGCTTTTCCTGGGTGCTGTTTTAAAATTTGCCAAGCACCCCATTCTACCTTAACATTCTAAAGTTTGTAAGTGAAAGTTTGTTATCCAGCCCCCTGAGGATTTGGGTGTTTATTTGGGTGGTGCATGGCCCAGAGTGACTCGAATTACCTTCCCCTTAAAGTCGCTGAGAGAGCCGGGGTTTAACATCCTGGAGGCTGCCTTTAGATCAGTACAAAAAGGGTTCTTGGTGGCACTGGAAGTGAGCAAACTGGGCAGGAACAGCACAGCTGCCAAACCCAGTTCCAGCCTGATGGGAAGAGTGGGGATGAGAAGCCTTCCTCCCACAGCAAACATTGATCCATAGTCTAACCAGGCATGAAAGATCCATGAGCAATGCATGTCAAGCTTCATGTGGGTATTGTTTTGTTCCATTTCTTTTGATGAATGCACAAAAACATCTCCAAATGGCTTGGAGATTGAAAGAACTTTTAAAAACAATTTATTGGGTAATTCACAAATAGTTAAAAGTGCAAAAAGCACTGAAAAACCAACAAGCAGTGGCCAGTAAGCAAGTTTCTGCAGCTTGGTATAAGGAGTAGTAAATGATGCCATCCAGAGTTCCCTGTGCTGGGACTTTTAATTTGTTTGGATACAATTCACTTGTTTGCAGTTGTGTTGGAGTGAAGACTAGAATGGCTTATGTTGATATCAGCCTTCTGATTCCTTTAGTCCAGACCATTGTATGAGAACCTGTTTTTTTCAGAACAAATATGAAGGGACATGGCTGTACTAGCGTTGCATAATCTGTCTTGCAACTACATCCTTACCTGTAGGGGGATAGAATAGAAGAAAATAAAGATAGTGTAGAAAGTAATCTCAGCCCTAAGGAGCTGCAGCTGGGCCAATTATCAAAGATTAGAGGAACAGGCCTGACTTTAGCAAGCCCCAGCTGTAACCAGTTAGAAGAAGAGGCTATAAAAGAGTGGAGTGGCTGGGTGAGGAGGGAACTGGGGTCAGTGGCTGCTTTGTGAAGAAGAAAGAATCAGTGCTCTGAGGAGCTGCTCACAGAAACACCAGGAAGGTCTGGAACTTTTGTGATAAGGAGACAGCAGTATGGAACCCCTGCAATGAGATGACAACATTTACCAGTTTATCATCAGAGAACTGAAGCAAGCCTCAGGTGGTGAGCATGCGCACAAACCTCTACAGATTTCAGTTTGAATTGTACTGGCACTTGTAGTAGATCTGGTTTGAAGAGAAAAAAATCAGTTGTTTTCCTCCCCATATCACATATGATTTCTGTTGCTTCCAGACCACCATTCAGTTCACAGGATTATTTCTAGGTGCAGGAAAGCTCCAAAATTTATGTAATGGAAATCCTCCATGGCAATGATGTTGATGATTCTATGTTTCTTGAAAAAAATCAGGCAAAGTGGATTTAGTGCTTGTAAGTATCTGGAGAGAGGTGGAAGTGAAAATAGTGAATGAAGATGTAATTTACTGAGGAAGAGCAAAGAAAGACAAGTGAGAGAAAGACAATTACATATGGGGGTAGTTTCAGTATGGACATGTAGTAAGTATTTTGAGTGCTTTGTAAGATGGAGGTATTTTGATCAGAAGGGCAGGGAAAAATACTACAGGATGGTAAAAATTGTGGGAAGATGTTATTGCTGCTTGTCAAGCTTTCTGACTTGTTATGTGTGCCTTCCCAAGCAACCTTGAAACCCTGCAGTTCCCAAAAAACCATGAAGGGAGCAGCCGTACAGCTGGAAATGGGGTGTCTGGGTTCAGCCTAATGAGGATAATTACTGTTTGACAACCCTTTATGGTCATGAATAGAAACTAGAGCAGCCTTGAAGTAAATATTTGGAGGAAAGAAATTGTAACACTTTAGAAGTTTGGGTGTGGGATTGGAGCCCAGGTTGGTCTCTGTGCTTCTGGTGATCTGGATAAAAGCATCCACAGCAGCCTAATTTAGCAGAATTAAAAGTGAGAAGTGTGATCAAAGCTAAATGTGTGGGTTTCATTGAGCAGGTGTGTGCTGCTTCTCTTCTGGCATGTAATTATGTTCTGATTTTCATGATTCTTTTTCATTTGAAACCAGCCCACGATTTAGGACTTTCAGTACTACCAGTTTTGCTCTTCAGGGGAGAAAGTCTAACAAACAGTACAGAAGAAAAAGATTAAAAATCAATGTTTTATGCACTTACATATAAGATAACATGGAAATTATGATAAAGTACTTCTCCAAGATATCCGATTTTGAAGTCATTCCAAGGCCTTTGGGGGAAGAAAAAAAATCCACAGGAAAGAAACTGCAAACAGATCTGAAAGCAGCAAACTACAGAATTTATTAAATGACTATTCTGTCTCCTTCAGGGGGAGGGAAATGTGTTTGGAGAAAGGAGATATTAGGTGAACAAGAAACATTTAAAATACTTTGGCTGATGTGGCAAAATCATGGTGGAGACAATAACTGCAGATACTCAGTGGTGCTTTCCATGATGCTCTGGAGTGGGTACAGAAAGAAATCAGGAAATTGGTTTATGGATAAGGCTTGCAAGAAAGGCTTTGAGCTGCTTGGAGATTTTAATTTAATGAGGATGGTGTAAAATTTTAGAAGGGCTGCTTTTTTTAGGTGTGGAGGTGTCTTAATGCACTTTGTTGGAGTGACATGATCTATTTTTGCCCTACCCTCGGTAAATGAGCCCACTGTGACAGACAGTGCTGAAGCTGGGGCTGTCTGGGGTTTTCAGCTTCAGATGTCATTCTATTCAGCAGTGTCATGCAAGCACAGTTTTGAGGAGCAGCACAAGAGTGCATTTTGCCTTCAAGAGAGCTGACTTTGAGTAAAAGTGAAATGCCCTAGGGATTTTCATTGGAATTCAGTAATGTGTTGGAAGTAAACAAAGAAATAAACCTAGTTTCAAAAGTGATAGGTAGGTCTGGAAGAACATTAATAGACTTTTATTTCAGCATGGGAAACCAAGCAATATCTAATTGGCAAAAATCTGAAATGGGCTATACATAGGTGAAGATGTGATGATTTGCAGTTTTTAGTGTGCTTTAAACCTCCCCTCCCAACAAATAAACAAACTCCAAATAACAACAGACAAAATAAGACACTAAAAAAACCTCAGTCTGGTAAGTAAGCTGGTGCACTAAAATGCAGAGGAAGTGGGCAGTGCACAAATCAATGAAGATGTCTGTGCTGGATGTTGCTGTCAGCTTTAGCTAATACAATCCTTTGCCACACCTGAAGAATCTGCAACACTGTTCATGGCACTTAAGGAAGGTTGAAGTAGTGCATGATTGACCATAATGTGAATTTGAAAATAAGCATTTTAGAAAAGATAGGTTTCTCCAAGCAGTCTTTGCAAGCACAGCAGGAACTTCCTGTTTTGAATACCCAGGGAGAGGTGAAAGTTGTTGGTTATAGGAAGGCTGCATGTCCCAAAGCAGCTTTCAGAGTTAAAAAAATGTGGATCCTTACTTCAAACACTTAGTGAAAATTGAGCACTGCTCTGAATTGGCTGACTCCAGGAATGCTAATGTAGCAAATTGGAGAGCTGCATTGTCAAAATGTGCAAAACCTGCTTTCTTTTCCTTAAGAATTTGTGAGACTGAGCAATTTAGCTGGCTTCAACCATAATTGCTCTCCCTCTTTCTCTTTTTCTCCTCTTTCTCTCTCTATTTTTTTTTTTTTTTGGTAATTGAAAACCAATGAGGTTTTCAGAAAGCCAATAGTGTGTAGTGTTATCTGGAGCTATAGAGAGCTGAAAATTGCTCTGTCAAACTGTTATAGAATAGTTGGCAATATATTTGCCTTCCTTTGGTCCCCTTTTGAGCATTGCAGGGAAAGAGGCTTGGAAGGAAGAGAGGAATCAGCTGGTAGGGGATATTGAAAGGCAGTTACAGATCCAGTGTATTGGTGAGCTGATTTTAAGGAGTTTCTTTTAAGGGGCAGTTTTAAGGAACTGTTTTTGAACAAAGATTGATCCAGGCTGGGAGTGTTGCTTGGACAAGAGAGAACTGAGGCAGAGGTTCCTGAAGTTCATAAAAATCAGGGTTGCCAAGGACAAGGTGGAATGTTCTTGCTTGTGCCTCTCCCAGTTTGAGAGCTAGAAGACATTAAGTGGTCAGAGATTTAAAGCAGCAAAGATTCTCCTTCATGTAGAAGGTCCTGGAGAGGGGGAGCTCCAGCCACAGGATGCTGTGCTGTCACTGCTATGTGCCTTCTTTAGGATTTGCTCTTCTTCAGCAAGTTCTGCTTTCGTGGGAGACAAAATTTGAGAAGATGCTATTTAGATATTAAAAAAATGATGTCAATATTACCACATATAGCTCTCATATATTTTCCATTATATTAAGGAATTTGCTTATGTACTCAACTATAAATAATAATTCTCGTTAATGGATGGATGGATTGGCTTAAAAAATGTTGGGAATGTCCAAAATACCTGGAATATGTAAGAAAGAAGGAAGAAAAAAAAAAATCACTTACAAATTCATGGGCCTATTCAAACATAAGTTTTCTTGACTGGTTGTTGCATTCCTGTAGTGAATTTTGGGTTTAGGTAGTTTTTACTTAAGTGAGAATATCTTCTCACAGTGCCCCGAATAGCTGTGAGAAGACACCTTAAGATAAACATGATTATTGAGCAGCTTTGGTCAGACAAGGTCTAGTTTAGGACATTTTAGATTGTTTTGATTTAGAAAAGCTTTGTTTATTCCCTGTTCATGGTAACACATTTATTGTGCAAAAAATACGTAAAGATTACTACAGCACTGTAACTCCATTTGTTACATTTCAATGTGAATCCCAGGATGGGAACACCATGCATAATCCTCTAAGACTGCTAGTTTTGCCAACTGGATTTCTGCTTGTTGTTGGAGGGGGTTGTTCCTTCCATGTGGATTTGTCCTTCATCTAAATCAACAGCAGTGATGTTCGACTATGCCAAAATTCCTGCTAATGGTAAATATCAAGAAATATGTATTTCTTTGGATGTTTGGGATGACCTAATTCTTTAAGTAAATGGAAAGTGAAATTGCAGAGCACCAAACATAGGAAATACAAAATGGGGGCCACATTTGGCCCCTAATATTGTTTCTGTGTGTGTGTACAAGTTGGATAAATCTTTGCAGATATAAACTAGAAGGGACCTACTGACACTGCTGAGGCTGAACCTCGTCTCAGCTCTGAATATTGTATCATAATTGAGGCTACAATAATATTTTCCCTGTCTTGTTAAAGGAGAATGTGAATTTGGCTTCAAAAAGTGGAGCAATGTATTTGGTATTGTTTTTAACCATATAGTTGGTATTGTTTTAAAGATCAGCTTTGCTATGTCAGTAAGGTATAGAAAGCTCCTTTGTTTACTACTCACAGAAATAAGAACTATGTAATGCAAGTAGAATAAATGATGGAATCTTCAGAACAGATTAATAAATTTTTGAGAACTTCTTGTTGCCCTGCATTTATGCATTGAAGATGGTTTAGTAGGTCACCAACACAAGAACTGTGCCACGGCAACTGATGGTTTGTGTCCTGTGGGTGATTTGAAGTTGGGCTTCTGAGGATAAAGCAGGGTGCAGGAGAAGAGAAAGAAGAGCTGGCTCTGCTGCCACAGACTGGAGAATGACTTTTGGGATGAGTTTTCCAACTGCACTTTAGATTCCCTCCTGTTTGTCCATTTCAAACACCAGTTCAAAGCATCTTCTGCTGGGGTCAGTGGCTACAGAGGATGCAATAAGTGTCTAGTTATGTTGTATGACTCATGTGCAATTACCCAATTGCTGCAACTTTTAGGCATTGCTTGTGATTCCAGGGATGCACTTAGTGACACAAATGGAAGCATGGCTCATAGGTTTGCAAGTCCTGATTTATTTATACGTGCATAGGCTTAAAAGCCTCTTTCTCAGTCTCTTGATTGTTTCTGGCAAAGGCGATGATTCATAATCAAGGTCTTGTTTTCATGATAGGCTTGGTAGAAAATTAGTAAAGGAACTGGTTCTGTGTATATAAATCTTCAACTGTACAGTTTTCAGCCTGCAAGTCCACCTGTCCTGTTTTGCAATCTCCTTTACATTTCTACAGTTGCATTTTAAAGTAGTTTCATCTTGTATCTTTAATAAAGTACCAAGCAATGAAAGAGGCTTTGTTCATAAATCTTTTAAAAGTGAAATGTATTTAACTACTGACACTTTAGATTAAGGATAATGTTCAATTAAAGTTAGAAATTAAGATCTGATTGAAAATCTCAGACTCTACAAAACCAGGTTAAAGCAAAGTTGAAGGGGTTCTGATCTTACATTATTTTATATTGGCTTAGATTAGTTTCTCAACAGTTTTAATTACATAGGAAGAAATACCCAGCTATACCCAAGAAGGTAATTGCTAATATATCAAGCAAATCACCTGCAAGCCTTTGGAACAATGAACTGTTAAATAAGGCATGTGATAAAAGTGGGCTGTTACAGAGTTGGGCTTTCACTCCTGGATTAATCCAGTGGCACTTAAAGATTTCTCTGAAAGAAAAATAAAATATTTTCCAGATGTTCAGCCAAAATGCTATAGTGTTATAGAAGAACTTCCATGTACATTTTAGACCCCATGTTTGACATGACTTGTGTACTGACAATGTTTCTGTCCTTCTGTGTACATTCAGGATTTGCAGGAGAGGAGAATGGGAATAAAGAAATCAGAGAACAGAATGGAAGAGCAAGTGAGAAGTATTTAATATGTGCACAGTAAATGGACATATATTATACATATTATGACATATATTACACATATATATATTATACATATATATAATATATAATACACATTTCATTATCCCTCAGTCACAGTGTGTAGCTCCTTACCTCTTTCAGCCACTTGTCTGCCAGAAGGAATTTGAATGTTGCCCTGAGTTAATGACCATTGTCTTTGTCACAGTCAATGGTTACTGCCTTGAGAATTGCAGAGTTCCTGTGTTCTTCCTTTGTGTGTTTACTTATTCCTTTTCCTCTTGAAGCTCCCTGGTCCCTTACCCATCAGACTGAGCAAGACTTTTTTTTGCATTGTGTAATGATGATTTACTGGAGCAATCTCTTGAACATCTGGATTTTGGGCCTGCTGCCCATCTCTGCTCTCACTTTTCCATCCATGTGTGGAAACAAAGCAGGAAGGCTGTCTGAGGAACACAAAAACTAATGCAAGTAGGAATGCAGGAAACCTTTGGCAAGGTTTCTGATCACCTGCACATGGTTATGCAGTGTGAGAGCACAAACTGTTGAAACCAGTCCTTCCTCCAGGGCTCTTAAGACAGAAATCAATTAATTGAAATTGTACAGATCTCTAACATATATAGTATATTTTTCCTTGCTATAAAAAGAGCTTTGTAATAAAGATCAGCACTGTTTCTGGCAAGTTGGAGTTTGTTAATGCTTGGGAAGTTTGTGAATGCCAGGTAAATAATAGTTCCTTTCTCTAAGCATTTCACAGGCTCCTGGCTTTCAACATTATTTATAAACTTCATTTAATTTCAGCCGGAGTGATGTTTAAAAAAAGTTCAAAAAACTCTGCCACAATGGGGGTCCTAGCATGCTCAGGATTTTTATAGGAAAAATATCTGGTGTACACTGTGATATAGTATGCCAATTCCTGGAAATTTAGCATTATCTTAATAATAAATGAGAAGTAAAGAGAGTAGTAGTGGTTTGATCCTTTTTAAAAAGGTATTAGAGCAATTTCCATCTAAACTGTGCAGCTGTTTTGATTCTGATTAGGAGTTTAGGGAAAGCAGAAACCAAGAAAAATTGTTACTTCAGAATATGAGGTCCAAGAAGATAATTATTCTCATCTCCCCATAACATCGTATGTTTTTACAATCTCTACTTCGGACAGCCAGCTGGTTTGTTTGAAATGAAAAGTACAGTTTTTCTCTGCTTCCAAAGTATTGTTTGACTTCTTTGCTTATTTTGTTGGGAGACCTTAGGAGAACACAGATTATGGAAAGACTATGGAGTTTATGGAGGCTCTGTAATGATCCACAGTGGTTGATGTGTGTCCTGGATTCCCTGTGCTCCAGGAATGTGAACCTGAGGGTGTGCTGGGCTTCTTCTCTTGAGACAGCTCTCATTCAGTTAAGATGGGAGGTGGTTTGGAGTGATTTCACCCACTTTTTCCTAAGCTCACTTAGACCTTGATTAACATTCCTAAAAAGCAGTGGCTCCTTGCACAATGCAGCAGCTGTCCCTGGTAGCCCTGATCCTGGTGCTGTGTGTTGAGACAGCTGCTCTCACACCCTGTAAACCCAGTGCCAAGCTCTGAACAGCTGTGCAGGCTAAAGCAGCCCTAACAACCATCTCCTCAAGGAGCCTCTCATCAGTTTAGACTGATGGTGGTTCTTGGAGCAGTTCCTTGGTGGAGAATGTGAATGAGGGAAAGTAAAAAAACAAGCAAAAAAAGATTTCTGCAGAGGAGAGAGGTTGCAAAGAGTGTGGTAGGAAAAAAGAAAGAGGAGATGAACAGTGGAGAAAGTGGCTGAAAAACCAGGACCAATTCAGTCACCTGTTCCTGTCTTCTCATGGTGGGGTGACATACCTGTGAGTACATATATGTACCCATCCTGATGGATGGACAGAGCTCAAGTGCCCTGGCTGAAGGAAACACTGGAGTAAGATCCAGCTGCCCAGGGGGGTTCCTGAGTTCAGGAACCTGGTCCAACACCTACATCATGACCCTCCCGAAGCCCTTGGCAGCCAACCAGGTGAGGGGTTGGTGCTGTCAGCAACCACAGGAGATTTAAATGGCTGGAAGGAGCGTGATGAGCAGTATTCCTGCAAACAAGCAAGAGAAAAGCTGATTGTTTTCAGAGGTGCTGCAGTCTCAAGACTCTTTGGAGTGTGGAACCTCCATTGAAGAGGAGAAGCCCTGCAGGGTTATTATTCAAAGGGCTCTTGGCCAAGGGTCTGTTAAAGGGGAGGCTGGAAGCAGGACCCTGCAGGCACCAGGAGGAATGTTTTCCCTCATTCTCAGAATCTGACAGGCAGGACTGGCACCATCTACATTGGCTGTGAGGCTCTGGACCTAGAAGTGCAGGCACTGATGAGGTGGGCAAAGGTCCTTCTGGGATAGTGGGGCCTCCCACAACACACCACCTGTACCCCACATCCAGACCCCCTCTGTTAGCAGGAAAAGAGGGATAGTTATAGTAGGAGACTCCCTGCTAAGGGCAATGAAGGCTCTCATACACAGACTGGACTCAACTCACAGGGAAGTGTTCTGTCTCTCAGGGGCACAGCTGAGAACCTCTGGATAAGAATCAAAGGACAAACAAATATTGCAGATATCATCATGGGAATTTACTACAGACCTGCCAGCTAGGGTGATGGTGCTGGCAAATTCTGCTTCGAGGAGCTAAGGGATGCTTCCAGACTGCCCTTGTCCTCATGGGCAACTTCAGCTTGCCAGCAATTAACTGGGAGCATCACAACTGGTACAATCTGCACCAGAAGCTTCCTAAAACACCTGGATAACAATTTTAGAAACAGATCCTAAAGAAGCTGACTTGGAAAGATGCCCTCCTGGATCTGCTGCTTCTCAGTGGGGTGGATCTTGTGAGCCCAGTGGAGATTTGGGCTGTCTTGGCCACAGTGGCTGCGAAATGATCAAGTTTAAAATCTCTGTTGGCAGTAGGAAAACCTCAGCTTTGGACATGAGGAGAGCAGACTTCAGGCTGCTCAGGCAATTAGTGAGGAGGTGAGGAGGGTTGGGAAAATGTGTTTTTTTTTAATTTTTATTTTGCAGATGCTAGGGTCCATCATTGCTGGTCACTTTTTAAACATCACCTCCAAGGGGCACAGAAATTCCCAGTGCAATTCCCAAATGTCACAAGTCAAGCAGGTGAGGCAAAAGGCCCTCTTGGTTGAACAGAAATTTTCTCTTGCAAAAAAAGCAACAAAGGAAGGTCTGTGGGCAGTGGAAGATAATTTGGAGCCTTTTAGAGCTCTTGGGGGTGGTCCTGTGCATGGCCAGGAGTTGGACTAAATGGTCTTTGTGGGTCCCCTCCAGCTCAGCATATTCTGTGGGTTAAGAGGCTATATTGAAAAGAAAAGGCAAATATAAAAGGCAGAATTAGAGAGGAGAATGTACCAGACAATGAAAGAAAAGGACCTATTAGGATTAAAATAGTGGCTGTTAAAATTATTAAATATAAAGTTTAGAGTGTAGTAGTCTACTTACTAAGAATGACTTAGAGAAGCAGACAATAGAAAATGGTGAAAAGGAGGACTGAATGAATATAGAGGAAAAGAAAATGTAGGTTACATGATCCATTTAAAAAGATACTGTAAAAAGTTTTCACAGGTATTTGGATTTGAAATGGAATTAAACTGTAAGAAATTGCTTTGATTCTAATAAGAAAAATTAAAACAGATTTTAAAAAATCTTAATGTAGATTCACATGGTGTCTGTGATAATTTTAATCATATTTCTAATGTAGGTTTTCCTCCTTTGCCTGGTTATGAAATGAAAGTTTTTCCCATCTCTTTCTTTCTCTGGGGTATGCCCAGTGCACCGAAGTTGGAATTAATTTCGTGCAGGAAATTCAACCAGATGACAGCTCTCAGTATGTTGAGAAAGCAAATATAAAGTAAGTAGAGCTTTTTCTTTTTAGAAAATATCTTTTCTTGTTCTAGTCATGTTTTAAAAAGTTCCCCATTTTAAGCAGTGCTTGAGATGATCTTGAATTCACTACAGTGCTACACATTTGACAAGCATCAGCAGGGCTGGATTTACAGGGCCAGTAGTTCATGGAGTTGTTTGTTTAGCTGCCCATGAAGGCACCTCCTCAAAGGCTCTTTGCTCATTAAGCAAAGGTGTGAAGCCCTAATCTGCCACCAGTTCTGTATGCAATGAAAATGCTGTTCTTTCTCCTAGGTGAATATATTCACCTATTCTCTAGAATTGAGAGGTTTTAGAGAAAATAAAAAGCATAGTGAGCATTTTGTGGGGGAAGATATCTTCTACAGGTAAAATATGATTGTACATGAACCTGTATATGTATAATATGTATTTGAGAAAGGATGATGGTGGAAGATAATTCTTCTCATCTGCAATAACTCTGGGCACGTTGCACTTGAAATTCTGCCCTCATCCCCCCCATATCAAGAAGGAAAAAAAATATTATACCTTGAGATTGTTTTTCTTTTCTTGGTTTATTATTTAATTGTGGCAAGGTCTTACATATTTGCATCAGCCGTCTGAAATTTGACCATTTCCATTTGGAGCCCCCCCTCCAAATGCTGTGTTTTCCTTGAAAATAAGTACTTGATTGAGAGCTCTGTCCTTGGGGATGCTGCCTCCTGGTTAGGTCTGGATGAAACCTGGTTCTCTCAAGTCCTCCAGTTACTATTTGCTCCCATAATCCCTTTTGAGGATGTTTTTGCAGTTCTGTTGGTGGCACTTTTTTGAATCTTGTCACCCAGCCACCACTTCTCAGGGTTTTGTTGCTGAATCATGCTTTTGAGAGAGGATAAGCTTTGTGGAATTTTTGTTTGAAGAGCTGAGAAGGAGCTGCTAGGCATCTGTTGTGATTGTGTTTTGGATCCAAGTGCTTTGTATTGCCTCTGAAATAGGGATGCTTCAAAATATGGAGGGTTTTCTCCCAAAGGTCAGGTTCTGTGTGAGCCAGACTCCAAATCTCTTGGGAAACAGATCCTTTGTATCCAGGGCTGCTGAATTTTTGCACTCCTTAGATGTGATCTGAAACTGCACATTCAGCCATAGCATTCACTTTATGTAGTATTTCATTTTTATGGATTTTTCAAGCTAAATTACTTACCATAACTGACATGACTCAAACATACAAAAGCTGCAGTTCAGTTTTCACTCCAGCACTTCAGTTTGAAAGTTTATATTCACCTGAGAAGAAAGTAGTTAGGCATTTGAAACTGTCTCACAGCCAAACTTATGATCTGAAAGTATTTAGTACCTGAAAAAATGATCTCTGCTACCTCTTCATATTTAATTCTTTTGGTTGGACCAGTCTACACTGCAAAAAAGGATGACAGTGGCCATATTTCTACTCTGAAGTTGCGTAAGGGTATTAAAAATTACACTGTGGAGGGGGAAGCAAGTCAATTGTAATTTTAGGAGTAAATCTGCTTCTTACTAAGGCCTTTGAGGCATCATGGGCAAACTTTTTTTGTTTTCATGGTGGGATGTGCTTGATTGGCTGCCATACACACCCTGCTGCTCTCCCTGTGTCTCCTCAAAGGGACAGGGACAGAATACAGGATGAAAAAATTGTGGGTCAGGCTAAGGACTGTGGGATCCCTTACCCATTACTGCCACAGGAAAAACCTTGATTTGGGCAAGATTAATCTAATTTGTTGCCAATTAAAAATAGAGTAGGGTGATGAAAAGCAAAGGGAAAAAACTTCCCCCCCCACAACCCACCTGCCCTTCTTCTCAGGCTCAGCTTCAGCTCTCCTTTTCCAGTGTCTCTACCCTCCCTGCCTGCCTCAGAGCTGTGCAGAGGGCTGGGGAAGGGGTTTCAGTCAGTTCCTAACAGCTCCTGTCCCCATTCCTTCCTCCTCATGCATTTTGTCCTTTTAAGATGGTCTGTGTGGTATCAGAGTGGTATCAAAGAGCTCCTTGTGCAGCTGCAGAGGTGAGTGGGACAGAGCCCTCTGCTCCCATGTACCAGCATGCCAGACATCTCTGTGCTCCAGATGGACAAAATGTTCCTGAAAAACCCATGGTGTCTTCTTTCATAGCATTCCTCTTTTCCTGATGGTCAGTCGAATTGGTAATATTTTAATTTCTTTCTTTAAGAAGAGCGTGCAAAATCCTTATGCCTTTGAAGTACTGATCTTTAGGAATGTTTTCCTGGCACAACATCTGGTCACCTATATGTGGCACAAATTCAGGCTGATTGCAGTTTGAAGGTGGTAAATTCATGTCACCTGCTTCAGAAGTGTTTTTTTGCAAACTCCTATCAGTTGATAAGGTTTTTACCAAAAGTACAGGAGTTACTGTAAATTGTGACTTTAGTTTAGCTAAGATCAACCAAGCATTTCTAAGCATGCAGATGCTGCTATTAGTGTTTGTGACAATAT
The DNA here is from genome assembly GCF_035770615.1 of Melospiza melodia melodia. Lineage (NCBI taxonomy): Eukaryota > Metazoa > Chordata > Aves > Passeriformes > Passerellidae > Melospiza > Melospiza melodia. The sequence goes on along the minus strand of NC_086196.1, from coordinate 107,045,472 downwards.
ACTGATATTGTACAGTTGGTGTGGAAATATTTACTGCTTTTGTGGATTTCTTTGAAAGAAAGTTTGTTTGGAGAGAAAGACTGCTTGCTTTGATGCCCCCTTCCTTTTCATAAGATTTGTGCAATGCTGCTAAATGTGCTTTTGGCTGTGGGAGCCATGTACCCCGCTGGAGAGCTTTGAAGCCTTTATCTTTCACCACTCACTCATGGAATGCCAGGATGCTTTCTTTCTTTATCTTTGCCTTTCATTGGGTGGGGTACTGAGTGAGGGGAAAGGAGAAGATTGCTGAGATGTGCAGGAGCCTACTAGAAGCAAGTAACTTGCTTTAGACATGTTAGTGTGGAATGTGGGATACTGGGGAATTACTTTTGCTGGCTTCAAAAGCTGACTTCACTAATAATGTAGACAAATGTATTTTTTTATCTTGACATTTTTATTTTTTTTTTTTGTCAAATAATTAAACCATATATCCCTACAGTATCCAAATCGTTTGTCATCAACACACTTTCAATTAACCTTCCTCTATATTTCCTGGTATCAAAACCAATAACCAACTGTCATCATCACTCCACAACCACCCCCAAACAAACATAGAATTAATCCCAGAACTAACCCCCCCCAAAAAAACCCAAGCAAAAATACAAACCATGATGATAAATCATCAACCAATCACCCACCAAATTTTATATTCTTGTAGCTTTTAAAAAGCATGACACCGAAGATGTCAAGATAGCTGCCACACACACCCAAGGACAAAAGACTTAGTCCTGACCTTAGTTTTTGCCAGGTGTATACATGCAAGTATCCGTGCTCCAGTGTAGATGCCTTAATTAGGTAGATATATAATGTCTAATAATGTAGACAAATGAAGATAAACAGTCTTGGATGATCAGTGTTGAGAAACACAGAACAGTCATATCTTGTAAGCTCTATTCCGAACATTTGATACCCATATATCCTGTCTCTTGGATGAAGCAGCAGATATTAAAAAAAATTAAAAAATAAAATTTCCTGTCTCCTCTTATGTAGACTTAGTTTATTACCTCTGGGAGCCCCTCTTCATTGCAGCAGGTGGAAGTGGCTTTACAGCCTGAAGAATTAAGATCAAGAGACAATCCTGCAGCTTCAAATCCCAAAACATACTGTAGCAACTTGTCCAAGAGTGAAAAGATTTTTGTTTACAGTGTTTTGTTATAAATAGCAACAATGACAGCAACAAGAACCATAAGCAAAGTGCAGTGCCAGAAAAAAAAAAAGGAAAGAAAAGTGTGAGGGTGTGAAGGTCTAGAAATGGAAACACTTCTTAATTTTTGGAACATGCATTTGATTAGAGAATCTTCAACTCCCTTAATTATTTATGTGGTAAGTGTCTTGGTACAAGGTTGTGGTTCCAGCTCAGGGAAGCTCATGCCCTGATAATCATGTTTTTCATAAGATAGATTGTGCTTTAACATGGTGCTTGTTTGCTTGGAGTAGCACTTTATGAAATCCCTAAAGCATTCCTGACTGAATTATCCAGTCACATCCCTGACCCTTGCTCAAAATATTTGATAACCATTGACTCCATGGCCAGGAGTGCCAAATCATGCAGCCAGAATCAAACCCCAAACCCAGATAATTCATTTTCCCCTCCTGGGACTGCAGTGTGATGTGGCATCATCCCAGATCAGCAATGCAGGGTCTGGTGTCATTCAGAGGGGCAATTACACATGAGCTGATGTCCACAAACAGCAAGGCAAGGGGAATTCAGTATTCAAAGCCTGTAAGCCTCTGTGTTTGTATTTTCTAAGAGTGGTGTACACAGAGTTTTTTGTCTTCCCACCACAGTTAATTGCCCAGTCCCCAGACAGCGTTTTCTCTGTGTGAGAGACAGCCTTTGCACATACTTATTCATGTGAGGACAGTTTTATACAATACCTGGCTGTGGGCAGGAGCACCAGCTGCTGGGCTCCACTGAGGTGTGCAGCTCTCATCTGGACTGACTTTGATTACTCTTATGTTCCTTTAGATTGTTAACTCTTCAGATGCCCTCCCTGACTGTCTCACCAATGCTCAAGTCACTTTGTTCCTTTTCTGGTTTTCAGTCTTTGCTCTTCACTTTTTGGCCAAAGATTTTTCTCCTTCAGCCTGCGTGTATTCAAGGCACTGAGCCTGATTTTTGATAAGAAAATGCCTTTTAATTACAACTGCTATTTCAGTAGCTATTTGCATATTTTTCATAATTATGAGACACTGCAAACGAGTCAATACTACTCTGAAGCCACAGTATATTCCTGTCCCTTGCTGGATGTTTCATGTTGTAGTCACATTGGTATGATAATTTTGGCTAAGAAAGTATGGTCTAATTAAGTAATAGCAGGATCACGCCATGTTTTCCCACCATACTTCTGAGTCCCCAGTATTTTGGATGTCTCAAGACTTAGCTATGTTGCAAAATGAATAAGTATATTTAATGATCCCTGGGTTGGAGCTAGGTGATGTTTAAATTCCTTTCCAGCCCAAACCATTTTATGATATCTGAATTTTCTTTGCTCCAATGATTATTGTGTCATAGCTTACTTGTCCAGTATGTGCATGACATTTACTCATTAAATGTATTTGGGAGAGAAGTCTTACTGTACAGCACAGAAACACCCTGTCAATACCAAACTATGCTTTGATTGTCCTCTTAGGGATGTGAAACTGCAGGGAGTGCGAGAAGGCACCTATGGGGGAAAATCTCCATACCAAGTGCAGGTAGTAACTTGATGGGTTTTGACCAACAGACCTGAATTTTATGATGGAGGAGGCCATTGGGATAGATGGGGAGCTCTGTCTGGGATATTGGATTCTTCTTTTAAGAGGTTTGGGTAAATGAAACTAAGTTTAGGAACACAGAAAATCTCCTGGGAGCTTATTTGCTTTGATTGCTAAACCTTTTGAAGTGTTCTTATTGCTCTAAGGAAGGAAATATGGAAAAGGTCAAGTATGAACTAGGTGAGAAATACAAAAAGGAACTGCTTGAGATGGTCATTAAATAAGACAAAAATGAAATTCAGGAGTAAATAGAACAGTATCACTGTAAAGGTGAAATGTCTCAGCATAAATCAGCGAAAGACAGTGAAACTTCAACAAGTCTATCCAGCATGCATTGATTTTGTAGAAGTCCCATTCTCATCTGGTGAAATCAATATTCTGCAGCACCCTCCTATCCCAGCCTGATGGTGTTTTGGAGACCTTGTAAAGACTAAAGGTCAGTCTGTCTGTCTGTCTCTCTCTGCGTGCTGTGCCCACATATTTTTAACACAACCACTGCCACCCCAGCTAGGCAGTAGGAGAAATTATCAATATTATTGTCCCTGGTGCTGGGGATAAAGCCCTGCTACCTTAGGCTGTGTTCAGATTGACTGATACAAAGACAGACCTTGGCAAATCATGGTCATGGTCAAGGAGGTAGCCCTGGATGAACTATCAGAGAAGCAGGAAACAAAAGTATGGAAGTGGCACCTCCTTGCAGCTGGAATAGTTTCCAGTGTAGCCACACTGGGTCTCCAAAGTATCCAGATGTTCCTCTGAGAAGGGACCTCTTCCTCCTTCATGTCATGGCACTGGGGAGTCTTGGAGAAATATTTTGGGACCTTTCTGGTGCTCCCTTGCTTTGCTGCATGCTTTGAATGCGGGAAGGCTGAGTTCTGCTGGTCATGTGAAGTTATTCACACTCTAAATTAATCCAAACATTAATTGCAGGTGTAATTCTTGGGCTTTCTTATTTTTGCCCCAATTTTTAAATAAAGTAAAAGGCCACTAATGTGAAGCAGATAATTGCTGTGAAGGGGGCTCTGGGAGTGATCACAAAGATTAAACCAGGAGGGATTAATTAAAAAAAAACCCCGCTCAGCACATTGCTTAGGTCCTTGCAATATTTGTCTTTTAAAATGTTGTTTTTGTGGGACTAATGTTAGTATCAATATTAATATCTGCTGAGATGAACAAAAACAACAGTGTAATAAAAAAAATAAATGTTGGCCTGCACAATGAAGTTTCCAGAGGAGAGTATCAAAAAGCCAACAAAAATCTGCAAGGACAGATTTTTATCTCCGAATTTTAGGCTGGTGTCATTGTTCTACTCTGTCAGTGTTGCTTGCTTGAACTCCTTTTTAAATCTTTTTCTACCCAGTGGCAGCTGAATGTCCTGCAGAGAAAAAGCATCTCCAGTTTGGGTCTGTGTGAGTGTGCATAGCTGGTTTCAGTACTTAAGGGCTGTTATCTTTAACATGTTGCCTCTATTTTTAACAGAAGATACAACAAATGTCTGTAAAGTGTGACTTTTTCCTGCAGGTTTTCTCTATTTGCCAATAAAATTGGTTGCTTATTAATTAATTTATTTATGGTATTTTACACTTTCTTGATTGATATTTGAGACCACTTTAAAGTGAAAGCAGCCTTAAGAGTTATTTACAGAAGAAGACAGGGATCATAATTTTTCTATTTTTCTTTAAAAATTGATTTTCTTTGGTTTGTTTTCACAGAGGAGATTTATGTTTATGCACACCCTGCAGCTGGGAGAGGAGAGAAAAAAAATTCTGTACAGCTCTGTAGTCCATGATGCCATTTTGAGAGCTTTAAACTAGATACCTTTGCAACATTTGCAGAGAACTTTGAAAGAAATGGCTCAGGGCATGTTCTCTCCAGTGACAAATACTCAGGATCTCAGTCAGGAACATTTTATTCTGTGAAACACAGGGCCAGAAGCAGCAGCTGGTGTAAATCAGCATCACCCCTCTGAAGACATTAAGGAGATGCCTCTTTGCCTTATCAGCTGCATCTTGACCTGGGTTTTCAAATTAGGATCTCATGGATAAACACTGTGAGTTGCTCTCCTCAATGGTGTGGGAAGTGCACATTTTGATCCTGCTGACCTGCAATCTGTTAGCAGTTTTTGGCAATTACACACTTCATATAAATGATAAATTACTAATATTACAGAATGCATTCAATTTACACTCTTTCACCTCCCCGTAGTTACTTTATTGCAGTAAAACTATCTCGTGATTTTGGGTAAATGAATAAAAACTTTAAAGAAAAGTGAGCCAAGACCACAGGGATGGCATGGTGCAGCTGTCACCCTCTGTGCACTGCACTCATCCCCTGCAATAGCCTCATAAACACACCAGGGTGACTCCATCTTCCATTAATTATCCCAGTCTGAAAGCACAGGATCTCCTACCTAATCCAGACATCTTGTGAGGGTAATTAATTCTTTTCTGCAAATTCCCCTAACCTGATTTGTGGTTTGTAAATCCCCCTGCCCTTTCCGTTCTTCACGCTCTCTGCTGTCCTTTGTGTTCAGTCAGCTGGGGTTTGTTTTATCTTAAATTTTAGTCTCAGCATGCCTGGCTCTGGGGCTTTTCACTCAGCTGGGCTTAGGAAAAGTACTGCCTCCCTGGCCTTCCCACCTCCCTGACTTTGGAGGGGCATTTCTGCTCTTGAGCCATCGACTTGGGAATTGCTCCTTGCTGGGAAAACAGCTCAGGCTTCCCTTTCCTGAAACAGCACAGTGACAAAGACTTGTCTGGGGTCCAAATGTGGCTGTGGGGCTTCCTGAGATGCCTGCCAGCACAGGTCTTCCCTGATTGCCTCTGTGGCAGCACCACGAGAGGAGGCAGCAGGTTCAGTGCAGCGCGCTCCAAATGCTGTTGTGTTGTTTGCAGCGCTGTAGTTTGCTGCTTTACTGCCATTTTCATCGCCTCCTATAAAGCTTAATTTAATTGTTCCTTAATTACCTCTTTGGCTTGGTGCATATATCTCAGATGGAAGCTGTAAGCAGCACACATGAGGCAGTGGATGTCACAAAACATTGCTGCTCTCTATTTTCATGGTTCTGGCTGGGAATACTGTGGGCCAAACCTTTGCTGCTGCTGTAAAATTGTCCAGGAGTAGGAAGAAGGCCTCATACTCATAAAATTTCATTTTTAGACAGCTTTCTGGAAGGGGCAGCAAATATTTACTCCAATTTCTCCAACCAGTTTCTACAAGAGCATGTATTATTTCACATTACTTTGGTGTTTTCTCAAATTACACGAAGAGCAGAAATCTCTGATCTACTTAACATATGCACTATTACCTGAATGCTGCTGGGACCATGGAGATTTTTATTCACAGCCAACTCCCTAAATAAGCCACATAGCCTGCTTTGGGAGTGAAACAGAGCAGAAACACTTTTTACTTGGGTTCTTAAGCTAGCTTTTGTTAAGAGCTGAGCTCCCCCTTTTTGCCCACCTTCCCAGCTCCTGAGAAGTCCTGGGCCTTAGGGAGATTATAACGTGCTTTGGTAGCTTGCAAGGTGTTTTTCTCACCTCCCCCGAAGCCAAATGGGTGTGGGAAGCTCTCACATTCATTTTAGACTTTCAACATGAATCTTTAATGTCTTAGTGTATGTTAATTTAAGAGGTTTTCCTTTCAAAGGTGATGCAGCTCTACTTTTTGGATAGATTTCTATCTGGGAAGTGTACATTATATATGGAATTAAACACAGAGGATTATTGATCACAGGTGGAGCTGGCTTCAGCAAATACTATATAGATCATTGCTTACAACTAGATTATTTTCTTCTCTGTGTCAGTCTTTTTATACTTTTATGTGGTTTTCCTTTTTTTGCTTGCCTTCCTGTCCACATTGCAATCTCTATGTGCCTTGCTTTTCCCCATTTACCTGCTGCTTCCTTCCTCCTACCTCTCATAGGGAAAGTAGAAAGCCATTAGTATCAACCTGTTGACTGAAGCTTTTAAACCCCCAATGTTCATAGGAATTCAGAAATGAGTGATGTGAACTTCCCAGCTGAATCTCCATTTATGAAAAACAAATACACTTGACCTTTCGGGAGAGATTTCTATATTATTATTGTTGAATTTCTCTGTAAAATTCTGTTTATTAGAAGACTGTATAAGAAGCTTATACAGAGGATCATGAAATTGTTTTTTTGGTCTTCTGCAGGTGTGGAGGTTTTTTTTTGTTTTTTTTGGTTTTTTTTTTTTTTAGTTGATTTGGTTGTTTTTTGCATATCAGTCTTGTTTGGTTGGTGACTGCCATGAGCTCTCCACTGGTGCTTTCTCTCTGGCTCATGCAAGTGGACATTTAATTTTGCTGCAGTCTGAAGGCCAGACTTTCTGGGACAAGTGAGAAGATTTCAGTAATGAAACATACCTTGAAGTTTTATGTGAGGTTTGAAATGCATATTAGAATATCCAGACTTATATTCTCGCTTCTTAAATTACAGGAGAAATTTTGAAATATGATTTACCCTTTCTACTTGTAATCTGGCTTGTGCTTGACATCCACCTACTTTTAGCAACCAGACCATTTTGTTTCCATTTTCTGACAGGTTCTGGACAAGTTTCAATGTCACTTTTTGACATAGCAGCAAGGTGCTGGAGTAGCAAACCCAGGGCAATCTTTTACTTAATTTAAAATGTACTTTCCTTTGAAATGACTTCTTAAAACTGTAAGCACCTCATATTGGCTCCAACACTGCTCTTTTACCTTGCCATAAAACGTTTAACTGGGGCTAAGTTTCACTTGGTGGTGTCTCTTTAGACACCACACTTTGCCTAAGAAAAGATGGGAAGACAGATGTTGTGCTAACCTCTGCTGATTGCTTTTTGATTGCCAGTTTAGTTGTCTGTCTTCAGCCATTTCAGATGGCCATATGGGAAATCAACAGTGATGATCCTTAATGCAGTACCAGAAGAGAGGTGCTTCACTTACACTTATTTGCAGGGGAGGGATCTGAACCCAATTAGAAAATTTATGAAACTGCCAGAGCACACTACTCATTTAAAATTGCTGAGGGCTGCAAAGTGAACTGAAAGCTTGACAGAATATTCACACTTGTTGCAGGTCCTGTATGTCAATTAACCTCAGAAATGGAGAGGGCCACAAACTTCCTACAGTTTGTTTTCTTTTCATGTAAAAATCTGGGCAGTTGCATGTTATTGTGAAATGACAGATGAATTAGTGAGAAAGGCCTTGGAAAGTTCAGTTATAAAAATGTTACTGGAATTTACTCCTACTGAGTGACAGGATAAGTCAGGATCTGATCTGGTATTTCTGATCCTGCCTGTTATGTTAGGAATTAGATGTTTCTGCTTAACTTTTACTCTTCTAACAGTGGGAGCCATGATGATTTAAAATTCTTCACATGGTACCAAAGTGCTTTGCAGCAGGTGTGGGAAACAAGACAAATGCACTCATTGAGGAGGTGATGGTCCTTGGGCTTTTGGCTGGCTCACTGTGGTGTGTTCTTAAGTTAAATGTACAGGCTCCACTTGCAGAAACAGCAGCTTCAGTGGGCTAGAAAGTGAAGTTTTTTATTTATCTGCCCAGTCAGAGTAGCAGAGGCTGCCTCTGTCTCAGTGCTCTTGAAATGTTCTTTATTGTCTCTGTGCCCTCCTGCTGCAGCTGTGGTTTTGTTTGCTACATTTATTTTGGCATTCCTTATTTTGTCCCCCCAAAGAGATTTAATAGAATTTGTTACTGGCCCAGATTCTGCTGTTTGTGAAGAGAAGCTACGTCTTTCTCTCCCAAGCCATGTTTTATGATTTGCCAGTGGTTTGGTGGAGTTGTACATCCTGTTGTACATCATCCCTCGATTAAAAGCAAGTCTTCCACACCACCAACTCCATTTTAGGTCTCCAAATTTGGAGCATTTAGATAGGTAGGGTAATGATTAACCTCTGCAGCTTAGTGTGAAATCCAGGAACAGCTTCATTTTATTCTGCTTTCTGATAGTGTTTTTAACAATGCCTGTGCTGTGTGGAGCATCCTGCATCAACATAGTCACCATCTCAGAGGGGCAAAATGTCATTTAGCTCTTTTCAACTTAAGTATCTTATGTGGTTCCCTGTGGTCAACAGCTGGATGACAAGACATCAAAAGTACATTAGGCAGCTTCTAATTAAATATCTTCTCTGCTTTTAAAACATGTGGTAGCACTTCCTTGCTAATAAAAAGAGAGCAACTGCAGTCACTTTGATGCAGATGCTGCATTGCCTCCCTGTGCCAGGCCTCTTGCAGTTTCTTGTAAGAAGATGATACAACATAATGCATTGTACAGAGTAATGCTTAGCTGTGATTTTACAAAGCATTATCCTATTTATTTTAAGTGTCATGTAATTATCAATTCATTTTCTACCTATTGTAATACCATGAATCATAATGAATGTATTTGCATAATAGGTAGTATCACATGAGCCCAACTATAATTCAGTATTAGCTAAATGTACCATGCAAACAAAATGTTTCCTGTAAAGGTAGGCTGGGGTTGATATATAGCCTGTCTTATACCTGGTCTATCACAAATGCTGTCATGGGGAAATTTGTGGGCTGGGTCTCAGAGGGAGCTGTTTTGTAGCTCAGTCCTGTAAATTCACTCATTCTCTGTCCTGTCTGCAGCCCCTTAGTTTAAATGCTCTTCAGCTCTGTCAACTTTGCAGGTGAGAAAAGCTTCAGAAATCTGTATTTTTGCTGTTTAGCTGATGTGTTGGTGCTCTGCTTGCTGAGGCCATGGGACATTGTCTGTCTAAAGACTGAGCTTATTTCTGCTGTGATACTCTTCAGCCCTGCACTCTCTATGCTGGGTGATTAAACTGAGGAGCAGCCATACTGGGGGCTTGCCTAGACAGCATTGCCTCAGCCCTGGGCGGGTTTCTTTAAAAATCTGTGTCTCTGGGTGTTACTTTTTAAATAAAAATACCTCAGAAATTCCCTATGGTGCTTCCTGGAGCAGGAGTTGGCTCTGTGTTGGGGAATGTGGCACAGGAATGCTGCCGGCTCCTCAGAGCATGGTTTGCTGTAAGGATGCTCCATGTCTAGGTTGGTGGGTGTCTCTGCTCCTCACTCCTCCTAAGAGGCCAGAACCACTCCCCAAACCTACCATGTGATGTAGAACTGCTTCTCCTAGCCCAAATCCTCTGCAGTGTCCTATTTCTGCCTTTATGTCATAAAGATTTATGCAGGCAGAAATGAGCCATGTTGCATACAGAATAAGTGGTCCATGCCAGCTATGGTTTCATGTGTTGTGAAGACATGTGATCTTGCAGTGGTAGAGTTCTTAGAATAACCCAAATGTGAGCAATATCTGGTTTCTGAGAAAAATCTTAATGGCTTGTGCCTCTCTTTTGGTTCACTTACAAGTTCAACACATTTTCTGTTGCAGAAGATAGACTTGCTCCTGCAGTAGCTTGAAAATGATCCTTGTGTGAACTGTTGTGTCTGTAACAGATGTGAATAATCCCACTTTCCACTTTTTAAATGAATCCCATTTCCATACAGAATGTAAAATGCTTACTTTCTGGCTAGCACAGTTGATTTTTACTTGTTGCCTGCAAGTTAGATTAAGGACACTGAAATTGCAGAGGATAAAAAGAGAGTTATTTCCAAAAATACAGTGTAGTTACTGGTACCTCAAGGATTATGTGGCCTGATCTGCATTCAGGAGACAGCACTGCAATGGCAAAAGGCTAACCCAGTTGACAACACTTAATTTGTTTGGACTTATGTCACTGTTGGCTTTCTGATGTGACAGGAGAAATACATCTCAGGAATTGATGAAGTAGTGCCACATTAACACAATTCTGCAACTCTCTACAGGCATTTAGGGCCAGATTTCTTTCTTGAAATGCAAGGTAAAACTCCTGATTTTCACGTGTGCACCCTCAGTGGTATGCAATTAAAGCTGCTATAATTCAGTTTGGCCAGCTAGGAAACAAGTGGGCAGTGGAAAGAGAGTGATGCCCTTGCTGGATTTGGGTAAAATTGGAGTGTATTATAAATATATATGAAAAAGGTTGCATGCAGTGTTGTCCAACAGCAATTCTTGCCAAAGATGGAATTGATAATTGATAATTCCCTGGGCATGGTAGGATGGAGTTGTCCATACAAACACACAGAGGATGACACACCCTGCAGTGGGATTACTCTCTAGTGGGAGGAATTATTCCTGAGTTTGTGTTTTCACTATGCCACAATGTCAGGGAACAGCATCCACAAAGGAAGTGGCTGTTGGGAATTTGAAAGCAAATGCTTGTAATTTCATGGAAATATCCACTTATGTTTCCATAGTTCTCTTGGACTTGCTGCTAACAAGTGGGAGCTTCTGGGCCTTGTCTCTTAATAGGAACTTTGCCAGTAAGGATTAGGAGAAAAATGAGAAGCTTAAGTACCCATGAATTTCAGAGGGGAACATTCCATGGTGTTTAAATTCAGTATATTATCTCAGTTTTCAACATGTATCATTGAAATGTGCCTTAAATGTGTTTTTGTTTTGCTCTTGTTTTGCTCCTAATGGCTTTTTATAGGACAGGTGCTTATTCAGGTGGATCACAATTCAGAGGAGCCTGCTGTGTGGGAATCAAATTCCCATGGTGATTGCACTTGCACAGGAGATGTAGTGCTAAACATGGTCAGAGGCAGGACAAAAAGCACCATAAAATCTGTTTGTGTGACATTTTCTGCAATGTGACCAAACTTTGTGTAGTGTTTGTACCAGTTACTGATGGTTTTGTGCACCAAGTCATCTGTCACTGGGATCATCTGCTCATCCTGGACAAGTTATTAGCTGTCTGTGAGGGATGAGGTTCTTGCTGTCCAGGGTGATAGGAGCTCTCTCTTGCCAGCTGTCAGCTTTCACTGGATTTCCAACAGAACCACAGAATTTAATTTGGTTTACATTTATTATTATTATTTTACTATATTAATTATTATATATTATTATATTAAATATTATTATATTAATTATTATTATTATTATTGGTAACTATGATAATAATAATAATTTCAACAATGCTATAGTGTCCCAGAAGGGTAAAGCCTGTGGCATGTTTGAATCCTAACTTCTGTGCATCATGTAAGATCCCCTTCTGATCTAAATTCTGATGCAAAACATGTAGTCCCTAAATAAGAGATAAATAAAGAGCAGAACTGCCCTAGGAATGGGACCCAGGGAATTAAATCCACTTCATATGTCATGTGATGCTTGGTGTGATTTTTACCACTCCATAAAAGTGAAATTGTGCAAAGTGCTTTTTGACCACTGTAATTATTTGTTCCTCACCACCTCCCTGCCTGAACAATCTTTTTAGAATTCTGTATTGCCGTTAAATGCTTTGACTTAAAGAGAAAATGGTGTTTCTCTGCTCTATACAGATTTTCCACTTGCTTCCAGATAGCATATTTCCACTAAGATCACACTTCCTTGATTTTCCCTAATATGATGCAACATTCATAGTAGTTCTGAAATAAAGACTAAAATGGGATATCTCTCCAAAACAATTTGTATCATTGGCCCACTTTTCATATAAAATTTTAAACCTTAGAGAACCTATTAGTGTCTACTCTAATCAAAGCTAGGGAATATCTTCTTATCTCTTCTTCCAGCTTTTATCTTTACAACACACACTTTCTCCAGCTCACAGCACAAGTGTGTCTGGAAATTTTGGGTTAAATAACTTTTTTGTTCCCCAGAGCTGCCTAACCCTGTTTGCATGCTCTGACAGCAAGAGAGCCAAAGGCTGCAGTGTGGTGAGACATTAGTGCCAGCTAAGGGGAGGGAGGGCTGCATGAGATTCATTTTTAGTTTCCTGTGCCATTTTGAAGTGGCAGCAAGAATCAAAGTATGGAGAAGAAGCTTTTCTTGCCTTTCTGATGTGGATTATTATTCTGGGTCTTGTGGCTTCTTACAGACATCTATTGTGTTATGTTGGTTTCAGTCTATGGGTGGCAGTCACTTTCTAAATTTCCTGAGCGATGTTTGCAGGCTCTCCTGCACCAGGCTTCTCAAATTTGCTGTTAGTAACACACATCAACAGGCAATCGATAAAATCAGAGCTAATTACATAATGTGGGCTCTTTAAAAATCTGTCTGCAGCACAAGCAGATGTTAAATGAAAGCTAATAAAGTGTGGCATCGTTTAAACAGGGCTATGCCCCAGGATTTGATACTGGACAAACCCTGCAACACAAAAGGCAATTTCCAGAGAGCTTGCATGCAAGAAAAGAATGAAATAATAATGCAAGCAGTGCATATTTGAGCTAAACCTGAGCAGTCACAAGAGATCTCTGCAAAATCTCGTGAGCTTCTTAGAAAATGAGCTACCAGGCAAAGGCAGCAAGCAGCACTGCAGGCAGGCTGCTTAATAGAGAAGGTTCACCAGCAAAAACCTGGCTGTTCCCATAGGTTTGCATGTGCGGTCTGTGGAAATCCATTGTTTTGCTAAGCAGTGGCTCTTTAGGCATAGAAATAATGGTTGTTTACTTGGCTTTCCTTCAAAAAGGGAGAATTTATACCATGGGCTATTCTGAAAGGAACAGCACAGAAGGCATATAAAGTAAAATCTTGTTTTATTTTTTTTTTTATTTGTGCCATTAATAAACCTCTGTACTGCTGCAAGCTATTCTTAGGCTTTTGTTTTCTTTCTCTGTATTTTTTAGCAATGCTAGTGGCAGGCAGATCCCAGTGATTTGGAGCTGTGTCTCTTTTTGAGATAATAAGTAAGTGGGCACTAAATCTCAAAGCTGGCTGTCAGTGAGAAGAGCCAGGGAGAAATAAAGAGGGAAGAAAATCCTGAATTCCTCCGAAATCTACAGAAAAGGCAGACTTGGTGCTGCCCCACAAATACCAGTAAATGTCATATTGTGAGTTAGGTATTGTGCAGTGCTGTGCATTTGCTGTCTCAGAAAACTTGAGATTCCTCTGGACATTGGGCTCTTTCTGCTTGTCACTTGATACAGCTGCCACCACTAAATATTTATCTGTCAAGCCCTGGGTATCACACAGGGAAGTAATTGGCTGAAATACTTTTAATTACAATTTGTTTCTGGATTCATAAGAGTTGATGTTTTTAGCCACTTTCCCTTAAGTTCACACAGGGGAAATTTTAATTAATTCATTAATTTTTATTTTTATTTTTTTAAAGAAAAGACTGTGAATTTCAGGTAGTTATGTTCTGGGCATTTTTAATGATGTCTCAATTACCCAAAGACTCAACGTAAGCTCTCAGGATATGTTACCATAGGAAACTAGAGATTCTAATCAGAAGTGGAATCCAAATCATGTTACATTGACTGACAGTCGTTTCAGTTGATTTTAAAATTGTTGAGGAATTTAATATCTAAATTAGGTTGCATGTGAAAACAGTTGAATTAGGTGTGCTACACAGAACTAACAGAGCAAACCCATAAAGAGCCGGAATGAAATATTTATCGTGGACTTTCTTTAGTGTGGTCTCTCTAGTTTTGGGACCATTTACTAAGTGATTTCTTAAAAATGAGTTTTTATTTCTGTACTCCTAGCATGCTATATTTTTGGAGACAAGTGAAGGAATGGCCTCTGACTTTGGTGCCAGGAGCATCACAGGAAGGAGTCACCTGAAAAATCTCACCCCAAACCTCTCTACTGCACTTTTGTATTGCCATGGGCTATTAAATGGCCTCAACTCTGTTTGCTGATCCAGTGATAAGAATGATCAAAAAAAGAAAAAGATAAATAGCTGAGAGTAAATAACATGGAAAAAAAGGTAAAGTTTTGAATAATCACCACAGTGCTTGTGAACAAGGACCAGTGAATATTATTGTCACATTAATAAGAGAAAAATCTTATCTGACTCTTGAACTTCAACTTGTTTTGTGACTGTTTTGTTTTTCATTATTTAGCTAGCTTTATTTTTCCCTCCAGGATTGGAAACTGGTCCTTCATCCTTATCATCCTATATTTTTGTGCCTTTTGATAACCATTTAAAAGGTTATTGGAATGGTTTATCATTCCTATGTGCTGGGAAGATTGTCTTCCCCAACACAGAGAGGCCCCAGTAAAATCTGGAATTATAACTCCTGCAGAGCAGAAGCCTCCAAACATCGGTGTGCACTTTGACAATGCAAAATAATGTGACTTTCAGTTATGGTATTTCAGAACTGGGTTAGAAAAGTAGAAAAAAGACCTTCCAGTAGGTTATTATTAATTATCTTTTTTCTGCTATGAATAGACCCTCCCTTAAAAAGCTCTGCTGAATAGGAGTGCTCTGGGATGGAAATGCAACCCAAAAGTCTTTCTCTCAGCTTAGTCAAAACTTGCCTGGTACTTACAGCCTGCTTGAGTTCATCTTCCATCTTGTCTGGGGTTATTGTGCCCCTTTTTCTGACATTCATCACTTATCACCTGAGCCTTTCAATCTTGTTGTCATCAGGGCACGGCTCAGCACAGAGTGGCCTTTTTTCCTTCTGTAACTGGATTACAGGAAGTGAATACAAGATATCTACACTGACCACAAGTGACTTTTCACAAGGGGACAGAAAACATCAGTGGAATCACAGCACCTTCCTTTGCCTCCCTGCAGCACAGCCAGCAGGCTGAGTCCTCAGTGTCAGGTGCACTGAAGAAGCCAATACAAAATGAAATAAATATATTTATTGGATACATTTTTTTAATCATAGCTGTTTTTAACTATGGAGTGCTACTACCAGAGATCCTAAAAGGCACTGTTGTGTTAACCTTTCTTTGCTGTTTCCCAGTTGGTTGCCTTTCATCACAATCAAGGCATCACACATAATAACTAATCAGATTCTGTGAGCAGACAGGCTGTGAGGATGCATTTTAATCAGAAATAGTGAAGAATTTCTACATATCTCTCTGTGCTACAGGGTGACATTTTTAAATGCTCAAAGGGCACACAGGTCTCCAGCTCCTGGTGAAACTTCGTGAGAATGTGATGTGCAGCTCTGATTTGTGCTCTTTATGGTAGCATAAAAAAGCTCTGACTCTTATTTATTTATTTCAGATCCAGATTTTCAGTTTTCTAATAAGAAAAAATGCCAGTCATTGCCTCTAAAAAAAAAATCCCCTCAAGGAGCTGTAACAGCATAGCTGAGGGCACACACCTTCCAGTACTTATATTGTATTTAAGCACAGTATACAGACATCTTTTAAGATCCCAATATTATGTGTGGCTAAATAATTGCAGCCACTTCAATTATATTCCATTTAATTTGGTAGTTATGTGGGTTTCAGAAATTGCCTCTACCTCTTCTATATATTCTTTTCATGCATGTTGGAATTATTTAATGCAGCAAATACAAATGTCTGTTGAAAGAACATGAGAGTATTGAGAAAGCTCAAAAACTCTAAAAAACCAGCTTCACATTTTCAGGATTATTCTGTGTAAAAGATGTTTTCTGCTTAGTCATTTGAGCATGAGTTTTGGAGAAGGCTGACAGCCAGACTTTCAAGCTCCTGAAGAAATGTGTGAGTCTGAAAATGATGTGATATACTGGCTGAGGTGAAATAAAACTAGTTCTTTTCATAAAGATTACACTTGATAAATAAGGTTCTGCACCCTGAACTTGACTCAGTGTTTAGGAAACCAGGCTGTGGAGCAGAGGATGTTTCTGATGTGCTCAGACAAGTCAGCTTGCTGAGGAGATGGTAGCAGTGATTGGTGCTTTGTAGTCTTAAGATGATATTGTTTTAGACTCTGAGCAAAGGCAAACATCTTTCCTCACAGATGGGCCAAGATGACTCAAACAGTTGGGTAAAATCCTGTGTAACTCAATAGGAAATGAGGAACTACCAAGGCATGTAAGCACATCTGAAAATGTCACTGTGGATGCTCACTGTGTATGGTGACTGGATCTTGACTCTCACTTTTCCCCCCTTCACTTCCAGTCTCTTCCAGTTGGACCTCACCATTCCTAGAGCTTTCTAATCTACAACAGAAGTGCAGATTTAAAGTCTGAGCAGTCTAGTTTGCATTGCATGTGGATGTAATGCCAAAATTCTCTGTCTAGAACCATACCATTTTTCTCTCCTTCTGCATCCTGTGATCAAAATTGATGGGAAAAACCAATATTCCCCTGAAACCAGCTGTGTGCTGGAGAGAGGTTTCAGTGTCTTTGATTATCAAATCTCTGAAATAAACTAAAATCAGTGAAAATTATTAAATACTGAGGGGCTTTTCCCCTTTTAAAGCTTCTGTTATACTTCAAGTTAGGACTAAACCTTTTTGCCTCTCACATTTTGTACTGTTGTAACGTGCAAGCAAAATGGTCAAATGCAGGAATAATTCTTAAAACAGGAGCTCAAAGATTGAAATATTTCAGGATTGTAACATCACATGGTGTTCATGACAGCATGGAGAACATGTCTCCCAGTCAGAAACAAGTGAGCAGAATTGGAGTGAGCTGGTGGCTCGTTGTCTGGTGACAGGAGCAGAGGATGGATGACAGTAGGTGAAACTTCACCCTCCTACGTGGAGCCTAGGGCAGGCTGCAGACTGGCTACCAGGGATGCCTCAGAGGGATTTCTTTCAGAACACAGCTGTTACCTGACACTGCTTGACAATCCAAGGCAAAACACTTGTTATGGAGTGCTTTCCCTTCTTGTACTGCAGAAGGATTTGTCTGTTGTCCTGTGTTCCAGCCAGGGAAGAGTTAATTTTTGCAGTGTCTGTTTTAGAGGTTATTCCATACCATCTTTATATCATTGCCAGAGGTGGTGGGGAAGGGGTTCTCGGAGTAAAATGGCAATATGGGTGGCATCAGATTCCAGAGGAATTGGTCAACAACACCAAGAAGGAAACACAGCTTTCCTGGGTGCTGTGGGTTTTTGGAGCATGTATACTTCAGAGGACAAGCCAGAGTGTAAGCCCTACTGATATTGAGGTACAGAAGAAGAATGATTCCAGGTGGGGCCCAGAACAACACCAAACTCTTGAGCAGATCAAAGACTGCCCATGCAGTAGCTCTTGGGCCAGGCAGGACAAGACAGGATGTAAAAACCACGCTCTGCTGCTGGGAGGATGGTCCTTCCTGGAATCTCCAGCAAAAGGTACCTGGAGAGACTCCAGAACAACCCCTGGGGTCCTGGATAACCAGTTTATCCAGAGTTACCTGGAGTTGGGGATACAAAGGATCTGAGGCCTGGGTCACCCCAGCTGAAATAGAGACACTGGAAGCTTGTGAAGGGGTTTGGATTGCTTCAGGAGTGATTGGTGTGATGCTGAGTGGGTGCATCCTGTTCCCTATCCTGCACCAGCCTCTGGGAAAGCTCAATGGACTGCTAAAAGCCACACTGAAAGCAATGTGGTTTTTAACAGTCAGGATCTTCAAACTTTGTGTTCTACATTTAGCAAAGGCCCCCTGGTTAGTCAGCACCAGAGGCTCTACCAACTGAATTTGCTGAACATATTTTCCAGCCAAAAGGAAAAAACTGGATCTACTGGATTGCTTTCAGAGGGGTATGAGAAGAAAACAGACTTATCAGGCTAAGAGAAATGATAGCTTAAAGAAGTGAAATAATTGAACCATTTACTCATAATTCAGTTGTTTTGTGAATTAATGGTATTGGAACCTTTAATATATAGTACTTCTATACCTATATTTTTCTGTTCACTGTTGTAATCATATATAATTTTTACTACAAAATGGAAACTGCTAAAGATATTTAATCCATCTAACAACTGACATTCAGTTGTTGGAAATCAAACTTTCTGCTGATTTTAACACAGATTTTAAGATAAGATAAAGCCAATATACTTCTAAGTCATTTACATGAATCAGTAATTTGAATTATCAAGGATATTATTTATATAATATAAAAGTATGCTTCAAAATGG
The DNA here is from genome assembly GCF_035770615.1 of Melospiza melodia melodia. Classification (NCBI taxonomy): domain Eukaryota; kingdom Metazoa; phylum Chordata; class Aves; order Passeriformes; family Passerellidae; genus Melospiza; species Melospiza melodia. The sequence continues at coordinate 107,026,834 of NC_086196.1, read as the reverse complement.
AAATATTTGGTTTCTTTAAGTGTTTTTCCTTTTGAATTTTCATTAGTGCTAAGCTATGCAACTAGGCAATTGGAAAATAGACTATATTACTGTTTTTTTGTTTAATTCAGAGAAAAAATCAGATTATTGATGTGCATGATAAGTGCTTCCAAATACTGTGATTTAAATTTTTTTTTTTAATTTTTATTAAGATACTTTTCCAAGGGGACTCTAATCAAAACCGTGCAAAACCTGCTATTTTTTTCATTGGCTTTGGTCCATGTTGATTTAAGTTCTGTGATCTCACACAACCTTAACTTATGCATTGAGATTCTAACTCAGCAATTCAAAGGACAATTATGTTGTTTATGTTTGGGTTTTGCTACAAGGAATAAATTGGTCTGAGCAAACCTCAGGTAAACCCTTGATAAATCTGTTTCCTGTTATGAATTACTAAAAAATAATTCATGCAACTTTAATTGTAGGCACTAAGGATTAAAAATCTAGATTTTCATGTTGAAATGCATATTTTTCTTAACAAGAAAATTTGAAAGTTCAAGGGAACAAAATGATAATTTAATTTGAACTCTTCTCTGTTAGAAGTTTTAGAATACAGAGTTTGTTAATTCAAACGCAGAGACTTGTTTGGTGGAAGTGTTTTATGGTTTGAGTTTCACAGTCTGGGGGCTGGAGGGGAGCTCTTCTGAGTGACTTAATTTTTTGCAGAGGCCAACAGTATTGTGCCCCAGGTGGGTTGGATTCCACATTGAGAAGGTGAAACAAGAAACTCTAGCCAACAGGTTTTGGCAAAGTGCATTAACAAAACAAAATGGAAAATCAGCTTTTCCCAGGAGCCAGCAGTGCTTGTGAGGGGCTGCTGTTGTTTTGTGCTCTCTAGTGAAGGTGTGATGAACTTGACTGTGTTGGATATCTAAGGACTTGGATGTTTCCATGCTGCTTTGCCAGATGATAAAGTCAGATTTGTTTTCTTCAAAATGCTCTGGACATTCATGGTATTTATTTGTTGGGGTACATATTTGCCACTTTTCCAGTGGGGCAAATGAACAATGTCTCAGACACCCAATAGGATTGCGTGCACTTGGTTCAAAAAGCAATAGCAAACAGTAACCCAAAAGGTGAGCAAAAAACTCTGGTATAGCTCAGGATTTTTGTTTACTTTTAATATCCTTCTTCATTTTCTAAGCAAATTCTCTAAGTTCTATGAGTGGTGTGTGTGCTTGGCTGCTTTTCCCTTAGTTTTCATTCCTTCAAGGAGCCCTTTCAAATGAGGTACTGCTTGCAGATGCATTTCTTAATTAATTGTGAATGCGTAGTGTGATGACAGATGCAGAGGATGTTGCCTTTATCCTGATCACATTAAAATGAGTTGTGTTGAATATTCTGTGATGCTTGGGGAAATTGCTTAATCCTATTACTTCTTGGAGAAGATTGAGTACCTCCTAATGTGAAATACGAAACCTCAGAGCCGCACAGTGCAACTGCTGCAGCACAAAATGTATAGGATTTCTTCTAATGTGAGTCAACAATGATTTCTAGGCTTGTTTATCACATAAATGTTATCTGGGAAATTATTGGACAGTTGCTATGGAAACAAAGACCTAGTAGTAGAAGGATTTGTTACCATAAGTAGTTAAGACAATGCTCAGACCTGAATCCCTGCTGCAAACAGTCAACTCCTAAAGATGGAAGCGGCAGATAACAAAACACCTATTTTTAGTGATAACAGAACAATTTAGAAATATTTATCAGCTGGCCTTTGCTTTTCCAGCAAATACATAGATATATGAAATAAAGTGCAAAGGTGTGAAAACGCTAGGAGAGAAATATTCTTTTATCTTGTTTCATACGGCTCAAAAAGAAAATACAGATGTTGGTATCTGGTAGAACATGATGAGTAAGACAGCCTGAACAGGCTTCTCCTGCCACTCTGTTGTGTTTCCTGAAAGAAAAGGACAACATATACCAGCTGCAGGGAATATTAAATGCTGATTGTTGAGCTGACTAAAATGAGAACTGAGGCATTTGGAAGTGGTGACTTCCTTCTGGTGGAAGGTATAGTGGAAATATTTTAAAAGGAGAAATACATCCTCTTCATGATGGATGAAAAGATGAGCCATGGTTGGATTGTTCCAGATTATCTTCCTTGTGGATCAGCAAAAGTGGCATCTCCACTTTCTGTATTTATCTAGGGAAGAATGGCAGGGTGTTGTATTGTAAAACCTCCAATTTTCACGCAGGGTTCAGTGTCCTTAATGCTTATAATCTTCTAAGGGTTTTCATAATATTTTGTGTATTATCCATCCCCTGAATTGGGCAGTTACCTGCATCTCACAAATGTTGTGTTGGAAGTTCTAGCCCTTGAATTTTCAGAGAAAAGCCTAGAAGATGTGAATGCTAAAAGAAAAACCAATTAGCAATTACAGACATGCATGAGGGAGAAGAGTCCTGTGGTTTCAGCACAGCTGAAATGGAGAGCTAGGTTCCAAAAAATGGATTCTGCTGTGGCTGACACCAGCTGAAGGGATTTCCCAGTGACCTGAGCATATGGGAAAATGTGCAAGAAACACAGCTGGGCAGGGAGTTTGTCATCACCTTTATGATGTACACAAAAAGAACAAAAAGGTGACATTCATAGTGTTATTATTTATTTTTTTTTTACCCTCAGCAGCTATGGGCAGCAACAGAACAGAAGATGAATAGATTATTGATCTATTAGCAAACAGGGTGGATGTTTATTTTAAGTTAGATGGTCTAATGTATTGCCACAAACTGTGTTCTAGCACTAAAAGAAAAGTCAGAGGTGCTGGAGGATTAAAAGACTAAAGCAGATTTATAGAGCTGAATTTCTATGTACTGAACACATATGTTGGATATGTGGAAAAGACAAAATGACTCAACTTGTACTGAGACCAGAGAAAAAAAAAAGACAATATCTATCATTGGGTTAAAATTACATCAAATTTTTAACAAGAGAACAAATTCTTTGTCAGAGAACTAAGGAAATGTGGAGATACCATCCAGTGAGTGGAGAGCCCTCAGCAGAATTCTGAATTGAGCTGAAAAAGTTCAGTTTTTCCACAGAATTAATGCCCTGGGATATATGTTCCTGTCCAAAAAGGAAAAGGAGAGGAATTGCACAGACCCTATTGCTTTGGAAACTGCTGAGCAAATAGAAGAAGCAACAGGATGGATATATTAATTTTTTTTTGGTCTGTCAAAAAAAGGAGGACTAAAAAAATTGCATTCTACCACCTACAAAGGAAGGCATTTTTGGAACAGTGAGTGATGCCAGATATAGCTATAGAAAATCTCTAATATATATATGTGTAGACATAGATATTTTGGAATGAGTGTAGCAGCAGGGTTCTGGAAGCTTTTTTTTCGTGTGTGTGTGTGCTCAGCTCCTCCTTTGGAGAAGCTGTTTCCTCCTGCTGCTATTAGGCTTATGTTTAATGCCTGAGGTGTAACACATTTCTGATGGTATAGAGGGCTTTAGGTTTACATAGACAAAGATTTTATCCAGGGAAAACCAATAGGAGAATGCCCAAAGGCAACCAGACTGTTTGGCAAGGATGAGAATAGTGGCTCCAGCTGAGTGGATATGTGCATTTTGGATAACAGGGGTAAGCTACAGGAGAGAAATTAATTTAGCAACATGTGTGGGTAGATCTTCACTAACACATGTGATTTGTAGTCAATGAAAAATATGCAGAGATTCTTATTTTTGAATGATGTGGAGGGAATTTGAGCCATATCTTACAGGCTCTGAGATGTTAGCTGAGAGGGTGAAATTCATAACCTCTGGCATGCTGAGACAGAAGTTTTGAAATTAGCTGATGGAAATACCAGAGAGAGTTTCATTTCTGAAAGAGAGTTCTGTTATTTTTCTGGGACTGAGAGATGTATTTTCTGCCTTCAGTTATGTGTAATGTAAAACTGTGATGTTGCAGCCACCACAGGCAGCTGAGAGAGATGACAGGTTTGTTCTTTGAGTGGAATGTGAAGTCAGTGGTGGCTGTGAGGCAGGGAGAGCAGCAGGGGACACAACAGGGAGGTGGGGGTGAAAATCACCTATATATTACCTGCTGTGGGGAAATTGTCTTCACCACCCCTTTATGTTTCCCTGGAGATCATCCATCAACATTCCTGGTGAATTTGGACATCAGATTGACAAACACCCAACAAGGAAATCCCAGGGGGATAAAGGAATCAGAAGCATGTCTAGGATTAAGATGTGCAGGTTGAGGAGGAGACCTGGGCTTTGAGTCTCAGCTTTGAGGGTGTTTATGTGATAGTCACTGGGTGAGCAATGCAAAGCAGCTTTCCCTGGTCACATCTGTGAGGCTGAAATTTCTGTGGGTTTGCTTCTTGAATTCAGTGATTGAGTGTGCTCCAAGTAGGTTTTCTGCCTGATGGATTTGGGGTGTGGCTTAGCTCAGATTGCCAGTTTTGTAAATTCTGGACTGCATTGGGCTAAGACCAGCAGAGACAAGGTCTGTCATGCAAAGATGAGAATGTCTCTGGGTGTGTTCAAGAGCAGATCTTTGAATGTGTAGGGTTTTGCACAGCAGTGTAAAAACCTACAGCTCTTGTGTAACTTTGTGTATGTGATGGAAATTTGAGATTTGGGTACATAACTCCCTGTCAGTTTGGCATCTGAAATGTTTCAATATTACTTTGGATCTTTCCCTTTGTGCAGGGCACAAGTGCTTAAACTATTAAAGTCCTGTGGAAAAATTAATGTCCAGGGTGGAGGGAGTGTCTTGGTGGAGTTTCGAGAAAACTCTCTGGCAAATGGAGCAGAGTGTAAACTTTGTCTATTCAGTACTGTACCAACTATTGAGAAATTAGGTAAGGATGCAGTAAAGGAGGAAAGAATCAGTGCAAGCCTATATTCTAATATATGAAGATATTTTTAATAATGTAGGCTGTACTGATTTTAATGCACAAATTAAGGTATAACACTAATGAACTGATTTAGGAGAAAGCCACAGAAACAGAGCAAATATAGTGACAGCAGTAGTATAATATTTAAAATTAGTTACTTATATTTCCTGTTCTTGATTGAATTCTACAAACATTTCATTCTCCCTGAGAATTTTTTATTTATACTTTATTGTGATTATAGTGAATTCCTTCCTTCCTGTTTTGAATAAACACCAGGATAGATCCAGAGAGGGATCTTTTATTAAAAAAGTATATTCTGTATGCCATGCAAATTATGTCAAATACTATTACAAGAGCAGCAAAACTGTGTGATTTTGCATATTGTCCTAGGAGTGAGTGTCTGTGTGGTATTTAGTTGCCCTGTGTGGTTGAACAATGACCCATCCTCGCATACTTGCATTAGTTTTTGCCTATTAGAGGTAAATAGAGCCAAAAGTATCATCCAGAGAAACTCAGTTTGAAGAACAGCTCATTTTGGACTGTAATGCCACCAACATGCCTCCAATACATAACTCACTTTTGGAAGCAATTTTCTCCTCCATTATTGTAGCATTTTTCTCTTGGTCAAATTCTTCTTAAGCAGTTGAAAACCTGCATCTCCTTTGTTTTCTTTCTGAAACTGGGGGTTCACATCTCCTCATGCAATAGCTAATGGCATTATAAATTACCTTGAGCAAGGCAGAGAAGTATGAAAAAAGAAAAGAAAGTGCTGTCATTTTCTGCCTAGAGGCCAACAGCTTCACTGAGCCTGATCTGGGGGAAGTGGAGCTCAAAATACAGAGTTTCAGGGAAGAAAATGGATTTTAAACCTTTCCTTGTGTGGAGTCGATTTTAACGTGCAGATAACCACCAGTGACTGTATTGTGCTCATGACTTCAGTCTTAAAATTCTTTTTTGCCCATAAGAGATGGAGTTTATCTGTAAAACACATAATCCTTTGAACCAAGCATGTCAGTAAGTGTGCTGCTGTAGATATGTGCCTAGGGAAAAACTTTTCTGTGATTTAAGTCTTCGTTTATTTTGCTTAGTGTTTGTGTATTCAGGCAAAAGAAAACAATAAAAAAACCTACCAACCCTCTTATTTCTTCCCTTAAGCTTCTTTCTCATTCATTAATTTCCTTTCCTCCACCTCAATCCTAACACTGGGTTGAAATGCATTCACTTTTGTGTTTTATACTAGGGTTTTTTGCAGCTAGGCTCTGAATCTTATAGAGTGGAAAGATGGTGGTAATGCTGGCAAATACTATTCTATTTTCTTTTATTCTGTCAGGCAGATGCTCAAAAATTAGGAAATGGTGCTCAGAAATGAAGATCAACCAGTAATCTTGTCAGACTTGTTGAAATGAGGTTTCCAAGCTGTAGAATTTAAAATTCAGGAACTGTCTTGGTTTTATTACAACTCAGATCAATCTATTGATAAGGGTGGAGGTCATTAAGCATGAGAATGTCTCTTTCTGGTGACCTTTGACATTCAGCTGAAAGGTGGAGAGAATGAGAAAGCAGAGACTCTCACGTGGAAATCTCAGAGGCACTGCATTTCTAGAAGTTTTATAAGAATGAGCAGCTGGAAAGAGGAGAGCCTACTACTGCCTCCACTGAAAGAAGGTTCCTTCCTGTGGGCATTCAGACCTTATTAAACATCAGAAAATCTCCACAAGGAAGACACAAATTAGTAAGAGTTTGGTCTTCATTGCTTTTATTGGTTGGGAAACTACTTTCAGTGTTTAGCAGGTTGTTGATCAGACTTCGGTCTAAATAACACTATCTGCTCCTTCAGCTTGAAGGAGAAAAATAACAAACCCTGAAGGAATTAGAGGGCAAAAAAATGTATTTCATATGTCAGCAGCAATGTGTACCTTACATTTTTGGTCACCTCTTGTGTGATGATTAGAGTTTTTTTAAAATGTGGTGGTTTGCCAATAAAGTAAAGCATCTGTCTTTAGAAGTTGAGAGGCTGAGGCTGTTTTCCAGCCTTTAATTTACTGATTTACCCAAAAACATAATTATTGTGATCACAGATTTGCACACTTAACCACTTCAAGATAATGTTAAAATAGCTTAGATGACTGTGTGCCAGACTTATGTACTTATTCAGCTGAGTTCCAGTCAACTCAGTTCTGCATATTAAATTTTAGAGATAAATTCGATCTTGGCAAGCATGAAGGTCTGGGCCTTTGTGCAAACGACAATTAAAGGTCAATACCACCAAAACATAGCAAACAGAAATCTTGGGATATAAATTGGCTCTGTCAGATGTGCTTCAACTTGATCTAGAATGTAGCCTCCCTAAGTGCAAAATGGAAGGAAAACTGTATGGATTGGTTTAAGTAAAACACTGCAAGTCCTCTGGAAATGAGTGAGAACTGATCACTGGTATTTTGCTCCAGGTTTCTTTCTCTTTTAACTAGCAGGTAGTTCTACATTCTTTGTGTAACAGAGAGATGAAGATGTTTAATGTAATATGAATGAGGACTTTTGTGCTGTTACCTTCTTGTAACACAGCAGCAAGGAATTTACAGCTAAGGTTTGGGCTAAATTCAATTCACGCAGTTTCCCACTGAGTGTGTATCAGAGTAAATATTTCCCTTAAATTGGTGTTAGGAAGAGCAGTGTGTTGGAAGAGATTAATCTCAGTCTTTCTGCTCTGGGTGTCTGGAGCAGGGGTGATAAGCACCTGATGAGGAAAGCTTGGTCCCTGGAGGGTGTGACCTGTACTTACTGCATCCTCTGACAGGAGAGCTCAAGTTGCCACCACACGACCTGGCACAGAGCTATGCCAGGGCATGGATACCTGGGCAGCTCTCCAGGAGACTGGCAGTGGTACTGGGCATTTCCCTGCTTTGTGCATTTTTCAGTGTAGCCTGTGAAGGCAGGAGAGGATAAAAGCGATTTACACAATTTTTCTTAGCTCATCTGCAAAACCTGTGATCTCTGTGGGTGTGATAATTGCTTGTGGTGCTACTTTCTCTAAAGATGGTCATGTCTGCAAGGCAAGTGTTCATTAAAAGCCACTCATTTGTTTAAATCTCTTCAGGTTCTTTTTTCTAGGTTGCCCTTAGAATTTTCACATTTGGAATAAAGCAGTAGACCATGAGCTTAATGCCAGACTCCCTTCTCCTGTAGTACAGCAAAGCTGCCCTTGTAGACAGCAGGTGGGGATAAGCGGGATGCTAAATGCTTGACCAGTCACCTGAGGAATTCACAGATAGCTGGGGAAACCAGTGTGATATTAAAGAAACTTTTCTTGAAGAAATTGCATTGGAAGGGAACGCTTAATATTTGACTTGAGTTGGAAGGGAGTATGAGTACCCAATTCAATGGTAGCATCTGTGGTGCATTGAAATCTTTATTTTCTTAAATTAAGAAATTCTCTAATTTAGAAAATTAACATCTATTTCAGAGAGAGTTCCTCTTTTGATCATCTCCACTGGCATGTGGTGTGTGTCTGTACACAAAGATTATGTATTATTGATTTACCTGCAAATTAAATAATGAGAGACTTGAAGAGATCCCATGGAGCACAACTGGTGACCCATCCACTACAGGAAGGTCAGATTTGTGCTCAAGAATTCCCACCATAAACAGAGCAGAATATTAGACCTTCAACAGGAAAGTGATTTTTCAACATGTGAGTGTGGTTAATTTTCCTGGCAGAATTTTCAACAGAAAATTTTCAGAAAAAACTGATTTAGCTGGCAAACCATGATGTGCATGTGTATTCCCACATTGCTGGATTTAGATGGTTATTTTTGTTCACCTCAGAGAAAGCTCTGTTGCTGATGCTGTGAGGGTTGTGTGAGGTAGCAGAGCTCTCAGAGGTACCAGCAGAGCCATTCTGCTGCTGGCCTGTTTGCTTGTTAACAAATATTTTAGTTTTTTGAGCTTGCAGCTGGGATTGTTTGGCTTATCTGCAAAAGGAGAGCACAGGCAGTGGCAGCACCAAATGCTCTGTCCAGTGGTCACTTCAGGAAGCACCAGAGTCATCCCCATCCTCATTTCTCTGCTGAGGCAAAATTGCTCGTGAAAATGCAGAATTTTGTGTCTCCCAGAACTAGAATTGGGGTCCGCAGTTCATTTTAGATCATCCTGTGAATGGTTCTCAAATGGAATTCAAGCATGTTGTCTGTACAGCCAGTGCCAGTATTTTGGTGGGAATATGAGGTTGTTTTCTGTGCTGGGGTTTGCTGAGCTCTAGATGCACACCTTTGGTTGGGTGTGGGAGAACTTCCAGTCTCATTACAGTCAAAATAAGCAATTCAAGCAGTCCCAGCTGCTCCTGACAGAAGTGGGCCACAGTGGGATCTTCTGGGCAGTCCAGTTACTCTGGAGGGGCTGGAGACTCCCACTCCTCTCCTCCTGCAACACAGGGAAGGGGAACAAGCAGGAGGAGCGAGGGCATCCTGGGCAACCATGCTCAAGTCTGCTGCCTCAGATGTGACATATTCAGGATTTTGTTGGGGCTTTTAATAAATTTTACCCCCCTTTTTTTTGTTCTTTAAGCCATTGAGAAAGGGTTTTGAATGCTGCTGTTTTACATCATGTCTTAGGTTACAGAGAATACTTGATCCATCAGCAGACAACCTACATCCATGTGTAAAGACAGTGTAAGGGTTTGATATGTCCACAATATTTTGTAACTGACTGTTTTACAGCCATCTCTCAATTAACTGGGGTGTGAAGAATAAAAGATTGTGCCATTTATTTCCAGTTGATGGGAAGAAGGTTGCTCTGTTGTTTCCTACTGCTTTTTATTTGCACGTTTGAGATTAGCCCTGTTCTCAGGAGAACGGCTCCAGGCAGTGGTTTGTACCATGAGCTCCTCTTAATGGCTGCTCTTTCCCTACAGTGCTGGTAATCTGATTTTAGAAAACCTTACTGAATTTCAAAGCCTCTCATGTGAAACACACAGAGTGGCATTAAAAATAAACATGATGGCTGGAGTCAGGGAGAAAAGCATGCTTCTGACACTCCTGGCTGTGATAGATGAATATACATGTTTATGTGTCTCTAAATATTGTTAGGAAATTAGAGATTATTTAAAAGACTGACAAATTTCCAAGTTAAACACCTCTGTCTGCTGAATTTATACCATCACAATGTAGTTCTGCATGCAACTGCTTGTCTTTGCCCCTTTGATGGTCAGGCTGCATATTTGCTTTACAAGTTTGTCTGGGCCAACACTGGCAAAATTCTTATATATTATAATTCTTATGTATTCATATATTCTATTGTATACATATTCTTATGTATTCTTCTATTCTATTTTTATAATTCTTATGTATTACTGTTGGTTATGCTATTTTAGTGTGCTTATATTTGGGTTCTGTACAAGGTAATATTCATTATACCCTGATAGGCACACTTAAAATTTTTATTTAATTTAGGCATCCTGGGCTGCATCAGAAGGAGTGTGGGCAGCAGGGAGGGAGGGGATTCTGCCGCTGTGCCCTGCTCTGCTGTGGTCCCACCTGCAGGGCTGCATCAGCTCTGGGCTGCCAGCATGGAAATGACATGGAGATGTTGGAGCAGGTCCAGAGGAGGACACCAACGTGATCAGAGGGATGGAGCACTTCTCTAATGAGGAAATGCTGGGAGAGTTGGGCTTGTCCAGCCTGGAGAAGAGAAAGGTTTGGGATCACCTAATTGTGGCCTTCCAGTACCTGAAGAGAGCCTACAGTAAGGATGGAGAGAGATTATTTACAAGGACATGTAGTGACAGGAAAAGGGGAAACGGCTTCAAACTGAAAGACATTACATTTAGATTAGTTATTTGGGAGAAATTATTTCTTGTCAGAATTTTGAGGTGCTGGAGCAGGTTACCCAGAGAAGCTGAGGATGTGTTCCATCTCTAGAAGTGTTCAAGGCCATGTTGGATGGAGCTCTGATCAACCTGGTCTAGAGGAAGGTGTCCCTGCCCATGTCAGGAAAGTTAGCACTTGCTCCTCTTTAAGATCCCTTCCAGCCCAGACCATTCTATGATTTTATGATTCTTCTTTGGCTTAAAATAATTTCTGTCTTCAGCCCTGTTTTCAGACCATAACTCACTGCTGTGCCACTACCAACTGGGAGTCCTATTGCTTGAGCTGCCTCTTTTTTTTCTCTTTCTTTTGCCTTATCTGTTATCTGGCTGAACATTTTGTGCCAGCTGTATGGATGCAGAAGAAGAAATATGATGGCATTACATGGAGTGGTAAAAATATAATACAGCATTTAGCAATCTGCGCCTTGCCCAAGAGCACAAATATCATCTTGAAATGTCTCAGTGTAAAAGAATGTGCCCCTGGCTTTCACATAAGTGATCAGTGTTTGTATGTTGGTGTCTTAGTGGAAAACACTCAGAACATTTTCCATTTTTGTCATCAGTATTTCACACCAGCCTTGACTGAGTGTTGTTTTTTGGCAAGGGTCAAAGTGAAGGACAAAAATGAACCTAAGTTCAGATGAAGCTGACTGGGGTAAACACCTGGCCAAGAACTGGTGGCTCTGAATACTTGTGTATGTGTGTGCATGTGGGGAACCAACATATCCTCCACTCCTCAAAATTTGCATCTTAGTGTGCTTTTAAAATTTTAGTGTACATTTTATTTTTTTATTGCAGGATCATACACTTTAGTTGAGGGCGATAGTTATGTTTTCTGTACAGAAAAGGGTCTTACGGGAGTTGCAATTTTTTTCTTCCTAAAATAATTTTGAGGCTTTTAAAAGATGCTAAAAAAACCAAAAAGTCACTTTTGGTCCACACTGTTTTATCTGTATTCCAAAATACAAATACAAACATTAGCATAGGAGTGTGTTATCCCTAGACATTTCACTCTGTTTCAAAGGAAGAAAACAAATAGAGAAGCTTGTTGTATTTTCATAAAGTCATTTGTTGAAGTAGGTCTTAAGGGAGTAGTAGTAAAGAAAAAAAACTACAATTTGCAAAATTATTATTTCTATTATTTTAATAGTAGGGGAAAATGAAAATGAAGGCAATTGTGTTTAGGAAGAATGGTATTACCCTTGATTGTGCAACAGCATGCCGGGGCTGTTCAAGTGGAAAAGGTAAAAGATTATTCTATGTTGGATAAATACAGTTAGGGCAACATGATTACAGCTTTATTGAATAATGGGCTGGAGTGTGAATGCTGTAATTTCTAAAGTGACACTTTAAACAAAGATTCCTTTAGCCAAAAGGAGGAGTACTGCATATGAACTGCTGGAGATGAAGTTTGTGAAAATCAGGACATGTAATACTCACAGGGAGAGAATAACTTAGAGTTGCAAAAGAGTTGAAAAGGAGATAATTTTTCTTTCTCCTTTAGGTTTCTCTCCTTCTAATGATGGAAGACTCGTTTTCCCTACACCCTACCTCTGTATGTGTGGGCCTGAGCATGTGCATGATGAGCATGTTGAGGGTGAACTAATTGATTTAATTTTAATGGTTTGGCCCATTAAGGCACCTACTCATTATCCCAGTGCTTCTTTTGGACATTTAGTGTTTCTGCAGAAGGAATGACAGAGCACAGTTTAAATTGCTGCCTCAGCTTCTCTTCACAAGCCAGATTGTTCATATGTGTGAGTACTGAAAGCAATGAAATAAAGATACTGGAGGAATCACATGCAAAATCTTTCTTTTATAAATCAAAAAAACGAGAAAATTAAACAGAAAATGGTCTTAGGAAAGATTCTTTCCTTCTGACTCTTTAGAGTGATATATATATTCTTCAGTAAATTAAAAAAAAAGGCAAAATGATTTTAAAATTTTATTGCAATAAAGCAAATTTATTACTTTGGATCAGAATTCAATTATTTTTTGTATTTTTGGCCCTCCAGGCAGGATCTCTACACAGAGATATGTGACTAACTTTATGTATCACATCTTTTCCATTTACTTTAATACACAGCTCTCCTGCCCTAGAGAGAAACAAATTTATATGACTTTCTGGGCTTAGAGCTGAGCCCTAATGTGTAAAACTCACTTGTGTGCTGGTTTTCGCTGCGATAAAGTTAAATTTCTTCACAGTAGCCAATATGGGGCTGTGTTTTAGATTTTTGCTGGCAACAGTGTTGGTAATTCAGGGGTGTTTGGGTCATTTCTGAGCAGGGCTAACATGAATTGAGGCCTTTTCTGTTGCTCATCCCACCCCACCAGCAAGCAGAGAGGTGCACTGTAGGGGGAATCGGTATGGGTAAATGAAGGCAATGTAGAATGTAATCTTATCTCCCAATGAGTTGCAGCTGGACCCTATTACTAAAAATTAGGAGCAGGCTGGGTGATAATAGGCAACACCTGTAGCCAATGAGAACAGTGTTACAAAAGAGTGGATTGGTGGGAACTGGAGTCAGATGGCTGCTGCAAGGACCAGGAACAGTCAGTGCTAGACAAGCTGCTTACAGAAAACATCGAGGAGGTATGGGACTCTGGTGCCATGGAATCCTTGCACCATAATGATAAGAGAACTCTTGTAGTATATAAGAAAACAAATGGTGACCCCGATGTGATTCGGGACTGGATTTAAATACTAAACTATATGACTGATCTGATTCTCAATGTGATTTAGGAAATGACCTTGTGATTTGGAAAAAAGGACTTGAATACTATACTGTATTGACCCCATGGATTCTGGACTAAACTATATTGCCCTGTGGATTCGGAATGACCCGTGGATTTGGGATTAAAACCATATAACCCCGTGGATTCGGGGAAACAGGATTTGAGTACTAAACTGTTGGCAAAATGTATCAATTACAGCTATTGGTGTTTGTTAAATATGAGTGTAAAAGACCTTAAAGATAAGTGCTTTGTAAACTGGGAAAAGCTATAGAACTGAACTAACATTTAGAAATATATATATGTTGTTTGAACGCTTGTATAACTCCTAATTTTAAATGAAATGTACAAATATGTCATAATGTTAAATATGCACTTCTGGAAATGCTGCAACTCTGTGGTTAAAAGAAAAAGGGGGAATCAGTATGGGTAAATGAAGGTAATGTAGAATGTAATCTTATCCCCCAACGAGTTGCAGCTGGACCCTATTACTGAAGATTAGGAGCAGGCCTGATGATAACAGGCAACACCTGTGGCCAATGAGAACAGTGTTATAAAAGAGTGGATTGGTGGGAACTGCAGTCAGATGGCTGCTGCAGGGACCAGGAACAGTCAGTGCTAGAGGAGCTGCTTACAGAAAACATTGAGGAGGTATGGAACTCTGGTGCCATGGAATCCTTGCACCATAATGATAGGAGAACTGTTGTAATATATAAGACAACAGTGCACATGGAGCTGGGAGGGGCTACAGCTGGGACAGCTGAATGTCCGGAAGGACATTTCATACCCTGTGGCATCACACTCGGCATGTTTATCTGGGGGAGGAAGGAGGAGAGGAATGTTCAGAAGGATATTTGTCTTTCCAAATCCCCGTTCCATGTGGTGGAGCCCTGCTGTCCTGGGGATGTCTGAACACTTGCCTGCCTTTGGGAAACAGTGAATGGATGCTCTGTTTTGCTTTGTTTCTTTGGTGACTTTTGCTTTCCCTGGTAAAATGCCTTGATGTGAGATTGTCAGAGCTTTTCAAATATTTGGTGATAGTCGTAGGCTGGTGTTTATAGTTTTGGAAAATATTTTGAGAGCTTGTTTCACAGTTTATCCATCTGGGCTTAAGAATTGTGACTTAAATGAAGAAAAAAAATCATATTTTTATAGCTAAAACTGTTTATTATTAATTACTGTTACTATTGTTTGGGCAATGATTCAGACTTAGGGAAGAATTAATAGCAAAACAAATGTTTTAAGCACAGACTTTGAGATATGACTATCCAAGCAAAGGGGAGTTGTTCTGCTTCCCTTGTTGCCACTGGCAGACCAAGGTTTTACCTGGTGAAAATGTGGTTTTTACTGAATCAGCCCCTGAATGAGCCCCTGGTTCCCTCTTAGTCCATATCAGAAATGAACTCTATCATCCCCTCCTAGGATAGTGTAAAGCTTTTCCCTTAGCTGGCTGTAAATGAGTCCCAGTATTGGTCCTCACCATGCCAATGTCTATGCTGGAGTAAAATTGACTATTTCAAAATCAGTTCGTGAAAAATAAAACTGAGGAAGGTCCTAAAAAAAGAAAGAATAATTTTCTGCCGTAGTTGTTGGATTTTGGAGTGGCTGGTAAATCTTAAGATGTGTGAAAAAATGCTGCTGATAGTGTGTACAGCTCCTTTCTAACAGCACAGACATCACTTGCCCATTTCTGCCTTCCCCCATTCAAGTAGCTTTTTAAGGAAAAAGAAGAGTACAGCTTCCTTCACTCACCCCTGGTTCATTGGGAGTCTGTTTTGACCTCCAAAGGAGTGTGTAGCACATTCCCTCTGACAGAGGACTGGGAATGCTCAGTTTTGGTGTTTCTGTGAAGGATTCATCTGGTCCTCCAACAGGGTTTTGCAGAGCCCAGTTTCACTGGCATTGCAGCAAGGCTGGGCCTTTTGGGGGGATTTGGTTTAACACTGAATACCGAGAATATACATTATTTTATGGTTCCCTCAAACCCTGTAAGTTCTTTTGTGGAAATAATGGTTAAAGTGCTTAAGTGAATAGAAATGTGTGTGCAAATGAATCTTGCTGAACAATGCTGCTTGTGTTCCAGACCCTCTGTGTTTTTGGTTGTTACAGGAGCAATATATGAGAAATGACAGTGTAATATTAATTTAAGCTCCTTTTAGGACTTACATTTTTGATTAAAGATTGATCCTTTGTCACTGTCAAGCAATAAATCTGGATAATGCCATGAGAGGAAAGCATTTGCTCACAAGATCAAATCCTCAGCAGCTGTACAGTGCATTTTAGAAGCTGTGCTTATTTACACTAGGTGAGTATTTGCCCTGTCATATTTATTGCTGCATGAGTATTTTGATCTGAATAAAGGCAGACCTCTGTTCATCTCCAGGAGAGTGAAATAGGCCCTGGGTTGCTGTAAACATCTGCAGCACCTCTGGCCTTGACAGCTGTCTGCTGAAATTATGAGCATGCCCTCACCTCCCGTTTTTAATGGTGGTGGACAGTACATTTCCATCTGTTATTTCCTTCGTACCTTTTTTATGCTCTTTTTATACCCTTGTGTCGACATACATCCGGATTTATGCTTATTGCCCAGCTGTTATTCCAGGAAAATGCCTTTTCTGTGGCTAGAAATGCTTTTGAAGGGCTCCTGTAGGGGTGTCAGGGTCTCTCTGGCCAGATGCCACCATTGTCAGGGCACCTGGAGCATCCTTTGCCCACCACAAAATTATTAAGGCTTCTCTAATTTATTTTCCACCATATTTTGCCAACCCCTCTGTCTACTTTTCTCTTTTTGAAGTAAAGAAAACACATCTGCTAAACATTGTGGGGATGGGTGTAAAATGAGGAGCAGGATGAAGACCAAATAGTTGCTTCCACCCAAGGGAATCTGGAGACAAGAATGATATCTCTCATTATGTGATTTGCTATTTGAGGTAGTTATATCTAGGGATGAAGTCCTACCTCTGAAATAGGATCCAAAGTAGTTCCATTCATACTGGAAAAGTATGAATTGAATACAGATGCTTTTTTTATTATCATCCATCTTATCAATGATTTGGGGCAAAACATTAAAAACCTAAGGTTTATATGGATTTATTTTATCTGAAAAAGAAATCCAAATAAGGGCTAAGAATTTTTAGGGTTGATGGTTTTTTAAAATTATTATCATTGAGGGTTTGATCAGATAAGTTGAAATTTAAAATTATTCTACTTACAGAACCAGATCCTGATGTAGTCATTACCATGGGAGAAGGGAAAGTACAGCTGGTGATTCCAGGAAAATCCAAGTCAGGGATAAGATGCATTTTTATTTGGTTCCTTACTCTTAAAATAACCCACCTCAAATGAAACAAAACCACTAAAAAAGCACCCCAGCAAAACATCCCCAGCCTTTCTCCCCTGATATAATGTGCAGAATCAATCTTTCTTATGTAGGTTATGTTTCTACTGGGGAAGATAAACCGCCCTAAGTCTTTGAGAGCTGAATTTGGAATTTTATTGTAAAGATTTGTTTTTAGCTTAATCACTTGTTGAAGAGCTTTATAGTCATATGAAGAATGAAGGAAAAGTGCTGAAATATAAAAAATCTCTTCCATAAATAGGATCATATTTCTGTAAGAGTCCTTTGTTATTTTTTCTACATTATGTGTTTAATATTCATTCTCCCCCTTCCTTGCAGTGCCTTTTATTGTAGGCCTGAAAAATAGGAGGAGGCATCTTGTTCAGCTTGACCTAAGTTTTATTGGCAAGTTATGGTAAACACCCATTTATTAACATAACACAAAGGCAGAAAACTTCAGAGCTCCCTTCTTACTGGTGAACAATTAGTGCTGCCACAGTAAAGGAAATAACTCTCCTTTGTATATGTTAGAGATATTTATATGTGCAATAATATTTACCATTGCCACTTTCACATCTTGTAAAATTGTTCTTAGATAATACACATTTACAACCAAAACCAAAAAACAATAACAATGGCAGCTCTTACAGAAAACAATTAGCCTCCATCTCTAGCCCTCTATCTGCTAAAATTATTGAAAGCCACCATATCTATATCTGCTCATACAAACTTCTCAAATAGCTGTTAAATCATACCAAAATAAAACCCATAATTGGCTGATGCAAGCTGCAGGGTCTGTTCCAGCTGATCACACAGACAAAGCATCCTCTGATCCCTTTTCTTGTATGTGTTCTTAATCCACCTCTTGTTGTTTTAACCTTTAATCTGCATCGTGGTTCCACTTCTTGCTTTATCTCTCCATCCTGTAATGTAAATCAAGTAATCCAGAAATGATTGCAGTAAGAAACCAAATCTAAATTAACTGGGACTGTTTGGGGCTATCAGGATGGGCTCCCCTTGCTGATGTGGAGCAGCATGCCTGTATTTTCCTGTTGGGTTTAGATTTTTCATCATTTTATATTGCTCTCACTGTAAAGGCACCTTCCCAGAGATGCTCAGGTCTGTAGCACTTTGTTGGTCAGGCTGGAGATAGGGCAGAAGGGCACAGATCTGAGATCAAAGGCCCTTGTCCTTTTAATGTTTGAGAAGTTCAGATCAGTGTTTCAAACTGTGTGCCTGGCTGGTCTGTGCTGTGTGGCTGAGATTGGATTTGTCCAGAGGAAAATACCTGACAACTCAGAAGCTTATCCAGGTTACCTCAGTGTACAAAGCTGACCTGAGAATTCCATCAACACAAGTTTGTGAAATTCATGCTATCTCACGTTCTGGCATGTAGAACTGGAAGACCCTTCTCTGAACTTTTAAGACATTAAGTTTTTTAAATTTTATTTTGGTCTTTCAGTGATGAGAGGTTGAGCAGTGAAGTAATCTGTTTTCATCGTTTTAGTCAGTTAATTTCCCCCCCACCTCAAAACAGAGGCATAAACCCTGACAAGAAAAGCTGTAGATTTACTGGGAGCAGAATGAGTGGATGTTAATGTGCAAAATCTTGTAATAAATGCGTGGATTAATTGAACAACTGCATTATAGAGGAACACTTTTCATCACAGGGAACAAACAGGCAAGGACAGGTGGCCTTTTTAATGCAAGCTGATGATTAATGTGATATGGTATGAGCTGAGACGTGTGCTGATAGCCCACTAAACCTCCTCCACATGACTTCTCATGGGAGTCTTTAGAAATGCATTATCTGTCACACAAAATAAACTGGCAAAAGTTTTAGTCGAGATTACTTCTTCTTTCCTGCCTCACTATTTCTGATTAGACAGGAGTGGCACGCCTGGCTCCAATTCTACCTCAGAGCAAAGTTATCTACTGGAAGAAATTGGGAACACTCGCTGTACCTGGCAGAGCCAGTGAGATCATCAATTCCATGGAAAGCCAAAAGAAACATAATTTCCAATCAAGGTGAAAAAAGTTAACCTGCAGGCATTAGATTTGGTTTAGTTTAGTTCTTTCGGGTTAGTAGTTGTGTTTTAGTGGGACCAGAAATCTCATCTTGCAGTTGTTCATTACTGCAGTTATATGACCCTCTCTACCCTAGCAAGACCTAGAAAAGGGAACTTACATATAATTTCATGGGTTTGGTTTTTTTGTTTGGTTTTTTTTGTTGTTGTTGTTGTTTGATTGGTTGTTTTCTTGGATTTTATTGGTTTATTTGTTCACTCATTAAAAAAAAGCAAAGGGGAATGCAGATATTCCACATATAATGTAAGTCCACCCTGGGCCCCCAGGTTTTGCTAAGAAGCCCAGCAGTATATTCTCCTAACTCATCTTTATGAGATATTATCTTTCCCCATTCCAACTGGCTGTGTGCACATGGACTCCCGTGAATGGTGATCAATGAAACAAAAAAATGCAGTGGATACTTCAGTAACTTTCTCATTTCCTACCTGGAACCACTCAGCAAGAGCTGCTGTTATGGATGTTGTATCCATGCTGTCTGTCAGGCGTCAAGAACATTTCCCTCTGTCTAGGCAAATCCTGGTTGGGTGTTTTGTTGCCTCTGTGCCATGCTCTCGTGGGCCTAGAGGGTCTCTTGCTTTATGAACATGTTATTGATTATTTCAACTCTCTTAATTCAAACCGTGTGTCTGCAGCTGTTCCTTAAAGGACTATTAATTTTTAAAACATGAATCATTTCCATATTCACCATTATTTTAGCAAAAATTAATGAAATGTGCATATTCCATGTAGGCTGTTCATTAATTCCCCAGGTAAATGTGCCCTTTAGCTTTAGCATTTCACTCAAATTTGCCTGCTTTGTGCAAAGAAAATACATTGAGCTATGATCCTGACAACGGCAGTTATGAAAACATATTTAATGTTGATATTAAAATTAGTCTTAAAATATTACTGTGCAGCTAGTTGGTCAGAATGTGCAGAGAAACATGTTTTGATACACATAGCTGCACAAATAAATTACCTATGCATTTGTAATTCTATCTTTGGCATTTTTCTTGAGGGATATAGGTGAACACTTAATAGTCTAAATGGTATTCTTTTCTGCAAAATATTACTGAAAATTAGGTTGTTGATTCTTTAAATAACAATAGCAGAAGGAGCAAATAGAACCAATTAATCTTTATGAGTAGATCGATTTATCATTGTTATCTCTAGATAGATTTATCATGGTTATCTGCTTATAATGCGTTCACATCAACCTCTGGAGATAAATTTAGGAGAGAACCACTGCTCAGCTGACTTCCAGTTTGTCTGATTTATCTTGGCAGGTGTTGCCACCTTCATGCTCTCAAAGATACTGAAACAAAAGAGGAGTGGGGAAGGGTTTATGTCATGGTTGCTCAGGCTTGAGGACACATGTAAGGCTTGTTTTCAAGGATCTCTCTCCCAAGAGGCTGAGGAGCAGCTGCAGCAGGACAGGAGCTGAGTATCTTTCAGATTAGGTCTGTTCTTCTAATGAAGGGAGGCCTCATTAGCTTATGGCTTGTGGAACCTGCTCTGGCTTGGACTTGGTTGAGGCAAGCTCTTGAGGGATTTGATTTTGGAGCAGCTGGGCTTGCACAGTGGCACGTGTTTGTCAGGTACCCCTGAGCATGAGATTATCCACAGAGATCTTCTGATTTCACTGTCCAGAATCCCATGGAAATCAGACTTTATTTAAGAACCTCTTTCTGTGTTCTGACAAACTGGCTGAGCCAGGTGAAACAGGAGCATGGATTCTGTATTTAGCTGTGAGCCAAGGCCACTAAAGTGCTGAGGTGTTTTTAAACATATACTGGAAGTCAGGCTAAGATGTTGGGAAGCATTTGAGGAAAAAATACTCATGAATCCCTTTTTTACACTATTTTATGTGCACCTTTTGGTGTAGAGCCCAGGAGCACATGTGAGTGGTACCAAAGGCTGTAGGTGTAGGAATTGATGCTGTTCATCCTGGGCCTAAGTCAAAATTACAAGTGCTTCAAGTGTTAGCTGAGATTTGCTCTTTACAGCAAAGAACCTCCTGTAACCAGAGCTTTATCTATCTTAGTAGGTGGCAGAAAGAGCTGGTAAAATAAGTTTTGTTGAAAATCTTTTATTTGACGTGTAGTAATATTTATCAAAAATATCCTATTGTGTTTATTTTGAAAGGGTTACCTGAAATGCTGAGCTCCTAAATGCAAAGGATATAATTGTCCACTGGCTCCTAAAGCCTTTTCCCTCAGAGATTTCTGAAAAATCTCATTCTAACTCATTGCTTTCACAGTAATATAGAATTTTTATGCACATTCACAGTTTAAAATGGATTGAGTTTAACAGCATACTGAGTAGAAGTTTTTTCTTTGGACATTCTAGCAGTGAAAAGTATCTAAATAAGGTAGTTCCTTTTATGAAAGCTCTTCAGATATGCTTCACAGTCAATAAATATTTTCTAGAAAGTAAAGAGCTCAAGTGCTCTGAACAAATTTACCTTCACAAGGTGAATAAAAAAGTTCTGATTTTTTTATTAATAATAAATTAAATATTATTAATAAGTTAAGCAATATTAGAAATCATGTAACTTAAATAGTGCAATAAAAATTTCAGTAGATTTTTGTTAGGCAGTTATGCAGTGGGTTGCCTATGCATGCGACCTTTGCACCAGCAGGGCACACTCTCATATTTCCTTGGGATAAGAATGTGGAGTGAGCAACCACTACCAAATGCAGTGTGAATTTACCCCCAATTTCTGCAGTTGTTATTCCTGGAAACTTTACCAGAAACCTGTTTTGTTTAAATTTACCAGGTACAGTTGTATCTTCCCCACATTCCCCACATTGCATAACACTGACTTTTCAAACACTCAGAAATAACTCTTGACCTTTAAAATGGAGGTGAAGATGGGGCTGTTTCAATTTTGAGCCATATGCTAAGGTCATTGACATAAACCCAGAGAAGGGTTATGAATGGCTGTGCACTGATGAAGTCTGAAGACTGTGGTGCAAAGGAACACCATGGACTATTTTGGCTGTGTGGCTTGATTTTATCACAAACAATAGAAAATAGTCTTAAAAATGTTGGGCCAATGTGAAGCTCAATATGTATTGGCAACACTGCTGAAGTCATACAAGACGCACTGAGAAAAGGGAGATGTGTGGGAAATTCTTGAATTTCTCCTAGAGTAGTAGTGGCAATCCCCTTGAAATCTGAAGTCTGACATATCAAGTTTTGTGCTGTTCCCTTATTTTTAAACATAATGGATATATGACATGACATTTCACTTGCTTTTTACTATAATCACATCATCTGTGTTGGCATGGACATCATTATTTTGACATGAGTTCCAGATGATTTGCTGTAAGGATTCTGCTGGTTTTAGTTGTAATAGGGAAAATAGATGCCATACAAATCATGTGAGGCTGCTTTTATAATTCTTCCTCATCCCAAATCTGTTCATTTCATTAATGGTTAAAAGTGAGGAATTTCACTTGTTGTATGTAAGAAGTGAGTTTTATACACATAGGGATGCCTGGGTGTGAATCTCTGTACTTACATCTGGAACCAGAGAGATAAACTAAACATTTTGTTTATATATCTATATGTGCCAGTAATGTAATTAATGCTTCCTTGCACTAAAAAGGAAACAAAATAATGAGAGGTGATATACAAGCATTCAAATATATTTGTTCATGTAACAAAAATGCTGCCTGCATTCTCCAAAACTACATTTCTATTTGGTCCTGTATTTTACTCCAACATCATTACTTCTGCACACCATCATCTGCATCAAAAATGGCACAAAGCTACCCCTAGAAAAATCAGTTTAGAAGCCAGCAGCTCTCTAAACATCCTCTCTTGTTCCTATGTGTTGGTGTAACCATCTCCAAACCAATAATGGGAGTAGTCTCAGGCACAGGCTAAACCTCCAGTCATGTCGATAAAACTTCAAGTAATGTTAATTGGAATGGGCCAAAAACCATGTTAGAGACCTTTTTGACAATGTCTTGGCTGTGGTAGCTGTGTTCTCCCACCAAGAAGCTTCTTTGGATGCATTTTATGTGGCAGTAGATATGTAGCCCCTCATTCCGCATCCTTCCAGGAGGATTTTCTGTGTTCTGAGTCCAACAGGGTCTGTGGCTGGGTGGCAGACCCTTATTGCTGGCTGACCCACAGGCCTGGCTCTCTGGGGTTTCAAGGAGAACCCAGGGCCTAAATAGTCCTTGAAACAAGAGCACTCAGCACTCTGCTGAGCAGGGCTGCCCCAGGCAGGCATTTGGGAGTTTTAGAGTAATGGGAGTTTTAGAGTAATGGGAATTTCTCACCTCTCTCCCAGCTTTCATAGCTTTCCAGATGTTTGCAACCACAGGTATTCTGCCTTCATTATTTTGCAAATTCACAGGTCTTTCTTAAGAGAGTAATTTGTGAGAATCTGCATGAAGAGGTGTCTTCAACAAACCTGTGACAGTAGCAGAGATGGTAAATCCCAGCTAGAAGTGATGGAGAGAAGAAAGGGAATGTGCCTCCTGCAAAAAACAAAACTGCTGGCTCAGACAAGACAGGGTTAGAAAGCAACTTCTGCACCTTTCCTGTCTTTCTATTATTTGCATATAAGCACTTTTAGATCAGGAAACTGTGTGTGTTTCCTTGCTCATCTTGAGTTGAGAGACTAAAGGTCAACAGGTAAATTTGCAAAACATTTTCACAGGCTGAATTGGTGTGATTAATAGTGGTTAGTATGGGAATGGAAAGAGGTTCTAGCAGTAGTTTTCCTATTAAGGAAGGATAGAAAAATACTCAAGATCTGTTGGATAATTTTTCTTTGCTGTTATAATGTTCTTTGCCTTCCTCTTCAATTTATGCTAAATACAAATACTGAATTTTAAAATCTTTTGCTAGAAATACATTGAATGTAGGAGGTAAATAAAGACAGAAATTGGAACAGGATACAGTGAGTAAGAAAGGCAGAGAACAAGAAATTATATGTAGAAACTTCTCATATAAATGAAAGTTTAAAAACATGAACCTAGAGTCATGGCAATTTCTATAACTTTAAACAGTAATGTCCATATTGTGAGCAATATCAGATCTCTGTAATGCAAACCAAACAATCTCAATATCAACAGGGCAGTTTCTGGACTCCAAACTTGTATGCATAATTTTGTCTTGGAGTTGCTTCTAACTTGAACAAATGTGTTTCATTACACTTTGTAGTGCATTTATTATTGCACTACAGTCTAATATTCAAGAATATTGTTATTTCAAAATCACCAAATTCAACCTAAGAAAGGGCAGATTAAATTGTAGAGACTAATCTTGATTCTCTTTCTTGGACATATTTACCACCAGCATGGAAATTCTGTGAAGCCCATGAAAACACAGGAAGCAAATTATTTTGGATTAATCAAATGGGTAGTGTCTTAGTCAAGTCCTAGTAAATGCCCTGAGATTATTTAAGCAGATATTGTTAATTACTTTTTGTTGGCTTTCCTTGGCAGTTCTCATGGTCTCTATACCCATTATTTCATGTGCATTACAGAACAAACCTTTGCAAAACTGTACAAGTAGGAAGACATCACTACTACATCATGAATGTGCTGTTTTACAGTGTGAATTCCAGAGCCAAGTAGGAACCTCTCTCAGTGGATTTAATGAGAAATTCTTGTAGCCTCCTCTCTGCCACCCAATTTGGGCAGAGTCTGGTACAGGCAGTCTCCTGTTGTGTTAGGCCACTACTCTCAGCATCCTCTTTGGTGCCAGTTTATTTATGGGATAATGAATTAGGCACAGTTAATGCCTGTGTAGCCCTTGTGAGTTAGAAACCAAGCCTCTATTGCATGGTTTTAAGGTTGATGCAAGAAGTATTCACTGTTATATGCATAAGTATTTTTTCTTACTGTCTGCAAAGTAATTTTTAAAAGCCTTCCTTGGCTTTCATTATCCTTGGGCAGTATTTTCACATTTTTAGTGTAGAATGGATTTCTTTTACTATTTTAATTCGTGTAAGAGTGCCTACTCTCCAAGTAGATACTAGGCCAGAGCTGTATGCCTGGGCGATATATTCCAGATAGGCACAAGTTGTGCCATCATTTTAGACAGTCACTCTATTAGTGAGTTTATAGTAAACTTGGTCCTGTACAATTAAGAAAGCTGACTGGATGAAAAATAAATCTTCAAGCCAAAAGTAGTTCCAAAAGTTATGGATGGAAGGGTCTGACACTTGCAGCTGATTGCTGGTTATGTTGGTATAACAAGAGGCATAACTGTACAAGTAGGAAGATGTATATAAGATGTTGGTATAACAAGAGGCACAGCAACACAATCCCAGGGCCTGGCCTGTGAAGAGAGGGTGGAAAACACCTCCTTTGGTGCAGAGTGCACAAGCAGAAGGGGCAAAAGCATTTGCTGGACAGCAGCAGAAGCTGACAGTGGAGTTGGGTGCTGTGGGAGGGATGGGAGCAGGTCTCCATCAGAGTCCAGGCAGTTTTTGTGCCTCTAATTCCAGCTACCTGCTCTGGGTAGCAGAGAAATGGAAAGGGAGATGGATGAGAATCTTGTCGTTGCAGGTCCCTCTTCAGAGTCTGATTTTCTTTGAGGTTGTGCTTGTTCTTTGGTGCCTGGTGGGCAGGATTTATCCACACAGTGAGCCAGCAAGGGGAGTGTCACCTTTGGTAGCTCCACGAGTTCCAGTTGGGAATGTTTGCGTGGAAGGCCCTCCACCACCTCTTGGGACCTTCCTGCTGGATAACCACTGCATAAAAGTCTCCTGCAGCATGGGTAGCCCTGGTTTTATGGGAAGGAAATGAAGTCCTTTAGTGCACAGCTGTGCCCTTGCTCAGAGCTGTAATGCTGCCAGGGGTGCAGACAGCAGGTACCGACCTGGCAGGAGGAGTTTGAGCCCTGCAAAGCAAGATGGTTCAGATGAAATAATGAGCTGTGCATTCCAAAGGGGCCACTGATGTTGGATGCCCTACTTTTTAGGTGTTGAGACGTGTAATGTCTTGGTAAAATTCACAGAGGGGTTAGAAGCTTCCACTGAAGTGAAAATGAGTACTCATTTCTGCATTGCTTTGCACAAAAGGAAAATAACAGGAGTCGTCTGTGGCTATCTGAGAGATGAATGTTTCAAACCAGAAGAACATTTTTAGCATAGCAAAAAAGACACATAATCACTGTAGGAGTGCTGAGATTAAAAAAGGAAAAAAAAGGATGGTGAAACATTTGTGGGGAATAAAATATTCGTGAGCCAAATCACATTATAGCTAATAAAATTAGTAATTATTAATTAATTATTAATTCTTAAATACTACAGCGACTTACCACTGGAAAAGTCAATTTATGGCTCTGTGTTCAGCGAGCCTGTTATGCCCTATAGCAGCAAATAACCGGTTATGTATATAGATCATCATCTGTGTTTGTTGCAAGCAGTTCTGCAGTTTGGAGAGGTGCTGATTGTTTTCCCAAAATGCTCAGTATGGAGCTGAGTTCCTCCCATGGCTCTCTCTGTGCACCAAGGAGCTGCAATGCAGTCTTTTAGAGCCCAGATTACTCATTGAGGCTGTGTGTGTGCTACACGTGCCACTGTGCTGACCTTTCCCATCCCTTCTTTCTGTTTCATTTGGCTTAAGCGGAGAATATCCTTGGGGTTTGTCTGCTCTGTCAGTCAAACAAGGGTACAAGGCTGCTTTTAAATGTAGATTTGACCACTTTTCCTGTTGCTTTTTTTCAGAAGTATTGCTTAGGTGCAGGCTGAGAGCTGTTCCTGGGGGTTTATTTCCATGTATTTTGTGCTGTGTTGCAGGCTGCCCTCAGCCTGGATGAGTTGGGCATGGACAGAACACAGGAATGTGCTGTCAGAGAGAACTGTCCTTCCAAGAACAACATGGCTCTGAGTGATGCCCAGAACTGGGAAGCAGAATATATTTGTCCAGGATCTTGATGATTTTTTTTCTGTTGAGTTTTTTTATCAACCTGACATCATGGTTGGTGGCAGAAGGTTACCAGAAATATTTGCAAAAAGGGTCTCAGGTGCTACAGCTCTCCTCTTTTAGGTCTCTGTGCAGTAGATATAGAAGAGCTTGCCCCAATCTGCCAGATCTGCACCACTGCATCTTTGCCTTGGTCCTGCAGCAGGACTCTAATGAAACATGACATGATTGAGAAGATTAGATGTGTCCAGATAGCTGAACTGCGCAAGGATGGATGACATATCTAAATATAATATATTAATGCGCTGCATCATCACCATTGTGTGCAAAGCATGTGTGTCATACACATGTATAATTAAATTAGCTGATTGTAGAAGCAATACCTTTGATATTCAAGCTCTGTGTGTTTGACATAGAAATGTGATTTCAAGCTTGATGTTTTAATGTCAGGTGGGTTTAGTTTGACAAGCTCTACTTAGTCAACTTATTGTTAATAAGTAGCTGAGCATGAAAATAAGGTTTCTTGTTCTCAGCAAGGTGGACTTGAGGAACTTGTTACTCTCCAATGGAATTTCAGAAGGAATTAGATAATGTAATACCAGATTTCTCTAAAACTCTTCTATCCACACTCAGGCTGATGAACATCTTTATAGACCAGGATAGCACAGCTTGGGTATAGTGTATATAAATTATGGGATGGCATTGCTGTAGCCAGGTTGTAAATGGTGCCATTTCATCTGAGTGAAAGAATTGCTCATTTCTCTACCTGTTGAGTCTGCATTGTTTTTGAGAGCAGCATTAACTGCTAACAACTTTTAAATTCTACAGGGGCTTACACTGAGCCCTTATTTTCCTTCATTGTTTAGGAATGGGCTACTTAGCATGATATTTATTTTCTAAACTACTGGTAAGAAAATAAATGTGCCATCAGAACCTGGAGCTTAGCATTAGGAGTTTAATGTGCATTGATAGCAATATATTTGTGTATCATTCAGTGTGCTGCCATTGAAATATGCCCATTAAAAGCTTCCTTTTATTAAGATATTCCCTTGATAATACAGCAAGAGATTACAGGTTATTTGTGACAAATCCTCTGCTAGGTATTGTATATATAGCTATGCCTGAAGTAATTAATACAAAATAGATTTCAAGGGAAAACATGTGTTGACATTTCATTTCATTTCTTTGCCTTACTGGGAACAGAGAAAGCTATTCTGTTTCTGAAACAAAATGCGTATGGTGCATGGATTACCATTTTGGGGAATGCTGAGCAATCTATAAACCTGGGTGCACACACTGTAATTGCTTCCAAAAAAAAAATGGCTATGGCATGGAGCTGTATTAAGTAATGGATCAATTAAGCTATTTCTCTTTTTTTTAGCCCCTGCTGTTTACTATATATCAGGAACATACTTTAAAAGTGATTATTTTTCCTAATCTAAACATGCAATTGTTGTAGATATAAAAATAAGACCCAAAATATTCCTTTCCTAAAATAGGACTGATACTTCAGGAAGAAACCCCAAAAAATATTTTGAGGTTTAAGGCTCATGATTAAGGCTCCATGGTAATTTTTGCCTTGATCATGTCTTTTATTGACACATAAACATTATTACTCCTGAGCACAGTCATTGCATAAGAATGCTTTACTGGGATGATTATATTATCTAACTCCTAGAAAGAGTAAATTTTAAATTATTATATCTGCTTAATATGTACATGGGGGTAAGGAGTTTCTCATATTTTAGGCAGATTTATATTATACCCATATAATCTAGTAAAAAATAATGGGTATAATGCAAAAAAGAATATAAAGGTATGGAAACAATATAAGAACTATAAATCTCACCTTTTTCCATTAAGATATAAAATCTACTGTGAGTATTATGGAACGTCATGATCCAAAACCTATGGAGAGTAGAAGAGACAAATCAGGTCAAGAAGAATTAGATACAAGTAATTTTTTTTTTTTTTTTTTTTTTGGAGGGGTATTTATTTTTATTGTTTAAAATGGACTTGCTGAGAGAAGTAAGTTGGTAGTTGCTGTTCATTTCCTGAGTAACAGGTCCACCACAGTTGACACTCATCATCATCATCTTTTCTCTTGCTGTTCACAGCCTGGCATCTGTGGAAGGGAGAGGGACATTGCTGTCTTTTTGCAACCCTCAGTGACAGCATTTTCAAGCATTGTTGAATGTTGAATTCCCACCTTGGTGGGAAAGAAGGGCACTTTGAGAGCAGATGAATCCCTCCAATATCCTGAGAAGCTTAGTGGACAGATATCCTATGCTTGTGAGATCCTACACATAGATGTGTTATTATGGGAGCGTACAATGCTTTGGATATTGCTGAAAACAGCAAGCTAAATTTCCACTTACTACATTTACTTTCAGAAGCTCAGAATGTGGTGGTTTTTTTTCTTGAGGAATGTAGAAACTCACAAAAACAGAGGCCACCACAGCTGTGTGCACAGGCTCTGTGGGTTATGGCTGTGCTGTGCTGGTTGTGGGCAGGTGCTGGTTTTACCAGAAGCTGAAGATAAAACTCTTGAGTTTCTCTATTAAAATGCAATCAGAGATGAGTCATCAACCTTGTTTTTCTTGTTAGGAGCTATTTACGTTGTGCTTGGTACAGCTGCTCTGTCTACAGTTGATGCCAAGCACAGTGTCAGAGCTGCCAGCTCTGTTGGGTCAGAAAAGGACAAATTAAAGACCAGAACAACTGGTTTTGTAAAGCGGAAAATTGGACTTGCAAAAGACCGTTCATTGATCTGGTTACAGCAGGGAAAGACATTTGGTAGAAAGGTCTGTGTGAGGATCTGTCTGTGCTTGGCAAGAGTGTGGAAATGAGTGTGTGGTTTCCCATGTTCCTCCAAGTAAGGTGATATCTCCACCCTGCCCATAACCTGCTCTGGCACCCTCACCACCAACCCCACCTGTGACGGTGTTCACAGGGGTTTTTGGATGAGGGAAGAGATGAGGATCTGACTCCATGTTTCAGAAGGCTTGATTTATTATGTTATGATATATATTACACTAAAACTATACTAAAAGAATAGAAGAAAAGGTTTCATCTCAGAAGGCTAGCTAAGAATAGAATAGGAAAGAATGATAACAAATGTTTGTGGCTCAGCTCTCTGTCCAAGCCAGCTGACTGTGATTGGCCATTAATTACAAACATCCAACATGGGCCAGTCACAGATGCACCTGTTGCATTCCACAGCAGCAGATAATCAATGTTTACATTTTGTCCCTGAGGCCTCTCAGCTTCGCAGAAGGAAAAATCCTAAGGAAAGGATTTTCCATAAAAGATGTCTGCGACACCCATCTTTCTTCTGGCCATGACCATGGTGTTTGAACTTGTGGGTTTCCAAAAGCTTCCTTCATGAGGATTTTCTTGTAAGCAGTTGCCTGACCTCAACAAACTGAGAGGAAACTGTGAAATGTTTTATGAGAAACCTCTTATGTCTCTTTCGCTAAGATGTGTGGCTTCAATGCTGAATGTCTTATTTAGTTGACTCAGCATTTCCGTTAAAGTAATAAGGATAGGAGCAGCTTCTTAATATTTGCAAGTTTTTTTCAGTTCTGGGAATTCTGTTGACAGCCGTTCTTTAAAAAGGATAAGCCTTTGCCAACGTCTCCTGTGGTAGAAACTGTCTCAGTCTGGCTTTGTATTGCATCCATGCTTGGCTATCCCTTTTAATTTCCCTTCCTTTAGGTAATATTTTTCCCTTGGCAATGCATAATTGGAACCTCTCAACTCTGCAAGACAAAATTGAAAGTTTATCAGAGTTCTCAGAGTGCTGATGCTATTTAGGACTCTCTTGTTTATTATGATCAAATAATTTTGTGCTCTTCATCAGTTGCTTTGCTTTACCTGAATAATGCTGTATAGTCCAAGGCAGTTGATAGGTAGTGGATTGTGAGCAGGCCTAGCTGGCCTGAATGCTCCATTTAACTTAATATTCCATGCTACTAAGCTCTTTATCCCTGCTCTGACCTGCCTGTTTACAGAAAAAGTTGAGTTGTTTTTGAAAACCCTTCTTGCATTTTAAAAAGGAGCTTTTGGGTTCTTACCTGGTTTAACTTAGGGAATAAAATAAAATAAAAAAAGAAAAAACAAAACAAAAAAAACCACTCTGCAAAATAAATCAGGATAATTATGTCCCTGTGCTAGCATAGGCCTACCATGGAAAACCAAGAATCTCTGAAGTGGAATGCAGGGATGTGTTATTGCTGATTGTGGGGCTAGTGCAGATTTATATCTGGGGATGTGAGGCTCTTCAAGAAGCAGAGTGGCCTATGGCATGAATTTGTATCCTCATAAACTCTCCCCGTCTTTGGCAGTGAATTCAAAGGCAGCATTTCCACAGTGGGTGAGGGCTACTAGAAGCTATTTTCAGCTGTGCAGATATTTCTGCTGCTTTTCTGTGCTGCTCTGATGGGTGTGCAGAACATTAATTGTGTCCAACAGCATCTGTGTGTCTATTGGGAGGTGCAGTTTTGCCCTCACCTGTGGTGGGAGTAAGAGTGCTGATGTTTGTTGGCTTGAACTTGGCTCTTGGATGTTGGATAATATTTAGAAACATTGCCTGGGGTTTGCATGTTGAAAACTACTACAGCTGAAGGGGGCTGTGGGCACAGTTCTGTGCTAACAGAAGCTGGGTCTGCTTGAAAATTTACAAGAGGTGAGTGTGCGTCTCTCAGTCTGCACTTCTGTCCTTGGTGCACCGTTCTGTGGATGCTAAAAGGCCACATAAGCCATGCAGGAATTAAGCTTTGGTGCAGCTTTATTTCCTGTGCTGTCTACTTATTTTTGAAACAAGATCAGCTTGATCCAGAGAACTGTTGCTTACCTTCTGCATAAAGGAGGACTTTGGGGTTAGTTTTGCATACTTGCCATCCTCTGAGTGCCCAGCTGAGTGCATGCCAGGTGAGCAGACCTCTGCTTGGCTGTCTGGAGCAGCAGCCAGGTGGTGGCAGAGGTGCCAGTGCAGCCCTCTGCCCTCTCCTGACCTGGCTGTGATCTCCATTCACAGAGCTGGATGATAAAATGCAGGCTGAGAGTCCTCGTGATATCCCTGATTCCCTCGAGCTCTGCTAAGCAAGCTGTGCAGGCCAAATTATCAGCTCATAAAATCCTAAAGAAGCGGCTCTTCTTAGGCTTTTGAGGTAAAGGATGCTTCTACACAACCCATCTATGTGTATATTATACCAGGTGAGAGGATTTTTTTGTCCTGACCAATAAGGAGCTCTGAAAATCATTTCCATCATGCAAACCAGCAAGCTGGAGTACTTTTACATAAGAGAAATTATTATAGTAATTTATGCTTATAGATTTTTAAAGCAGAGCATCATCATCGTGTTTTCCCCATTTTACATGTGAAGTTGAGGCAGTGAGAGGTGAAAATACTTGCTGCAGGGTCAGAGTCAAATCTGCTTCTCTTGAGGTGCAGTCCTCCATTTCATATCTTTCTCTGTGTTCCTGATTTCTGCAGGATCCACATGCCTCAGCGTTGTGAAAGTTTACTTTTCCCTGAGATGCTAAATGCAGGTTTTTCTGATAAAGCTGCTAGTGTGGTGTGTTAAAGCAGCATTCCCAGGGTTTGCCTGCAGCTGCAATTGAGTGTGTCTGAACAAGTCC
Source organism: Melospiza melodia melodia (assembly GCF_035770615.1). Taxonomy (NCBI): domain Eukaryota; kingdom Metazoa; phylum Chordata; class Aves; order Passeriformes; family Passerellidae; genus Melospiza; species Melospiza melodia. The sequence goes on along the minus strand of NC_086196.1, from coordinate 106,994,409 downwards.
TCAACCAGATGGTCACCTGTAATCATGTTACAGCATCACTACTGCTGAACTACCCTCTTAGGCCAGGAAACAAGCCCCCCCCCCCCCCCCCCCCCCCCATAATTTTCTTTTGCTCCTTTCTGAAAGAAAGAAAAGCTCAAAATTTCGAGTACCATGCCAGTGGCATGGGGGTCTGCAGTGAAAAGTCTTGTGGGTTGTTTTTTTTCCTTTTTTGTTGCTTTGTGTCATGGATTTCAAGTGGCTTTCCCAGAGGCCAGCTGGTTTCCTCTCAGGGAAGAGGAGGTTGGGATGGAAGGAGGTACAGACTAGAACACTGCCCTTGTCCCAGCTCTTTCTGCATCGCTCAGAAAGTAAAATAAAATGACACAAAGTACCTCTGGTCTACTTGTATTGGTCTGAATTAAGGGTAAATGTGGTTCAATGTTAGATCTTTTGCTTTGGATTCAGCTTTGATTATAAAGACCAGAACGGTAGGAAGAAAGGATTGCATCATACTAAATACAAGTGATGGGCTTTCCAGATACTGAAAATTCAAGTACTTTATATAGAGTCAGATAGGTAATGTCAAATATCTCTGCAGTGAAGCTTTTCTGATTAATAATGGAGTAACACTAATTTACACCAGCTGCAGACTTCTACTCAAAAATTAACCAAAGTGCTTGTTCATTGCTGTTGGCTACATATCAAAAATGATACTGAAAAGGAAACAGATCAGTAGCAGAAAACATAGATAACAATAATACTCTGCAACAGGGAAAAATACAAAAGTAAAGAAAATAATAAAAAATGCAGTTCACAGCTCAGAAAATAGCACTGAGGAACTGCTGTGTAATTAATAAAATTCACAAGGTGTCAATCAAGTAAACAATCTGGTTTGGGGCAGATTGAAAATAAGGGGCTAAATTCCGTCTTTAGCTGCTCATATGTGGTTTTGTCTCCAAGGCAGAATTTGCTTTATAATCTATGCGTGAATAACAACACAAAACAAGAGAGGATATTTTAATGGTAGTCACAAATGGCAGACATGAGGCAAATCTGCTAGATTTAGCTCCAGCTTTAATTGAGAAGGTTGGTCTTGCATAACAGCAGCAGAGTGAGCTGCCAATCCTTGGACCTATCCTCTAATAAAATATCATTGTTAACTGGTAGCCCTGATGAAAACAGCATCGGTTTCCGGCCAGAGAATCATAAGCAGTTGATTGCCCAGACATAATGGTAACAATTACCACTAATGCTATGTTGCAGCAGTTTTAGAGGACACAGCAGCATGAGAAAGATGTTCAAATGCCTGTGAAGAAAATATTACGTTGGTCTTGCCCATAAGAAACTTGATTAGCTAAGAAATCCTTAAAAAATTATTGGATTTTTGGAGTAGGCTAAGAAAATGAATGGAGAAATGTTTGTCTAAGTTCATCTCACCCTATGAAAGGGAAGAACATGCCTTTGTCTTCCAAATAGAGTAAATTATAGTGGATGAAGATCGTGAGGGTGATTTTCTAAGATCTTTGGTGAGATTTAAATTGCACATCTAAGATGATAATGTCAGTAGTGAAAGTGGTTAATGATGAGGATGTTTACTAAAACAAAGGGCTACAGGGCCAGATTCTTCACTCAAGGCACAGCAGTGTAGTTAAGTGTGTGGCATAGATTTCATTTGGCATCCTTGGGACATGAGAAACTGTGGAGGCCACAGTAATTTAGAATGTCTTAACAATTCAGGTTTGATACTAGTGGTAAAATTGTCAAAGGACACGACTAAGGCATTGAACCACTAAAGTAAACGGGAAATGGTCTGCAAGCATCCCTTTGGCAAGGACTCCACCAATGACTGTCTCAGGGTACCCTTTTGTCTCCAAAATCCAGACATCTTGTTTTCTGGGACTAGGAGATCACTACCAAAGCCAGTAAGGGGATAGCAAGAGATTTTTTTGGGGGAAAAATTCTATTCTTACCTGAAGTGATGCAAACATGACATTTGTTTGTTTTCCTTCAAAATTGTATAAGTTTTGGTTGCTTTCTCAAGAGCTGAGAGTCATTTAGACACAAGATGATGAGCATGCAGCCTGGGAAGAGGACTGAAGTTTGTGTTGCACTGAGTTCCACATGTAAAACACAAAAAAATGAGTATGTACAATGTTAAGAACAGAAATAGATATTTGTTCTGGAAAATCTGTTACTCTTCTTTCTTCTGCTGGTTTTGATGGGGATCCCCTGAACTCCTAGTCCCAGAAAACAAAATGCCTATATTCTGGAGAACAGAAGATCCTGTATGCCATATGAGTTTGGAGCCTGTGCAAGGACAAACTTTATGGGGATTTGTCATCCAACCACACAGAAATGTAGAGACTTAGTGGCACGTCTGTCTTTGCCTCAATCCTCACTGGCAGATGTTTCCTTAAATCACATTTAAAATTCTTCTGTTGCAGATACCCCACAACCTCCTCACCCATCACTTGCCCTAATGACTTTTTATAGCAAAGGAAATGAAAGTTTAGTCTTCTCTATCAGTTAATTTACATTGATAAGTCTTGAGTTAAATCTCATATTGGCTTTTTTGCCCTTCCATGGCATCTTTACACATTTTTTTAATGTCTTTTGCTAGCTAGTGGTGGAGAAGAGGACAAAGTGCTTTAGTAAGCCTGTTTCTGTACTGAGACAAGGGGAATAACAATGAGGACCTTCTTGCACTTACTATGCTTCTGTTAGTACCTCTCAGAAAGGCACTTGCTGTTTATGGAGTAAACTAATAATGCTGTTTTCCCCCTCCACAGAGGAGACGCAGTGTCTCAAAAGCCTCACAATAGTGAAAATCCATCATATCTATAGCTTTTCCATGCTCCACAAAGCCAGTTATCCCATAAGAGAAGTTAATGAGGTTGGTCTGATATGATCTGCTCTTGACAAATCTAAGTTGTATGTTTCTCTTTGGCTTATTATGCTTCAGAGGATTAAAAACTGGTTATTAATAATTTACCCCAGTATGTTTCCAGGTGTCAATGTAATGCTACCTTGTCTACAAATCCCCAGACTCCTGTTTTCCACTTTTTAAAGCTGTTCACTTTTAGTTGTCTTTCTTCAGGCTTTTGGGACCTGACTTACTCTCAGTGAGTTCTTGAAGACTGCCACTAATGGTTTGGAGGTTGTTCTAGCAAGCTCCTTAGGCACTCCAGGATGAGTTTCATCAGGCCCTACTGATTTTAATTAATCTGATTTATTTAAATGCCTCACTCTATCTCTGCTCTCACCTGTGTATCTCTGCTCTTCCTCAAGCTAATTGTTCTAAGCATTTTCTTCAAAGGTAGAAGCATAGATGGTGTTAAACACTTCAGCTTTCTGTCTGTCCTTATCTGCCTCCACTTCCTTTCAGTCTTTATTATTACCTTTATCTAGAGCTTCTTCCTAAGCCTGAGCAATCTGTGATTCATTTTGTGCTGTTTGTTCTCAGGGTTTATTCCAGGCCAACTCTTGGCTTGTTCCACATATCTACTGGTGTGTTTAGCCCATGTCAGTTCAGAGAGCAGACTGGTTTAAATTGTGTCTCTGGTGCAAATGCACTCACTGAGCAGGCAGTCCAGTGTTTTTCTCTCTTCTGCCAGCATGCAATTTATACAGTTTGATATACTGGACTTCTTGTGCCTGTTTGAAAATCTTACCAAGGCCAGTGGATTGTCTAAGACACAGCTGGTACTTCTGACTTGGCCTGCATGTTTTCTTCTGTGCACAAAGGCAGCAAGATGGAAATATGGAATGGAATTCACAAGCTGAATACAAGAAGTCTGTATTTTTCAGAACTGTGTGTTCAGGCTGCCTTATAATAGGGATACTGGGGAATGGCATTATCTTCTCCATCAGCCTGAAATCCAGAAGAGATGAATGCTGCTGCTGGGACAACTTAGGGCTCTCTATAAAGGAAAGACTTTTGTATAGAAAAGTTTGGCCTACTGCTTGTGAAATCTGAATGACCTACAGAGTGATCTCTTTGCACCAAGATTTTTGCAGTTGTCACTGGAATAGTAATTTTATTTGTCTTGAAAATACAATATTGTATTTTCAAGATATATCTCTGGAGATGTCTTAGAGGATAGCCTTTGAAATCCTTAAACCACTGTGGCTGTGCAGCAGAGCTTTGGGAAACTGCATCCCAGTGATGAGGGTTCTGTGGAAGGAGAGGTTTTGTTTGCCCTTATTCGCTGGAAAGGTGAGAGGTGTTCAAGGCTGTTGGAACAGCTCCTGGAAAGAACTCAGCTGAGCTGCTGCATCAGGGGTTGTTCAGAGCACCATACTGGTCCCTGGGCTTCCTCTGGTTTATCCTGAACTCACTCTTTCTGCTCCAACCCCATGGGAATGGCAGAGGAACTGCTCCTCTGGCACTGGGGTGTGACACCACTCTGGACTTGTTCTGGCATGACTCCCTTTTGGGATCAGGGATTCCTAGGAGACCTGCTTCTTTTCTGATGTGAGCAGCTGTTCATCAGATTAAATGAAATACACATTAGGCATTCCCCATTGCAGCAGGAGCTGTGCAGGAGTCTTTGATAACAGTAACTTTGGGAGTTTATTTTCTTTTTTCTCCTGGTGTGTTCTAAGCCACCACGGTTCTAGTGGGATCCTGGTTCAAGGATTTGGCACCCCTGGATATTGGGGCTTTTGCTGTGTAAAATATGTAAATATTAACTCAAGAATTGATTCAAAAGTTGCTCTCTGAGGAAGGAGGCTTTATGGAGGTATTATTGCTTGGGTTTTTTTGGTCTGGAAGCATTGCCTGGAGGGCTCAGGAGTCTGCATGCACAGGTAACAGCAAGAGACTTCACTGCAGCACAGGAGAGAAAATAAGGCCCATTAAATACAACACATTTCTAACAGCAGTGTTATTATGTACCTGAAGTGTTGACAGTAAAAGAGAATAGAATCCCCTTTTATTTTTAAACCTGCGACAGATTAGGAGACGAATCTTTATGCAGCTGTATCAATTTGTTACTTCCATTTTGCTTTGTAAAGGCAATTTTGATTGCAGAGCTGTCCTGTGCCATGCTATAGACTCCACTGAGACTTCATGTTGCACTGAATCAGCAGGCTGTCAAGCCTTGAGAATCATCCACTCAGACAAGGCTTTCACTAACAGATAACTATTTCATAGCCAAGAAAATCCCATTTCTTAGGAATCTGTAGCAGTCATGCATTAAAACTGAGAAAGGGAGTAGCATCTACATGTCTGCTTCTCATCAGCAGCATTTGTGCTCTAGGAAAATAAAAATTACTGGCTTAGTCATTCAAAAATGTCTCTGTCTTGCAGCAATAGTTGGAGGTCCCAAAAAGCTCAGGAATGAACTGGAAAAATCTTCCAAACTGGAATGTAGCACAAAGGACTGCCCAAGCTCCTTGGGTGTTTTGCAGGACACAGGTGTAATTTTTAGGTCATGTAAAATTTCATCTCTGGCAAAGGGATACAATGGAAGTCTGAGCTCAGAGAGTGACTCACAATGCAAATTTAAGTAAGGATGTCTAGAGCTGAAGGGCAGTGTGTGTAAAGGAAGGTGTGGCAGCTGTGTGAAACCAGAGACATGCTTGTGGGATTTGGCTCCTGCAAGGTCAGAAGTTGCTTAGGTAATACTGAAAAATAGATAGGGACCTAGTTTTCAAGTCAAGATTGAGAAGAAATAAAAAAGTTAGTGCAGAATGCTATATCCACCATGTACTCTTGTCTGAATTTGTACAGACACAATCTCAATTGGAAACTAAATGTTATCAGAAGGCACCCCTAAGATTTGCATTTGAAACATTGTTCTGTGTTGCCTTATGGCTTCTGGAAAGGTTTTTTGTGCATCTGTGATGGATGAGTTCTTCAGAACTTAAAAATCTCCCCATACATCACATGGCAGGCAGCAAACCACCACAGGTGCAGCCTTGCTGCGTTGGTGGGGGATTGCTTTTGGGAGGAGGCAGTTTCAGTGAGATGCTCTGGGTATTTTTTGGTTTAAAATGGTAATGGGAGATGCACTCTAGAGAGCATGGATGCATGTTGAACAAGAAAAATGCCTGATCTACAGAGGGATCCAAGACAGCACCTTCCTTCCCTTCTCTGGAAGGTTCTCTGTGTGGTGGTGAGGGCTCTCTGCACTGATTTGCAGAGGTCCTGCTGCATCTGCAGGTGGGTGGGATGCAGTTCCTTTAAGGAGCTGAGGCATTTAAAAGTTCACTAAATATTTAAGCATCTTGTCACAAAAGCATGGATTTCTACTCCCTAGCTGCACTCTTTGCATGGCATAGGTTGACCTGAGAAAGAGAGGCCTGGAGACCTGGTTCTGTCAAAATCTGTGTTTCTGAGTGAAATGAGCACAGAACCACGGTGATGAACAGTCTTGCAGGGAATTTCACCTTTTCCTCCTCCTAAATCTACTTTGGTCCTTGACATTTGGACAGTTGTGGTTTTATATTCAGGCAGGAAAGGACAAGGACAGAGCAAAATATGCAAGCACTCATTTGATTAAACACTTGATTTAGTCTGTGCAAACCTTTTGCCTTAGTTAAACATCTATTTGGAAGCTTTGATAGCTTACAAGGTGAGAACATGGATCCAGGGCTCTGGATGGGGTTCTGAAAATGGCTGGGGAGATGCACAGGCTGAGAGGTGCATTTCAGACCTGTGAAATGTCTTCCAGTGCCACCCCCAAGGGGTGCCAGCCTAGCAAGCACTCGGAATTTGTAAGCATCACTAAGGAAGGCAGCTGCTTCCCAGCAGTGCTGAAGTATGCTCAAGTATATGAATAAGATGGAGTCAGATAAATAATTTAAAGAACCCTGCTTTACCTGTTCACAGCACTGGTGAAACTATGAAATACAAAGGTATTTTCCCCTCATATGTCTTAGCATTTTCTTTATTGTTAACACCCCCATACATCTGTGAACAAGTATATTAATAAATACTATAGGATTGAAACATTTTTTCATGTATAGTTCCATCAGCTGTGCTGGATAGTCAGTGTGGTTACAGAGTCCCTACAGAAAGTCTCTACTAGCAGTTAGCGCTGTTATCACTTTGTCCCAAGTATGTAATCATTTCCAGCACTAGACTTGCAGAATTCTCTTTCCAAGCCAGAAGAAAGTAGTCAGACTAATGAGACAATGTGAAAATGGATGTTGCTCCCCACTGAACCAGTGCTGTGGAAACACGTGCCTGATGTACTGCTGAAAGGGATAAAAAACCCCTGGCACTTAAATGAACAGAAGAATTGTTATTTTGGAGCTCTCAGAGCCTTTTGGATCTGACCTTTCTGAAGGTCTCATTATGGACCTTCAGAAATAAAAGCAGGACTGAAACTGCCATGATTAGAAAGCTCTGGATGATTTAAGACATGATTGGTAATTGCTTGTGTGCGTGTGAAGACGTTTCACACATTTTGTACAAAATTAGATTATTTTTAATAAATTAAGAAGGATGCCTGGCACTGGGAGCCAGGTGCACTGCCTTCATCGCTCTGCCTGAAAGAGTGGCTGTAAATCTTACATATCAATTTGTTCCTATAGCATCAGGAGCTGTGCATTTACATCTGTTTGCCCTTTTCCACCTGACAGAAGTAAATCACTGAAGCAACAAGCTTCCTTTGTGTGGTGCTGCTTTAGGATACATGTCTGGAAATCTGACAGCTGATGGGTTAAATGTTCAGCCATTATTTGATGTATTAATCCATTCTGAAGCTTCCTAAAATATTGTCTCACTTTTATACTTTAAGAGTTTAGGAACATGTAATAGTTAGGACGGACAGTGCATCAGTAGGTTGTGTAATGCAGTCAGTATGAATTGGAGTTCTATTGTTCCTGATAAATTGCTGTTGCTCATTTGGCTGTCTTTCAGGGCACTATTGATCTTCACCAGCCTCAGAGAATGTGCTGTTCCCAGGTGCATTCCCAGCCTGCCATGCCCACATGGGTCCCTGTGGCTCGGAGTGGAGCTGGGGCAGACGTGGAACAAAGCTGAGAGCAATTTGGCAGGGCTGCACTGGATGCTGTGGACTGTTTGTGCTTCCAGTGGTTCAGCTTTAAAGAGAGCAATTCTCTTGTGCAGTCAAGGTTAAAATGAAGGCTATTAATTTCTGGAAAGATCATGAGAACTGGACAAGTGAAGAGAATTGTCCACCGAGGAGTCTATTTTTGTTTTAATAGTGCTGTTTCGGAACAATTTAAACTGAAATCTGAGCAGGCTTGAGGTCTCCATTTTACAATGGTGAAGGGTAGTGCAGTGCCCTTGGGCTCTGCTCAGCTGCCACCCTTTGTTTTCAATAGCTCCTGCCTCTGTGAAAGTGATAACATGGCCCATAATGAGTAAAACTCTCTAAATACTGCCCGTGCCTCAAGTAAATGAATACATTGGTCTTGTAGTGGGATCACAGAAGTGAGGGGGAGGAAGGAACCTCTGGAGATCATCTAATCTCCAAGCAGCTGACTACAACAGGTTGATTGGGAGGTTGTTCAGCTGGTCTTTGAGTATCTCCAAGCATGGAGGCTCCACAGGCTCTCTGGACAACCTGTGCCAGAGTTGAGCCTTCAGTTCCTTCATCATCCTTGTGGCCCTGTGCTGGTCTCTTTCCAGTATGTCCATGTCTCTCTGGTCCTGGGAAGCCCAGACCCTGCTTCCACTCATTGTATATGTTTTTTTTACGTTTTTGTTGGGACCTCCTTGTGCATCCATGCAAACCTTTTGCAACCTCCTTTTCTTGACTCACTGCAAGGCTGTCCTTGGTTATGGATATCGTGGTCTTTGAAATTCCCACGTGAAAAGTCCCTTATCCCCAGCTGTGAAGCAGAATTTACCTTAGCAGCTTAACCTAATTTGCAAGAATGCTCTTTCCCCATGTGCAGGAACCACCTGCACAGTTTACAGGTATTTTTCAAGAAACCTTAATGAAACAGGGCAGACAACTGACATTGTATCCCTAGCTCTGTGGTGACTGGGTTATTCTAAAGGTTTAGAATAAAATATTATTGCCTCATTTTTCCAAAGGCAAAATAAATAGCCTGTTTGTTGTCATGACTTTTCACATAGCTAAAAAATTATTAAGGGCTTGGGTTCTAAACTTTTTTCCCTGTCAGATACTGGATTATTTTCTCCATTTTTTTCATCAGCCTCTGTTTATGCTGTATTGTTATTTTGGTACAGCAAGCCTCCATTTGAAAATTGTAGTGCGTCCTTTCCACTTAAGTACTCTGCCAAAATTTCCATATCAGTGAGATTCTTTTTATGGAGCTGTAAAATAATTTGGGTTGGTTAAAGGCACCTTTAAATCCCCCCTAGTCCAACCCCCCCTTCAGTAAGCAGGGACATCTTCAGCCAGACCAGGTTGCCCAGAGCCCCACAAACCTGACCTTGAATGCTCCCAGGGATTGTGCATCCAGCATCTCTCTGACCAAACTGTTCTGGTGGTTCAGCACCCACATTGTGACAAAATTTCTTCCTTGCATCTTGTCTGAATCTTAATACATAATAAGGTTTGGATGCTGAGAAACAAAGAAAAAATTAAAATAGTCTGCGGGGTGTTAGGGTCTTGGAGGGGGTCACTACAGAAGAAGGACTAAGCATTTCTGTTGTGCTCACTCAAGGTCCTAACACAGAGCCAAAATGTGCTTGAAGGCCATATGGATGATGATTAATTGCACTTTCCCACTCCCATTCAAGCTGCCTCCTGCCTATTGAACTCTGAGGATTTGTTTACATGTTACGTTTTCACCATTTGAAAGCAAGCTTTAATAGGTGCTGCTCAGTGCAGTAAAACATAGCGCTTGGTTTGTAGTTACCTGTCAAAGGTTTGTTTACAGGAGCTTTATAAATCAGTCTGTCACATAATAACCTTTTCATTGGTAAATCCCCCTTCTCCCTGTCAGGGAGCAAGGTGAGATGATAAAGGCTTCTGCAGCATGGTGTATGAATAGAGAGTGCTGATAAATATTCCCATTAACAGAAATAAATAATATTTAGGAAAAAAATATAAAATCACAAAATAGATCAGGCTGGAGTGGACCACAGTGGGTGACCTGGTCAAACCTCCCTGCTCAAGCAAGGTCATTGCACACATGGCACAGGAGTGGGTCCAGGCAATTCTTGAACATCCCCAGTGAGGATCTCGAGACTTTACATCTTCTCTGGGCAATTTATTCTAGTGCTTGGTCACCTGCACAGTAAGGAACCTCTTCTTTATGTTCAGGTGGAGCTTCCTGAGCCTCAGCTCCTGCCCCATTTTCCCATTGCCCATTGTCCCTTTGCCAAGCAGAGCCTGTCCATGCTCTGGCCCCTCCCTGCAGGCACTGACAGACATTGATGAGGTTCCTCTCATCTTCTTTTAATCATGCTCTAATCATTGGCCTCCATGTCCCCCAGGGCACTGCTGGGTCAGGGATAGCTTGTTGTCCCCCCAGGACCCTCATTCCTTCTCCCCAGAGCTGCACTCCAGCAGGTTGGTTCCCAGCCTTAAGTTTAAAAGTTTAAACAGATGTAGGGAAAAAGACTGACATGAAAATTGGGATGTGGGACAGGGATTGTATGTGTTGAATCCCCATTAGAAACTGCAAAATATGTGGGTACCATTAACTAAGTAGTTCCCACAATGGTGATATCAGCCTGCCTGAATCTGCATTACAGAAGTGGAGTGTGTGTGTAAAGATTGCCTGAAAAAGCTTCACTTCCTTTCTTGTAGAGGGGCTTGAACTTGAGATGCACACAACAAATAGTGGTTTTAGTATTTTTTTCAGTGTTTTGAAAACTGTAATCAAGAAATTACCTGAAAACAAGTGGCATGTTCTCTAAATTACCAGTGCACAAACTGTGTGTTTCTGAAACAGAAAATGCATGCTAAGAGACAGGAAGTAAATGCACATTAATAAGAATTGTAATATAAGCTAAAACTAAAGTAGAGCTGCATGATCACAAAAAAAAATCCAGAGAAACCCCTCTATAATTTAGTGTAAGTGGGCAAAATGCTTTCAGGATTCAGTATGTGCATCAATGAGATAAGCAAATAGGAAGTTACTGCTCTTCAATTCATAACATTTTAATATAAAAGATATAAGAATGAAGACAAGTCTGAACTAGTTAGGCATTCATCAGATTGCTTCTGGAGAGGACAACAAAATTAACCTCCTTTATTTGATGATAAGCAAACACAAATGCATAATTTTCCAGTTCACAAACCTTCTGTGTAAAATGCCATTAGAAAAGGAATGCAAAACTTACTTTCAGGTGCATTCATTTTAAGAGGTCTTAGAGGGACTTGTAAGGAAAAAAATGACACCAAAACAAACCAGCCAGAACCCACCCTGCCCTGTTGTATCATCTGCAAAGCCTCACAGAATCAGACAGATGGTTTAATGCACTGCTCTGACTCAAATGCTCAGCAGATTAATGGTGGAACAGGACATGGCCTGTTCGTCCTATAGTGATGGAACAGGACATGCATGGACTGTTCATCCTATAGTGATGGAACAGGACATGGGCTGTTCATCCTATAATGGTGGAACAGGACATGGGCTGTTCATCCTATAATGGTGGAACGGGACATGGGCTGTTCATCCTGTAATGGTGGAACAGGACATGGGCTGTTCATCCTATAATGGTGGAACAGGACATGGGCTGTTCATCCTGTAATGGTGGAACAGGGCATGGGCTGTTCATCCTATAGTGATGGAACAGGACATGGGCTGTTCATCCTAAAATGGTGGAACAGGACATGGGCTGTTCATCCTGTAATGGTGGAACAGGGCATGGGCTGTTCATCCTATAGTGATGGAACAGGACATGGGCTGTTCATCCTGTAGTGACGGAACAGGACATGGGTTGTTCATCCTATAGTGATGGAACAGGGCATGGGCTGTTCATCCTGTAATGGTGGAACAGGGCATGGGCTGTTCATCCTGTAATGGTGGAACAGGACATGGGCTGTTCATCCTATAATGGTGGAACAGGACATGGGCTGTTCATCCTGTAATGGTGGAACAGGGCATGGGCTGTTCATCCTGTAACGGTGGAACAGGGCATGGGCTGTTCATCCTGTAACGGTGGAACAGGGCATGGGCTGTTCATCCTATAGTGATGGAACAGGACATGGGCTGTTCATCCTAAAATGGTGGAACAGGACATGGGCTGTTCATCCTGTAATGGTGGAACAGGGCATGGGCTGTTCATCCTATAGTGATGGAACAGGGCATGGGCTGTTCATCCTATAGTGATGGAACAGGACATGGGCTGTTCATCCTGTAGTGACGGAACAGGACATGGGCTGTTCATCCTATAGTGATGGAACAGGGCATGGGCTGTTCATCCTGTAATGGTGGAACAGGGCATGGGCTGTTCATCCTGTAATGATGGAACAGGACATGGGCTGTTCATCCTATAATGGTGGAACAGGACATGGGCTGTTCATCCTGTAGTGATGGAACACGACATGCATGGACTGTTCATCCTATAATGGTGGAACAGGACAGGCTCTGGGTGGGCTGGGGACATCCCTGATGGCCAAGCCGTGGTCCTGCAGTGGAGGGCACCACGACAGGACAGTGTGACCACAGCTGTGCAGCTCCTCTGCAGTTTGGCCTGCAAGGGAGCCCGTTCCTTTGCATTCCCATCCCACCAGGGAGCACACAGCTCACACAGCCTGGGCACCTTGGTCTGATGTGAGGATCCAGTGCCAAGTGCAAGCCTGTAACCTTTTGAAATTGCAGTCTCGAATAGTCACAGAAGGCAACCGGCAGCGAAAATTATTTCATTATAGTCCTCGTCCGACCGAATCCATGCTGAAATCACTCAGCTTCTCCACACCATTCTCTGTTATTTCCTTGTTAGCACATGCCACTGTCAGAACAGAGAGATTATTTATTGCCTTTCAGCACTAAAGAAGAAAGCTAAGTGCAGCAGCACGTCATGGAAAAGGGATTATTTGTTGTAACATGTATCACATCCTTTGCATTCTGTGGAAATCCCAGTGTATATTTGCTCACTGTGCAAGTATTTGGATCCTCTGGATCTTTACATTCTTTACATTAGCTGGGTTAGTGTTGCTTGTGTTTCAGGAGATGTGCCTGCAGTTTACAGCACAAATAGGGCTGTGCCTGCTTTGTGATTACTCTGGTGTGTATATTGCTAAATGGACTTTCATCAAGTCTCCTGGTTCCAGCCTGCCCTTCAGAGCCCAGGGCTGAGTGTGCTGACCTGCCACATATTTATTGTGCTGCTGAATTGGGTTTTGCAGCTGGTGGTAATGCTATAACAGTGAGACTGAAGTACAGTCAGATGTCTTGGGGGGCTTAAATCCAAGGATGTCTAGATTTGTGGGGCACACATAGATATATAAACATGTAAAGAAATATTTCCTGTCTGAAGCTGAAGCTCTATTTAGATAATTATTAGTCCAGTTTTGTATTATAACTCTAAATTATTATATTGTCATAACACAGCCCATGATCTCTCTGTGGACTCAAAGGCAAAAAATGAGATTTTGTTACAATTTTCCCTGGAGACATTTTGTACAATTGCTAAATTTTCCCTTGACCATAATGTAATAGTTCTGCTCTTAGTGTTGACTCCCAACCATGACACAGAGCTGTTACTGACACTGAGGCAATGAACTTGGAAGGGCTCAGCTTTTAGGTTCAGGAAGCCTCTCCCTTCCCATGGGCTGGAGACTATTGCAAGGGTTACAGGGCTCACCTGTTCAGTTATTTCATACCCCGTGACTGCCCAGTGGTATGAAATAAGTGATGACCAGACTGATCAATGTAAGTCTGACAGCCAGGATGCTGGACAGGCATGCAGGGTGCACTGCAAATGCTCTTAGCTCTGTCAGTGGCTACACCTGATACACTGACCAAGGCAGGATATGTTTCCCTGCCACCTTTTCCCCACCACTTTGGGGTTTTACCACAGTAAAACTACTTCGGCAAAGCTGAGCTCTACAACACTGCTAAATGTGTTTGGAAACACATTTGTTGAGGACAACACATAAAACCCTGCTCTGTAAAGCAGGAAATGTGTTAAGCAGCATCTTGGCAGGATTATTTTTGCTCCCATGGCTTCTGAAGACTTACTGGATTCTGATTTTCAGCCCTGTTTTCTTCTTCCATGGCTATATCTCCTTTTGAAGTGAGTTGTTGTGCTTGTTACCTTGGTACTGACTTGGTGATAAAAGAACAGATGAACGCAACGACCCTGCCTGGATGTCTCAGACATGTGCAATAATCCATGGCGACGCTGAGCATGCCTGGGAGAAGCTCTTCCTCATCCTAGCATTCTCCACTCTAAAGATCTCTGGAGTTGTTTCTGTAAATTAGAAAGGTTAGAAAGCCCTTGAGGTCATGGTACTGCACTGCCTTTGCTAGATACACAGTAAAGTTAAAGAAAATAGCAGGTATATTAAACTTAGTAAATTGTCCAACCTGAGCTCGCAGAGCTGCTCTGCAGAGGGATGAAGTCTGCAGGAGGAAATGGGTCTGTTTGCAGAGCTTTAAAACTCTCAGTCAAGCTTTAAAAGTCTCTGTTCATCTTTTCTGAAGACTGAGTTTGACAGAATTGAAATGAAAAGTCTGACAGGGATCAAAAGGGTAAAGCTCCATCCAGGTCTGCAAGATGCTGATCTGGTCAGTAGAATATGCATATATTAGGTTTTTTTTTTTTTTTCTGTTTAAAAATACATAAATTTTGGAAGATACATTTTCTCAAATTCAAAAGCTGAGACCAATAAGGAAAGAGATCACAAAGCCTGGTGGCAAGGCATTAATTTGGGAAGCACAGCTTTGTTTTCCATTCCCTGCTCCAGTAGACACAGGTACCTGTGGCCACTCTTCCTGATGTTATGGTTATGGTGGAGGAAGCCATGTTTTGCAGAAGGAGAAGAGAGATTTCTCTTGCTTTGTGCTGGTGGATGCAGTCTCAGCACATCCCTCTCCTGCCTGCTTCTCCAACTCTTTCCCTGCCATTTGTCAAGGTTCAGGTTGTGCCGTGTCCGGGCTCTGCGGTGTGGGAGTGCCCTGGGATTCACAGCCAGGGAATTTCTTTTCTTTGTCATTGCTTCCCATCCTGAGCTGGCATTCCACCCTGTGGCTGTCACTGCTGGTGTTAGGAGTTATCCCAGTGTCAGGAGCAGCTGCACCATTTTCTGGATGAGAAAAGCTCCTTGTAAGTAAATGCCAGTGAGTCCCCACGCTTGGCATTCAGACCTGCTCTGCTGAGAACGCACAGCATCAGCCAGCAGAGGAGGGCTGGAAAGCCTGAGAGCAGCTGAATTCACAGCAGGTCACTGCTTTAGTTTCTGACAACAGCATGCAAGGAATCAGCAGAGATGGCTTAGGAAGATGCATTTACTTAAAAGAAGAAAGACCAAAAAAGGGAGTGGTGTTATAGCCTAGGTAATTCAAATTTACTCCATAAAACATAGTTATTTACTATTAGTTAACCCTAGTAATATTTATTTAGCTCTTCTTTCTCTTTGAAAATAAAGAGAAGAAAGTTTCAGAAACTAAATTCTGAAAGCAGACAAAGGCAGGAAGATTTAAAATTTTTCACCTGAACAAGGCTTTGTGGTGCTTATTTCTCTTTTTAAAAATTTCCTTTCTTTGGTTTTATCTGAATGTGCTTCATTCTGGCCAAATACTACTTTGCATCTTCCATAATCCCCAGCTCCTTTTTGTCCTTCAGTCATTTATCTTCCTTTTTAAAAATTTCTTTCATGAACAAGGTGGCAAATGAAAATCAGAAGTCATAAATATCTCCTGATGCCTTTGATAAAACTAATCTTAACATGAGGGAATAACACTATGTGCATTTAGGGATTCCTGCCTGCAGGAGTTCAGTGAGGCATAGTGGAGACTCATCTCCACTCTGGAATGATCTGTTGTCAGCCTGAAAATCCACCTTACATCCCCAACAAAAACTTGAGAATGTGGCAAGGAACTTGGAAACATCAGCAATGGAATGGTGTGTGCTTGAGCTGAAGCTAGAAATTGTGGCTCTTCTTGCTGTATAGTCATTAATTTTTACTCCATGAGCAGGATCCCTCTAAGTGGTTTAGTTGGTAAAGTCTTTCTATCTTGCACTTCTGCAGTGAGACAAAGAACATAACACATGGACTGCCACTTCCAACTGAGTTAATCTCTAAGTAGATTTCAGACAGGATTGTGGAGATCTGAAAGTTGATTTGAAATGTGTGAGTGAATTTCTTTCTTTAGCATTTCTCATGGTTAATGTAGTAAAAACGTGTGTGTTGAAGCAAAGAGAGGAATTTTGGTCTGAAAGCTGTACTGAAATCAGGTTGTAATATAATGATAGCCTGGCAAAAAGGAATAATTTGCCATGAATATTGTGTCCTTTAAATATATGAATATATTTTTAAACCAGTCTTCCTCCAATGAGTCCAACCAGTCTTCCTTTCACCGAGAGTTTGATATTCAGCAGCACTTCAAAATGTTCACAGTTGGGTTCCTCTGTCCTTTCCTGTCTCCATTTGTTTTTTCCCTTTAACTAAGGCAGGAATCATTTTGCCTGCCTAACAGCAGAGCAGTGACGTTCTGCTTCAGTATGTAGTCTGTGCTGAAGAAAGGGTTGCTATAAAGGCATTCCTGATGATAGCAATTCCTTCTGTTTGCACACTTGGAGTTGGGAAGAGAGTGCCTTTTTTGGTAGACCATATGTTTAGTAAGTAAATGACCTTGATCTTTTGATTGGGAGAACATCCTTCAAGCTCGTGAGCAGCATGTGACTCATGAGCTGTTGTTTAAGGGTTTCTCCTCTGAGTTTGACTCCTGGCAAACACATTGCTGAAGGTCTCCTTGGAATGCCAGACCTCTCCCATGAAATGCCACGCATGCTGTAGCAGCCACGGGATGACGACGTGCTCTGACGTGCACTCCTCCATCTGAAGTGGTACCACGATGCTGGCCAAGGTTGCCATCAACAGTTTGTTCTGTGTGCTGGTTTTGATCCCTTTGGAGGCACACAAAAATAGCTCCTGCTGAAAACACTTCATGTGATCCTGTGTTAACAGACACCCTGCAATGTGCTTCCTCAGCATGAGCAGGTTTGGGAATGTGTAATTCTCCAGAAACGCTCCTTCTGGAATTTAATAGGTCTTGTGTGATGCATTGCTGCTAAAAAAACCCCCGTACACCTATTGTTTTGTCATCTGTGTGAGGGAAGGACTTGATGCTGGTGGATCAGAAGCTGGATAAAGACTGGCAGCCCAGAGAGCCAGACGTGTTCTGAGATGCATCAGGAGTGTGGGCAGCAGGGTAGGGAGAGGATTCTGCCCCTGTGCCCTGCTCTGCTGAAGCCCCGCTGCAGGGCTGCATCCAGCTCTGGGTTCCCAGCATGGGAAGGACATGGAGCTGTTGGAGCAGGTCCAGAGGAGGGACACCAAGGTGATCAAAGGCATGGAGCACCTCTCTAATGAGGAAAGGCTGAGAGAATTGGGCTTGTTTAGCCTAGAATACAGAAGGCTTTGGGGTGACCTAATTTTGGCTTTCCAACACCTGAAGGAAGCCTACAAGAAAGCTGGAGAGGGACTTTGTACCAGGACCTGGAATGACAGGAGAAGGAAGAATGGATCCAAACTGACAACAAGTAGGTTTAGTTTAGATATCAGGAAAAAACTTCTATGCTGTGAGGGTTGTTGAGTGCTGGCACAGGTTGCCCAGAGAAGCTGTGGTGTCCCATTCCCAGAAGTCTTAAAGGTCCTGGGAAGCAACCTGTTCTAGTGAAAAGTATCCCTGCCCAAGGCAGTAGGGTTAGAACCAGATGGGCTTTAAGGTCCCTCCCAACACAGACCATTCTATGATTTCATGATGTGTTTTCTACCAGCGCAAACATGATTCTTAAAAAACAGAGAATATCTCTACTATCCAAAATACATATTCTTAAAGTCCATGAATTTCTTTGTGCTGCTAAAAATCATATCTGTAGTACTTTGATTTACTTGCCGCAAAGTGAGCTTCTTATAGATATTATATCACTGAAAATATTTTGTCATTTTTGAAGTCATTTGTTTGACATGAACATATATCAGGAGACAATATACTTTTACTGGCTCTAATATTCCTAAAGAAGAAAGCCTTTTTATTATAGTTTAGTAAATACTACAGTATATAAAATATATATAATCTTTCCATTTTTATTTATGTTTTTTTAAAATATCTTCCTTCAGAAAATGAAATAATAGAGACTATGATCCATAGGAATTCATATGAGTCCAGGATATATTTGGCAGGAAAGTATTAGATTGTTTGGAACTTAAATTGCTACAGATAATCTGTACTTTTAAGAACTTCTCAGGGTTTTCCTTTCAATATTCAATCCTTAGAACAAAAATACTGACAAAAAAAATTGCAACTAAGTATGTTGATAAAATATGTCAAGTGATGAACCTCAGAGGGTGAATGACTCAACTGATTAAATATTCATTGCACACCTATCTTATCTTGAGAGTTGATGCATGATGCACAAATGCAATTAGATAATGCACTTTTAGTTCATATGAGAAAATCTCTCTTTTTTTTGGTGTTTTATTTTTTCCCCAGAAAGTTGAAAATTCAATGAGTAAGAGTGGTGTAATATATTTTTGAAAGCAGGAGTTTGGAATGGGAGGCTGTTTAGTTAAATATACACTAGCAAAATCTTTTGGGTTTTTAAAAAGTGTGCTAAAAGGTTAAAGATTTTTACCTATCTCTTCTTAAAATGAGCTTTCTGGTATAAAGCATCAATTTCCCCCCCAGCTTTTCATTCACAGCTACCGACATTCTTGTTAGATATGCTTGTCTTTTTCTAGTTTTTCAAAAGTTCTCCAGAACTGCCCTTGGTTCTCCAAGAGCAGCCCTGCAAATGTCTGATAATCCAATTGTTTCAGCTGGTTACCCAGAGCAGAGCTGCTGGGTGCTGAAAATCTGACCTAAGAAAGGGCTAAAGCCCCCTCAAATTATAAATTATTCTGCAGTCTTCTTTGGAGCCCAGTCTGGGCCCGTGTAAGTAAATTACTGCACTTTTCTGTGGGATACTTTAGCAGCCATTATTATAAATAATGATCTGATGTTTCAAAAAGTGATATTAAGTATTTAGGGATACACAGTTCCCTCTCAGTATTGGGATGTATTCAGTTGTGGGAATTACAAATTCAAATTCCATGGGATGCATAGTTACTTTTCCTATTTGGTAAATATTATGAATGAGAGTTTTTACTTTTAAAAATAAAAGAAATCTTAATTTAATACTCATGTTTCATTCACTTTCATCTTGAGTCTGAGCACTAACAAAAACACCTATGTTCATTAAAATTGACCTTAGGTTTGCCAGAAAGGTTCAAATACTTTGTTTTGAATTTGGAAAGGGACATTAAAAGAAGATAATTTTTCTGACTACAATTTGTCATTATAAGTGTGTCACATTACTCAGATTGTGCTTAATTCAGTGTAGGTGGCAGTTTATTTGGTGACACAATTTCTGTGCTTCTCTTTCAATGTCATTTTTGACTTTTCAGAAACCAGGATTTCCGGTTTCTGAAAATCGTGAAGCCTATCTGATCCAAGGGATATCTTCAAAATAAACACTTAGGGATGTGTTAGTTGTCAGAAATTGGGGTGGAACTTCAGAGACACCCATTCTTTAGTTTGTGTAGATTCTTACTGCTGCCTGCATAGAGTGTTCTGGTATTATTTATGATTTTATGGTATTATTTCATTTTGCAAATTATCATTGTATGAAAGGATGCAGGTTAATTTTGAATGATGCAGCCTGGGGGCTGGAAGCAATTTAGTTGCCTTGATGCTGCTTTCTTCTCAGGCTTTCCTCCCTTTCCTTTTGCTTTTTTCATGTGGGAATATTCATAATGTATCCAGTGGTGTAATTTACTGATTTGCATGCAAATTGATGTGGTTTTTTTTCCTTAAAGGACAGGGGGTTTCCTTTTACTTATCCCTCCTCTTCCCCCTTTTGCTTTAAAACATCCACACCAGCTTTTTAATAACAGGAAAGGTAGAACAAGCCATAATCTTCCAATTCTCTTGTGAAAAGAATCACAGCTGAGTTACACAAGAAGCTTAAAGAGAAGTCCAGTACCAGTTAATTCCAATTGTCTTGGCATTTAATACAGTGTCTGTGTGCATGGAGTGGTGTGCAGCTGTTTGTGTTCCACTCTTGCAGGCAGCCACACTGTGACAAGTAGAAAATAGGATAAGGGGAGCTGAATGCATTATCCCCTGTGCTTATTTGCAGCTCAGTGACAGAGAGCACATGGCCTTCCCTGACACTGAACGCCTTCAAAATGTGTGTAATCCACTGAGGGCTGTTTGTCTGCCATTGTTTAAAGCATCTCCCTTATGGGATGGTCATTTTAAGATTGTCAGGTCTGGCATTAGCTCAGCTGGCATTGCTCTTGTCCCTGAGTGCTGTTTCCTCCTCTCTGCTGGGCTCCACACTGGAGCCTTGTGGCTGGCTGGTCAATTCCTCTGAGGATGGAAAAGCAGAACTGTAAGGATCTGAGTGTGCAGATATTGCAAATTCTGCAATAGAAATGGTTTTAGAAAAGCAACCTTAAAACACCTATTCACAACATGTAACTGTTGCCAAAATTGTTTTCACTACTTGACTGGCTCTGCATATTATTTAAAGAGACTGTCTTAAAATTACTAAACTTCCCCACACCACTTAAAAAAAAAACTGGATAAAGGTTTTTATGAATCTTGTTCACTTGTTTGATAAACATTTTTCCTCTGAGTTGAAGAAGACTGGATGGTATTTGAGGGTTTAATTCTTTGCTTCCAACAGCTTCTGTGTTTTAAGTCAAGTCTTGTGTGCTTGGAACAGATTCTTATCCAGCTTATGCTGCCCTGTTCCATTATATATGAAAATGAATTCCCTCCCTGCCTCACCATGCAACTCCTGTTAGACTGGATGAGAGGGATGGAAGCGTGTAAATAAATCTGCTTTAGAGAAGTGCATTTCGCTCGGAATAGGCTGGCAGTTTGCAAATAGCTGAGCAGGGTACTCGAGACAGCAGCGAGCCTCATCTGTGTTAAGGCAGCTCAGTGATTGTGTAAGAGCACCCCAAGGTGCAGGAGGCAGTGCTGGCACGTGCCAGGATTGTTGGCACTGCTTGGGAATGTGGTGGAAAGCAGGGGGACAAAGGAGGGGAAATTTCTGAAACTGAATAATGCCTATAGCTGGACATGGGCTCTAGAGCTGAAGGTGTTCCCATCATGTCAGATGCTTTCCCATGAGAACCCTGGAGAAATGTAGGACAGCTCCTCTGATCTGACATTATGGGGTGTCTACATCCCTGTGAGATAACACATTTACACATTGCCTTCAAGTACTCTCCAGGATTTAATTCCATCCCAGTACCTCTTTAAACCTTTGTCTGGTTTACATTTTATAAATGGCTATTTGCTTTGACTCGTGTTTTCATCTTGTTCTAGCCAAGAATGATTTTGAGGTAATGGTGCCTTCAGTGTGAGAGAACTGTTGATGAACCAAAGTAACATGTAAGGGAAAGCAGAAGATGGTTGGGGGAGGCATTAAAAATGAGGAAATGCTGAAGAAGATTTGAGGCAAGGCAGCCAGACATCTCTCAGGGGTGCACTACAAAATCTGAGGCATCACAAGTTGAAACAATGGAAATTCCTATTTTAGATGGAGGAAACTAAGTTTCCCCATGAAACACCAGAAGAGATTGCCCAGAGAGATTGTGGGATCTCTGTTCTTGGGCAGTTTCCAAATTCAGCTGGAGAAGATCCTGTCATCTGCTGTTACTTGGAAGCTAATAATGTTTTGGACAGGTGGTTGCTCCAGGTGATCTGGTCCTGGCCAGCCTGAGTGACTCAAGTTCCCTGCAGCACCCATCCTTATTCTGCAAATCTTCACTGCAGCTTAGCCCGGGGCAAACCTAGTCCTGATGTGCACATGAATTTAGGATTAGTCTGCAAACAGTTCTGAGGATCTGGGACAGTTCTCTTATTTATGTTACTTTACTCTCCATTTCTGAAAAAAACCTAAGAAATGGAAGGTGTGTATCCAGGCCTCCATCTTCTCCATCAGGGAAAGAACAGCATATCCTGACCTCTTTCTATGTCCTAACTGCTAGGCTCAGATTTTCTTTAAGTTGATAACATTTCACAAAGGCAAATTGCTCAGTGATGGTGTGGTCAGGAGGCACTCCCAGCTTCTCAGAGCCCTTTCGTGCCTGCACACCCTTAGGCAGCTGACAGCCAGCTTGATTTTCACCTTTCAGAGTCCTGTCTGCTGAACAAGCCTCATGCAGGCTGGTTCAGGAGGATTAAAGGACAAAAACTGAGAGAGCAGGAAAATCTCCAATATAATTAGGAAACACATTTTTTAGTTCCTGCTGTTCTTTCTTATTACTCTTCTTTCCAGTGCATTCACTTATCTTGCTGCTCTAATTTTGACATTTTTAATTTACCCATTAGCTGTGATTAAGATCATACTGCATTCATGGGGAGTGACTTTGCTTGCCAAGAAGCTTTTCTGAGATAGTGCAGCTCTAACAAGGAGACACACCTCACTGTAGTCAAGTTTAATCTTCCCTAAAATGTTCATTTGGAAAAAAACTTCGTGTTTAATTCCAGCTCTTTCCTTGCTAATTAAATGCCAGTTATATGTCTATACACATGCAATATAATTATTTAATTACTAGGAACAGGATGCACTAAAACACTTGCAGTAGAACAACCCAGGAGGGCAGATTTGATGATCAGTTTCCTGTGTAGTTCTTGCTTCCATCATAAAAGAAACTCTAGACATTGCTTGATGAGCATGTGATGCAAAGGGGTTATGAGATGAGTTTTTCACTCAAAAGGGTAAAAGGAAGAGTAATAATGGGTTATATATGATCCTCTCTCTGGTGACAAGTGATAGGACATGTGGAAATAGAATGGAGCCACATCAGGGTAAATTAAGACTGAAAATTAGGAATAGTTTCTTCTCACTGAGAGGTTGGTCAGTCACTGGAATAAGCTCCCCACAGAAGTGGTCATGACAACAACCAGTGAGAGTTCAAGGGGTTTCTGGACAATGCTTTTAGTGACACGGCTTAATTTCAGGTTGTCCTGAGGTGATCTGTGTTCAACTTGAGATATTCTGTGATTGTATGATAAAAATAGATGATAGATAATACAAAAGCATACCTCAAAGAATCTTAGGGAATACATCACACGTGTATGGAACAAACTATTTATTCATAGTATAATTAATCACAGAATCAAAGATTATGTTGAGAAGGAAGAGACCCACAAGGTCCAACTCATGGCCCTGCACAGAACCATCAAAAAGAGTCCTTACAGAATCAATTATGAAATGAACAATGAAGAACCTCATTAATAACACCATCAAAACTGTCACACAAGGACCTCATTTCCCTCATTTCTCTTGTGCCACGTTCTGTGTGTCCCCCACCTGTGGATCCTATGCTGGCAGCCTCAGCTTGCCCTCAGCAGAGCAGAAAGAATGTAAAAAGTCTTGTGCCCCCTCGAGGTCTTCACCAGCAGCTGTTTGGTGTTTTTTGCCTCCTGGATTTGTTTTTTGAATGTTTTTCATCATAATTTGCTCCCTTTTCCTTGGTTTCCTGCTCCCGTTTGGAAGCTGCACTCTCAGTGTGAGCCAACATAAAGAGTTATTTTTTTTATGCAGGGACTAGCAGACTTGGTCAGACCTGTACCACATATTAATTCATTTGCAGAATTTAAGATAAAACAGACTAGGGAATTTTCACTTGATGGCTGCTGAGATCTGCTAAAGCCAGCTGTGGCCAAGGCAATCCCAGGCAACTGCAGAGACCATGCTCTGTGAAATTAATGAAAAACTACGCCTTTTTATTTTTATGGTGAAAATTGTGTAAGGACAGTGGTTTCATGGGTGGCCATATGCTCTTGTGCAGTGGAGGCTCATTTATTCCTCCTTGTGGAGAAAGAAGAGCATGAACACACTTCTCCCAGAGCAGAATATTACAGGTGTGTACATGTGATAGCAAAAGCTGCACTACTTCAGCACAGCAGACACCTGAGAGGTCACAGGTGATATCCTTGGTGCCACAAAATGCCTCCTGCCAGCTTTGGTGGGCCTGGTGAGCAAGGGTAAAATAAAGAGTGGGATCTTTATTATGGAGACTTTAAATTCTTAATTAGGCTGCTTTCTGAACTTAAAATTGTTTGTTTTCCTATTCTTTCCACTGCTCACAGCTTGTGTGCTCTGAGTGGGAAGAGAGGATACAGAGGTTGTCTGAGCTCTTGTGATAATTCAGAATAGCCAAATGTGTCATGGCATTCGGACAAAAAATTTGATGATCACTTACCTGGAACTGTGACTGTGGTGAAAGCTGTAAAACTATTTCTTAAACTGGTGGCGACAGACATTAGTGTGACACAGGTGTGCTCTACTCTTATCTCTGCTTTGCCCTGCCAAAGTGCTGCTATTCCAAGGACTCTAAGGAAGGTCCCCTGATTCTTTTGAGAGTCATTCCTTTTTGCTTTTTGCAAGTTCTTGTGTCATTATAGTCACGAACATGATCCTTGAGATCATGTGTCTGTTTGTTATCTACATATATTGATTGTGTCCTAAACTCACAGTCATGATTTTTATCTGATCTGGGGAGCTTGAACTCACATCTGCTGTCTAATGGCTAATGAATGATGGCTCACTAAGCTGAAACCATCAGATCTTCTACCAGGCACTTTCAAGATACACTAATGGGTTTTCTTCTGTCATCAAGGACACACTCAAGAGCTCATTTTCTAGCCACGTAGCTGAGCTTCAGCTGCCTGTTGACTTTAGAATGCAAATATCCTCCTCTTGTGTTTCTGTTTGTCTGTTTTGGGGGGGACCAGGAAATAAATGTCATTTTGTAAAAAACATTTTGTACATCATAGAGGTCTTCCATCAAACACAAAAATCTTTAGCAAGGCTTTCTAGTTTTATGTTTGTAATATTCAATACTGAAAATTAGTATCTCTTGTGTTATGTATTTATACACATTATGTAACTGTTGAATGAAAGTATATAATGTGTGCAAGGCAAATCAAATGAGTAGGAAAGTTAGAGTTACCCTCCACCCTGATATTTCTCTACAACTCTGTCCTCTGTGTCTTTGCCTTCCTCTCCAGTGTAATTCCTATATTCTTCGCAAAAAGATGAAGTTTTCAATGTACTGCACAAAGATCAGATTCATGCTTTTTATAAAAGTATTTGGCAGTAAATATTTCTGTCCTTTGAAGTAATTTCTTTATAAGTGTCTAGGTAAATTGCTGAGTTCAGGCTTCTAAACTAACAAAATAAGTGCACAAAAATAGTGCAAATTGTCCTGGTACAACATGCTAAGTGCCTCCAGAAAGAGTGGCATGGGGATTTAAAATTAAGTCAAATTTATTCTTTGTTCTCCTCTGTCACCAAGAGGAGCAAACATGATGTGAGAAATGTGGCAGTTAAATTAGGGAAGAATAGTAGATAATGCTTTTTTATACCCCGAGGCTGTAGTGCTGGATGAAGGGGAAGAGTTTGAAGGAAGAAATAATGAGAGGAAATTATTAAGCAAAGTTTAGATTGGATATCAGGGAACTCATCAAGACAGTGAAATCTGTTACAACCTGGAATTATCTCCCAAAAGAAGGTGCTGAAACTTAATTGCTTTGGACGTCTTTAACAAGTCCTGTCAAGCTGCATGGCAGAAATGTAGAGAACAATCCTGGGCCTGCAGAGGGATACAGTAGGTGACGTGCTTGGCCTTGCCACTTCTTATTGCTCTGATTTTTTAACTGTCACCAGGAGTGACAGTGATTACTGCAGCCATTTTTATTGTGGGTGGAGGACCTGATGTTTAAGAGCTCAGCAGCGTTTCTGCTTCGATGTGATTTTTACCTTCAGGTGTGGAAGTTCAGTAGGAATAAACTGATGTTGTGTTTGGGGTGATAGCAGTAAAACCAGCACTTGGGTCACTTGGATAGCAAAACTTCTTTCAGGTGATCACAGGAGGGGTCAGGGAGAAATTTTCTTCAAATTGCATAAAGTGGAATGTGTTTGGGTGTAAAGGCGTAGGAGGTCTCTGCTGCTTGCTTGTGAGACAAAATGGGGGCTTGGGAGAAAAGGAGGGGAAGGGGAGGATGTCCTCATTTGCCCTGAGGTCCAGCTGTAAGCCTGACCCCAAGTGCTTTTATAGCTTTTGTCTTTGCAGCAGGCAACACGAGAGCAGGGAGGCAATACACAACAGCTCTTGTATGGGACTGTTTAGTGAAATTATTAAACAAATAGCTGTTAAAGTTTAATTATGCCCTTCTCCTGTACCAATCCAGAAAGATATTCAGGATACAGGACTGTAAACACTATGAAAGTAGGAGAACTGCATAATTAAAGAATTTCACATTAGTTGCAGTGTGGATTTTTGCACGGTCACATTTAAATCCTATTAACTGAAATACAGTGTAAGCTCATTTGTATTAATGTATGCCATTGTGTAGGCATGAAAGTGCCAGAGAACAGGTAGAAAGAACATTGCAATTTATTGTAGAGATATATGGCACAAACATCCAAAAGTTAAGGAGCAGGGACCCAAAACTGAGAGGAGAGCAGTTGTTTTTCCAGGAAAGGAAACCAATGGGATTTCAGTAATGAACAGTCCTGGTCTACAATGGGTCTGTGACCAGATCTCATTTCTTCTTTAGGCTGTAGGTTTCTTTGACAAAAAGGTCAGTGTTTCCTCTGTTTGTTCCCTGGTGAAGACTGAATTTGTGATGAAAACACTTGTGGAAAGTGAGGGAAAGAAGAGGGAGCAGGCTCAAATAGTGAAATATCACAAACCACCAGGAGCAAGGAGCTCCAGTGTGTAATTCACCCACAGATGGGATGGACAGGCAAACTAAAATGTGTTTGTACTCACTGCCCTCTGTTTTTGCAACATTTCACTGGTCCAAGTCTGCCTTGGGTGCTCTTTTGTGTTCACCATCTCTGTTCCAGGCTGGGTGGTGGCCTGGGAGGTGCCTGGCAGATGTATAGATGTAGATCCTCCTACCAGGTGATCTGCCCTCCCAGCAGGTGCTGCAGGTGAAGAGCCTGTTTGCACACTTCTGCTGAAGGACTGCCCACAGTGTTCCACAGCAGGATGGATTTACCTGCCCTCTCATGCTCTGGTCACTGCCAGATGTTTGGCAGATTCATTTGCAGTCTCTGTTTCTACGCTTACCATGAGAGGTCTTTGGATCAGGGGCCATGGTTTTATTATGTGTTTGTAAATCATCTTGCAGGATGGGTGTCCAGTCCCATTTTGGGACCAACAGAGAGCATTGCATTTCCAGGCATGCCTGTTATTTTTATCTACTGCAAACCAAACCCTTTTCTCACTCTGTGTTGTGGGAGAGATGTTTCTCCTTGTCTTGCATGGAACAGGGTTCACTCCAGTGCTGCCTGTATTTTCACCAGGTGTACTACTGTAGTTTTACCCTTTTGATGTGGTGCTGTTACAATGTTCAACCATTTGCTGATTTAAACATCTGTTATAAACACCTACACACTGACCTGTGGAAAAATTTAGGTCAGATAGATTTCAAAGAGCTCGTAAAAATAGTGGCAGAAGGGTGGCAGTGGGTGATAATAACACATTGAGTAAATTACAACAATCAATTTTAATTAAAAGAGACTAAGATGAGTCTTCAGAGGGATAAAATGTTACTCAGAAAATGTGGCAATAAATGTAAATATCTTGCTGTGCTCCTGCCTTTGCTTTTGGAGAGGGTGAAAGGGGTGACACACTTCAAAGATTCCGCATCAGTTCAGCTGCATTATTAGAGATGTGCTTAGCAAAGAAATATTGATCCTAACAGCACAGTGAATTTAAGATAAGATCAGACAGTATTGACAAGAATAAAGCTTGATGGTCTCTTCCATCCTAGAAAATAGCATCTTGAGATATTAAAAAAAGAAAATAAATTTACATTTCAACATGTGAAAAATCCAGATGTAGTCTGTGATATACAGGTGTGGTGTTTTGTTTATTTGTTTTTTAAAATTTTTACCTATAAATGACTGACTTCCAGGAAATTATTTTGAATTTGCAGGGTGTGGCTTTTATTCCATATTGCTGTGGAGCATTTTCCCTCAGTTAGCAAACAAACATAGTTGTAGATTACATAAGGGAGCTTTTTATTAAGATTCAGCCACAATTGTGCAACCATGGGAAACTTATTTAAATATATCTATTATGTTTAAATATATGTACTTCTAATGCAAGCACTTGAAACCAGACACAGAGATTTGAGACATGAAGGTTTTACCTTCTGAAATGACATGAGCTCCAGGGGAGGTTTCACCAACCCCAAGAGAAGAATTTCACCAGTGCCTCTGTTTTCTGGATTGCACTGCTGTCACTATGGAGCAGTTCTTGAGGTTTTCTTTTTCTTTTTTATCATGGGCTATGCTGACTTGAAGCTTTGAAAATGGGGATTTGTTTCCATTCTGGAATAGTAGCTCACTCCCATGCCTATGATTCTGTGATTAGAGATGTTTCTTATCTGGCCACAGAAATGTGATGTTTTATAATTTTGAGAGCTGTTCTAGTGGAATTCCCAGACAGAGCTGTGCATCATTTGGCTTTTAGCAGGTTTCTGTTATTATTAGAATTGTTATTAGAATTGTCTTAGCAGAGAAGCTGAATAATTGCATTCTGGAAACCTTCGCAGCAAGAGAAAGTAGAAGCGAGGTCTCATAAACAAAGACAAACAATAATGTTTTATTGACTACTTTGAACTAAAGAGCAACTTTATATTGCATGCTGGCTTCTGCTGAAATATGGATCCTTTGGAAGGTTTGAAACAAGAGGTAGTCTCTAAATAGCAAAGGCTATTTATTGCTCAGAGTCTGTGGTCAGCTGA
Source organism: Melospiza melodia melodia (assembly GCF_035770615.1). Lineage (NCBI taxonomy): Eukaryota > Metazoa > Chordata > Aves > Passeriformes > Passerellidae > Melospiza > Melospiza melodia. The sequence goes on along the minus strand of NC_086196.1, from coordinate 106,965,525 downwards.
GACAAAAGGAGAGGTCAGATTAATGGCATCGGACATTGTGGTAAATGGTTTCAATTCCATGGGAAACTTCCTAAGGAATGAGTTGAAAGAGGAACAGAGACTCTGAGGAAATTTAAACTCTAATTCTAAAAGACCAGCTTCTAAAAATATGTATTTTTTGGGATGGCTAAGAGAAACTAACGTGTATAATTTTTTATTTGCCTCTCTGATGGCTTACGGAAAACCTTAATTAGCATGTATCTATCTAAGAGATTAATACATATTTTTTGCCTAGTTTAGGAAAATAACAATTAGCCATTCTTTCCTCCAATATGTGCAAGAACTCTGTTTTAAAGATAGAAAAGTAATGCACCTAGCTGCTAATAATTATGAAGATTTCAAGGCCACAGTATTGAATATTTTGGGGGGTCGTTACTCTTGTAACCGTCTTATGCTTATTGGTAGTATTGCCCCAAGAACTAACTATTTCAAACTTATAATTTATTATGTGAGATCTACAGAAGAGACCTTTTTTAAGAGTATGCTTTAAGCTTTATTCTTCTTGGCCTCTGTTTTGTGTGATATATAATTAATTATACTGTTGAATCTCTAGAAGCCAGATAACTGAGTCTGTGGCTTCAGAGATGGGACATTAACTTCCAAGTTATACTTTATGACCCAGTGTCCAAAGCTAATTTTATCCTGTCTGCAGCTGCAGTGAGTAGCTGCTGGTTGATGCCAGTCAGAATTCCCTGATAAACGGATGGAATCAAGGCCTGCACTCCAATGCCCTGCTCCCAAACCATCTTCGGGTATGTCTGTGTGTCATGGTTCCCTGCTGTGGAGAGCAGAGAAGGAAATGGGATTGGTGGCTGAGATGCTGGCAGCATTAATGTGATGATTTAGTCAACCAACTGGGTTTAAGGCAGAAAACTGTCTTGCCCCAGTTTCCTTATTGGGGGACTAAAAATAGAGTGTCCAAATGGGAATGGGGACCTTCTCCTGCTTGATCTGAATTTTCACAGGGAATAGACTGATGCAAGGATATAATCACAATTTGTGGAAGAAATAAAAGGTGGGAGGTGGGAATATTAATATACATGTATCTTTTATTCTGTAATTGAAGAACAAGTGAGGCAGCATGGCCAAGAGACCCCTCTGGAATTCCATTTGTATTGCAGGGGGACCTGAGAGTCTCTGGCAATATCTTGCTGATGTTCCAGTCGATCTCCCAACCTGGCTCTCTGCTTTTAAATCTCCCCTGTAATAAACCTGCTTCAGGCTGATCTGAAGAATACAAGGTTATTTCCCCTTTTCTGAGAGGGGAAAGCTCATGGACACTGGTCATCTCCTAGTAGTTATGCCTGGAAGTTGTGATTTGCCAAACATCTCCTAACAACATCTCACAAAACTGAGGCTACCAGGTGCCAAGTGAGTGTGGAGTACCTTTGCAAATGAAATCAAGGCTTCTGGCAACTGCTCAATATTGACATGTTTTCTTCACTGAGAATTTTTTTATTATTTGCAGTTGATTAACTGACTTACAATACTTACTCTGTGATGAGCATAGGTGCCCAAGACTTCACTAAATTGTGCGTTAAGGACAAAATTGACCTAAATGGTGGTTCTGAGAAGATCAGATAAGTTGCTAAATATTGGGGATATTTTTTGATTTTGTGCAGATGGTTCATATGCTGAAATGGCAACCCATATACAGACTTAGATGCCTGGTTTTGGAGATTTGCCCTTCATTTTTAAAATGAGGTGGGAATGGTAAGAGAGGCATGAAGATGTAGAAGAAATGATGAATCATGTGATATTTTGGATTTCTCCTGAAGCTAATTTCAGGGCATGGCTATTTTTAAAAGAAAATGAGCATCCTACCATGTGTTAAGATGTCTTTTAGGGGAAGCTGATGTTCAAGAATTGAAGCTGGTACTATCCTATTGGAAAAATATGGTGATTCTGTATGCAATTTTCAACATGCTGTCGGTTCTGGAGCTTTCCCATATGGTTACATTTATCTTGGTCATCCCTGGCTGACATTTTTCCTTTTTCTGCATCTCCATATTTTATAATTCACCGTATTTTTCTGTTATTTGATATATTGACTATTTACTTTTGCATCTTTCAAGTATCTCTTCCCCACCTGCCTTGCTGTTCACGTGTGCAGGGGGAAGGGGTAGTTTCCACCCATCTTGAGCATAGGGTTAACTCATGGGGAAACTTCTTGCTTCCCTGTTTCAACACAGGAAAAAGAAGTATTCCTGTCTCTGGCAGTCTGGCACAATGACTCACAAGCAGAGGAAACATATTTCCAAAGCTATATCATGTGTGTAAGAGCTGGGGAGTTTCATTCTACAGCTGATGTACTGCCAGTCTGATTTGAATGAGATTTATATTCCCTAAAGGAGGGATAGCAGCCCAAACCAAAAAACAGTAGCCAATGGTAAACATTGAAAACAGCGGGAATCTTTCCATTGCCTTTGCTAGGCATTGGAACTGGTTTTGGTAACCACAAAAACTAAGAGGCAGAGGCTTTTAGCAGTAGCTCTTCTATCACTGCACAGAAAATGACTTGAGCGTGAGCAGTTCTGCACCTATGTATTTACTCATTTAGTGAAAAAAAAAAAAGATGAGTCAAAATATTTTATCGAAATACAGAATGGATTTATAAAATTAGAAGTCAAAGAATCACCTAGATTAGAAACACGTCTTACAAATCTTTTAAATGCTTCCAGGGATGGTGGCTCTGCCACTTCCCTGGTCAGCCCAATTCAATGCTTTACAGCCCTTTCTGTGAAAACCTTCTACCCTACAGCAGGTCAAAACTCTCACCCAACTTGCTGTTGTCTGCTGAGAGTGCACTTGATTCCCTTTTCCAGGTAATTAATAAAAATATTAAATGCTACTGGTCCCAATACTAAACCCTGAGGAGCCCCACTAATGGCTGGCCTCCAGCTGGATTAAACTGCACTCACCAACACTCTCTGGGCCTGGCTGTCCATTCAGTTTTTTTACCCAAATAGTTCCATCTTTTGAAATCCAAGAGTCATTTGTAGAAAAGATTGTATAGGAATGCACAGGAAGATCCCAATGTAAATATTTATTCATGCAGCTGATATGGAAATGAATGTGCACATTGCTGCCCTAATTTTTTTTTATAAGATTAATTATGTTTTCAATTTCTCATCACAGCTCCATATTTCTGTGCATAGCTTAAAGTATTAAACACTCCAAATCCCATTGCTCTTCCTGTAATGCATCCTTTTCCCTGTTTGCTGATGTTGTGGCAGCCAAAACTTTGTCTTTCTGCTCTGTTCTTTGCAGAACTTCCTGTCAAACAACGACAACAAAAAAAGAATCCTTATTTCAAAAATACTGTCTTTTGCATGTAGTGATGGCCTTTGGTGGTGAAACCCAAATTAACTTCATTTTAGAGATGAGAGAGGGCCTAATATTGCAATAGCATTGATTCCTACTGAAGGCCAACTGGAGACAAACTATCTTACCCATTCAACATCTTCCTGTTGGCCTTTTTTTTTTTTTGGCTATGTGTCCTTTGGAAACCTGAAGAGCATGTGACATTCATGCACATGTGACAAAAGGAGAATGGCATTTTACAAGAGATAAGATCAGAATCACAAAATTGCAGGATATTTCGAGTCAGAAGGGACCTCCAAGGATCATTGAGCCCAATGAGGTTAAAACTAAAAGTGATACACACATTTGCCTCAATTCAGAGCAAAAGTCAGGTTCAGGAGTATGTGAGGGTGTATGGGAAACAAGAAAGTGTCCAAAGGAAGGCGATGATGATGGTGAAGGGCCTTGAGGGGAAGTCGTGTGCAAACTGATCTCTTCTCTCTGGTGACCCGTGACAGGACCCAAGGGAATAGCCTGGAGTTTTGTCAGGGGAAGTTTAGTTTGGATATCAGGAAAATGTTCTTCCCCCAGAGGGTGGTTGGGCCGTGGAACAGGCTCCTCAGGCAGTGGTCACAGCACCAAGCCTGGCAGAGTCCAAGAAGCATTTGAACAACAATCTCAGGCACACGCTGTGACCATTGAGGATGGTCCTGTGTGGGGCCAGGACCAAGCTGGGCCTGGAGTTGGGCTCAATGATCCTTGTGGGTCCCTTCCAGCTCTGCGTATTCTGTGATTCTGTGAAATTGTTTCCAAGTATGAATACTGCTGCCGGGGGAGAGAGGAGGGAATAAGCTGCAGGGAAAGGCAGATCTTGCCAATTGTGCCAAGCTGAAACTTCACTGCATGGTGAGCTACCCATAGCTGCAGGAGTTTCTTAGACTTTGCCCCTATCCGCCTGTAACACTTATTATTAAATAAGTGAACCTCTCTGTCCACCCACTGTGTCTTTATCCTAATTGTGGAAGTTAGGGGAGCACTTCTGGGGGGTGGACTAGATGATCTTCAGAGGTTTCTTCCAAACCAAACTATTATGTGATTCTATGAAGCAGACTGATGCATTGTCCATTTGTACCCTTCTAGACAAGAGGTCTCTCTGTGCTCCTGTGGATGTCCTTTATTCTCTCACAGCTGAGCTGTATTTCTGTAATCTGCAAGACTCCCAAAATGGGTTTTTGTGATGTTCACTCAAAGCTGTCACAGGCAATAAGTTGTTCCTTTAGAAGTTTAGGGAGCAGGTACTGATGTGCTGTACAGCTGAACGCTGCTGTTGTGTATTCCACAACTTGAGTTAAAATTGACTCAATTGCAGCTTAATAGGTGTTGAGCAGACTGTATAAATGCAAGTCATTACTGCCTAAATGTTGTGGAGCATTATGGCGAGCAAAGACAAGTGTCAAATAAACCCTTTTATCCCAAGACAGAATAATTCCCTCCTTTAATCCTAAAACAAATGCAATTTGTGAAAAGTCAGACATGAAAGAGACATGTGCTTTGATAGGCTTTATAAGCCAGTATTGGGGTAAATGTGATATCCAGAGAGACATGTCATGCCTGTGGGTTAGAACAAATTCTGTAAATAATTAGTGGGGTAAAGCTCTGACAAATAAATGGTAGGTGCCTAATCTGAGCTCATGTGGATTGTGATTAGACTATCAGTGCCATATCCATGGTGCTTTTTTGTTTTTGATTTAATATTACATCATTTTTATCCCAAATCTGGTGATAAGATAAACACAGTTTGTGTCTGGGAAAAGAAAACAGCATTCTCACATTTCAGTTTACCCTTCCTGGCACTGAATACATTCCAGGCACACTTTTCATTTATATTCCAGCATCTGACTTTGAGTGGATGTATTTGTAATGGGAATTTTAAGGGGTACATGCTTATTTTGACATCTAGTGTTAAATGCCTTCAATATGTACCACAGCATTCAATTCCAGTTTGCATATGCTACTGGGTTTGACTTTGAGATTACAAACAATATTCCAGTAGGGGCTGAAAGCTCATACATTGACAGCTTTTCTTCTGGATGTCTCATAGGTATTGCATAGCCTTTCTTTTCATAGGAAATATAGAGGTTGATGCTTTCAGTAATAGTGCTAAAAAGCCTTCCTTGGTGTCTCTCTGTGGACAAAATTCAAGTCCCATTAAGATCAATTAGAAGGTTCTTCCTTCCTGCAAGGAAAGCAGAGCCTTATGTCTTTGAACTGCACTGGTTGCAAATGTCTTCAGCACACAAAACATCTTAGTCATCAGTTTGGAAAAAAACAGAGCTGACAGCACCTGGGATTGTTTTGAAATTCACATAAATACTGCCTTAAAAATAACTCATAAAGGTGCACTTAGCTGCAAGCACATTTTAGAGCATTGTTAATTGAGAAAGTGTTGAAGTGCTTTCAAAAGTTTTGGTTTTTTAGTAAATTCAGGAGAGACACAGTATTAATAGTAGTGAATTTGCCTTGTAGAAATGCACAGCTGCTGTGTCAAAGTTCTTTTGTAGCATTATGACTGTTATGAGTATGAAAAACCTGTGTGGTTTTGTACTCTGCTTTTTCTCTCTGAGCAAGGTTCTGCCATCCTCTGTTATTCATCATAGGTGATGATAATATCAAATTAATGGCTTTTTTTTTGCATGCCTGGAAAATACTGCAGGAAATCTGAATAAACATCAGTGTGCAATATGAGTATATATTGGCAGTATACACTAAGGGTCAGCTTCCATAAAAAGGTGATTGCAGCTAGTTTTGGGAATTTTTGTAGAGTTAACTGTAGTTGAGGTGCTTCCTATATCTATCTATCTATCTATCTATCTATCTAGGTGCCTGCAAACCCAGAATTGAGGGATACCTGGGAGCACACTCAGAGGTGGAATTGTGACTGAGTGCATGACCATCAGGGATGGAAAAATTTCTGTGAAATTAATTCTCCATAGATTTACAGCCACCTTCACTTTTATTAACTGATGGTTTGGCTCCTGCCTGATGATTTACCTTTCCGTGTCACTGGGCCTGGTGTAATTCTCTACCATAGGCTCAAGTCTGGACTGACTGAGATGCCCAAATTCCCAACCCCAGGGAAGGTGGTGCCTGTGCTGGCATTTAAACACTCCCTGTCCCCTGAGACTCCCAGTCTTGCTAAGTGGATTGTTTCTGCCAAAACCAACAGGTTTTCTTTCTCCCTTCATGCTTGTAGAATCCATGGCTCTCCTGTAGCAGTGGGATATGTGGGCAACTGTCCTATCTTACATATGACCCATGCAGGATATTCAAATTCAGGAAACAATCACATCATTTATTTTTCATGGAGCAATTTCCTTTTAAATGGTATAGAAATGCAGTGGACAGCCTTGTAATTTGTTTATAAAAATACATTTCCTTCATACATCTAGATTTATTGTTGTCATTAGGAAAGAGAGAAAAATAACTGTGTATCCACATAGATGTAGGTGCAAGTAGTCCATGAACAAAAATGCAGATTTGAAACAGGTCTAGAATTGCAAGCCATACTAATGCCTTCTAATATGTGTGCATATTAGAAATATGTGTTCACTTTTCTGCTGATGTATTTTCCCAGGGGAAATAAACACATTTTCCCAGTTTGCCCATAGCACTCACACCCTGGCTTTTATTTCATAGTGATGGAGCAAAAAGCCACATAAGGGTTTGCCTGACAGACAGATGTGCCTTTCCTTATCTAGCTATTATGAGGCAGCCATCAAAATTAAGTTAGGAATGCTGGGAAATAAAATCAATGGTAATGAAGCAAATATTCTGATACATGTTAGAATTTTACTAAATGACAGTGGTAAAATAGTCATTTGGTCATAGCAAAATACTAATTTGTTCTGGACTTACAATACCAAGAATTCTGTTCTATTAACATTCCATCTTTGCTTCTCTATGGAAGAGATAACAACTCTACGAGGTGTTATGGATGCCCATTTACATTTAAAATCTGTGAGGTCCACTGGCTCAAACACTTTCCCAAAGCCCAGGGGCCTGGGTACTATTTCTGTCTCCATTGCTGGCCCTAGGGGATCTGGCATAAATTATTTCCTCTGAGGTTTTATCTGCAATTTAGATACAAAGAGATGGGAGGTGGTGTTTTTTTAAAGCCCAGGAAAATACCAGTAAATCAGAGGTAGTTTCATTAATAAATCTGATGATGACAAAAAGTTTTGTTATAATGTTTAATGATACCAGTCTTTGAACACTCTAAAAGTCTACGTAGGTCTCTTTTGAGGCAATACATGGAAACAACAAAGACTTCTCTCCAGTCAACTGAGAGGTGCAAGCAATTTTAATAACTCATTATCTAGCAGATCTAACTTAAAACTCACACATATCTGCCAAGTATTACTGGAAACAAGAAGAAAATAATGCTTTGGTGTCATTAGTGCTCACTTTGCTCTTGTATTATACAGATCTGTTCAGACTTTGAGACATAATTTTAGAATTCCCATGTGTTGTTGAAAATTCACATAGGATGCATGTTATAAATCTGTAGTCTGTAGGTGCAGCCCCTTAGGGTTTAGGGCTAAAACACATTAGCCTCTAGGGGGGAAAGTGAACTTTGCTGTCAGATATCAGTTGTCCAGTCTCTTGAAAGCCTTGGGGTTAGTGAGCCAGGATTCCAGTGTTTGTGGTCATGGCAAAAGTAGTGAGACAATCAAATGGCAAATAAAATGCTTAGGCTGGAACACTGTCTAAAGGACAATAATTGCAAAATGAAAAGCTTAACAAAACCCAGAGGAAGAAGGAAGCTGAAGATGTTGAGACTTGCTACAGAGTCAGGCTTATTGCAGATTTGGCCTTAAATGATCTGTGAATTGTGTTTATGAATCTGGAAGTGTATTTAATCTGATGTATAAAGAAAACAAACAAACCAAAATAGTTGGTTATCTGTAGCAGTTGGAGAGGAAATGAAACTGCAATTGTGGGGATTCCTACATTTCCATTTCTGTTACAGCTTTTCATTCCAAGGATCTTTTCCATATGGAGACTCTCTTTAATAATGATGCCCTATTTTTTGCCTGTGAAATAAAATGTAAGGCAAGTGCAGTAGGTAGCTGTGTGCAAATTTATTTTTACCTTGAAGTGTAGTTACTTTTTAATGAGAACTGTAGAAGCTGATTAATTGTGGTTCCTGCATCTATAATTTAGGCAGGACACGTTTGCAAACAGACTGCCCATCAAGCTGAACTCATCAGGAAATCCTTCTGTTTACAGTAACAGAAGAGAGCATTTAAGCATTTTTCCCAGTGCCAAAATTGTGACACAGAGTCAAGGCTGTGTTGGAGGTGCTGAGAAGTTACAGCATCCATGAAAAACCAGTGGGTTGGTGCTGCACACCCTGTATTCACCATGAAGGGAGTGTTTCTTCTGGCCACTGTTAGCAGGATGGAGCAATGCTGTTTTGCCTAATACACCACATTAGAGCTGATTTGATAGTTTGGTATTTGTCACAATAGACATTTTTATTTTTGAATGAGTTGATATGATTTATAAAGTTTTTCAAGTTATGAATTATAATTCTAAGGTGGAAATTTACATATGAAATCTCTGAATGAGGGTCTTGCTAGCATTCTAATGTGCCCTCTGTGGCAATCCTGTGTCATAGCATGCTTGAATAGAGGCAGCTGCTGTAATCTCATGAGCAAATATTTAGATTCTGTTTTCATCCGAATTTGAGGGTAAGTACAGTTTCTTAAGTGAAAGGATTGGCATTAAACACATAGTGCTAGTTCTGGAGGTTTTCCACTTCCCAAATACATGCAAACATGCAAGAAAATTATTAAATAATTCCTTTGCCCTAATGGCTTCTATTCAACCATTTACTTTATGGGGTTATTTTGTACAGCAGTAATTGTAACCCATGGTTCAGTTTTTCCCTTGGCTTTGTTTAATAACTGAGTGGAATTGCATTAATACTACAAGCAAATGTAATGGCCTTCCTCTGGAAGGGAGGTGTGGTGCCAAATTGTCAGCCAGGGCAAGGAGGGTCAGGCTGTACAAGAAGGTGAGTGGCTCTCCTGCCTTCCAGCTGCCTGGGAGGAAGAGTTCAGCACATTGCAGCATCAGGGTGCAAGGTGGGTGTTGATCTGATTTATGGCTTGTTATACATAATATAATGTTGAACTCCCCCAGAACAAAAGCTGTTTACCCTAAGATAGCTTATTTGGATTTGACAAAAGAGAGAACAAATATGAAAACAGTTACTGTAAAATGATGATAATTTGACTCATGCAATATGCTTTTTAGTTCAGTGGGTTTCTCGTATTGATTTTTCAGCTTGAACATTAATGAATTCCATTTTCAAGCAACATGCACCCTCTGGGATGTTCAGGCTTTCTGAATGTCATTGAATTAAGGCTGTGGGATGCTCACATGATGTGTTTTTTCCTTGGCTGCTGTTGGAGGTTCCAGCTGAGTTTTTGTTCTGCTACACTGTTCCTGCTTCATGGTTGTTGTCTCTTTTGATTTTTTTGGCACATAATCTTATGGCTTGATAATTTTAATTAGAACATTTGATAAATATTCATACTTATTTGTATATGATTTGCAACATTTTCGCTAGTGATAAGCCACTGTGTTGGGTATTCTCACATGTGGGCTGAAGAGGCATGGCTTTCCATGGATTTGCAACCACAGCTTTCTGTGGTTTGGAGGTTTTTATACCATCTGTGCAATATTATTAACAACTCTTGGTTGTTTTGAATCATTCACAATCAGCTCTCTTGTATTAGCTCTCAACAGACTCACCAGAAAACCGTCAGGAGCTGCTTTCTTTACAGAACTATATTTGATGGTATTTCACTCTGAGCTTGCACCCTATTTTGAACATTTGAGGGTATCCCTGTCGCACACATCTTTTCATGGAAATCCTTTCTTTGGGATTTTTTCTTCCTGAGAAGCTGAGAGGCCTCAGGAACAAAATGCAAACATTGATTATCTGCTGCTGTGGAATGCAACAGGTGCATCTGGGATTGATCTCATGTTGGATGTTTGTAATTAATGGCCAATCACAGCCCAGCTGGCTCGGACAGAGAGTCTGGGACAGCTGCCTTTGTTATCATTCTTTTCTTTTCTCTTCTTAGTTTAGCTAGCCTTCTGAGATGAAACCTTTTCTTCTATTCTTTTAGTATAGTTTTAATGTGATATATATCATAAAATAATAAGTCAAGCCTTCTGAAACATGGAGTTAGATCCTTGTCTCTTCCCTCATCCTAAGACCCCTGTGAACACAGTCACATATCCCCTCAGCCTTCCTCCCAGATGATGATGACTAAATTTATATCTTGTGCTTCCCCAAAACAATGACATAACTTTAAATGACATTTAAGAGAAACACATATTTCCTTTATTTGAGTATTTGATCCCATAGTCAGTGGTATGGAGAGGAGCTACTTTGGTATGTTATGTACTTACAGGAATTACTTATACTGGCATCCCTTAGGTAGTTTGAGGCACCAATTTGTGATTAAAATATTGTAAAGCAACACACAGTATTTCTTGTAGTAGTGTTCTTATGTTTCATAACAGCAGTGATTATGGAAATGTGATGCTGACACACTGTTTACAGTAACAAAATTAAAAAGTGAGATCTCCAAGTTTTTTCTTGGCTGTGGCAGATAAATTTACAGAAACAAAACAATCTTTGAAGAATAATATGATCAGGAATATGGCCCATGTGTAATTATATATGCACTCTGCATGAATGCAAATGCACTTAAGAGCTGCACAGAATATTGCTTGCAAGAACTGATGTGCAAGTCAGCTGTTTGCTGCGCTGTGAGAGACACAAGGGATGGCTCTGTTCTTCTGAGAATAGTGTCACAGTGGATGACACAGCAGCAAGTTAAATCTGTGTGTCACTAAAAGAAACTTCCATGCAGAGAGAGAAGGCCCTGCTGAATTCTGGAGCAGTTGTTGGTTTGGGAAACTGAGCCATGGGCGAGTTCAGCCTCTTGTCCCAGGCAGCCAGTGACAGGATGAGAGGACACATGTTAAGCTGCACCAAGGTAGTTTGAGGTTGGACATTAGGAAGGAATTGTTCACAGAAAGAGTGACTGGGCATTGGAATGGCTGCCCAGGGAGCTGGTGGAGTCACCATCCCTGGAGGTGTTTAAGGAAACCCTGAATGCTGCACTCAGTGCCATGGTCTGGTTGTCAAAGTGGTGTTTGGACTTGATAATCTCAAAGGTCTTTTCCAGTTTATCTGATCCTGTGATTTTGTGTGTCCTTATGATTGGCATCAATGCATAGACTGACTAAGCTTTAAGACAAGACATACCAGTGCCAGTTTGCTGATATCTCTGCTAACTTTCTTTGTCATAAAATAATGGTTCTTCATACACTCAGTCATTTGGCACAAAGTCCAAGATTCCCCATCCTTCCTGTCTACCTGCTTACCTTCTGCCTGCAGCAGTGCCACAGGGCCCAAGGGACAATATCCCTTAAAAGAAAGGAACTGAAATTCAACTCCTCAAAAAACTTCCTCATAGTTTGGTTGTTGTGCCAGGGCCAGGGAATACCTTCCTCTGGAGCTGCTCTGTGTCTGTGTGTTCATGACTGTAAATATCCCTGCATCTGGTACTACTTATACACCTAAAGCCATGAACTGGGAAAAATAAAGTATATTGCTAGGCCATACTTGCCATGAAGTAGATATTTTTCTGTTTCCTGCTTGAAATATCCCAAGTACCAAGATAGGCTGCTTTTTCAAGGCATCGCACTTTCTGTTATTATCACCCACAACTAAGTCATCAGATCATCAGCTTTTTAATTTATTTTTAAACTTTTATAATTTCTGGCATTTATGATGAATAATGGCAAGAAAATCGTCCTCATTATCAGTTTCCTTGTCTCTTTGGCAACACTTAGAAATATATTCCAGGACACGCTCTCTAAGTAGCAAATGCTTGTTTATTTTTGTGAATGTCACTTGATCAGCTTTTCAGACAGAAAACCAAGCTCATCTATCATTTGCAAATTGCAAGGTATTGAACTATATCCAGGGCCTAATTTGCAGAAACCAAACCCCTCTACTAAGCAGCCAGCTGGGCCCAGGGATGCCAGTACCCTTCTGTAAACAGGTCAGTCTGAGAGACCATTTAACTGATTGTTGCTTGAACTCCTTAATTTCCAAATCAGTTTGGCACCTTTGGGAAAGGCACCCCAGTCAGTCAGAGCAGAGAAATAGGCAGGCACGCTGGGAATTCACTCAGACAGCATATATTGCACCCAAGGAATGTATGGAGCCATCTGTTATTGAGTTAAATAAAAGCATCACAACAACGTGTCAGTAACGCTGTGTAATATCAACAATTCAACTGAGTCTTCTTTTGTTGTAATAAATCCTGTCTTAAAACATCGTAGGTTCTTTAATGTAAGCCCTCATGGTGTTAATTGACAGCTGTCTAGGCAGAAATGATTTATTCTGTTCAAATTTAATTGCTGTATAGAAATTTTCTCATTAAGAGAAAACACCTGAATTTGATAAGCCTATCCAACAGGAATTTTTTAAGGAACAGCCTTTTCCTCTGGCTGTGATGTGTTTTCTGAGAAGAACATAATCTGCTGTGCAAGTCTGTGCCTCTCAGAGGCAATTTATAATTAATAGAGTTGCTTAATGGCACATTTCCCTTGACCATAGCATGTCATGCTGCCCAAACATCCTCTTACACTCCAGTGCCCTGCTGAATGGCCAGTGGCACTTGTCAAACAGGAGACAGTAAAGATGCTTCCAACAAATATTTAGTCCAGCAACCCTACAGCAGGTCAGGAATACCACCACGCCACCCCAAGTCTCATATTCTGCTCATGTGTGAATTGGTAATGTATGGTCTACTGCCACTGTGCAAAAAGTGTGTCTGCTCAGGAGCTATACCTTTAAATTAATTATATGAATTCTGAAAATTGCTTTAAACTGCAGACAGCCCACTTGGGCTGCCGAGGGATTGGTAAAATGCACCTAAACTGCTGTTCCTGCAAATTGTGTGTCCTGGCATAAAGGTCATTTTTCTGTGAAGAAACCTTTATTGAGTTTGGGGTGGTATCCCTTACAAAGACAAGAGGACCCAAATGAATTGAAAAACAAGGGAAAGCTCCTTGTTAGAACTTGAGCACAGTTGTTGTTTTGTTTATAAAATAATCATGTTTCAATTTTCTCACCTCTCCTGTGCTTTGGTCTGTTGTAATTAAAAGGCTATTGAAAGAGCTTCATAAAGCTTTTTTTTTCCTGGTAAATTATTTATAGCTCTTAGATTATATGAAGCTATCTGCAAATTAAGCTGAGCTTAGTGGCCATTTTTGTGTCACATACACACACACAAGCTGTCAAAAAGAAAGGAGGGAGAACAAACACAAAGATTAAAAAATACAAGTGAAATGAAAAAATTCATGCTAAAAAGGAAGTATTTTTTTAAACATTACGTGCATTTGAAAAAAAAAAAAAAACTGACCTCAAATAAATAACAAAGCAAATCGTTATAAACCGTTCCATTTGAGTAAAAGTATTCTCAGGAGAAAGAGAGGTAGAAATACCAGGAGGGAAAAGCATTCCCATTTTCAGCTGACCAGAAGCTGTGACTTGTTTTTCAAACCATAATTTAATTTACCAAATAAAGGGTAGTGTTTCAATAATTCCAAGCTAAAAGTACTAGAAATACTGCTAGAAAGTAAAGGCTGGATGATATTAATCCGCTGTCTTGGAGGTGATATTTAAGATGCAAACCTGGAATAAAACATGCTGTGGCATCTGTGGACACATAGACAGCCCATTGAAAAGTGAGGTTTGGAAAGCAAAATTGAGCTATGATTTGTTTGGGGCTTGGTTTACTACTCCTGGGATGGGGCTAAATCACCCTTAGTTTTGTTTAACATGTTCAGAGAGTGGAACAAAGTGAATTTCAGCTGCTGTTGTGATATGTGCACAAGGATGTAGCTAAATCTGTTTCAGGGTCTGTGTTCTGTTTTTATAGCTCTTTAAAATGGACCACATTATATTGCTGGGAGTTCATTCTTCATGTATGGTTGGGTTAATTGGCTTAAAGTCAAAAGGCAATTCAACGCTCACCTCTGCAGCAGTGCAGAATGGCTAAAGCACTTCTGGGATTTCAATATATGTTCTTAAGGCATTTAAGTGCTTCAGCATTCTCATTTTTACATCAGAAGCAGGGGGAAGCAAGATTGTGCATCAGCCAGAAATGGCAGTTTTCTTATATTTCTCAGTTCATTGAAATAAATATGTAATAAAAAATCCATCACAATCAGCACTTTCCATTTATGTTTTCAAGCTAAGGGACTAGCTAAAATGCAAACCCACTTGTGCTTATTCCATAAACTGAAATAATGGACTTAGTATAATTTTACTTGTCAATAGTGTAATAGACAGCAAAAGTGTTTATGTATTTTATTACCCTAAAGCTGCTGTCACTACTTTTCAAACCAATCTACTAATCTAACCCTTGTCACAGGCTGCTGTGGGGCTTATTTTCTCCTGTTAGATTCCAAGCTTTCCTGTGGTATTGTGAAACCAGTTTAACATCTGACCTTTTAGCCAGCAGACTGGAGAGCTGCCCTGCTGAGTTTGTGGAGAGGGTTTGATTGCTCTGCTGGGTAGTGCAGTATTTTGGATATGCAGATGTTGCCAACTGAAGTGTATTATCCATCTTGAACACCACTTGAATTTATGCTGAAGCTTTCAAGTTCTGTTCTTTGAATAGGTCCCACAGTAATTGAATTCTCATCTTGTGCACAAAAAGAAGGCATACCTTATGTGCAGAGCCGAGAACTCCAGTGATTTTTAAGAATTGGCATGAGAAGGCTTTCAAATAAAAGGACGTCCAGCACCTGCAGCAATATTCTATCTCCAGGTTCTGCTGGTTTCATATAGAAATTGATTTCTATTACTGACCTAGGAATGACAGGAAAGAGGACAATGTGCTGAGCATTGTTATTGCACCTCCTGGAGATTTGCTGAAATTTTCAGCCCTTCATTCCTCTTACCTGCCAGAGCTGTCTTCCAGGGCTCAGCTCTTTTTGTGGAGTTGCTTAAGTTCCTGTGAGCATGCTGCTAAATGAAAGGAGGCTCTCAAAGGCAAGATGTGGGACCAAAGAGGCAGACAAGGTTACCTAGTATGAGAACAAAGTAAAGAAATATTTCTTTAGATGTTAATTCAGACCATGCCTAGGAAAGACCTTCAACCTTAAAATACTGAGCCTGGAGATTCCAGCGGACTTTCCACATACGTTTTGCAATCACTTCTGTAGGGAAGGCAGGAATACTCAATTTACTGTGAGTTTACTGGGGAGAAATTGCCCCTGTGTCCTGGCAAAACACAGACAATGACTGATTTTTCCCACAATAGGAAAGTGAGGCCTCAGGGACAAACAGAGACTGAAGAATATGAGTTTACAAAAGCCGAGGTGAAATAAGAAACATCATTGTGAAGCAACCAAGGTCTTTGCAGAGTAGTAACAATAACAACTGAGTTCTGGCTATCAGCTTAAAGTTAAGAGCGACTTGCACTGAGGTCTTGCTTTGTTGGATCCCATTCAGCTGAGGAGGACTGGTGGGAGAATTTTGGTATTTCTGTGTTAGTTGAACAGCCATGGGAGTTTTCTGTCCCCTTTCTGAGTGCAGTAATTGGCTCAAGGGCTGCTGCCAGTGAAGCAGCTGCTGTGGACTTAATGGGAATCTACATTGAGCTCACAAGAGCACGCAGGTCAAGGTTAGGCAGTCACCATTACAGCAGAACCAGGGACTAATTAAAAATATTAAGAAGGTGGAAAGAGAAAAAAACCTTGCTTGACCATGAACCCCATTTTCTATGGACTATGTTTAATAGAAAAAAAACTAAATAAAATTCTTGATTGTCTTGCTGTCAGAAGCAGAGAGCCACAACTCCTTGTGAAAGGTAGGTAAGGCCTGGCGTTGCTTGGGTTTTCTGTCTTTGTGTCTGATAAAAGGAATATTGTATATATATTCATTATATACAATGATATATACTGTCTTTGTATATATAATTACATACACTATATATCAAAGACAGTATATATCATTGTATATAATGAATATATATACAATATTCATTGTTTATATAACTACAATGAATATGATGTAGTTGAAGACATGCTCTAGGTTATTTGATTCTAATAATAGTTAAAATGTTCATCAGTAATAAACCACTTCCCCATCTAGCACATTAAAAAGGTTGGGGTCCATCCTGAGCACTCACAGGAAGTCACAAAATCTTGTTTATAACTAATTGCAATGTTAGCAAAATGGTTTAATTTTCTAATTTTTATTGATGCTCAGTTACCATCCCCTGCATGTGCCTTTCCATCCATAGTTAGAAGCCCATTTTATTCCCATGCATTTCTGTTACCCCAATCTTTGTGGGGTTTTTTAACTTTAAGAAGTATTACTCAAGAAGTTTTGCAGTCATGCAGAATTTACCCTCCAAAAGCAATCCTGTCATCAGGGAGCACTCCTTCCTACCTCCTAAGGTCTGACTGGCAGAAACATGTTTTCTGATTGAGTTCTGCCAGTGCTGTTTGTGTATGACAAATAGGACGTTGAAAGAGAAGAGTTTCAGGCAAGACAGTGTGATAAATTCTTCTGCAGAGACATAAATGATTTATTATATTAGTATGAATTATTAATATTATTTCATCAGATGGACTTGAAAAGCTTCAGCACGTTATTGTAAACACTGCACCATTTTGAGTGACTCCAGGTAGGATTAAAGGAAAAAGCAAGATAGGAATCAGAGCGGAGTGTAGGAACTCAAAGTCTCTGAGGGTCACAGAGGGAAAGAGCTTTCATCAGTGTTATGAGATGAGCAAAAAAAACCATCAGAAATTTTTTTTGCAATTATGAAATGTTGTAAAAATACAAATGCTAGAAAATAAATGTTTTCCTTAGAAGAAAAGTTACCAGTTGCAATGTTAGATACAGGAAATATTTCACAGTAAACTTGGTAATGGTAAACTAAGGACAGGTTGGCAGCCCTTTGTTTGAGTTGTCTGAGGCACTGCAGTGACTGGAATTCAGGAAGTTCTCCCTTTTCCTGTTCAAAATCTCAATGGGGATCTCCCACTTTGAAACCATGGTAGTTCACATCACACACTGCATAAAACTCCAGCTGTTGCTTGAAGTGTCTACCTCTGCCTTTGAGGCAAAGGCCAGAACTCCCTGAAAGGTGTTACCCCAACCTGGCAAAGCAGAGCTTCTCACTCTCTACCCAGAGCTTGCAACAAGCCTAACTTCACTGCTCTTTACCAGACTGTCTTCAGTGTACATCTTCACCTAAAATGTGGTTAAAATTTAGTCTTTTTTGCTATAAGGGTTGGTCATCTGTTTGGGGAGAATCTTCACCAGGGACTTGCATTTTCTTCAGTGTCTTTGGCACCATCAGGCAGCCCACAGCATCCTCCTCGTGCACATTGGAGTACATAACATAGTTAATGTTTCCCAAACTTCTTAGCTGAAAATAGTTGATAATTTTGTGAGTTCCTTTCCAATCTTGCTTCATGTTGATAACATCTTCTCCCCCTACTTGCCTAACCCTCCGTGTCATTTTCCTCTAACCTTTCTCAAGCCTAATGCTTTGATATAATGCATATTTTCCTTTATTTCGTGCCTTGAATAAACAGTTAATGCTTTCAAAGATGCATGGGTCAGCCTATCGTGAAGATAAAATTTCAAGGTCTTTGGGAACTTGAAAGCATCACAGATAACAGTTTGGTTTTCTTAGAGGAGGTTTCCCCAAGTCTAAACTAGATTTTCTTCTCTGCTGAAAGCTGAGACACTTGAGGACAGATCAAAAGTTTCCCCCTTCCCTCTCAAGCTATTTCTTTGTCATATTTTTGTTACAACAAAAGCCTGTTGCTGTTTAAAAGGGTTAGAATAATTAGAGGTGTATATTGGCTGGAGCATAGATCCAATATTCTGCTTGGTTCTTTGAGGAATTCCTGACAGTCAGGTGCAGCTTAAAATGATGGTCTTTCAATTAAAACTTATGTTGTTATTTTTTCTTTTTAGGTTTTTATTGTTGGGTGAGGTGCTGGGCAGATTCCCAGTGGTAGAAGAATAATTTGGTGCATGAAAACTCTCGCAGAGCTTTCAGTCATGAACTTCAAAATATAATTTTATGCTTTGAAATATTTTTTTCTGTACCTTTTAGGTTTTGGAGCAGGGCACGACTCTGCTCTTTTTAAAATTTCCAGAATAGGGAAAGGCACTACAGGAAGTGATATTTGTTGAGGAAGCATGATGGTGTGAGTCACTGGCTCATGTACCCTGGGGAATGTTTGTGTGCTGACAAAGATGCATTGAATTAGAGGCTTTCAGTGTAAAAGCTCTAAAGCCTAGGGTGAAACTGGTCTTTTCCTTATGTAGATTCTAAAAAAAAATATAAAAAATATGTAAGAGACGTCACAGATATTTACAAACAAAAAGCATGGAGTTGGATGAGTCAGTGGCAGAAAATTTGGAAGAAAGGAACTTATGTCCTTGCTAAATTATTTGATTTTGGGACAGGTGAGTGTGTATGAAACTTTGTGTTTTGACCTTTTAGGGAGCCAAAGCTAAGAACTAAAAAATCAACTATGCCCCTCTGGGTGGATATGCAAGGCTAGGCTATGCTGTTAACTGATCAAGATAAAAATAAAAGCAAGCATTCTGTCTGAAATAATAAACCTTCAAAGAGTTAATTTGACATTTTAATTGATTATCAATTTTTCTGGTTTTAGTGTTCAGATGCTATTAATCAGTTATATCTATTTTCAATGTTGTTTTGTCCATTACATGGCATTTATATAATGCCATGTAATGGAAAAAAAGCTGTTCCATCATTAGGAAGCTTTTTAAAAGTGTAAATACAAAAATTATTCTTAAAAATGTCCCCCCAAAATATCTGACAGTACAGAGAACATGGACATTATAGCTCAGCCGTAAACTAAAATAATTTAAAATAATTTAAACAGGCCTGAAAACAATACTTTTGCTGTTAACTAATATTTGCATATATTAAGAAGAAAAATTTTTCCTCTTTAAGTCCAGTTTTATATATTTTAAACTGGACTCTTTAAGTCCAGTTTTATATATTTATCTTATATTTTAAAATATATTTTATATATTTAAAGCTGTAGGTAGTTCCACAGCTGGGAGTGTTTTGGAATAATATATTGAAATATTCCTTTTACACATGGCCATAAAACACTGTGTCTTCTTAAAGATGGCAGCCCATTTAAACTTTCCTAAAATCCCTTTCTCTTTTTTTTTTCAAACCATTTCATGAATTGCAAGCAAATACATGACCCGTTCAAGGTCTCCCAAGTCATACTTTGATTTTCTCCAAACCTGTGGGTCTTGATGAACTTTCTGTCTGTGAAATAGTTTTGATCAGCTCTACTTCCTATCCAAGATGGCCATGATTTTATCACGGATCAAAATGAGACTTCAGTCAGGTTCCAGTGTTGTAACCATTGAAAAACAGTTTTCTGAATTGTCCACTAAGTTTCTTTCCCACTAAACTAAGTTATTTTAGATGTACCAGCCAAAAGAAATAAGGAAGCTTTCAAACATGAAATCTGAACTGCTTCCTTAGGTATTCAGTGATTTTTTTTTTTAATTTTTTTTTGTATTTTAATTGACCACCTTAGAAAGTCAGGGAACAGAATAATACATATTGCTCCCTGCATTTTCTGCAGTGTTGGGCTCTTTGTTGTTACATCACACCAATGTGTTTCAATGCCAAACTAGAGCTTAGCTATTAAAAATGCTTTTAGTTTTTATTTTTTAATAGGATTATTAGCCTGCTTTACTACCCTTTATGGCTATAATGGCTTCTCAGGCAAATTTTAGTGCAAATTAAAATCAAGATGAAATCTACCAATATTCTTTTCAGTACTCCTATAAATGCATTTGTGAGCTGTACTGTGTTGATTTTTCAACACAACCCTGTTTTTCCACGGGAAGTTTCTTCTCCTGGGTTTGATGATTATAATGATAATAAATGTAATATGCTAATAATATAAGTTTATACACTGGGCCTGATTCTACAGTCCTAAAATTTTATACTTTTGTAAAACCAAGTTTTTTATTATTATTTTACCATTTCATGAATTAACTCATATTTTCTTACATTTTCTGCTTGTTTTGGAGAAAAAGAATAATAGATAAAAACTTTTAGATAGCTAAAATAGGAAATACATTTGTACACCTATGAATATTGCTGTTTCTGAAAAGCTTTTCTTCTTTTAGGCATTCTGAGACATTACACCCCCTGGGGACAGGGGTTACAAGAAAGCTGATGTTGTGAATGAGGAGTATTACAAAATTTAATATAGAACAATTTCAGCTGGTACATAATTATGGTCAAATTAGCCCAATTTTTCTTTTAGTATGTGTTGAGTGGAGAGCTTGGGCTGAACTCAGATCCTGAACAGAAATGAGATGTTGAAATGGAGTAAATACATTTCAGGTGGCAATTCCTACTACTGATCACGTGGAAAATATCTTGAATTAGAAATTGTTTAAAAGTTGGGATTCTAATCTGTGTGAGTGTTCTTAGATTAATTTCTAGGTAAATATTAATAATATTCTAAAAGTAGAAAGCTCCAATCTTTGATACCACAGGAACACAGGGACCTGATGATGGCAATGAAGTTGCCTGTTCAGCTCTTAGCGAGCATCCACCAGTATTCTCTGTAGGTCTTTTTTTGCCCTTTTCATAGTTTGTTGTGATCTTCCTTTCCTATTCCTTTGGAAACCCTGTAGGTTTCCAGCAGAGTATTTTTATGAGGTGAAATGTGACCGTGTTCACAGGGGTCCGAGGATGAGAGAAGAGACGAGGATATGACTCCATGTTTCAGAAGGCTTGATTTATTATTTTATGATATATATTACATTAAAACTATTCGAAAAGAATAGAAGAAAGGATTTCATCAGAAGGCTAGCTAAGAATAGCAAAGAAAGAATGAATAACAAAGGCTTGTGTCTTGGACAGAGTCTGAGCCAGCTGGGCTGTGATTGGCCACTAATTAGAATCAACTACATGAGACCAATCACAGATGCACCTTTTGCATTCCACAGCAGCAGATAATCATTGTTTACATTTTGTTCCTGAGGCCTCTCAGGAACAGGAAAAATCCTAAAGAAAGGATTTTTCATAAAAGATGTCTGTGACAGTGAAGGAATTCCAATGTGGAGCCTTTGTCTGAACTGCAGCCTCCTGCCAAAAGCTGCTAGAGCTTTGTCTGACTCCTCAAAGTGTAGGACATAAGGAAATGTTTACTGAAATCCACAGAATTTCTTGATGCAGCTCAAGTTAATAGTGAACACCCTCTGTGTGTGGGCTCTTTGTGCCCACCATGATCAGAGTAAAATGGCCTGGGCTGCTCTAGGATTCCTGTGGACATTAAGAGGGTGAAGCTGCACTGCAAGACTGGAAGTTCTATCTTGTTGTTAAGTAACTGCTTCATGGTTTGATGGCATTTTTAATGACTTTAGGGCATAGCTGTGTTAGCTGAGATTGCCTAAATATCAAGAAAAACACTGTTGAAATAGCACTGCAGATAGGGAAAGAAAGGAAATGCTATTTCTAGGAACATGGTAGCACATAAGTTATTACAATATCCTGATGAATAGTAGAAGTGGATGAACTGAGTCATAAATTTGGTGAAGATCTGTGCTCTTTCCTCAGCAATATTCATCTCCTGGCAGGCATCAGCAGATGTCAGGCTGGCCTGTGACCATCCAGTTCCTCCAGAGGTAACAGACAAAGCAGACAAGAGAAGCCTCAGTCTGTTTCAGACTGTTTTCATCTGCTGTTTCCCTGCCCATCCTTCCAGAGAAGTGGGGATTCAGGAAACATCAAGCAGGCTGCAAATCTTCCCATGCTTTTTATATGCCATGTGCAGGAGAGGTAAAGATTTCTTGCTGCCTTTCCCCCAAATGTAAACCAGAGAAGACCAACTTCTGCTTCATCTTTATGGGGACATAAAACATTTCAGAGGCTCATACAACATAGAAGGATAATAAGAAAATTTGCCAGTGTAAATCAAGAAGTGAAGCAGAAAGGTTGCATTTGAACAAAAGTGTGGAAGTTTCCAGGCAAATCCTGACAGTGGCTACTGGGGAGTCTCCATACCCAAAAGAAGACATTTTAATTTTTAATTATTTTTTTTTGCAAATGGAAATGAGAAAGCGCTGGACCTGGTGACTGGGTGAATGCATAATTAAAAAGATAATATAAGTCATAATGGAAGAATAAAATTGGACACTAGATTTTAAAATTACTTTAGTGTCAAAGTATTACTTGATACCCCACAGAGATGCATCTGAAATATTGATAACTGAGCTTGTTATGCAGAACAGATGCAATCTACAATTTTGATAAGTGGAACCAAAACAACATCAGAAGTACTTATTTTCTACTAAGAGTGAAAAAGTCACTTCTGCTGCCAGCAATTTGACTTAAATACCTATTTTAACCTGGTGGTCATGTTCCTGCACTGCCAGCTCTTCAGACTATTAGAATGAAACAATTAAAAGGAATTGAAGAAAAAACGAATAATTTCATGGGTTGGTTTTCCTGCCCTGAAAATAGGATTAAGTATTGCTCAGTACCTCAGGGCTTGGTGACTCTCTGAGTGCTGTCCCTCTGTCTGGCGGTGGCAGTGACAGAAGGATGTGAGGTCTCAGAAGAGAGTGTTAGCATCACCTTGGTCTGTGTTGGCATCCCCCTCCTGCAGAGCTCCATGCCCACTCCACAGGCAATCCTGCCCATGGTGTATGCCTCCCTCTGCAGCAAGTTTTGTTTCTAGCCCTCCAGCTCCTGGCTTTAGCTGGCAATTTGTCTTGCCCTTCCTGTGTTGTCCCTGTACATCACACAGCAACTCCAGCTGTGGAGCTGCCAGCCTTCCTCGGAGCACAGGAAAATTAATGGGAGTTTGCTTCAGAGGTTTCTTGCTGCTGTGTCCATGCACTTGGCAGACAAAAGGCCATTTTCTGCAGCCTCATTAGATGCACATCTTGATTTCAGATGCTGGTAGGGAGTCTGTGGCTTGCCTGCTCTATTTCCCTGTTTTTTGCTTTCCCTGGTACAAATCCCCCAGTTTTCAGGTCTAATTTGGATCTTTTTATGGCCACTGACTGACACCTATCCCATTCATTTCGCAAACCAGGAGATTTTTCCTGTCCTCCATATTGAAAACTTCCTAACTTCCTGAGACCAATCCTATTTTGTTTTTAATTTGTTTTCCTTTTGCTTCTGTAGGAAAGGGATAATTCCTTCCCTGATTCTGTCATAGAAAATGCCATAATCTGAGCATGGTACCATGATGCCTCAGCAACTCTTTCCTGTTGTGCTATAAATGTGAATGCAATTCAGGATGTAATCCTGTCTGACCACAGTTCTGGTTGCAACTGGTAACTGGTAACTTTTCAGAAAATCTCATTAGCTTGCTCTAGATAGGAAGCTTAATAGATCACAGATGACATATAATTTTAGAGTGTGCTGTGTGAAATCCCTAGCGGTGAATTTAGTGTGTGAGAAAGAGATATCCTTGTTAATGCAGTGCATAGTGCTGCTTTGCTTCAGTGTGTCCAGAACATTTTAGGACAGAAACACATTTTAGCAGATCTGTGGACCAACCTATTCAGAGAATATAAGAAATGAACCTTGAAAGTGCAAAGACTGGATCCAGCCTTTACTCTCAGTTGCCCATCCCTGAAGGTAATCATTCCCAAATTGATGTGTTCATTTTCTTTCTCAAGTCTAATAGATTTCCCACTCACACAGTTGTTTTGCTCATGACAGCTTCTCCCAGACAATAGCCACTTCTTCCATCTCCACCTGAGGCTCCTTCCCTTGTGCTGGAATTGTCTCCAGGCAGTTTCTCCATCTGCTCTTTCCTCCCCGTAAAGGTTTGCTGGAGGAAACAGAGGTGCTGGAGGGCAGGTGCAGTCTAGCCTTTCTTGTTCTATTCTCTTATAGTTTGAAGCAGAATCTTTGGGATTTTTATCTTGTATTAAAAACAAGCAAACTAGGCTAGGACTCCTGAAAGGGAAAAAAAATAATAGTGCCATTCTGAATCTGATTTTCTATTAAGTAGGATATATCCACGGCATATTGGATGTTAATAATGTTTAACATTGAATCTTCATAGTTTCTGGATTTATGCAGTAAGATAACATGTATTGTGTAACAGCCTTGCCAATAATTGTAGTAAATAAATTTTAAGTAGTGGAAGACACATTTCCAGAGTTTGTTTTTAGATTGTTTTCTTAAGAAGGTGAATTTTCTCCACATTTTCAGCCCCCGGAAGAATGATATATTGCAAGCTTTAAAGGACTTGTCAACTCAAGGTTAGGTAAGAGTCTGTTTATCATGTTTTATCAGGAGCAGGAAGAGTACCCAGGGAATGGGGAAACTGAGCCTGTTATACAGTTTCAGCATAAAACGTGAGGGGAGCACCAGTCAGTCATGATACAGGAGTGAATGAACAGGTATGGAATAAATTGTCCAGCTGGTGCAACTAGCAGAATTTCTAAATCCCTGATCAAGTGTATTTGACCTTGGTGATCCTGGCTAATAGCTGGCAATAAGCTGCTCCTCAGTGTGTGAAGGAGGCTCTTGAAAGCACTGTGGCAGAAAGGTCAGATCCCAACTTCTCTTCCTCCTTTGGAGAAATTCTCCTGCTCCAGAGCCCAGCTCTGAGCCCCTTCTCTCCAGCACATCAAGCCTGGCACTGGGCACAAACACAAGCTCTTGTCTTGTTGCGGGATGGATGTAGTCCTGGTTGACATGAGGGTTTTAATATCTTCTTGTGCCCTCAAGAAAGGAAAAAGTGCAGGGTACAGGTGGTGGTGTTTTAGAAGACCAATGGATGCAAATGAAAACAGGCATTTTTGCATTATTTACTTGGGAAATGATTCCTTTTTTGGTGGGCAGAGAATCTTTAATGAACAGGGAAGAATGTTACGATCAGGAAGAAATACAGGCTCTTCTTTCATTGTTATCCCCTTTGGAAAGTGGAAAAGCCACCGAGGGGTTTGGCTGTTGCTCTGGGTTCTCTCCACATTCTTCAGAGTGATTTAGAACAAGAAAGTACAGGTTGAATGTAAATGTGCTGTGACTGTAATCATGAGTCAGAACTTTCCTTGGGTGCCAGCAGGCTTTGTCACCTCTTCCATCTGCTTCAAGACAGATGAAATAACCAAATGCTTTTTAAAACCTCCAATAAGTTCATGAACCTGCATTGAATGTGCAGCATCTGCTGGCCCACTGGAGAAACAATAATAAATACACCCACCCTGTGCATCCCTCAAAATGAGGTGACTTCAGCAAGGCTCATAATGCATTCAGCTTTGGGAACGTGATTGTCTCACTGAGGTGTCAACCCTGTGGGCCAGCCAGGGACTCACTGCTTTGGGTCCTGGAGGACTGAGGTGCTCACACTGTCACAGACATCTTTTATGAAAAATCCTTTCCTTAGGATTTTTTCCTCCTGAGAAGCTGAGAGGCCTCAGGAACAAAATGCAAACATTGATTATCTGCTGCTGTGGAATGCAACAGGTGCATCTGTGATTGGCCCATGTTGGATGTTTGTAATTAATGGCAAATCACAGTCAGCTGGCTGGGACAGAGAGCTGAGCCACAAACCTTTGTTATCATTCCTTCCTATTCTATTCTTAGCTGGCCTTCTGATGAAACCTTTTCTTCTATTCTTTTAGTATAGTTTTAATGTAATATATATCATAAAATAATAAATCAAGCCTTCTGAAACATGGAGTCAGATCCTCATCTGTTCCCTCATCCTTGGACCCCTGTGAACACCGTCACACACCACAAAGATTTTGAGAAAAATTACAGGATGAGCCATGCAGACACCATGCCAGCTCTTCAGAAGTGTCTTTCCCCAAAAAGGGTTAGGATCATCTGGCATCTCCAGGCAGGAGTGAGTCTCTCCCTCTCCAGGCACAAGGGAGAGGAATATTATCTGCAATGAGCCTATGTGTGAGGAAGGAGCTGCCAACAACACATGAACTCCAAAACTGGGCTGAATGTTTGTAATTTTCCAAGCTTTTGTATAAAAACTGTTCACTAAAGTCCACAGTAAGACACTCACAGACTTTAGTGAGTCTTGGAACAAGTCCGTACTTCCTTTCTTTATTTTATTTATTTATTTTTAAATTCTGTAATATTTATTCCAAGGATGCTCAACCAAAACAGCAAAGTTTAATAGCAACATTTTGTTTCATATGGGCAATTCCACCTGGAGCTCAGTAAATATGATTACTGCTTGCAGCAAGAAACAAAACAGGAAGCAACTTGCTGACTTTCCTAGGCATTTGTGCTTTTAGAAAAGTAAATATTTTCTGCTTCACAAACATGCTGAATGAAATGCATGTCTCATTTATCACTTAAATAGTAATAACAGTGCCCGCTGCATGCTGCAGGCTGGGTTCTGACAGAGGTGGATTGACAGCGTTTGCTCAGCGGAAGCAATAAACAGATCAATAACTGAACGCAGCCTGTGGGGCTGGAGGTGTGACAAGTCAACCATGATTTCACAGTCTTGCCGGGACCCTTATTAAACTCATTTGTACATCTGAAAACAGCTGTTGCCTCGTTGGGTTAAAGGTGGCTGCGAGTATTGGTCTGAAGCAGGCTTGAATCTTCTCTGTGCCCCAGAGGACTGTAGCTGCTCTTTTGGAAGCTCAAGCAGCAGTGAAATCTAAAATGTAATTAAGAAAAAAAGACAATGTTTGGTTTGGTTTTTATTTTATTCGCTGTAACTGTTGATTTGTCAGTGATGATCTGCGCTTTATGAGAGAGGAAAGAAAGAAGATCACAGGATGTGCTGGGTTGAAAGGGATGTTTACCTACTCTCCCCTCCTCCTCCTCCTCTCCTGCTACTCCCCACTAAGGGATGGCAATGGACCTCCTGGGGGAAGGAAATAGCTTGTTCCTTCTCCTTGCTTTGCTGGAAGAAGTGATAACAAAAGCTTGCTTGCCAGCTGAATGCAGGAGCTGGTTGTCAGCAGGAAAAGTTCACTCTTTGTGGAAGTAATGAATCAGGTTCTCACTTGTTCCCTGTTTAGGGTTGCCACAGGAGGTGACCACGCTCATGCCATGGCTGCCATGCTTTGGCAATGTGAAAAGTGCAGATTATATGGCTCTCTGCAGATATTTACTGTATGTATTATGTTGTATTGATTAGTAGAGCTGTATTAACATTTTAATAGCATGGTAAATGTAGTTTTGTAGTTAAAAGGTAACTTTTGTAGTTAAAATAGAAACTGTATGTGTGATTTTTTTTAAGGAAAGGAATGAGATACTCACACCAGATAGCAGCCATAGGACACCTAAATCTTTCAGAGAAAGTGAATTTATTGCTCTCTTATCGGAAGAAGTGAACTTTTTCCTGCCTCGCTCCAATATGAAGACGTCATTTAGGATTAAGAGGAAGAAGGTGACACTGACCAGAAAGAATCCTGTGTTTGAATGGAATTTGTGCATCATGGATGAGGTGTATGAATATGCAACAGGTTATTGTTTTTAAGGGTTAATCCTCTGTTTGTGTGTCCTTTTTCAGGCTTATTTTGCCCAGAAAGAGGTACCGGACTGTCCATAACATTTTGTTTCTGTTGTCTCATAATGTCCTAATCCAAGTTGTCCAAATTATTATTACTCTAATTATATTGCTACTTTTATAACCATTTTATTATCATCAAATTTTTAAAGTTAAAAAAAAAAACAAGTGATTGGCGTTTTACACAGGCAAGAAGTTGCCCTAAAATCACAGGCAGATCTTATGAGTATTTTCCTTCTCTTCCAGGCTAGAGAAGGAGGAGTGTGTCACCCATCTGGAGGTCAGACAAGGCGACAGACTTCCAGGCTTGAGCACCAGGTGCGTGTTCTGCTTTTCCACCAGACTCTGGGGGCAGGTCTGAGGCTGCTGCTGGGGAAGGAGCCGCATTTCAGGAGAGCTCCGTGTGGGCAGGGTGCTCTGTGTCTCTCATGCTTTTTGGGTGGAAGTGCCTTGTCCTTCTGGAAGGGCTGCTGCTGTGTCTGGCACCCCATGTGCTGGAACAAAACATGGGCTGCTCCCAAATGCCTCCCTCCAGCAGGCAGATCAGAAAGGGTGCTGACCTCACTTCCACAGGCTTCTTTTTGGAAATGATTTTTTTTTTTAAAGCTTGAAAAACGCCAATCACTTGTTTTTAAAATTTTAAAAGTTTAATAGGAATAAAGTGGTTATAAAAATAGTAATACAATTAGAGTAATAATAATTTGGACAATTTGAATTAAGACAATACAAGACAATAAAAACAAAGAGTAATGGACAGTCTGGGTACCTCTTTCTGGGCAAAATAAGCCTGAAAAAGGACACACGTTAACAGAGGACTAACCCTTAAAAGCAACAGCCTGTTGCATATTCATACACCTCACACATCATGCATAAATTCCATTCAAACACAGGATTCTGTCTGGTCAGTGTCAGCTTCTTCATCTGAATCCTGACAGCACCTTCAGGGCTGAGCAAGGCAGGGAGAAGTTCACTTCTGATAAGAGAGTAATAAATTCTCTATCTCTGAAAGATTTAGGTGTCCTGTGGCTGCTATCTGGTGCAAGTACCACATTCCTTCCTTAAAAAAATATCCCACATACGTAGTTCCTAGTTTAACTACAAAAGTTACCTTTTAACTACAAAACTACATTTACCATGCTATTAAAATGTTAATACAGCACTACTAATCAGTACAACATAATACATATAGTAAATATCTGCATAGAGCTGTATAATATGCATTTTTCACAAAAAGTAACAAGTGAGTCTCTAAGGAAATAATTTGCCAATACTCGATATTTGCTCCTTGCTCTGTCTCTAGTTAGGCATTGGTTCAGTAAGGACCATTATGGGTAGGTAGAGGCTCATGGGGAGTAAGGCCTTTAGTATCAATCACATCTTCCAATTTAAGAGCTCATTTTGCCTCCTTCTGCCCAAGAAAACATAGACTTGAAATGCTTTACACAGGATTGTCACTGTGAT
This sequence comes from Melospiza melodia melodia, assembly GCF_035770615.1. Taxonomy (NCBI): domain Eukaryota; kingdom Metazoa; phylum Chordata; class Aves; order Passeriformes; family Passerellidae; genus Melospiza; species Melospiza melodia. The sequence continues at coordinate 106,936,053 of NC_086196.1, read as the reverse complement.
ATTTTATAAAAAATCCCTCCGCCAGGATTTTTTCTCCTGGCAAGATGAGAATCCTAAGCTTCTCCACGTTTAGCTCCTCTGGAATGTGATTTGGGGAATTGCTTACCCAGCATGTGAATTGTTTTAATTTAATGACCAATCCCAGCCCAGCTGTGTCATGACTCTGGTCAGTCACGAGGTTTTATTATCATTCCTTTCTAGCCTTCTGATGTGTCCTTTCTCTTTCTTTAGTATAGTTTTAGTACGTCAGTGGAATGGAATGGAATGGAATGGAATAGAATAGAATAGAATAGAATAGAAATCAGCCTTCTGAGAACTTGGAGTCAATTCTCATCTCACACCTCATCCTGGGGACCCCCAACAACACTGCAACAATTGGTGACCACACAGGATGGTTTCAACTGCTTTTTATTTTTGGGACTATGGGATGACAGATCTAAGAAAGCCATGTATGTATCTCCAAAAGCAGGTGACAGGAGCACCTCTGGGTTGTGTGCTTTGGCAGGAAGGAGCCTTTGCACTGTGGGCAGCTGTTTAATCTCGTGGGATGCCCCCTGCACCCAAGCCATGAGGATTCCAGGAGTTCTTGGAGAAGAGCATGGCTGTTCCCTGCTAGCTGGAGCCACAGTGCCTCAATTACTGCCTTGCTGTCTGTAGCACCTGTGACTCAAGATGATCCAGACCATGCACAGAAACCCATGGTGCCAGTTAAGTGACTAAAGGGAGGTGAGAAGGATCCGACTGCAGATTTTGCGAAGATGGTTTTATTTTTGCAGAATCTGCTTCAGAGCACACGCAGATACTCTGTCACAAAAGGTTACATTTGCAAAAGCACTTAATTCCATAGGGTTTAGATATTGATTTAGATTGGAGTCACACAGGCATGAACTTTGAAAATATAAAGGAGAAATTAGACTAGGAGTCGCACCTCAAAGAAAAATAAATCAAATACAGTGCAATTTGAAGATGACCCAGAAAAGAGAACAGCTGGTTTTGGTTTAAATGAACAAATATTTTTTGAAAGAAAAATAAAATTGAAAGTCATAAAATTTTCCACACCTAAAGTTTGTGTTCAGTGATACATCTCTGTGTAAATATAGAAATAACTTACTTCAGCTGAGATGGAAAGTAAAAGGGAGGAAATGGCAAGAAAAAACAGAATTTTCACTCTAGTGTTGGAGTCATCAAGTCCATCCTGGGTACACTGGGGAAATAGCACAAAATATCTGATCTCTAGGGTTTTAGTGATTATCTAGACAGGTTTGAATTGACATGTACAAGAGGTTCCATTGGTTGGTTTAGAATGTGCATGCAACTACAAATAGGAATATATGCAGAACTGCATCTGAATTTCTGCATATGTAGAAATAAGATAATGATATACTGTACCCAAAATATTGTTACATCTTACTGATAATCAGATCCTTAATTCATTTAAAAGTATAGTGTAGCTTAGCGCGTAGAAATTCATAAAAGTTCAAAAGAAAAATTAAATTAATAAAACTTTGTGTTCTAGGTGATAAATGCATTTTCACTCATCATTTTATAATGGTAGGTCTAAGAGGAGCATCTTAACTGAACAAAGGCATGAAAAAATATTAAACTTTCATCTGTGAAATGAAGGAAGGTGGATGACACAAATCAGTGTGTTCTATACAAAACTGAGAAGGAGATCTTTTTGTACAGAAGCCTTTAGATGTCTGAAGTAACTAATGCAATCAATGCTGCAGTTTTATCACACATTATTCTGTATATCTCTATTTCTATTGATTTCTGGTGAATGTTTTTAACTTTACTGAAAATGTAGAAAGCTTACCGAATTTCAGAGAGGTTTTCTCCATTATATTGACTCTTCTTTTGCTGGATTTAATAAGAGAAATTTTTTTTCCTACAGGATTTCTAAGTATTTTCACAATGGTGTGAAAGAATTTTCACAATGGTGTTTGTATTATTTTCTGTTTCCTAAATTTTACATTTTGCCTTATAGTGGTAGCTTATATGCTGCTTTTTTTTTTTTTTTTAGCACACTGAAGGACAATTACAAATAAGAAGTAATCTTTTTTTTAAAAATGGATTTAAAAGGAAAAAATAAAATAATTTATTTCTCTACAGAAATAATCTAAACAATCCATAGAGTCATAAATCATGTTTTCTAGATTGCTTCAGCTAGTAGGGTATTTTTACCATGATTATTTAAAATGGTCACAAACCAGTGGAAACATTTTATTACAGAAAAATATTTTAGTGGGAGAGAAAAAAATAATTGCTGCATACATTGTGTATTGAATCATAATTTGCTCTAGTAATTAGTTTTCAAAATAGACCCAGTAAGATGGATAAACTAAAAAAGTAAGATAATTTGTTCTGCCAACCCTCACGTGATTTTAATTTACAATATGCTTTTGGGAGGAATATTTGGTGAGATGCTATTTCTGAAGGATAATTCAGCAGGACGCATATGACAGAGAGAAAAAAAAAAGAAATTTTGTCCTTTAAAGTTGACCAATTGTGTGTAGAAGGTTGTTTTATTTTCTTTCACTTAGTATAAACAATCTAAATATTTTTCTTTCTGTTTTAGTGGGGTGGGAGAAGCATCTGTCACTGAATTTACATGGCAGAGGTTGTAAATCTCTTTCTTGTTTAACCTTTGCCGAACTTCAGTGTCACAGAGGTGAAATGTTCTGTGCTGGAGGTCTCATGGAGGCTGTTCCCAGCATTAGTTGCTAATGAATCCAAAGGATGCCACCAAATGCATTTTCTTGTGCCTTCACATCATCAGACTAAAGATACAGTCCTTGCTTTTGTGTCTTCTTAATATGCAAATTTTGGCATGAGAGTTCATCAGCTCTAGTCTGAAGTGTGCTGAACTCTTAACATTTGCAAAGATATTTTTTTCTCTTTTTCTGGAAAGAGTTAGTTGAGAACTACTTCATGTAAATCAGCATGATTCCAGTGGATTGATAATTAAAACAAAGCTAAGCTACTTCCCTACTTTAATTATTTATACCTTATTATCCGTTATAGTTATGAATATTGTGTAATTAATGATGCTTTTCTAATTTGTATCAGCATGGGCATGATGTACTGCCCCATATGTGTAACCTAATTGGTATGGAGTGAATGTTGCTCCCTTCAAGCACAGGTAGACTTCTTCCTCTGCAACTCATTAAAATACATGGGGTGACTCCTGACTTTGTATGGGACCTCATTTGCCAGGCATCATTAAGAGGAAACCCCACAGGTGTGGTTTAACTCAAAAAGGGGAACTTGTTCCCAGCCCAAAATAATTCCAATCTTCTCCATGCTTGAGGGAGAGCGAATGTGTGTGTGTGTGCATATGAGGAGATGTGAGAGAAGAGGTGAAAGAGAGAGGCCTGCAATTAATTTGAACACAGCTGTTATGGGAAATGCAGCAACTCATTTTTCCTCAACAAACACAAACTTAGAGGCAAGTTATCCAAAAAAACCCCAGTATTAATTATGAAGGCTGCTAAACCAAACACACACCTCTGACCTTTCTGGTGCCTCCATATAACAATAAATATTTTATGGCTGTGATTTCCACGGGCCTTCAGAGCAACTCTGGAGGGACTAAACTGAATTATGGATACAAGGATGAAGAGTCTGGACTCCATTTTACGTGTCCCTGACCTGTGTATTAGATATTTCACTTTGCTCCCCCTGTACAGAATGAGGCTCCATATGTTATGTTCATTAGCCATTGTAAACCCCTGCTCTATATCTCAAGGGCTGAGAGGAAATAAAACAGCAGTTTAGGAAAGAAGTTGGGTGAGAAGAGAAAAATTCTGTTAGGTAGCATGAATCCACTCACTTCTGCAGGATAATTATAAGTATTTGCTTTGTAGGACAATATTTTTGCAGATACATTTAAACAATTAATTAAACTGTAAATTAATACACTTATCTCCTACTCTTTATTAGTACAATTAAGAGTGTGGAGGGAACAGAAGAAAGAAAGGGAAATAATGGAATTAAGAACAATTTTGTGAGGAAGGATGCTCTAATGGAGACAGGAATCTCTGTTCCACTTCTGCTCTGCTGCTGAGACTCCAGATAACTACTGACTTACCCCAATTTAAGGTGGGTGTAGCAATCTCTATATTCCAGATATTTGGATTATAAGGGTTTTAGGGCACATTTGTCTTGGGCAAATGCCTGTAAAACCCAAGACAATTGAAACCTCTTTTGGGACCCCAACAAGAAACCCATGATGATTTTTTCATTTCCCTCCTCTCTAACTATTTAGTGGGCCTTGCAGAGACATTGTTTCAAAATTTCTATGGCCAGGATAATAGGGAGAAATCAAGGGAATTTGCAAAGTATCTTGTTTAAAAGAAAAAAGGGAAACAATCTGGTGCATTTTCCTCCTCCTTTGTTGTGGTGTCAGTGAAGAACAGGGCAGTCAAAGAGGCTGGATGTGCCTTTGCTCTATGTCTGCTCTCTGGGCCAGGTTGGAGTTGATTATTTCCATTTTCACTTCCTTTTGCCAATTTAACAGCTATTTGCCATAGCCAGCTCCACTCCTTGGGTGTTATCTCACCTTCTGGATGTTTTTTGCCACCTATTACTCTGCTTTTCTGATATCTCTTCCCTTACTTTTCTTTTAAGATGCATTGAATAAAGCTTGGCTTGTTCATAGCAGTCTTTTCTGGGGCTTAGTGCTTTTTTTTTTTTTTTTGCTTTTTATTTCCTCTTTTTTTAAAATAATTTACAAGTACTTGTATTGTTTGTACAGTGTTCAGACATGATGTTGGAGCTGTTGTCCAACTTGTGTAGCTGTGATTGCTGCATTCCTTTGGCTCTGGCATTTTTACCACCATTTAACTTCCCAGGTTACTGTTCCTCACTTTAATTAAGGCAAGCCAGCCTTGTAGAAGGGAGCTGAATGGCTTTTTGCTTGCATTGAAGGGTAGAAACATGGAAATTTGCAGGAAAGTTGCTCTGATACCCATAATATTTCCAAGACAACTTGAAAGTTTTCTGGAATTTCTTTTAAAAGTTCTGGAGGGAGAAATAAAAAGCACCAGCAAATACTTTCCTATATTAATTTTTTTAAATACTGGTGACTGTCACAGATATCTTTTATGAAAAATCCTTTCTTTAGGATTTTTCCCCCTGAGATGCTGGGAGGCCTCAGGAACAAAATGTAAACATTGATTATCTGCTGCTGTGGAATGCAACAGGTGCATCTGTGATTGGCTCATGTGGATGTTTGTAATTAATGGCCAATCACAGTCAGCTGACTCAGACAGAGAGTCCAAGCCACAATCCTTTGTTATCATTCTTTGCTATTCTTTTCTTAGCTGGTCTTCTGATGAAACCTTTTCTTCTATTCTTTTAGTATAGTTTTAATGTAATATATATCATAAAATAATAAATCAGCTTTCTGAAACATGGAGTCAGATATTCATCTCTTCCCTCATCCAAGAACCCCTGTGAACAGGGTCACAGGCAACCCTAAAATGAGTTTTTACAGGAGTTGTGAGATTGAAGGAGGAACTCCAGTGCTTGTTTAAATGGTGTATTGAAAGCTTTTATGGTTTGCATGGTTAGAGAAAATGAATGAAAGTAGCATCATTTGACAACACCCTTTATCGTGTTAAAACTCTTGGCTGGCCCCTGAAATGGTGTTTTCATATCATTTTTGAAACCTGCTGAATATTTACTTCCTGTAAAGTAAGTAAATACTGGCAAATATCTTACAAAGGTATTTGACTAAGCTGTTTGAAACCCTTAAGCATAAATGGGAAATAGAAGTAGAGATGGAGATGTTGTAGGGTGATGGGGTGATGGAAGAAGCCAAATTATGGATCATAAATGCTGAGGTCAAGACTGGTGCCAGTTCCTTTCCATATCCTCAAGAACAGGGTAAGAATGTCTTTGCCTAAGTGGGAGAGCTAAAAGTTTTTACCCCCTACCATTTAAAGAATAATATTGCTTTCCTGGTTTTCTCATACATTTGTTAGTTGGGTTGGTTTTGGAAGGACTGCAGAAATCTCTGTGATTGTACTTGCCAGGCCTGCATGATAGAGCCCAGTAGATATTCCTGTTGCTGAGAGTAAAAAGGATGGAAGAAGAAATTAAAATTACATCTAGTGGATGGTAATTCAAGCCCTGACTGAACAAAGTAATTTATTTCCAGGAATGAGGTTGTATAGTGTGACTTGTGGCTGTAGATTATTTATTTATTCATTTCCTTTGTTTGTTTATGGGGTTGTTTGTTTATTTGGTTGTTGTTGTTTTCAAGAATACTTGATTTTTAAGAGCTGATACGTAATGCTGTTTGCTTTCCTGGCTCTGTAAGCAGTGCTCACAACCAGTGTGCCAATAACTTGTGCAACTGAACTAGAAAATGGGAAGTAACAGTCATAACATCATCTTCCAATTCAGTGTCCTGACCAGATGGGCATTACATCTACATAGAGAGTGTGTGGCAGGGTGTGAAAAAAGGTAAGAGTGCCAGTAAGGGTTTTGAAGCTGTGGAAAGGGACGTCAGTGTAATTGAAGATGAGTAAAATGTTCAGAGCAGCTTTTGCTGCTCAGTGTTCACCCATGTCTGCCAGACTTGTATTACACATGATTACAATGTAATAACTACACTAAGTGCTCAAAGCACCAAAACCAATCCTGTATGACTCAAGTAAGTGATAATACCTTGATTGATTTCAGAAGAAGCAGTTGTAAGTCCCAGACACTTGTCTCTTTTATTGACTTGAGAATTAATTAATTTATGAGCAGGTTTCACATTTTCACATGGTGTTGCAAAATTAGGGTAGAATTAATTATTTGGTAATCAGTGAATCCTATTAGGTGAAACAATATGGACTTGTTCAGTAGCTTAAACATTATTCAGCATTAGTGTAGCAGTTGTATACTCATTACAATGATGATGCTTTTATTAAATATGCCTTCAATTAGTTCTGGTTCAATTTAATCTCTACCTCCTGAAAAAACATTCAATCAAGTGCTGTGACAAGAGCAGAATGATGAATATGCCAAGGCCAGGACTGCTTAATCCTTCAAGGGTATTACACACTCTTCATTAAGGTGAACTTTAGAAATGCTTGCCTTAGGTTCTTCTCTTCCTTGAAACCTCATTTGAAAAGCATTAGAATGTCATCCCTCCTTCATGCATTAAAATAAATAACATTCATGGTTCAACCATTTATAGTATCTTATTTGGACCCATGACGCATAGTTAGGGGAGAACAGGGCATGCAAAGTCTTTCTGACTTTCTCCTCATTACTTGAATACTCCAGGTCCAGCAGCCCAATGAGACCACTTGCCACTCTGAAAGAGATGACAAACTGAGAAAACCCTGCGTTGAAGCTCAGCTCACTCAGTCTCTGATCAGTCCCTCAGTGCTGGAATTGTCGCAGGCCAGGCCCGGCCCGGTGGGCCACAGCTGCAGCTGCCGGTGCTCTGCTGGGTGTTCAGTCCAGAGCAGGCTTCAAGAGGTCCAAAGAAAAGGGAAAAAAAAAAAACAGTCCAGGGAACTTCTTTGCCTCAGCCAGCTAAAACTAACTAAAAAGCAAAAGAAGAGCTCTGTCGCGCTGTCTGTTCATTCACAGACAACATAATACTGAGAAGGGATTTTCCTGGTATGGGGCCTGCACCTGGGTGAGAAACTGAGCCCCATCCTGGCAGCCAAGGTTGCCCATGGGAGGGGAGCAGGGGGACATATCCCTCTTTCTGCCCTCACCAAAGACCTCAGCAGCCACCTTAATAAAACCTGCAGAGTGGCTCTGGTGTTGGGACATGTGGCTCATGCAGTGAATGGGACTTGGGTCCCCCCAGAGCAGCACTGCACCTCCAGTAGCCTTGTACTCAGTGCTGATCTGATAGCGCTTTGCTGCCTCTCTTACCCATATTTAAACCAACACTATCATTATTAATCAGAGAATTACAATAACTAACAAAAGAGACAATTACTATACCCTGGAGGATGAGGTTTTCAGGGAGGCAGTAATGGATATGGAGCCTTTCCCCTTTCAAATCCCAGCAAGGGCAGCTGTGACTGCAGATCATTACCATATGCTATTTTATCTGTCATCTTTGTGAAATGAGTAAGTGGACTGGACAGCTTCCATATTAGATAAAATAATATTACAAGTGACATCTCCAGAGCCTCTGTGCCCTAGCTGAAGACAGCACAGAGCAGCATGGGGAAAGCGAGACCTCTTGAGAAAAATTCAGTCCTACACCACTTATTTTTTTTGTGCAGTATTGCTTCTGAATGCCCAGCCTGGAAAGCTGCATTTCATACTCATTTTGAATGCTCAGCCTGTGAACCTGAACTCTTTAACACAGTTTCTCCTGTGCTCTCAAAACTGATGCAATTTTGTGTGTGTTTCTGATTAAGAGCACTCTGAAAAAGCTGGATGTAGATTTCTTGTGCCCACTTGACTCGCACAGTGATGGTGAGAGACTCTCGGTGACCTGTCACAGCACCTTTCACAAGTGCCAGCAGCTAATCTGATGACTGTTACCCTGTCAGAGTGAAATAATAATAATGAATTCATCCTCTGTTCATTTCAGTTCTGATGCTGGAACACAAGGATGAAGAGTTTCTTCAGACACTTCATGTGCACTTGTCCTAGGAGATTGTGTGAGCACTGTGTACTTCAAATTCATTTGCTGTTTTGATTTCTCTGGCAACTAAGAAGGTGCCTTTGATCCCTCTACTGTCACTTTGTTTTTGCATTTTGATGATTTTATCATGAATTCATGTTTAATTCACTCTGCAGTGATGAAGTAAGTGGCAACACTCAAAAGAAGGATACTTTTTACAAAATCAAACCATATTCATTTGAACTTTGTATGAACTACTTCATTCCTTTGAAGTAGAATATTTTAATGAGGACAGACATTAAGAAAAAAGATCCTTATATCAAGTCACATTTATTATCTTATCTGAGGTGATAGTGGAGGTAGATCTATCAGACAAAAGATGGAGTGTGCTTTGAATAAACTTTTAGTTGAAACACGTGGACAAACAGCTAGTTGTCTAGTGTTAGCTTTGTGATTTTTTAACCTGTTTTATCTCTATTTTTGCTTTTGCATTACATACTTGGTGATACACATAAATTTTATAGACACAGCCACATGCATAATTACATAAATTCAAAATGCTTTTAGTAGGTTGATAGGGCAAGGATGCTTCATGGAGCCTTTACAGGCAGTTATAATCTTTTTAATCTAAGCCTTCTTGTGAAAATGTTTAGGCATCTCTTCTTATTGTTGTTTTACTTCTCAGTGGATCAGACTGTGACTGAAACAAACTGTTTGCATTTCTTCCCTTAGGAACTGGAGTGCTCTGCTGGGGTGCTGGCATGTTTGCCTTGTTCACCAGGCCAGAGATGCAGTGGGACAAGCGACAAAGGGGACAACTCAAAGATCAGACCATCAAAGAGCAATGATGGCTTCAGAAGAGAAGTTTGGCAAGTACCTAAAGGATTATATTTAATTATACTTAAATTTGATAATACTAGGATTTTATTTTCTAGGACAAAACTTTCATTCACAGTTGCAGCAATTTGCACTTTTGGGCAGAAAAGAGCTTGTTTGATTCTGTTATTCAGCATCAGCTCTGACGGACAAGTGTGGTGCCTGAGCAAAAAAAAAAAAAACTGGGAAGAAAGTAGAAGAGGGAGAAAATAAAAACAGGTGGCAAGGGGCCCAGGAACAATAAAAGCCTGAATGAGAACACCTTTATCACTTTTGCAACAGCAGCTTAAAGGCCCAAGGAGAGAAATAGATTTTGTAAATCAGACTAAATATTTTTTACAGGGTGCAGTGTGCAGCTTAAGAACCCAACTGGGAAAAATAGCTCCTGCAAATCAGTGAAAAAACTATATTTTACTGGCTGCTGTTTCAGAGCAAGGAGAGCTAGGATAGGGGAAGACCTTTTACAAGGCAAAGAGCAAATATATATGAATTTGTGTTTTGATTTGAGTTTTTGGGATGGGTTTTTTCGAGTGTCCATAAAAAGGCCCATAAAAAAGATACCAGCATGGCAAAGCCATGTTTACTGGTCCCTATAAAACCTGTAAGTCTTCCTTAGTGTTTTAAAAATCATGTATTGATGTATATTTTACACTGAGTAGTCATTTGTGCATATAAAAAGCTTTTATTTTGCAGAGAAATCCTGTTAGGGATTCTAGCCTACAGTAACTTTGGAGCAGCCATTTGAAATACCAGAAAATCAATAAATACATGGGATGGCAACTCTTGTTTTGAAATATGAAACAGAAGGATTAAGAAATCATTAGTGTTAATCCTCCCAAAGATGAATGTATAACTTATCAAGGTAATTATGTTGAAAGGAGATCATAATTGTGCAGTGGCTTCAGAGAGCAGAGAGGCTGCAGCCAGCTGTTCTGATGCTGAGTTAGGTGATCCTTTCCAGAGGAATGATCCCTGACACTGGCAATCCAAGGAAGGTCCTGCCCTAAGGATGGAAGGATGGCACTGGTAGTGGAAGTGCATCTTTAGCAGTAAGAAGGGTTTTCATATCACTAGGAAAGCGAATTGGTAAATAGGTCTTAAGAAGGGCTGAAATAGGAAGGAGACTTTTGCAAATCTGAAGAATATTTTTTGTTTTCTTTTTTGTTTTTCTTGTCTCATCCATCTTTCTGAAAGATGGACAGGAGCTGTGTGCAGATTGGGAACAGAATAAACTGTCAAAGAACATACTGAATCTACCCACTCATTTTTTTATGTGAATAAGAAGCTGAATAGAATGATGAAATATTTTGTATAGTAAAAAAAAATTGAAAAAATACTCTTTTTAGATTTTTTTGGCAAAACTGCATGTTGGGATTTTCCAGTTTGTTTACTCTAGTTTGTTTTGGAACTCATTCGCCTCTTATGCTTGAAAATTTTGATAGAGGTGAACTGTCTTACCTCTGCTCCCTGCGACACAAGTGCTACAGGAACAGTTGCCATTGCAAATAAAATGATGTATTACCACTGTCAGAGGAAAATATTATATTGGCCAAGATATTTCCTCCTTCTTTGGGACATATTATTGATGGGAGTCTCCAGGTGTCTGTTGCCAGGGAGAGTGCTGGAAAACCATGTAAATCCTCCTCCTTGCAAAAAGACAACTTTTTATTTTGCTTTGATATCTGCTGCACTGGATCCTGGACATTTTTCTTTTGATCAGTCTGCTTGTAAGTGTCACCCAAGGCTGATTGGTATGTCTGCTTTTAAAAGAGAGTTTCTCCTAGAGAGTGATTTGTTGATAACCAGTGGTTGCAGTTGTTATCATCTTAATGTGTCACTCCTGCAGAGTGTAAGGGAAACAACAGTTAAAAGCACACGTGCTCAAAGGGGCTGTAGTTTCTTAAAATTTAGAATGGACTCAGTGAAACATTTTGTTCCTTAGAAGAAAAAAAGTAAGTAAACTTACATCTTCTTTACCAGCAAAATATCCTGTAGATGTTAAAGCCACCCTTTAGTCAAAAATTAAGGTAGCCACATTGTGACAAGGAAATTTTATCCATCTCTGTTTAGGAGACAATGAAAATCTTCTGGGCACTTGCAACAGTTTTGCCAATGTGTTGAGCTGCAACTGTGTGCCAAGTGGAAAATAGAAATGTTACTGCTGTGCAAATTGCCCTTGGACATCCTGTCCTGTGGGTCTCCCCAGTTCCCTCAGGACTTTTGGTCAGGAATGTCAGGACTGTGTTAGATCACAGTGGTCAACCAGCAAAGAAGACAAAGAAGAAAGTTGTTCAGGTTTATTAAACTATCCTTTGAAGGATCAGCCTGCTTTTAAAAGGTTATTGTTGTTATTATTATTATTATCATTATTAATATTATCATTGTTATCATTATTAAAATATAATTAAGATATATAATATATATATTAATATCTAAAATAATTAATAGTTAATAACAAAATGTATAAATGTATACAAATATAATAATATATAAATATATAAAACTTAATAACAATAACAATACTAATAATACTAATACTACTAATAATAATAAATGTTAGTGACAATTTGACCTAAGCCAGAATCCTGAAATAAACCCTTTGTTTAAAAGATAACTTGCCATCCTCTTGAATCTCTAGATAAACACTCCTCTGCCTCCAGCTATGTTATTTCCTTGTAGGGCCTGACATTTCCAAAAAAAGCTGACTTTGACGTTGAAGTTTAGATTTAAGTATTCATTAGTGGTAAATATTAGAGTGATATATATATTGTGTTTTCTAAACCAAAGGAAAATATTACTTAATTTAGACTGTCCTGCTGTGCACTTAAGGACTCAAGCACAGGTTTTGGTTTCTGTGGGTTTTGATACTGAGGTGCAAAGGGTGTTAAAAAAGGAAAAAGAAAGAAATCCAAGAAATCTGACTGTTTCTAAAACCAGGGTTAGTGGTTTACTGCACTTTGGTAGCATCAGTAAAAGTGGCAACAATGCCACTGGTGATCCTTCCTCTGCTGGGTCACCAAAGGGAAGGAGCAGTGACACAGAGCAAATACTTCCACTTCACTCTCAGACAGGAGGGAGAGGTATGTGGAGGGAAAAGCTGTTTTTCAGAAGAGGCAATAATTGGTTTGCCTCTCCTTTTATTCATTTATTGATCTGTGAGACTCCACTTTAACAGTTGTATAATAGTAAAATAAGGATTATGGGACTGTTTCATAATTATTTATTAGGTTGGTTTTTTAATACAATTGAAAAAATCTTATGAAATGGCAGAGAATATCTATTACAGAAACTTCTAAAACTGTGTAAACAAACATCAGCTTTTACTCACAATACAACTGTTACAGAAATAAAGGGATTCTTGCCTGACTCTAAACACAGTAAGGCCTGCAGAAGTACAATGCACCAGTCAGATGCTGGGTAGTGCTCCTTGAACAAGTGGAATTTTATATCTCACAGAAGAAGTTTATATCCCAGAAAAGTGTTGTATGAACAGAGAACCCTTCCTGCAAGGACTGACCAGTCCAGGAAGAGTCATGCTCACATAATTTCTTTTCTACTTCCAGCATCAAGAGAGCCACAGCTTGGTTTAAGATCATAAGAAGCTCAGATTAATTTCTATATCTTCTAGGCATCTTTTACACAAATGTGTGTTTTTTATAGTGCTTTCATTTAATTTTTCTGTTGGAGCTTATTGTGTAGGAGGTTATACTGAACCAATTATTTATAAGCCTCACATTATTAACATTGGTTATTGATTTAAAAATGGAAGAAAGGAACTTGTAGCAGGTGTGGGCTGACTTCCATTTTCCACCATACAAGTGCCTTTTCCAAAATTGGATAGAAACAGGAAGGTACATTTAATTTATTTTCTTCCTGTGTTTGTGGCCAGTTTCCAGCTTGTCAACACAGTGCTCCAAAAAGGACACTGAGTCATGACAAAAGCTGTCAGTACAGCTGGGATTTTCCTTAAAAATTGGGTGAAATAATAAAATTCATATGGTTGCTGTGGCAAAACTCTATTCAAGGTCTCACTTACTTGAATCAGTGCCCAGTTTGGTTCTCAAAGTTCTGGAAACTTTTTGACTAATGTCCAGGTTAATAGTTTGCTGAAATCATGGTTGCTTTTGTATGGTAGCCTTCAGAACCTGATTGCTGAGGTTTGGCCCAAAGCAGTGTCACATGTTCTATGTTTGGGGTCCTTCTGTTATGTTGGACCAGAGCAGGAAAAATGGAAAAGGAAAAATGTAGGTTACTCCATTTACAGCTATTTAAATATTTTCTTTCCTTTTCTTCGACACAGAAATGGAGCTTTGGACTTGTCTTCTCTGCAGAACCTGATAAATATTCCTCTTTTCAGCATGTGGTAGTTCTTGCTGAAGGTACATTTGAAAGAGTGGAGGCAACTTTATTTATCTTCATAAACAGCAGCTCTCCTATTGCTTGGTGCTCATGCCTAATTTATTAGGAGATTGCAAAGCTTTGACCTGTGGACAGAAAATGATCCCTGCCTGGAAGTCACGTAATCCCATCAACCACAGTCTGTGGCAAGGCAAGATCCTTCACATTTGTCTGCAAACATCTGCTCATCATGGGCACTGCTATAATAGAAATAGTGGTTGCAGCTACATCTGAGGAATTCTGTAGGAAAAACAGGCAATTATTCCATTTCTCCTTTTGCCAGGGTCCAGCAGGGCTCAGAGAGATGTAGGGAAACGTTATCCTTCACGTGTTAAGATTTTCTCCACTTCCCTCAGCATGTTAGCAGCAGAGCAGGGGATGTGGAGGTTGCAGTGTATTCAGGTGTGGCTGTGTTCTGAGGAGAGGGCAACTTCAGAGAGAATATTAAACAGCTCATTTTCCAGTGCTGTCAGTCATGCAAGGCGCTGCTCTGTAAGCCAGTCACATCTCGCTGGTGATGCGTATTAATCCACTTTCTGCCTCCAGCATCACCTGGTTTATTTTCTATCCTGGCTTCATACCTTTTTTTGGCAAAACCACAGGGGAAATATATTTCAGTGACAGTGTATGGTAATTTTGCTCTATGCACTCTAGCTCATTACACAATCCTTGTCTTTCGAAAATAGAGAAAGGATTTATGTCTCCTACTATCGTTTCTGCCACACACTGATTCAGTGAAAGAGCTTTGTGGTGGTTGGGAGTAAATTTCATTTTCCCTGCTGTTTCATGAAGTGTGAATCACTTTCTAGCAGATGATGTCACTGCCAATTTACAAGTTTTTCTTCCTCTACTCCTGTGTAGGAGGAATCATAAGTACTCTTTTTGTCATGGTAATGCTGTTAGGTGTAGAGGGTTATTCGATGCAGGAGACAGCATTCAAGCTTCTTTATTTTTGCCAGCACAGATAAATAGCTGAGTTTGAAAGGTGAGGCACAAACTGCCACATTCAGTCTCTCTGGCTAATGGAGAATGAAGGCTTCTTCCAGATTTGGATCTTGGATACTGCGAAGATTTGTTTTCTGTGGGGTCTATGACAGAATTTGAACAGCGAAAAAATGTGTTTATGTTGCTTTTCATTTTTGAAACAGAAGTTGACTTATACACTGTGAAGATCTTCTCCAACTAAGAGACCTTTCTCTTCTGTAAAAAAAAAAAGTGCTTTTTACTGTTTAGAAGATTTTATACATATAAATTTTGAGCTGTGGGTTCTTGGGAAGTGTTCTTGACTCCTTGTTCTTGATGTTTTACTGGGAAGATACCTGTCTTTGTATCTACTTCCACCAGCTTCATCAGCTTCTGAGTAAGAGGAAAATAGGTGGTGAATAGTGAAAACTGCTCTTGTGGAAAGAACAGCTCCTCTCCAAAACAGTTTTGTGTGGCAAGGGAAATGAATGTAGATATATATATAAAGTGAAACTTAAAAATATTAATTCACAGCACCTATCTGCTATCTTGGATGTTCTTAGGTGCCTTTTTAACCCCAACAAATAGAGCCACTGAGCTGAACTGTCTCTGTTTTATAGGTGAGGATAGTAAAGAGCAAAATGTCATTATAGCAGTGGTGTCCTTCCTAGTCAAGGACCCTTCACAGCAAGGGGCTTCAAAATGACAAACTGTGATCTGTAGCAGGAGGGACAAGCCATCAGGACTAGTTAGGAGGATGGAAAATCAGCATGTGCAGGAAAACTGACACTCCAAAAAGGAGCATGTCAGCTGAGAGGCAAGAATATATTGTAGCTACCACTGAGAGAGTAGAGTTCATTCACAGACTATGAGTCTATTAATCTTCAGAGGCAGGTATTAGTCCTTTATGTAATTCACATGTTATAGAATTCTTCTTTAAGCATATTCTACTACACACATCCTTCCTCAGATGCGTGTGGTGCCTTCATATCAGGTTTGGCATCTAATTTCAATCTGCTCTTTGCAGATTCCTCATGTGTGTCATACAGTCAGTATGTAAGTAGATAAAAGCTATGGATGAGGAAGGATGGGTGGAAATTATTCCTTAAAAACCTGAAATAGAAGTAGGTCTCGTTTGATCTTATCTCTTCCAAAGACCTCAGTCTTGAGAGCTGTACCATCCAGGTTTGCTGGTTGGCTCTTAACTAAAATATAGGCTCTTGTTGAGTGCTTGAAAATGTGTTTAAAACTGCATCAAAGGCAGGGAAGGCCTGCAGAGAGACCAGGACAAAGGAGAGGACTGGGCAATCACCAGCCTCAGGAAGTTCAACAAGGGGAAGTGCCAGAGTCTGCACCTGGGATGGGACAACCCTGGTTGTGTGCGCAGATTGGGGAATGAGGGGCTGGAAAGCAGTGCCATGGAAAAGGACCTGGGGATCCTGGTCCATGGCAAGCTGAACATGGGTCAGCAGTGCCCTGGCAGCCAGGAGGGACAACCCTGTCCTGGAGACATCAGGGACAGCACCAGCTGGGCAAGGGAAGGGATTGTCCCCTCTGCTCTGCACTGGGGCAGCTTCACCTCTAGTGCTGGGGGCAGCTTTGCGTGCCAGAATATAAAAAAGATATAAATCTGTAGGGAGTGACCAAAGGAAGGTGATGAGGATGATGAAGGGCATTGAGGGGAAGCCGTGTGAGGAGCAGCTGAGGGCACTTGGTCTGTTCAGCCTGGAGGAGACTGAGGGGGGAGCCCAGTGCAGTTACAGCTTCCTTGTGAGGGGGAGAGGAGGGGCAGACACTGATCTCTGCTCTCTGGTGACCCATGAGAGGACCTGAGAGAGCAGCCTGAAGCTGAATCAGGGGAGATTTAGGTTGGATATGTGGAAAAGGTTCTTCGACCAGAGAGTGGGTGGAACAGGCTCCCCAGGGCAGTGGTCACAGCACTGGGCCTGGCAGGCCTCAGGAAGGCTTTGGACAATATTCTCAGGCACTTGGTGTGCTTCTTGGGGGTAGTGCTGTGTAGATGGACTTGATGATCCTGGTGGGTCCCTTCCAACCCAGCTTATTCTGTGATTCTGTGACAATATGTCTGTCCCATCAACTCCTCATCTTCTTTAGACAGGTCCAGTGGGGTCATTCCTGGTAGCAGCAGCTGAAGAGCCCTGCCTTGTTGTATTCTTCCTCTCAAGGGACTGAGATCATCACTAATGTCTCTTTATGTTAACAAACAATAACTTTAATATTGCTGTCAGCAGAACCACTGTACTCTGCAGAGAGTGTGTGGGCTGGCTGTGTAATTGCCATGGCACATCCTGCCCAGGTACAGCGTGCCCACTGTGCCCAGGCCCAGGCACCTGCACTGCTGACAGTGCCTGGATCACACAGTGTATTCCCATACACCTGGGATTCCTTTTATTGAAAAGCAGATCCTAATTACAGATGTTCATCCCCTACCTTTTTATTTTGCTGGCATATTTGACTCACAAGCAGTGGGAGAGAGCTCATGGGCTTTTAAAGTCTGATGAACATTCTTGATGCATTTTTAGTCACAGAAGAGTTGAATTGCTGGCTTTCAACAGCTGTGTGTGGACTTGTGCTGGTTTGTAAGCCATAGTTGGAAAAATACCCCAAACTGTCAGTTCTCTGCATCCAACATTTTACTACAGTTGCAGGAAGCAACCTGGATTTATTGAAGGCATGTTTTTTGGTTGAGAGTTTCAGAAAGCCTAGTCCAGTACCCCTATAAATAATATACTCAGCTGCATGACCAAGTCAACATAAAAGTCCATTCCATGACATGATGAGTTGCTCATTTTTGTTTTCTCCATTCTCTTTGCCATTTTACTGTATTTGTAAAACATAAATCCTGACATTGTCAAAGTCTGATGCAATTACAGGTGCCTGACAGAAGTTTCCTCACTCATAAGCAGTGAGCCATGTTACTCAGAACATTTGGCCACACAATTTCCACCCCCACCCCATGCTCACGCAGAATAAACACTTTTGCAGATTTTTAATGACATGGTAATTTATGGAAAATCTTTTTTATATTACAGCAACACTATACGCTACCCTTAAAAGAATTCCTGATACCAAAGGACTAGTTAGCACAACCTATTACAGGGCAAGAAAGTTACTGCACTTTCTACATGTTTCACTATATCTTCAGAACAAGCTAAACTACCAGCAGCTTCCCTGTGGGCATCTAGATATATAGAAAGTAGAAAAAAAGGAGGCCCAAGTTAGAGCAGTCTGCAGCTGCAGTTTAAAACATCTGTTTTTCCCAGAAGTGATTTTTTTCTTCCCCCTACAATTTTATCCAAATTTTTCAGTTTTCTGTGAAGGAGAAATTGCCCTGAGTGCTGCAATGTGGTCCTCTTGTGTGTATGAATTATGATTCAGCCTTTAATCACACCTCCTCTAGGAACTCTTTCTGTTCTGGTAGAAGAGGTGAACAGTGCTTGATTACTTATTAATGAGGACACGTACTGCGTTGGAAAAACTATTAATAATCCCATGGATAGATTTTCCAATGATGATCCTCAGTGCAGTGTCTGAATGCTTTATAGATGTCAGTTTTATCTTCAAATTAACCTTGGGGGTAAAGTCATGACAAAGTTTCTGTTTTACAGACTGGGAATTCAGATAGGAGGTTGAAGGCAAGAAGGGCTCACCAGTTGTTGATTGTTTATTCAACAAATATGAAACACCATTGTGACCGTGGTCACAGGGATTTTCAGGTGAAGGAAGAGGTGAGAATGTTGACTCCATGTTCAGAAGGTTTGATTTATTATTTTATTATATATATATTGCATTATAACTATACTAAAAGGAAATAAAAGGAAAAGGTTTGCTCAGAAGTTAGCTAAGCTAAGAATAGAATAGAAAAGAATGATAACAATCCAGCTCTCTCAGACCCTGTCTGAGATAGCTCCGTCCTTGATTGGCCATTAATTATAAACATTCAAGATGGCCCAATCAAAAATCCACCTGTTGCATTCCACCATTGTTTACATTCTTTTTCTGGGGCCTCAGCTTCCCAGAAGGGAAAATCCTAAAGAAAGGATTTTTGGTGAAAAAGGTGTCTGCGACGCACCATCTGTTTATTAAAGTGAGATAATGTTTTTTGTTATCTGTTGGGTCTGTGGGTACTCAGCATTTCTGCTAATTAGATCCAGCAATTTTCAGGTGACTACTTAGACATAGAGATAAGTATATTTTCCTCAAGTTCTTTACACATTTAATCACTGCAGGCAAAGATATTTAGGTACTTTGTAGATCTCAGTGACTTCTCAGCAAACAATTGATTTTAAGTGATTTGCTTGGTCTTGGTATAAATGCTTGAGCAGAAACATGCACAGAATCTGACTCCTTATGGAAGCATTTACCTCAGACCTCTCACATAAATGATTCTCCTCTTAACTGTTACAGTCCTTTGCTTTCCCTGTGTGGTGCAGATGTGATGAGGAGTTGCATCTTCAACCACTTCATTTGCTGATCCATGCTTTGGCAGCTCTCCCTGTTTCCAGGAGGGAAATGCTGGGACTGCTGGCCCCCCTGTGTCCTTCAATGCTGTCTTTGTGTCTGGAGGAGGTAGAACTGAGTCTGGCCTTGACCAGGTAGGAGAAACAAGCTGAGTAAAGTGTATCTGGCATTTTCTAACCTGGCCTTTTATGGCTTTTTAAAGTATCTGCAGACTGCTGTGCAGGGACTTTCAGTAAAACTGGCTGCCACATAACTGGGAGCAGGGGAGAACATGACAGACAGCACCTTGGCCCAGTGGAACCTCTAAAAGTGCCTTTATGACCAACAAAACCTGAGTTTTCACTATTTCTCATGAAATCTGTCTCACTAGTGTTTGCCTTCTGTGTATTACTTTCAAAATGCTAAAAAAGGCACAGTGGCCATACATTGTTTTTATCATTTGCATGGACCAGACAAGCCATGACAAAGCTGAGCAACAGCGGCCTCTCTTTAGTGGGAAAAAATGAAAAAAAATTTCTCTGCTGTGGATGCTGGGCTTGCAGACACCAGCCAAGCCCAAAGGTATTTCTAGAAGCAAAAAAAAAAAAAAAAAAAAAAAAGAAAAAAGAAAGAAAGGTGTCAATAGAGTTAATGGTACGATGGACTGTGACAGAATAAAGGTAGACAGAAAATAATTTGTGGCAGGACAGCCACAGGAGATACAGGGATAAAATGAGAAGAAACAGCAGGGAAGCACCTGTTAGGTCTTCAGACTGACTCTGTGAGGAAAAGTTAAGAAAGTGTTGGGATTGGGGAGGCAAGGTAAAATGTACAGTTTAAGAAATATAAAAGGAAGCGGGTTGGACATAAGATTCTTTGGGAATTTTTTGCAGAAGAAGGCTAAGATCCCAAAAAACCAGCAGGAAGGTGGTTATGGCATACAGATGAGTGATAGTTCCAAGAGCTTTGTGTATTGTGTCAGCCATACAGAGATTCTGCATGGAAATGCAGGAGACTCTGGACAAGACATGATAATTGTTATTTAGGAGTAGACTTCACCCCCAAAGCCTTGGTTCATTCAAAGCAACCTACAGAAAAAAAGATTTTTTTTCCTCTTTAAAATGACATTTTAAAACAAACCATGTCATTCTAGTGAAGTCAGACAGCTCAGTCAGGCAAAAATATGACAGTGATTAATTTTTTTTTATGGTATGCCTCTCATCAGGCTTGCAGGCTACAAATGCATGCAAATAAAGCATAAATTTTGTTTCAGTCTCCCAGATATAAAATGAAGTTCCCATCTACCATCTTGTGCTTTTCTCTGACTTTCATTTAGCCCACTCTTATCCCAGTCTGAACTGAGCATCACTATCTCCCCATAAGTAAAGGAAGAGAGCTCTTCATGGTCTTCAAATTCCCCATTTGCCAGTAACTTTGTGGTATTTATGCTCCTGTTTCTCCTTAGCAGCTCACTTTAGAGGGGCAATATGGGTTTGTCTAACCTTCTAATCCCTTTGGCAGGGAATCTTTAGTTTACTGGAGCCAAAATTGCTGCACATTCCAGGCAGCAATCCATTACACCAGGCTGAAGACCTAAAAAGAGTAGCCCATTGTCACAGACATATTTTATGAAAAATCCTTTCCTTAGGATTTTTTCTCCTGAGAAGCCTCAGGAACAAAATGTAAACATTGATTATCTGCTGCTGTGGAATGCAATAGGTGCATCTGTGATTGGACTCATGTGGTTGTTTCTAATTAATGGCCAATCACAGCCCAGCTGTCCAGACTGTCTCAGTCAGTCACAAGCCTTTGTTATCATTCCTTTCCTATTCTTAGCTAGCCTTCTGATGAAATCCTTTCTTCTATTCTTTTAGTATGGTTTTGATATAATATATATCATAAAATAATAAATCAAGCCTTCTGAAACATGGAGTCAACATTCTCATCTCTTCCCTCAACCTCAGACCCCTGCGAACACCACCACAGCCCATGAACACATTTTGGCATTGCTAACATATCTTAGAAGGATGCTGAGGTGACAGTGACAGCTGGAGACCCAGCTCAAAGGAGGAGGAGGAAGGAATACTTTAATCACCCACTCAGTAGCCAGAGTAGGAAGAGAAGCCTCTCCCTTGGCTTGGCACAGACAGTCCAGGAGATGTGCTGGGCCTCTCTGCAAGGTCTTGGAGGTATCTGCAGGTTTTTAATGGTGACAATGCTGTGACTGTGTGGGCTCTGTTCTCACACTTGCCTCATGGGGCTTAGCTCCTGCCTGGTGCCTGATGCTCCAGCAGGCATTCCTACTTCAACAGCCCCGAGTTGTTAAAAACAGGCATGTGATGTTTGTGAGTGACAAATTTCAGTGTTTCAAGAACAGGTGGCTGAATACTTTTGTGGTTTCAGTGTTACCGTGACCACGTGGCACTAACATGCAACTTAGAAATGTTCTTATTGGTGAAGAAGTCAGTTCTGAATATTTTCTTTCTAAAAGCAGAGCACTATAATATCCATTGTCTGATTTTAGTGTGTTTTGTAAAATCAGACCATTGTCTGATTTTAGTGTGTTTTGTACCTCAGGGTCCTATATTGTATACATCTGCATGAGCTGGATGCTTTTCATTACTGAGTACTCCATGAACTGGATATTTTTAGAGGACAACCTGCTGCTCATGCTGGTTTTTTCAAGCTCCTTTCTTTAAGTCAATCCTGTTAAATTGTGTTGAGCACAATGGCTATCACTTTATATCTGTAAAACTGGTTATTTTTTTTTCCTTATGGCAGAGTTTGCTATAAAAGAAAAAGGTGATGGGGCTGGCGTGAGGGGAATATGTATTATTCCAAGCCTGAGAAATCTTTGAGTGAGGTTGAGCACAGTGGTGCTGCCTGTAACCTGTGAAAGCACTTTCACCAACAGCTTACCCCCAATGCCTGTGGAAACAAATCCTATTCAGTATGATATATGAAAGCATAACCCTCTGTAGTAAGGAATCAATGGAAGCATTCATATAATAGATGACTCTTCAGGCTTGTGCAGTCTGCTGCTCAAACATAATTGGCATCCATGTAATAAGATACTGAGCACCCAGGGAAATGTTTGAGATGTTTATGAGTCATCACATGGTTTATTGTAGGAGACTGGCACAGAGCTGTGTAAAGCAGAACAGGCTAACTAGCACCTGAGTTAGCATTACAGTTTTTAACACCATGATAAAGAAACAAACAGAATTTAGACTTAGGTGTATTTAACTAATGTATCATCCAAGTGAGTTATTAGGGGTCTGGTGGGTACAATAGAACATCAAGTTGGCAAACCAGTATTTTTACATGGAATCCTTAGGTTGTTGCTCCAAGATGCAGATGAGAAATTCAGGCTTTAAACTGCAGTGTTGCTGACAGGCAGAACCAAGCCACAGTGCCTTTGTACATTGCAGGCTTCTCTGAATGGAGCCTGTCTTTTTCTCTATGCCTACATAATGTTTAGCACAGCTGGGAGTCCTTATCTCAGCCAAAGGCCTCTCTAGATGCCACTGCAAAGGAAACAATAATATATTTGTCAGCTGCATGCATTAAGCACGTTAATAATTTCCCTGTTCATAAAAAGGACCTGCTTGCCTGGCATTTGAGCAGACTTGCAGCCTCTTGATCTTACCCTGCAGTCCTTGTGCTCTGTCTGTTTAGAAAACTACAGTAAAGTAACTCTTCCAGAGCTCTCTAATATCATGACAACACCTAGGAAGCAAGTTTAAAGGCAGCTCTGGTCTGACAACATACTGCAGTCTGCAATGTAGATGCATTAATGTTAACTGTTGTGCTTGCCCTGAGAGATGCTTCTCACACACAGATTAAGAAACTGTGTGTGCTGAGCTGCCAGAGCTCTCCTCTTGCTTCAGCCTGACTCACTTGACTTTTAATTTAAATCACCTTTCATTCAACTGATTTTTTTTTTGAGTGAAGCAAGAGAAAGCAAATGAGTCCATCTCCCCTCTGCAATAGAAACTGAGTGGGTGCAATGCTCCCAGCAAAAAGCAGCAGCCAGATGTTGATATTTGTTTTGTTTTGCTGAATAACAAAGCTCAGAACATCTGTGTCCACACCACCCTTGCAGTGGGTACCAATTCTTTTCATTCTTAAAATTTCTGTTCCACCACAGCAAATGGGAAAAAGGAAATGGTGCTCTGCCTTTTGATTGCTGCATTAGCACTTTCTACTTTTTTTGTTGTCTTCATCGCTCTCCTCTCATTCCTGTTTTCATTGTGGGATGGGTCAATTTATATCAGAGCTTTGAACCTTCAATTTCACTAGAAAGATCTCTGTCATTTAGTGATGGTCCTGTAAAATAGGCTTTGTTTCATTGTCTTTGTATTTCTCTATTATGGGATTATTCTGGGGACGTGGGTAGGTGCCTGCATGACAAGGGGAGAGACTGAGAAGGAGATATTGATCAAGATTTCCCTCATTCTTAACAGACACTCTCTAACACGTGATTTTGGACAGTTGAGCCAAGTTTTCAAAGTGAGTAAACACAAGTGGAATTCTTGAGAATCAGGAAAAAATTTTGATTTAGGAGATTAGTATGGTTCCTGCCCTCTGAGATGTGAAATCTAGAACTGATATTACAGAACTAGAGATGTAGAAATGGAGGGGAAACGCCCATGATTTAAAAAAAAGAAATTATCATCCATCCATGGAAAATGGATGCAGTGTGGAAGGGTGGTAGCTGTGGTACCCAGCTGCACAAGGATGTGGAGGGGTACAGGAGAGCAGATGGAGGCAGATTCCCCAAGGTATAACTGCTGTGCTTTATGTCAATGCTGAGGCACAATGAGACTCAGGAACAGGATAAAGGAGATAAAAATGTGCCACAGCTTAAATCAATCTGAATCTGAGCCTTTGCTGCAGTCCAGGTAGACACTGTGCTGGGATACAACTCCTCTAAACCTCACTGACCTCACTGACCTAAGCATTGCATCAAGACTTAAATTACACTAAATTAAATTTAATAATTAAATTTAATAATTAAATTTAATAATTAAATTTAGAGCCACACCAGGCTTTCTGGGCAAGGTTTATAGTTCTCTCTTGATAGGTAGACTCTGCAGTCAGCTTCCTGGAATTGAGGATTTGCCAAATCTTGCCCAATCTGAATGACATGAATCTGCAGCTTTCCTTTCAGTTCTCTGATAAGGAGTTCGAAGCTCCATTCACTTAACACTACATCCCTTCAGCTCTTCCAACCTCCAGGCTACAGGAAATTCATGTGAAAATATCCCAGCACAATTTCTTTTGGGTCTTCCTAATTTTCTCTAGTGTGGAATGTGTTCTAAGAATAGGTAGTTTATAGCATATATTCAATATATTCCCCCATATTCCTTTGGGGGAAAATCTAAAATGAGAAGCATCATAAGAAAAGTGGAAATAAAGTGGAAATAAAAATATTTTGAATCTCAGCAGAAATTCAGTGCAGATTTGATCCCAAGATGATTTTGTATATTATGGCCATTCTTATTTACTCAGGGGTGATTTGTGTGGAGTTAAGAAAATGAAGGTTTGAAATGTAGTTTTTTCTTAAGTGGCTGCATAAAATGGGGATTAATCTACAAGTCAGAATAGGGCCCTGACAGTTTTCCTTTACAGTTTAGACTTTGAAGAGAAATGAGCAGATATATATTCATTATTTGACTTTTGTACTAAAAGTGAAAGTAGGATGAAGATATTTTCTCTCAGTAGTCTTTCACAAAGGTTGTTTTCCCAGTGATATTAGAACTATATTATTTATTTTATGGTGTTAATTTCATGGCCATGTGTGGTGCAGTTTTTAACTGTGATAGCAATGTGGCTGTATGCTAATAAATACCTTTACAGCACGAGTGAAAATATGTAATACCTGTTGCAGTGTACTTAGCTGTAGAAAAGTGAATGTTAAAATAATTAGTCAATCAAAGAATTTTTTTTTTAAAGAAAGTGACAAATTGCAGTTGTTTTTTTCTCCACCATTTGCTTTCCCAGCCTAGAAGGTGGTCAATGAGTAGCACACTTTCCCTCCGGATTGTAAGGATGAGAATTTTGCAAATTGCACAAATTACCTAGTAAAAAGGCAATGGCTGTATTTTTGAAACTGCTAAAATTTTCTTTATGGATTGTTAAAACCTTGACAAAAATTACCATTGCAGACTTCACTTCTTTTAAGGGGGATGACATAGCAGAACCTTGCTTTTCTAGCAAGCAGATTCCATGTCTTGCTACAAATCATTCCAAATCTTGCTACAAATTCACTTAAAAAGTACCAAATAACCCTTTTCTCCTATTGTTTAATTAATTAGCCAACCCTATGGGGAAGGATTCAGATATGGGTAGAGAGATAGATTTCCTAATATCACATTTTGCTCTATGTCCCTGGGCAATGTAAAATCTGAATTTTCTCTATCACTACTATTATGAAGAGATGGTAAAATATAAACTGATGGGTTGAGACCCGGTCCTGTGCCCTGAACAGAAAGGGCAGAGCCAGCAGCAAACAATAGAGTGAACCCTGCTGCCTTGGTCACCTCTCTGCTGCTCTTGTCACACCTCTGGTGCAGGGGGAAAGCCAGGTCCGAGAGCAGCCCTGGGGGCTGCAACTGGGAAGGGATTCCAGGTCTGAGGATAAGTTCATGTTTGTCCTTTTGCACATTAAGAAAATGAATACAGAGTGAGGAGGAGCTGTCAGGGACCCTAAGCTGATCTGTTTTTTTTTTTTAGAGGGACTTTGTTTCTGCTTAGTCAAGAGTGGCATGCCCTCAAAATCACCAATTGCCAAGTCACAGGCCTACAAGTGGCTGGGATTAGCTTTGAGTCAGCGTTTCCCTGGATGCCACAACTCAGTGAAACCAAAAGTTGTTGGCTCTGCTTCCCTCAGGGATGTTCCCTCTGTGGCACAAAGGTCCTCAGTGATGGGGAAAGGATGCTTTTTGCTGCTTGGCACTAAGAGGTTGTCTTGTGCATAGTCCTTGATAGTCTGCTTCCTGCCAGCTGTGGTAGGTTTTGTGTTTTCAAAAGAGGGATTTGTTCTTTTGACTGATTTTTCAGTGTGTAGCTTCTCCTCATTGCTCCTTCCACAGCTTATTGCTAATCCTCACGTATTCAAACCTTGGCTTCCTTGGGGGAAGGATGACATGTAGCTCTTTATTTTTCTGGGTTTTTTTAATTGCTTCTATAACTAGCTGCATCCTAGACAATTCAGTTGCTGTGCAATTATATATCTTGCATTTCTGTTAGCATTCCTCTCAAATATGCCTGCAAAACCCTCCCTTCCATGCAGCCAAGTTCTCCCTGCATGCAACCAAAGCAAAGAAAGCACTGTGAGAAATATGCAAAAATCCTCTTCTGGCAATAGAAAATTTCTGCAAATGTTGTGGTCACTGATCTTGGGGTCTAGTCATATACCAGAATCATTTGTTGCTGCCAAAATGAGAGTAAAATGTCTTTTCTGGTGACTCTTATTTAATAACTCAGTCTACTGTATGAGAAAGTCTTACAAAACTTAATTTTGACTCAAGCCTCAGTTCAAGAGCACCTTTTAATTGGTTTCTCTGGGACTTCAAAATTATTTCCTGCAGTTAATTGTTGAAGTGGGGAAAAATACTATAGGATTTCATGGATGCCTAATGGACATGTTCTAGAAAGTCAGACATGAATAATCCCCCAGCTTGTGCCATTCTCTAATATTCCTTTATGCATTTTATTTGCACTTTTTCTACTTCCTCATCTTGTAAAAAAATTTTTTTTTTTTTGCCCCTATGTCTGGATGCAGCATTTCCACATGGGGTCAAACATAAAACAGGTAGCTTCTACTTTCTAAAGACCTTCTGGTATTCTGGTTAAAACAACTGAAGAAGGATTCTGCACACTACACTGAGGAAGCTTTCCACAGACCATCAGGAAGAGCTCCAGGAGAGCCACTGAAGGAGTGTGGATCAGCTTGAAAATCTCTTGGAAATTATCAGTGGATATGGTGTCTATCTTCTTCTCCATCTTAAACAGTTGCAATGCCATTAAAAGTCAGTTTGCTTCGCAGCAGAAGTGGTTGTGTTTCAGAAATGAGAGGAACAATCGTTGTGTGCAGTTGGCAGATGAGTTTCTAATGTGCTTGGGGATTCTTTTCCATGCTGTAAATTCAAATTACATCTCATCATGAGCCTAGTTAAAGAACAGAATGTGTCACAGTAGAGAAAAGGAAAACCAGGGACAGATTGTGATCCTGTTGGCAATTATGGAAGTCTAGACTACTTCACTGTCATTTCCTATCCCAGGATGAATGAAAGCAGGGTAGGGGGTCTACTGGGGAAGAAAGCAAACAAACAAACTTCTTATACTCATATTGGACAATTTATGAGAGAGCCGTTCTTGTATTCCAAACGATTTAAGCACTAGGAGAAAAGCAAATATGTAAACATAAATATTGCAAACAAATCAAAAATGTAGCAGTTTATTTTAATTTTCGGCTTTGTCAAGGTTTCTTTTCATTGAATCACAGATTGCTTTGGATTGGAAGGGACCTTGGAAGGGAATGGGTTTGCCCAATTCCAGGTGCAGCACCTACTCTTGGTCTTACTAAACCTCATGAGATTCCCATGGGAGGAGGAGTTTGTCCAGGTTCTGGTGATACCTAAGCCCCCAAGCAGGGAGTCAGGAAGGGAATTTACTTGTCTTGTATCACTGGCCACGCTTGATGACCAAGGCAAAATGTAAAATTAATTACTTTTTAATATAAAATTTAACGCATGTTCCTGGAACACTGTCATGAAATAGAAACTGAATTCATATTCCAAATAATAATGAGTGATGTAGAGACCTGAAGAAATGTCAGAAATGAAATCTAACTAAATCCTTGGGGTGTATCAAAAATTGTAGAGAGCACATATTCCCTACAGCTTCTCCATAATTTTTTAATCTTTCATTAATCATGTCTGGCTTTATTATTATCATCTTTGTGCAAACCCTGGTGTGTTCATATGTGAAACAGACTTTTGTGTAGCAGACTGTATTATTTGCTATGCATGGAATTATGAGTTTGTTTGTTTGTGTCATCCTGGGAATGAGTGTGTCACTTCTCCTGGGCATTTGGTGGCATAAAGCCACTAAAATGCACCAGCAATGACCCCTGGTGCTTTACAAAAGGAAGCGATAAAAACTATCTTGTCGTGTTTAAGTGGCAGGGGAATTTAGGTGTGTTATCCAGAATGCAATTATTCAGCTTGGAGCACAGCCAAGGCAGTGAGACTAACAATGTGTTTAATCTTATGAAAAGATGGCATGGGATCTTTAATGACCATGTTTTGTCGGTATCTCGGATTTATGATGTCTCTCAGAGACAGTTCTTGTGGCGTCGTGCTCAAAAGACATAATTAGAAGATCCGTAACTCTGCTGAGCTTTGTTTCAACCGGTCTTTTTCAGAGAGATGTGCATTTATTCAGTTTTATTTCTAATCTGTTCGGTGCAGCCCTGGGAGGAAGCAGCTGGTCCAACCCCATGCCATCCATTGATGGGGAAGCTGTTTCCCTGACAACGGCAGGACAAGAAACCAGACAGAGGCTCTTTTCCAGTTCATGTTTCTTTTTCACTCGCTGTTACAGGCACTCATTAGCTTCTGAGGAAGAATCAGATAGCCCATATCAAACTGAACTAAAGCCAAGTGGAACGGTGGAAATGTCACCACGCTTTCAAGATTTTCGAGGCCGTGAGCTTCTGTGAAGCCTGCTGTTATCAACATTAATTTTCTATTTAAAAGTATTAACAAACTAGGAATTTTTTTTTCCCCATTTGGGAATTATTCATGGCACTGTATCAAAACAAAGAAGTGAGGTGAAAGAGAAAAAATTGCTGCACTACCTTGGCTTCACGCTTTGTGCAGGATGCCTTTGTCTGTGTAAAAATGCAGCTAAAGGGAGGGTTTGTGACTCAATTAGGGCTGCGGAGCTGGTGGACATGGTGAAATTCACATCTGCCTTTTTATTCAAACTCCTGACATTTTGGACTTCCTCAGGAAAAAGAGAAGCTGAGAGACAAGAGAAGGAGGTGACAGCCACGTTGGCACAGGAGGCTGACAGCAAAGGCATGCTGGTGTTCTGATGCCTGTGCAAATAAGACCCAAGAGTTTGAGTCCACTGTGCCTCCCGTAAACTCTCACCTGGGATACTGTCATTTCTTTGACATTTTGCAAATGTTTTTTTTTCCTTGAATATCTAGTGAAAATGACTGCATGAGTTGAAGGGCAATAGTAAAGATTCCAGAACTTTTTAACATTGGGTAAGGGATCCTGGATTTATTCTGCTTGGTGTAAGAAAAGCTTGATTTCTTGTTTTCTTATGTTAAAGTTAATAAATACATCTTGTACGATATGTGACACCAAAATAGTGAACTCAGGAATTACTAAAACAGTAATTCTACAGAATATAAACCAATACAAAACACTTGAGTAATTTAATACATGAATTCATAAAGTTAAGAACATTCTTTTTTTTCTTTTTCCTACAAGGATGGCATTACCATAAAAGTTCTGTGAGGCTTTGAAGACTCCCTCTGTGTGACCCTCCTGAGGGATTTGTGTAGCAGAGGTTGTTGTGAGAGGAGCCTGGTCCAGTCCTCCAGATCCAGTATGTCTGGTGTGAGTGTGATCAATGCCCTTCTAAAATACAGGCTGGATTTCTGCCAGGTCCTGAGGTAGCTTAAAATTCTGGGCAGACTAAAATGCTGCTGACTGACTAAGTAGCATGAAATGCAGGGAATATACAGAGATATCCAAAACCTGAGTCTTAACCCTCCTAAAGAATTATTCATTCATAAATTGTACAAACAAGTTGTATCTATGAATAGGCAGCATAAAGCCGTCATTTTTATAAAATAACATTTTTTTTTTCAAAAGCTCCGTGGCTTTAAATGTTATTGTGTTTACAAGCTATAAAATTTAATAATGACCATCATGTTGTTGTAGGCAATGCAGACACAGGATATTTTAATGTCTCAACAGTTACTGCTCTTGCAGATGCTCTGAGCAGACTACTGATCTTGGGAGATGGATAAAGCCTGGGTTACGGCATTTATTTATTATTTTTTCCTAGGAAGTGTTAAGGCAGTGGTATGGGTGTATATGAGAGTCTGCCTTGTCTTGGACTGCAACATGGAAAATTTTTATGCAACATCAGGCTCAATTCATGTGAAACTAAAGCTCTTAAAGCCAGCATGCACTGATCTCCTTCAGGAAAGGTAGCATCCATCCTTCTGCCCAACATGTAATTTTGCTGCAGTGTCATTTCGTGAGCAGGCATTTTTCAAATGTGCTTTTGGTTGGCAGAGGCTTGATAACAAAGGATAAATACCAATTAGCTGTATTCAGCTGAGGGGCTGTCTGCCCATGTGGGGTCAGAGAGGGCCGTGTTGCGAGGAGGTGGTTGATGTTCACTGCAGCAGCTCAAGTCTGTAAAAGCAGCATTTAAACAAGGGAGAAAAGAAAATTGAGGAAGCTGATGGTCAAAGTCTGAGCAGCAGCATGTTAAACAAACTTTAACCTTTTATTCTCATGGCTGTGGCTTTCTTTTTTCTGTGTAGTATAAGGCCTTCTCCATAGTCTGCTACTTTGCTTTTGTTTTTGTTTAAAATATAGCATTTAAACACGTGCTTACCTGCGTGATGGGATAACACATTCTTCCTTCTTATGTCCAGATAATGCTTTTTCTTTTACTTCCAGCAGCATCTCTACAGATGCAGAGGCAAGTGTGATTTTTTTTCCTAAGCTCTCCATAGGGTTTCCCAAAATAAAAACTACAAATGTATTTGATTTCCCCTTCAGCACCCTTATGCCTGACTCGCAAACTGTGCCACCAAATTAATTGTGATCAATAAAACCCTTCATAAACAGGCAAACAAAATGTGTTACTTGAAAGACTTTCAAATTCTGTGCTCTAATTTTACTTGAGAAATGCACAGTAGACTATTAATAATAATATTTAATCTGTTAGGCAGTGATCAAAATGAATGTCTGAATGCAACAGAGCCACAAGACTGAAGAAGGTGAAAATATGGAATTGTGCATCCATATTCAGTGGGGTTTTGGTGACAGAGGAAACCTTTTTGCCACTCTATTTGCAGGGATAGCGAGGCTGGTAAGTCATGGATCATGTCTGTCTTCTTCTTTCTCACAAAAGACTATTATCAAAAAACTAAAAATCTTAAGCATAGCTTTTGGGAGAGGGTCAAAATTCAATCCTCATGGCCAAAACCTGTTTCAGGGCTGGAAGAGATGCACTCTCTGATCATCAGGTTCATCATACCTGGTCAGTGTGAAGGTTAGTTGAGGCCAGATGAGGAATGCTGGTGGAACATGAATATCCTCTTGATGTCCACGATATCTCTGGATGTCCCCTGCAATTCACAAATTGTCCCCTGCCTGCTCTACAAATCTGACTTGTGGTTTCACCAGTCATGGTAATGCCAGATGAGGACAAAGAATTACAGCTTGTCAGCAGAAATCCACTACAGGGACCCTCTCAACCCCATCCTTTTGCTGGTTTTGGAATAAATAGGTGCAAATCTGCAGAAAAAAATTCAAGGATTCAATTTAAATAGGGATCTGTCCACCAAACACCTACCTCAAGTATAATCAAAGCTAAATATTTAAACCAGAACTGACTCAGCAAGCTATGGTGAATGTTGCCACAGCAGATATTAAATTTTACCCTCTATCAACTACAGAGATATAATAAATTGAAAAGTGACACTTTCTAAGGTTGAATAAAATTCCAGTTCTCTGTGAAAAGGATTCAGTTGTCCCTTCCTTACACGCTTTTTTCCTGCTACAGAGCAGCATTTACAGGATAGCTGCTCATTACATGTGCACTTATCCTGCAGTGCAAGTTAAACAGCCCCTCTGATTTCAGGAGCCCTCTGGGCACTCAGCTCCTGCTTCAGCTGCTTGAAGTCTGTGTCAGAACGGTGGCTGAGAGATGAAAGAGCTGCCCTCCAGTGAGTGAGGCAATGATGTGTAATAAGCTGCAATTTGCCTAAATGCAATTGTACCTGATCAGCTTCACGGTGCAGCTCGTGGGAGAAGACCTGGCTGGAAGAGCAGAGGAAACCTGAATTGCTCCAGCCCCATCTGGAGTTACCCATACCAAACCTGGACTGTCAGGTCAGAAACCTTCAGTGGGACATCAGCAGTGCAGGAATAGTGTTGGGAGATGATGCAGACTGCCCTTGCTAGAGATGTATGTGCAGGCAAGCTTGAGGGAAAGGAGGAATCTTGCATTTCCTTGTGGGAGGTGTTGAGCTAGAAAGAAGTTGAGCTTGGATTAACAAGTTCCCAGTGGGTGGAGGTGCACAGCACCTGCAGCTCTGTTAGCTTCAATTTGAAGCTCAGCTTTTTGGATACTCTCCATGCTATGTCACTTCCTTGGAGACAGCATTTTGAAAAGTAAAGGCTCAAGCACCAGAAGAAATGGGAACAGGGATGGAGTTTTTGTGCTGGATTTGAGGAAAGCTTTTCCAATGAATTTGGATGTAGGTGGGGTTTTTGGTAGTTCTGGAAGTTATTTATGGTACCTAACTGAAAATGTAAAGAAAACCTCAGCACAGAGGTGTTTTAATTGAAATGCAAAGTTTATTGCTTGAAATAAGACTGATATAAAAAGAAAAAAGAAAGATAAATCCCTCTTAGAGTGTTGTTTCATCCTCTGAGACACTTGTGATCCATGAGCTCTTTGATTCAATTCACATGAGGCAGAGATACTGTCTAATTACTGAGAAATTAATTTGAAAACCAAAACTCAGACCCTTTTTGCATGCACTAAACACCCATCCTGTCCTGCACAAATTAGCAAACTGTGTGTGTTCCTTTTGAGTCCCCATAGGATAATTTACACATACACATGAAATTATCCATTTTGTTCATGTTTCCAACACCTTCAAAAAAGCCAGAAATGAAAACATAGCATCTACCCATATTTTAGGGGGTGGGTATAGAGGGAGCTATTTGAGAACCCTTTTTAAGCATCCAGTAGTTATTGATACAGCATGTCTACTGCCCCAGCCATGAGCTTACCTAAGCTCCCCAGGGAGCTTTGTGCCTCATTTCTGGCACATATATATTTATTTATATAAATGCTGTATCTTCACACACAATCTGAATACTTCATACATTACCTCAGCCTGTTTTAATTGCATTTTTATCTGCTAAACCCTTGCATGTTACAAACCAGGCAAGGGGAGGAGCCCTCAAGGTCATCTGGTCAGATCCTCTCTCCGTTATAAAGGATTATTTAATATACTGTATTTTCTAGGGCTGGTGCCAGGCTTCTTTTGAACATCTCAAATAATGAGGTTTCTACTGCCTAGCAGGAAAGATTATTTCACATGGTAACAGACCTTGCGAGTGGAATTTTTTTGTTATTTATTTCCTAAAGCTCTTTATCACCTTTCAAATGCTTTAGTGAGATTTATACTCTTTGATAACTGTCTTGAAGCACCCATAATGAAGCCCCATCTAGAAGAAATGCATGAATTTCAGGAAGATGAGGACAGGTAATTTTAGAAATTTGAATGAAGATAGAAGGATAAGGCTGAACATAATGCATATTATCTATCCATGTATTCAACTAAAGGGAAAAAAAAAAGACAGAAAAATTTACTTCTGCTTCTGGCATAGAAATACTCTCCACCTTCCCTTATTTCTGATCACAACTAAAAGTGGATACTTTATCTGCTCAGAACTGGCTATGATATTTAGCCACATTTAAAAAAAAACAACAAACCACACCTTCCTTTCAAGTTCTTGAGATCTATGAATCTTTATGAAATCCTTTGGATTTAATAAGATTATATATGCTAATAGGCACATAGTTATTTGAGGCTATTCCAGGGGATTCTTCTGCATCCTTAAGCTAGCTTGAGCTGGCTTAAGAAACTTGAAACTTTTTAGGAGGTAGAGGACTATTCTTATTTAAAACCAGCCTTCCCTAGAGAAATATAAATGCACATTTATCCATTGCTTTTCATAATGTTGGGGATACTGTACTGAGACAGCTGAGAGCACGAGAGGGTCACAAAATTATATCCTAGTGCTATAATTTTTCAAGAGCTTTATACAAAATACAGTTTTTAGCATTAATTCTGTGATGAATTAATAGCTATTATGTGGCCAGTTTGTATGTGTTGTTGGCATAATTGGAAAGAAAGAGACTGAGCTGAATTCAAAAGAGAAATTTGAAAATGTGGTATCATTTAGGCTGCAATGTCCCCAGCTGTGTCCCATTTACCTTCTATAGGTTTGTGCTGGTTTGTATTTGGCACAAACCCATCAGCTTTAAAGAATTAGGGGCAAGAACTGGGGAAATGCACAGTAAAGAAACAGGGCTTGAAGTGATGTTTCAACTGGGTTTACCTGCCAGAAGTGGAAAAATCATTTTGCTTGCTTTACAACACACTTACTGTAGATTAGACCAGAAATACAGGTACCCTAGAGGGGGGATATAAAAGGCAGAACTGCCAAAATAGTCGGTGAAAGATGAGTTTTATGTGGCCTGTGCTGCAATGGGAAGTGGGAAAGGAAACATGGAAATTGTGTGCATAGGGGAAAACAGGGAAGCAAGGTGGGAGGATTGAACTCATTGAGCAACACAGCAAGTGGAAACTTAGGAAAAAGCAATGACAAAATCTGCCTGCAAGGAGAAGGGAACAGAAGGCCAGGCAAGGGGGGAGGCCTGTGTTTAGCCCATCTTTGCTTAAAGGCTGGTGTCATTTGGCTGAAAATGTCGTGGGTTCTGCAGTTGATCTCATTCTTAAGACTTAAACCCCCTGTGTGTGAGGTGATGTTAGATTCCTAAAGGTGCCCTCTTCTGCAGCTTTCCTTCATTTCAGTACAGTGGGTCACCTATAGCCACAGGAGACCTTGAGGTGAAACTTCTGGAGCTTTTGACCAGTACTTTGGCCAGACTAAGTGATGCTAGAAAGGCAGATTTGTGCTGTTTGGAGCAGTTCATGAAGCAGTTCTAATACCTTCATTCACATTGTATAAATTATTTATTTGTCTTCCATTGTCACCTTCTGCAGATATGCTAGCAAGCAAATTAATTTGCAGACTATTCATAGAAATAATTGAAGAGCATATTGAGAAGTCTTCCATTTATTTTTGGATGTACACTAAATATTTGTAGCTAAGACCTACACTCTGCATAATATAAAAAGGTTGTTTTATTTACTGAGTAGATTTAGATCACCTTGACTGAGGAATTACAAGTGTGTGAGAAACTTATTTGTTATTTTCAGATAAAATACTGAGTATTATTTAAGAGATTAATGTTAAAAATGTGAAACACTTGAAGAAAATTCATGAGTAAAGGAGATGCCATATTTGCTGATCTATTTGTTAACTATTTATTTAAGGTTTTTTTATCCACAAAAGACTAAGGCAGAAGGGCATAATGAATTATGAAATAGATTCCTCTTCATCTTAAGAAAAGCTAAATATGTTCTACTTCTAAATGCAACACTGCTGGTTGACATTTTTATTCTGAGGGTGGGAGGTCAAGAGAATACATTATTTATTGAAGTGGTACTTGTTTATCCTGGAAATTATGGTGTTATATGTATTTATATACTTGTGTACATATATCTCTGTACATATTTATGACTAAATAAATGTAGACATATCCCTTTTTACCTCATGACAAAATATGTAAAAATGTTGGGTATTCATCCTTGTGAAGCAGAGAGAAAAGGCCTTCCATGAGATTTACTGGCACTGAAAATCAGTTTTCAAACAGTGTCAGAACAATAAAAAATATGAGTTACAGTGCTTATAGATAGGAATATTGACCTATTGAAAAAATTGGAAATTTCAAAAAACTGATGAATTCTTGAACAAGAATATCAGGGAAGTATTACCAAGCAAATGAAGATGAGTAATGTCACATAATGATGGTAAAGTGCTTGATACAGAAATAAAGCTGAACAGAGTTGTATGGAGATTTTAAGTGGACATGGACAAATCAAGAACAATGAGAAGTGATGAATTTTTGGGTAGACAAGAAGCAAATCAGATTAAGTGATGTCAGATGATTATTATGCATCAAAGAAAGAGGAAAAATTGTTTTCTTTCTTTGAGAGTTTACTTACACTGGATTCCTGAGTAAATCCTTTTCTGTATGGGTTTGCATGTCTCAAATTTAGAGCAATTGTCTGACAATAAGATGCTATCAAAACCTTCTGGTAATACTTTTTTTTAATACTGCAAATGTCTGCCATATTTTCCTGGTATCTGACCAGCTCCTTGGATTTGGTTACATTTGTGACCTTGCAGTGAGCTCCTCATTTAAAGAACAGTGTCATGCTTTGAGTGTTAAAAGAAGCAGAAGGGCTTATTAATGCTCCTACATTACAGTCAAGCTTTTATAAATATGAATGCTCTAGTTTTTCTGCTTGTCTGTTCCTCCCTTGTTGTTGAATGCTAAATTGAATTTACATTGTATTCTTCTCCCACAACAAACAGAAAACACACCCTCTTGTTTTATTCAGTAATCTTAAGGATTGTTGTCTATAACATTCCTATCTTTTGTACATGGATCAAGTTTTGAGTTTTACTGATGATAAGGGACCCAAGAGAGAGGCAGCTGGAGGGATCAAACCCCACTTATTTGAGCAAAGCTTCAGTCACACCATCTTTAGCCAGTAATCCTCAAGAGACAGCTTAATTGTGCTCCCTCAATTTTGGTGGGTTTGGGCTCTTGTATCACTCCCTTGTTCCCCACATGTCAGTGTGATATTCTCTCTGTAGCATCTACTTTGGTGATGGCAATTAATATTGCCTACTTATTTTAATTAAAATGAAGTGTTTTTTACTTTAAAGCAAAACACTATGCAGCACTTGCCAGTAGTTGTCTTGTAGTCTTAAAAATATGGGCACATTTTTCTGTATTTACACTGTCCTAGTCTTTTCCTCTTTCTTTCCTTATATTGTTAGCCACTATAGATTTAATGTCTGATTTACCCTTCTGGTTTTTCTCTTCCCGGCACAGTCACTCCCACTGCCTCAAAGTGACTACAGCATTGTGCCATTTTAATCAGGATCACCTCATTTTTTTCTTTTATCTCCCTCCCAAAAAAGTGGGCTGCTTGCACCAGTTTTGTGACTGTTCTGGTCCCTGGTGTGATGGCCACAGCCAGTTGGGGAACTGTCTCTGAATCCTTCCTCATCTCTCTTTGGCTGAGTGCAAGGCCCCAACAAACTCACACTATGAGGCTTTCAAAAGGGCTTATGGTTGTCCATGTACTCTCAGTTAGAAGGCAGGGAGAAATATTGAGAAGATCTTTTCAAGAGGTCAAAGCAATGAAAACAACTTTACTGGCAAGTTTAGAAAATCAGAGTAATTTGGCAGAAGGTTAAGAGCAGCATTCGGTCAACACAAAACACTTCTCAAAGCATTAGCTTGGTCCATTCCCCTTCAAACTCTCAATCAGTTCAATTTTAATTTACACAAAAATTCCAAGAAGAGGGAATTAAAAGAAGAAGAAAAACAAAGGAGAGAGAGAAGGACACATACAGCTACCAACAGCTGGGTTTCAAGGATTTTAAGCTCCAAGAAACTCTAAGAGGAGGTCGGGTCAAGATGTGCTTGCCATGTATTTTGCCTTAAATACCCCTTGGCCTTCATGGGCCATCCCACCAGCTGGGACTTCTGGTCATTTGGCCACTCAGGAGCTGGGTTAGGGGCTCCAAAGGCAGGTGTGGAACATTGCCTTTGCTGTGGCAGGGACTGGCACCGCTGCTGGCCTGGGATACAGGCTCTAGGGATGGGTGGTGTGCTCCTCCACAGCAAGGCCCAAACTCCCCCCTCCCCACCATTCATGTACCCAAAATGTCTCCAGACATCAACCTTTCCAATCCCCCACACTGAGTCTCCTGCAGGTGATCCATTTTCCACCAGAATTCCATTCCAGGTGACTCAGTTTCATCAGGCTGGGCTGTTTTCCTCCACGGTCTCCAGTCAGATGCCACAGAAGCCATGGGCAGGGTGTGGCTCACACAGGTTCCTTAGGCTGTTTCTAGCCAAACTTGTGTTTTTCCATATCTTTCTGCTCTTTGGAGCTTCATATCTGTTCTTGACAAGAAGCAAAAGGAAAACATTTTACCAAAAGTGTCTCTTTCCTCTCTTAGAAGGGTAGGTCCTCCTACATTAAGAGTGCTCCTGAAAGAGCCAGGACAGTGGGAAGAAATTGCTGTTGATTTAATTAGCAGTGGCATTTAATTATCCCTTTGGTTAGGTATTTATTTATGTGTTTGTACAAGAGCTGTAATTTCATCTAAGTTTAAGCAGGAGTAGTTTAACCTCAAAATGTTATGATGTCAGAACATTAACAAGCCAGGAAATTTTCAAAAGCACTTACCAGATTAACAGGCTATTCTAAGACACAGATACCAATTACCATTATGGCTGTCAGGTGCTGTCATATATTGAGATATAGCAGCCAGAAAGAAGAATATTATTTTATACTATGAAAAACTAGGCTTAGAATTTCAATGCACAAATCTGCCCTTTGATGTACCCTTATTCTGTGTAGCTGAAAACAACAACAAAAAAAAAAAATAAAAGAAGCTGTCTTCTGTATGATTAGTGGGGAAAATATGGGAATATTTGGGTTAAATTCCCAGGAATTCTGAATTATAAAAAAATCCTTGATATTACTGCAGCTGCCAATCCTCCAAAAGATCCAGTCTGAGATTTTCCAAGATCCAATCTGAGATCCTCCAAGATTTTCCAGTCTGAGCAACAATACTGTAAGTATATGTGATATGACAAAGTTTTTTGTCATTGTCTTAACTCCTACCAAATTCAGTGCCTCTGGGCTCACTTCCCATAGTTTCTTGCTATCTCACGACTGCCTTACAGAGTCTTGAATGGTACAAAATGGACTTTTTTTTTTCCCAAATTTTTGTGTGTTTTTCCTTTGAAAGCAAGGATTTTTATATGGTGTGTTTGGGGACTCCCAGTACAGCATGAGCTGGTTCCAGGGCACATTCAGTGTGAATGCTTTTTTCTTTCTTGTTCATGATTGTAAGTAGAAAAATGTGCTTCTTGGATATTGGTCTTCCTATTTTTAGCAGCTTAAGAAACAGAAAATTATTAGCTGATATTTTGGTTAAAAAAAAAGCACCAGTGATGTTCATTTGCAATATTTTAGTACCATCACAGGCTTTTTTTTTTTTTTTTTAAGTCAGTTTGAGGTTTGGTGCAATGAAATTATGCAACACTTTTCATCCTAATACCACTATGTGCCATCAACCTGCCACTGAAACTTAAATCTGAATATCCTTCAGCTCAACACTTAAGACAGGTTTGTGAATAGAAACTGAGCTACTTGTTAGGAATATTGCTCATCACTGTTTTCTGGGTTTTATGTTCCTTCTGTCTTCTTTTTCTGTATTCTTTCTGTCTCTTAGACATTTTGGGCTATAAAGCAGCTAATGTAGGAAAGTTGTGTATTAATAAAGGGGGCACTAAGTATAAAAAAAGAGGCAATGTCTAAGTTTATGAACTTTTAGTAATTATGTGACCTTTGATAGGTACATAAAGGTTTTCAATTATGAAAGATATTTATAAATAGCAAAATGAGGTGCATATATGTCCTACTGAATCCACAGAAATGTTGAATTATACTCTAGCTGGTACAATTTCACTTTCTTTTGTCTGTAGCATAAAGCACCTTGGCCTGGAACATTGTGGGTTTTCTGAGTAGCTTTTTTCCCATACTCTGTTCTTGCAGTTCCTGACACTCCACCTCCCTGACAATTGTAAAAAGAAGTGAATTTTAATCAATTATCACTTTAAATATCATCAGGAAAGAAAATGGAATTGAAGCAGCCCCAGGCCCCCCAAGTGCCTCATAATATCAAAACATTATACTTGATAAAAAAAAGGACTTATTTCCATATTAGCCATCTGATAGTGTATGAAGGAAAAGAGGAAATAATGTGTCCAACTACTGGGAGACTAACCAGTTTTCTTAGGATGCTCATGGGGTAGACAGGCTGATCTGCTGCCAAAGGGATGGAAGGTTCCTGTCCAAGCAGGGGAAAAAAAATGGCTCTAATCCTGATGGATGGGTATGAATTTTGAAGTACTGAATTTAACTGGCTACACACAGTGTTGGGCTTTGGATGTTCTGAGAGTTTCAAGCTGAACAGTGACAATTACACTGTCGTTGAACTGTGCTTGCCTTACACTTCAAAGTGCCAAAAAGGAAAGTGATTCCTACAGCCCTGTCATGTTGTTTGTCTACCTGAATGAAGCTAATGAGGTCTTAATACTGCACTGGTTACTCAGGCAAGGTTTTAATTAATAGGTTGTCAGGTCCTTAATGCCTCATGCACCTTCTTCCCTCTGTGGTGCTTCCTTTTAGCTTCCAATTTCAAAATTGATTATGTGGAGTGCAGGTCCCTTCATTTTGTTACAATAAAAACATTTGCTATTAACATAAATGGAAGATATCTTTTTCTTGTAATCTTGTGATGTTTTGTTGCATGCTTC
This sequence comes from Melospiza melodia melodia, assembly GCF_035770615.1. NCBI lineage: Eukaryota > Metazoa > Chordata > Aves > Passeriformes > Passerellidae > Melospiza > Melospiza melodia. The sequence continues at coordinate 106,895,210 of NC_086196.1, read as the reverse complement.
CTATTTCAGGCCCTGTGAAATAGTAAGCAATATCTCAAAAGCTTTTTTTCAAGTTTTGAGAAGGCAAAAAAATTACAGTCAAGAAGCTGCCCTTTTTTTTTTTTTTTTAACTTATTTTATATGTGTTCTTTTCCTCTGGTGCTAACCAGTTATTAGTTCAAACTCATGTCTGCTAAATCCTGTAGAATAAAGTTTTTTGAAGTATCATCTGTCTCTTCTAACAACTTGTGTTGATTGCTGTGGGAATGAAATTCCTCTTGACTTGCCTCCAGTTCCAGAAGTGTTTGTGTGTTATCTATTAAGAATGAGTATGCAAAAGATCTATATGCAAGCCTTTGTATGATAGACAAGAAGGGTTTACCTGAGGCACACTCTCCTCATACTATAAGCAAATCAATGCTGTGCCCTTGGACTCAGCCAAGTTCCTGGAACAGAGCTCTTTTATAAACTCATAAATTGCAGAAAAGCACTGCATCAATTTTTTTTTCAATGCACTAGAGTTTTGTTTTGTTCTACATATCAAAATGAAGCTTCCTTATAATGATGCTAGCCTAAAGTTTCTGGTGAAGTTTTTTCACCCATATTCAGCTACTTCATTGGCAGGATAACTTCAGATTTTGATGGCTTTTAGATTACTGCCTTGTTTTCTTTTCATCTCCTAGAGCAGCTGGAATCCATCTTTGTGAAACTTCACCAGCATCTATGGAATTTCACAGCTAAAAATATCTTCTGAGGATTAAGGAAATATTATTGCACATTATATATGATTGGAAACATCAAAGGAACTTCTGTTTTTTGAGATTAGCTGTGATATTTCTCTCTGTATTTGGCACACAAGCAAAACAATTGGTTCCTAAATAGAGTAGTTGCTTTCAAGTAGCTCAGCCATTGGTGCTTATTCTATCTGGGAGAGGTAGGGGACCCAGGAAATGTGAATTCAGGATTTGGTATGAACATGGGGTCTTTCAGCAGGTAACTTTAGAGGGTAGCAGTTATTTTCTGTGCTATTGCATCTCTAATAGCTGAGACTGTATGAGAATCTTTCCTTTCCAGGCTCTCCAAGGCTCGCTTCCTACAGAAATTGGAAGTAGTAGGGCAGTCACAGATGGTTCCAGCTGATGGCTCTGCAAAGCCCTGAATCCATGCCTGCTGAGTGCGAGGGAAGCAGCTCCTCAGCTTTCTGTCATGTCCAGCCAGCTTTTGTGGGTCCGTGCCTGGCTGTGCAAGGAATCCATGCCTGGCCACTGGACCTGAACATAAAGCAGATAGGAGATGACCTCATGTAATTTTCTTCCTGCCCCAGCTGTGTTCTCACAGTGGTGGTTTCAGTCAATTTGGTGGGTGAGTTCAGCTGTTGCATTCTTTGAGTGTGCTAGTGTTTTTCTAATCTCTGTGTGTGGCCACAGTGTTTCGAGGCAAGTCCTTAATTACATGTTGTTTTTCAATTCAGCACCTAAAGTGCTCACCAGATAGTATTTGAAAAATTGATTATCTTTGCAGCTAAGCTGTAAGATTTTTTTTTTAGGTCTTCTAAAAGGGGAGTTTGTTCATTTACTTGCACTCTGTGTACCACAATTAAACACTGTTGACATGCTTGGGTTTGTGTGTGGTACTGACCAGCAGAATTATTATTTCTGGGTACCAAGGCAGAGCTTCAGCTGGCAGATCTATGGGCTGTCCTCACAATGAGGGCATTCCCTGTGGTTTCTTAATAGTGTTACCGAGAGTCTGTTTGTCAGCCTTTCTGTTCTCTGGGTAAATGTATGAATTATAGTGCTTTAATTGCTTCCTACAGGTATTTGCAACTAAAAACTTATTACTGCATGTTGTCTCTCCAATCAGGAAACAGAAGGTAAACCAATCAAGCTGTTCTGGGGCTTGGGATACAGCAGAGGTGATGTAATCACTCTTTCTTCCTCTCTCTGGAGGAGGAAAATTCTTATGGAGGACAGTTTCTAGATGTACCATCTGGTCTTTTGCACACAGAAATCTCCTGACCTGGAATAAGGCAGAACATGTTGTCAAATAAACAGGGTGTCAGAATAGACTGTTTTCCCATCCAAGTCAATGCTTAGTTGTGTGCCAAAGATACTGCTGGGGCCAGAGTGAAGATTTGAGCCTCACAAGCCCATTTGATGGTTAGGTGCTTCTGTTGGGAAGGTTATTTACCTCAATTTCTGCTCTGCTGGGGTGGCTTTGGAGTAGACAAACCACATCAGTTCCTGTGAGATGAAGATTTGTTCCCTTCATATCAAGAAGGAAAGGGAATTATTTTTATTTATGCATTGTGGATGTTATCACAACTGTCTTTTTTTGTTTATATCACTTCTCTGAAACTTTATCTTGGCAGAAGTCCTTGCATCTGGTGGAATGACACTGTTGAGTGCTACGTCTTGGGCTACTGTTAATATTGCTCTGTGATTTTTCCAGGACTATCAGGGCTGTTAAACCTGTGCAGCAGGATTTCTGGCTGCACAGAGCCATCTCTGACAGCTTTATTGTTTTTTCCCCCACACTGGATAATTCCTCTCTTCCCAGAAAAAGTGACAGAACTGACAACATTTGTCCTGCCACCATTTGTTTATTATGTGCCCAAAGCCTCTAAATTATGATCTCCTGATGGATGGAAAGCATCTCAAGTTTATTTTTGTACCTCCACAATTATTAGCACTATCTGGGGGATGAAAATGAGAAAGAAAGTTCTAGTGAGTACTTTTGTTAGACTGACTATGTTTGTGGACATTCCTTGACACCATTCTTATGTCCAGTCACCACAGTTATCGGGGTTGTGCCTGGCAGAGCTGTTCTTCCCCATTCCCAAACATGCAGTGTTGGGAGTGGATTAATTTGGGATTGGCAGATGTTCACCTGAACCACAGACCAAGTCTAGGAAAGATGGTTAAGCAGTAAAACATTTTGTTTGCTGAGGGTTTAGGTTTTATTTCCCCAGTTAAAGTTGCTTTGTTTGAGTCATTTGTTTTGCAGTTAGTTGATATGGTACTTCCTTACTTCCCATTTTAGGAAGGAAATAAAATGCCATATTTGAGGAGTAGGGTATAACCAGTCCTTCTCACATCTACCTTCTCCTTCTCATGTGTCATATAAGAGAGGAGGAGTTCAGGTAACATCTTTGCTTTTGGCTCAAGCCCTGGAAGTCCCTGGAGCAGCCTCTTCCCAGGCAGCATCCTGAGGGTCTGATGCACTTTGCCAGCCTGGATTTCTGTGAACTCCGGTGCTGTGCCTTCTGAATCACACTGAAAAATGTCTCATATTCACCCTTGCATGCTGCTGAGAGCTAAAAGAAGACTCTGCATCCTCACTTCCCCAACAATTTTTCGCTATTAATGAGTTTAACACCTCCACTTCATACAGCCTTGTTTGGCTGCCGTTGGAGATGTGACATCAGTTCAGAGTTAAGAACTCTCAAATTATTTTGTCTGTCTTGCAGGTTAACTGCTTGATTAGAGATAGAAATTGTAGGTCCAGCTGATTCATCAAGCTAATTAATTGAATTAATTCATCAAGATAGGCCGTGCCAAAATATTTTACTGCAAACTTGGTACTGTGGTGAAAATACAACCTATGCAACATTTTATGAAACCCTGATTTTTCAAACATTAGAAATAATGAAAATGCAAATAACAATCCACCAAAGAATAGATAGATTTTAAAACATATTTAAGCACTGGCTGTGCCAAAATTCCAGAAAAATACTAGCTATTTTCTATTATTTTACTATCTTTACTATCTACTTCTACTACTAGAAAAGAAGGTGAAGGGAGAATCTGGTGGGTAATTTACTTAGGGGAAAAAACAGTGATGGAAATTTCTACCTATGAAAAAGAAAAGAAAAAGCTTTCAGATTTGATCAATCTGTTTAACCTCAAACTGGAATATTTCATTTTCCTTAGTAAAGAGCAACTTTTTTCTTTTTGCTTCTTAAATAAGATATCTTTGATTTTTGAATGCTCAAAGATAGAAAAAATAATGTGTTTCATTTTTACATCTCTTTAAAAACTGATTTTTGTGGGTTTTTAAAATCCTTTTATTTTCTCTTTAGCCTATAGAGATCCTTAATCATCAACCATTCATGTGTGTATGAAAATACTTCACTCAAGCATTTGTGGTTGCTTCAGTGATTTTTAGTAGCCTTGGAAATTTATTCTTTTTAAGCTAATATTAATATTTTTCAGTCAATCTACATTTATTGTGACCGGAGAAAAATGTAAACTGAAATTTTACTACCCTTCATAGGAAACACCAATATCTGAAGCTTAAATTTAAATCAGGGAGAACAGCTACAGTAAAAGTGGTGGCAAACTTGGTGACTAAACCCACTTGGCCCAACTGGGATCTAAGCAGGGTTTTGTCATTCAGTAGACCAAGACATAGCAGAGCTAAATTATGCCAAGTAACGTTCCAATGAGACACTTGTTGTGTGCTTGTTATCAATAACAAAGGTACTGAGAGGGGATTTTGTTTTTAAATGAAGATTAAGTTCATTTCTTCCTCAAGGAAGGATCTTCCCTCCCTCATGATTACAGTAAGAGATGCGCAGTCTTCCAGTCTTGTGAACATAAGGTCTCTTTGAACAGGGATGAGTGATTTTTTCCTACCTCTCTTTTCTGCAGCCTTTTTTATACCATTTTGCTTCATTGTAAATCTGAAGAAAGTGGTTTTCTTCATGAAATATTGAGTTTTAAGGAGGGAGATTATACATATTGCTTTGTTAGCACTGATAGCAATCTTTGTTGTTGCAAGTTAAAGCAATCATGCTCTCAGATGAAAACACACCTAGGGATCCAGAGCTCTTACTCCTGGCTCTGGAGCCACAAGGTGCAAGGCCTCTTAATATCCAGTGCTGAAGAGAGGAGTGTTACCAACACACAAACCTCTCTTTTTTGTTTTCTGTGTATTTCTACCATCTGCAGAAATGAGAGGTTTTCATACTGTGTTTTTTAAACAAGGAGAAAATGAACACAAGTAACTGCAGAAGTGTTAATAACATTTAGAATAAGTTTTCACATATTGGAATAGCTTTTTTTTTTTTTTTAATCTCCGCCCTGGGCGCTCTGTCCCGCTCAGGCTGTGGAAAGCAGTCAGGAGAGCTGAGCTGCAGATGTCTAGTTGGCATCAGAGAGATGGACTGGCTCCACCATCCCTCCCTGCCTCTCCACACAGGGAGCCTTTGGAAGCGTAGGCAGGAGAGAAGTGGCTGCTCCAATGTGGCATTTCCAGTAAGTGGCACAAGCTGGAAGAATTCTTCAGACTCCTCTTGAAACAGATGCGAACAGACCAAGAGCAGCTTTGCTGAAATAACTGGTTTCTTCATGAGCCAATTCTTCACTGAGAGGATTTTGGCATAGAAGTGCATAATAGCTGTAATTTTTCTACTGATATAGCACTGTTCCTTTCATGTTCCAATAAAAATTACCCTTGCCTAGTACATATGTACAATGTTAAGTTCTTTGGAGCAAAACTCAATCTTTATCATCATCCTGTTTAGAGCTCAGAAGTGAGATCATAGAAATCCTGCACACTGAGCATCAGCAAATGCTCCTGTTCAGATGTGGATGTGAACAAACTTCTCAGGAGGTACCTACTTATTAAAAACCAGCTCAGTATAAGTGCATTATTTATTGTGAACATTTAAGGTAATCCCAGGACTCAGTGTGGTTCTGTAATAAGAGGTTGCTGCATGCCATAGCTGATTTACTTCGTTTTTTCCCAGTTAACTTGAGGGAAGGTGCAGTTCTGGTGGAAAAGCTGTCCTCTAGGTCATTTATAGCAAAGAGAATAATGTGTTGATACTGGGTGTTGTGAAGCCATCTGAGTTAAAAGGTGCTCATTTTGACAGAAAAGATAAAAGTAAATACCATCATTTACTGATAAAACAAAATGCCCTTTTGTTTGGCAGAATGCCAAGAAGAATTTTTAGATCACCTAATGAAAATATATTGACAATGAAAAATATAATGAAAAATGGTATTTTAACTTTTCTTCTTGTTTCTCCTTTTGAAATTATGGCTTTTTAAACACAGGCAGGTAAATATAATATTTTCTTCAAAGACATTTTTCTCTTCTTGAGACAATTTGCTCAACCAATTTCCAACTTTTGTTACAGTATCTGCAAGTATTTTATTTTTTTTAATTAACTAATATTTCTGCTATGAAATTAAAACTCATAGGAAATGCGACACACCTGGGAGAAAATATTTTCAGCCTAAAGCTGCCTAAGTTTCCAGCTCATACTGTACTAATTGCTTGTATAAGAACAATGCTTTTTTTTTCTTGAGAGAGCAAATCATAGTAATGGGAATAATAACAATGGGAATTTCAGGTGAAAAAAATATTTTAAAAACTGTTTTCAAAAGAGTGTTTATATTTTATACTAATTATTTTTCCCCAAAACCCTGCATTTTTTTCTTTTTTTGCCCTTGAATCAGCAGCAATGCGACCACCCAAGAAAGAGTGTGAATCAGAGTCACTTCAGTGAGTCAATCAAACTACTGCAAGTCTCACAAGCAGAGGATCCAGCCCAAAGTGCTCAGCTGCTGTAGCAGCTTTCCCAAGGGTACAGACACTGGGATTATCTGCTGCTGTTTGCTGTGCTGCTGCTGGCTCACTCCCACCAGTGCCTGCAGCTCCAAGAGGAGTCAGTGCTGTTCACATGGGAGACTTTGCCAGAATAAAACTGGCCCTGCCACGATTCTCCTCATTCCCTCAGTGGGAAGAGGACTGGCCCATCTGGAAAGGACCATTCTTAGCATTTAAAATACTTCACTGATTTACAATGCTGCAAGAAACATCGAGGAGGTATGAAACTCTGAAGATATGAAATCATTGCACTATAATGATAAGAGAACTGTTGTGATATACACGACAACAAATGGTGACCCCGACGTGATTCAGGCCCCGTGGATTTAAATACTAAACTATAATGATGTTAGAACTCTTGCTATATAAGACAACAAACTATAATGATAGTAGAACCCTTGATATATAAGACAACACTCTTATGTAGAAAAGGGATTTTCAAGGGATTTTCCTCCAAATATTGCAGAAAGATATTGAAGGGAGGTAAGATTCTAGCAGATATTGTTTAATATGGAGTTTAAACCTGCTGCCTGTGAGCTTTGCTGATGGTCTGCCTTGGGTAGGACAGGAAGCTGCTGGTTGCCATTTGTTTTTGTATAACACAAATAATGCTATAGGCCACCATCAGAACTCCCCTTAGAAATCTCTTTTTCAGGTTGTAGACCACAGCTTATTTATTCATCCCTCATGTGGAAGTCATCCTGTGTTTATACTACTTTTGTTACTCTTTTAATGAAAATTTTCCAGTTCTGCTATGAAGTTCGGAAAGAGGGGCCACAACTGCCTGAATTATTCAAAATACTGGTATTCTCTGGGTATAGACAGCAACAGAATGATGTTCTCTGGTTTTTTTTTCCCTCTGTTCTTTTTCTAGCAATATATATTGCTTGCTTTATTGATTGCCTCCCAGTAGAAGTGAAAGAAATGGGTGTGCTTACTCTAAGGCACAGCAAAAGTAAGTATAATTGATGTCTAATTTCTCCAACGTCCTTGGAGAAATCTTTCCTTAACTTCAAATATGAATAATGTGGTTTTTCTTCTCTTATCAAAGACAGATTTGGGTAGAGTTAACTTACTGTGTTTACTTTGGAATGGGGAGAGTTTTGGAGAGCCATTTCAGGAGGTGCTCTTCAGTTTGAGCATAAGCACTAATTGAAAATGATTTTATTTTTTCCTGGAGTCTGCTGGTCATTTATTTCTTGCTTTCAGGGATGGCAGATGAGGCATCAGAGAAATGCTGCTGCATTAGGTGCTGCATTTCCTACA